>NC_091467.1:58346838-58974338 GCF_027789765.1 Dendropsophus ebraccatus | reverse complement strand
TACAAAAAAAGACACTATCCTATTACACAGACAGACACACACACACCTAATATACAGAGAAAGACACTATCCTATTAGACAGACACACACACACACCCCTAATATACAGAGAAACACATGTCCCTTATACACAAGACACACACACCTAATATACAGAGAAACACATGTCCCTTATACACAAGACACACACACCTAATATACAGAGAAAGACATGTTCCTAATACACACACACACACACACACACCTAATATACAGAGAAAGACATGTCCCTAAAACACAGACACACACACCCCTAATATACAGAGAAAGACACTATCCTATTTCACAGACACACACACACCCCTAATATACAGAGAAAGACACTATCATATTACACACACACACACACACACACACACCTAATATACAGAGAGAGACATGTCCCTAATACACAGACACACACACCCCTAATATACAGAGAAGGACACTATCCTATTACACAGACACACACACACACACACACCTAATATACAGAGAAGGACACTATCCTATTGCACAGACACACACACCCCTAATATATAGAGAAAGACACTATCCTATTACACAGACACACACACCTAATATACAGAGAGAGACATGTCCCTAATACACACACACACACACACATACACCTAATATACAGAGAAAGACACTATCCTATTACACAGACACACACACCCCTAATATACAGAGAGAGACATGTCCCTTATACACAGACACACACACCCCTAATATACAGAGAAAGACACTATCCTATTACACAGACACACACACCCCTAATATACAGAGAAAGACACTATCCTATTACACAGACACACACACCCCTAATATAAAGAGAAATACATGTCCCTAATAGGCAGAGAGACTCATCCCTAATACACAGACACACACACCTAATATACAGAGAAAGACATGTCCCTAATACACAGACACACACACCTAATATACAGAGAAAGACATGTCCCTAATACACACACACACACACACACACACACACCTAATATACAGAGAAAGACATGTCCCTAATACACAGACACACACACCTAATATACAGAGAAAGAAATATCCCTACACAGAAACACACCCCTAATTTATAAAGACATGTCCCTAATAGACAGGCAGAGAGACATGTCCCTAATACACAGACACACACACATACACCTAATATATATATATATATATATATAGAGAGAGAGAGAGAGAGAGAGAGAGAGAGAGAGAGAGAGAGAGAGAGAGAGAGAGGTGCATAAACCTAATATAGAGAGAAAGAGAGAGAGATTCCTAATACACACACACACACACACACACAGATATTCCTAACACACTGGCATATGCACATACACACCTAATACACAGATAGTGATATCCCTAATACACACATACCTAATATACAGAGAGAGAGAGAGAGAGAGAGAGAGAGAGAGAGAGAGAGAGAGAGATAGACATATCGACCTAAAACTCTGGCACCTACACCTAATACACACACACACACCTAATATACAGAGAGATAGAGAGACATATCCACCTAATATACAGAGAGAGACATGTCCCTATTACACAGGCAGAGAGACACATCCCTAATAAACAGATGCTTACACACCTAATACACAGACAGACATATCCCTAGTACACAGACAAGCGCACCCTGCTGCTTATTACATGCGTGTAGCTCTCCTCTCTATTCCCCATCCTCTTACTGTATGAAATAACGTTTCCTTTCACAGCCATAAATCTAATCTCCTATCAGGTAAGATAAATTTTCTATTGTTAAACTTGAACAATAAGCAGCAAATATAATTAATGAGTGAATTAATGCTGCGCAGATTATTTGGGGGACTGGGTTCATTTATTTGCTTCTGTCTTATTTGCTAAATTATAATTAAGTAAAGAAAAAAAATATATATTAAATTAAGTTCAGCTCGGCTGAGCCATAATAATAAGTAGTCGGGGGCGGCCGGTCATTCTGGAATGCTGGGAGAGGATTTCTGCTGCGCCCACGGCTGGTGAGAAACAAAGACTGGATAAGACTGGGAGTTTATGTAGACAGTGGTGACCTAAAGTCATTACTGCAGGTACCCTTTAAGGCTAGGTTAACACTATGTAAAAACAACAGCTGTATTTCATAACAACAGCCGTTGTTATGAAAAGCGGACGTTGGGGGAGATTTATCAAACATAGTGTAAAGTGAAACTGTCTCAGTTGCCCCTAGCAACCAATCAGATTCCACCTTTCATTTTCCAAAGAGTCTGTGAGGAATGAAAGGTGGAATCTGATTGGTTGCTAGGGGCAACTGGGCCTGTTTCACTTTACACCATGTTTGATAAATCTCCCCCGTCGTTTTTACATAGTGTGAGCCTAGCCCTTGGGTGTATTTACCAGCTAATCGCCAACCAGCTGTACCTGGACCAATATACACCATTCACCAGAGACCCAAATAGTATCCATGTGTGGGGATGGAGGAAATCTATCTCATCTTTAGCGGTTGTCCAAGAAGTCAAAGAGCAAATTACACTTTATTAGGCTGACACGTTTTGATATACTAAATGATCTCTTCATCAGACCCTCTTAGACCTGATGAAGAAATCATTTAGAAGCTCGAAATGTGTCGGCCTAATAAAATGTGACTCTTGCATTCTATTGCACAATCATCCTGTTTTTTTCAACATGAAAATCTCCTTTGTGGGTTGGAGTTAGTACTATGGTAATAATTGCTGCTGCGTACGGCATACGCTGCCTCTCTCCTGTGGCTTAGGTGGGGTTGTTCTTTAGTAGCTTGAAAGTCCTGCCCAAGGACTGCCATTAGTACCATCTTTATGACTTTGTATATAGTATAGTAGTATAATGATACCCAATGACGGTTCATATACTTCATACACATAGCATATCTACAAGGTAACATAAAACATCCTGATAGGTGGAGATCCCACCTTTTGGCAAGACTGTCAGCAGGGAGTAACCTATATCTCGGGAATAGAGATGGGTGAAGCAGTTGAAATACAACATGCTTGACTAAACCTGATCTCTCAGGGGAGAGTTGGGTGGTCTCCATAAACATTAGAGGGTCAGCCAGTCCTGCTGAAATCAATGGGGTAGGGCAAATTTTCATTAAGGTGTATGGGAGCTTTATTCTGCTTAAAATTATTTTTATCTAATTAAATGTACATGCATACTTACCTGCAATATGTAATATGCTTCTATTTTCAATGTTGTGCCTCTCCACTGCTTCCCGTGCCAATTCTCCCGCTCAGATGAAATCTTTTCTAATTTAGGTCCACTCCATGTCACTCTTCCCCTTTTCCCCCTCCCATCTGAGACATGGGTCATGTGATCTCCTGGTCTTCTCTTCTGTGCTCCGGGACCGCTGCGGCCTGTAATTGGCAGCTGTCAGCTGACAGGCTGCTCGGGCACTGCTGCCACTGGCACCGGGAAGCTGCAGAGCACAGAAGAGAAGACCGGGAGTGACCGGGAGGGGTAAAGTATCAGGTGTTTGGGTAAGGGCTGCATGGACATCGCTAACAATGTCCATGCAACCCTTACTGCACGAGAGATTAAGCAGTAAGGGCTGCTAAAAATGATTGGGCCGTAATTGTCCCGTATAATAGGACCCTAAGAACCAATGGGGTCTCAGCACCTTGATCCAGCCCATACAAACTTCTAACATGTTACTATGAAATTTAAAAAAAAATTGTCCAAATTAGAGGTACCCTTTAAACGTGGATCTAAACCGTAGCTTCACTTCTCAGTTCTATGCACAGTCTTCTATTTTTTGCCACGATGCTAAGAATGCTTTATGACATGGATATTTATTGCTATGTTTTCTAGGTCAGCAGATAGTATTACTTGATGAATTGAATAACATGGCGTTGTAAGCTAGTACAATCGAGCTCGCAAGCTCCAGCTTCGGGATCATTATTAGTTACTAGGAAGGATGAGAAACTGGGGAATTCTGGTTGTATCGCATTTCATATATTTCCGCTTCGGTTAGAGGGAATAAATTTCCATTTCATTTTGTAAATAAATTTATACAGAATGTAACAAAAAAAAAAGCAAAACTAAAAACTCTGTGGATAATTGGAGGCATCCAGAGGTACCGTAGAAATCTCATGCGTGTCTATTAGAACATCTACTTAGCAGCGCTATTACAGCTCACTACACAAAGGAGCCGGGATACAGCTGGGTGCTCCGGCCCTTCCATGCCTAGACTTTGAACATTTTTCATACTTGATTACTGTATGTGAATGGAGACATGGTTCACGTTTAGAGGCGGACATCTATCCTGATATCATACTCATAGAGCGTATAGCTTGTATACATGTTTAGGTCTAGGGAAAACTAGGGAAGGAGCAGCGTTATTATACTGGTAGCCTTTGTGAGTTTGGCTGTTGTTACAACCAGTGATCCTAATTTTACCATAACAATCGGATACAATTAAGGCACGTGGAGAATATCTAAGAATCCAGAGGAAAATCCATAGAAAATGCTACTGTTCAGTTAGAACATGATTGGAGTCCTTAAAAATTGTGAGAAAATTTTATAACTTTCATATTTGACTACTGCATACAAATTACAGCACCTCTTGATCCTATGGGTAAAGTGGCACCATATCCTAAAGGAGAATTACGCCCATTTTGAGGCTATGTTCACACTACGTAAGTTTCCGGCCGTAGCGCGTTCCGTGAATAAGCGGCCGGAGATTTACGTAGTTTGCGTACAATGGAAAGTATACGATCTACGGCTGCACAGTTCACACTACGTAGGAACTTACGCCCGGATCATATGCGGCGCCGTAAAAAATGAACCAGATCGTTGTTTCAGGACGGAAATGCTGTAACTTGTGTCCGTAGCATAACATGCGGTCCCGTACGGAGTGGTGATTTCTTCATTTTTGCACTTTGATTTGCCGATCCAAAAGGTTCTGTGGGGTGTCCGGGGCTAGCCGAAGATATCCAAGTAAAAGACCGCTGTCAGATCGCTACGTACGGCGCTCGGGAAGCGTAAGTAGACTACGGGCGTAAGTTCGTGGACCGTACGTAGCCGGCCGCAACTTACGTAAATCCCCGGGTGGAGTTTCACACGTATATGTCCGGCCGCGTAAAATATGCGGCTGGACATATACGTAGTGTGAACATAGCCTTAAAATCCAGCAGCTGGCAGGGACAGGGGAGATTTGATAAAGAGAACGCACTTACCTCTCCCCATGTCCATGTTGAGCAGTGGGACCAGCCTTGGGACATCACAACTCAGAGGAAATTGCCTGTCCTGACTGATGGACTGGCCGCTCAGCCAATCAGTGACTGGATCGGCGTCCCGCCGGGCAGACCATCAGCTGGGTCGTGACGTGTACAGCCCTGGGGAGAGGTTAGTTGGTACTTGTTATCAAATTCCCCCCTGCCCCTGCCGGCTGCCAGATTTTAAAAATGGCTGGACTTCTCCTTTAATAGTCACAACATAAGTCATGGCAGTGGTCATAGTCATAGTTATGGATTTTGCTTTTAAACAGTACCCCAAATGGTTGCAAAAGCATCCTGTAAAGAGCAGTACTCCAACTATTGCTCTCATTGAAAAAAAAAAAAAATGACATGTCAGAGAAATATCACAAGTTCGGTCAGTCTGGGTCTGAGTGCTGAGCTCCACAATTAGAAGGAGTTAGAAGGAGTGGGGAGAAGTGCTTCTCTAAGCTCTTCAGCCCATCTCTACTCTAAATTAGGAGCTCCAAAAACTTTCATTAGCATTCATTTTGAGTGAAGAGTTAAATGAGAGAAAAGAGCTTAGATCTGATCCGATCAGCACAATCTCACAACGTGTCAACCTTTCCCGAGTTGTTTTAGTCCATCGCTTCTGTTTGCCACTTTTTTCATTGACCTGTTTGTTCAATCACAACCTTCGACATGTCTTTATGACCGTTAACCTCTTCTCCCCTAATCCAGACAGGGCGGTGTACCAGTAATCCACAATAACACCGCCCACGTGAAGCACCATCTCAGAGAAACCTGTTGATGCCACAGCATGGGGAGCCAGTTACGTCTCGAAGAGATACAGTAATCTACAGGGGGGTGTATCAATCAGGAGCCAAACAAGGAACTTAGATGTCTGCAAAAATAAAGGTTCCCCGGGGAGACAAAGGAGAAGCTTCTTCTTCTAATTGTGAGTGCCCGAGAAAGAGGTTACCTACTTCCATCACGTATCTCCATCTAATTGCTCTCCTTGGCTATGCAAAGTGGAAAATAGAGCAAAATGTTGGAATCCCCTGTCGCCTTAATGTAAATGCGCGATTTTTATTAAATTCAATCCCATCATTAAAAGAACAATTACATGATTTAATGTCGCTAAAATGAACATCAACACGTTGGTTCATTACCTCAGCTCGAGGCAGCCAACAGAATTTCCCTGAAAGGAACGTAAAAAAAATCTTCGCTGGCGACTATTCTGATTCACTTGCCACCAGGATGCAGGGACTTTTTCTTTCGTCTCTGAGCAGGATCTCACATGGACTATTTACCATTGGGATCTGTTGGGATTAGATGTTTACTGTGTATAACCACTTCATATAGCCTCATCTTACACTCTACTCCAGGGAGCAGATCCTACCTTGGAATTTACAAAAGCAAGCTATTAAAGATCCCAGCTATGTGCTATGAATACACATTGAGCGCTGGGAGCAGACACATGCACATACGCATATATACTCGCAATCTTGCTGCTTGGCCTCGAGGTATTAATAGATAAAGTAAATGGTAACAGAGTTACATTGGATTAGGAATTGAATGAAAATTTCCTTCTGGGGGAGAGATTTACTAGCTAAATCCAACCAATATATACATTGCTAATATATATACAGTGGTACCTTGGTTTAAGAGTAACTTGGATTGAGAGTGTTTTGCAAGAAAAACTCACGGTTTTTCAAAATTGTAACTTGGTATAAGAGCATTGCTTTGGTGTAAGAGCTCCCTGTACTGGGTGGGAGGGCGAGTGGGGGAGGGGAATGGTCTGCATAGCGGGGTCTACAGCACTGTACTTTGACCCAGGAAGTCTCCTTAACCTTCCAAATAATGGCAGATCCACTTCAGACTGGGGCTTGTATCAGGGGGCAGGACGGTGCAGGTACCTCTTGTCTGGATACAAGAAGAGATACAACTGGACATGGAGGATATAGGTTCCTGATGGCATCCTGCACCACATTTGCCCACAGATATTGGGGTGGGTTAAGACTACGGAATTCACGCAGATAAATTCCGCAGAATTCCGTTGCCTGTATGCGCTCACGGCTACACGCCTCTCCGCAGTGCCATAGACACTATTCTATGCACCGGCGGATTCCACATTCCGCCGAAAGAATCAGCCGGCTCATAGAATGGTGTCTATGGAGCCGGCGGAAAGGCTCACGGCCGTGAGCGCGTTCTAGTGACGGCGGAATTTATCTGCGCGAATTCCGTAGTCTGAACCCACCCTTACAGCTGAAAATAACGGCACTCACCACACTTCTCCAATGATACAAACAAACAAGAGCATTCCAATGTGTAAGCTAAGCCTGTTTCGTGCTTTAGCGCTTCTTCTGGTCCACACTGAAAACGTGAGTCTTAGTTTAGTGAGTGAAGCTATTTCTTTCTCTCTAAATGGATTGCATATTTCTTACAGACTTTGGCTGAGCACAACCACTGGGATTTTCTAGTTGCTATACGGGGGCTATATAGTGTCATATAGGAGCCATCTGTTTTTGGATGTTGGACAAGAAAATTGTTCTTCAAAATGAGGATCCTTCTTTGCTCAGTCTAATGATGTGCCTCCTCTCAATGTCTGTCAACTGGGCAAAATGTCTTTGGGTGCAGCATAGAGACATGTCTAGCAGTCCATGATCTTTCATGAAAAGGTACTCTACCTAATAAAGGGTGTATAAGCTGATTACAGTGATCCACTGTCATCTACAGACTAGTATTGGGCAGTGTACCTTTTCGTGAGAGATCATTGACCTCCTAGACATGTCTCTATGCTGCACCCGAAGACATTTTGCCCAGTTGGCAGACCTTGAGAGGAGACACATCATTAGACTGAGCAAAGCAATATGGTCATTTTAGCCTCTGGAAACCATTTTTATAGGGCACCCGTAAACACTTAATCTGTCCCCTCGTAACCTACTGAAAATATTATTTAACTGAAAGAGCTTAGAAGAATCTTCTAGCAGATGTGACTTGTAAATCCACAGTAAGTGAATGTAAACCTGTCTTGGATAAACATATATCTAAGATAAACATAAATCAATATAAAGGAAGAATAGGCGAACTATGTGGTCTGTTTAGGACGTCAATCTTTTTCTATGTATAGTTCTATGTAAGGTCATATTTACCATAGAGACAGGCCACTTGGCTGCTATGGGGCCTATGGATAAAGGTTGGTTGGTCCATACAGTTAAAAACTGTACAACTGTACTGTGAGCAAATATAGTGCCAACAAGTCATGGAAAGCAAGAAGAAAGAAACACCAAACCTTTTAATCTGAAAACAGAATCGGAGGCCGAGTTGGATCTTTGCTATGGCGTCCAGTGTCTATGGGATCCAGTGTCGGACTGGGGTATCTGGGGCCCACGAGAGGACATGATCCAGGCGGCCCACCAATGAAGAACCAATTAGAAATAACATGTCAGTCAGTGTTTCTGCAGATTCTAAAGCTGGGGGCCCACCGGAGGATCCTCCGGTTCTCTGATGGGCCAGTTTGACACTGATAGGGTCCTCTTTCTTCTATGTAGGTCACTGGTTCTATGTTTGTAATTGGTTTTCTCTATAAGGGTATATGCACACAGAGTATTTCTCGTGCGGAATCCGCGTTTCGTTCCCCAGTGCTCCCACTTGAAGTTCTGCCACAGGGAGACAAGGGTTGGATTCCGCACTGAATTTCCGTGACAATTACTTTGTCTGCATATACCCAAAAACAGTGCCATATGGAGGTAACATGCAAACACACATGGGATACATACAGCAACTGTTGCTCAATGTATATGCCATAGCAGTGCTGTATTCTGAGAAGACTGTGGAACCAATTGCAAATATCAAAATTGACCTCCTACAAAAATATCTGGTCTTGCACCCCAGGGCAGAAGGGCTTTGTCCTTCCCGTTTTTTTTCCATTACCCATGGACCATACACTATCCCTTTATTTCCTGAGTATGCAGTTTCAGACAAATAGCAAAAGGAATGGGATCAACCATGGCTGGGTCCCATCACTTTAAGGGCTTTCACATTGTCCTGCCTCTATGTTAGGGGGGCCTTGGCTATATTGTTGGTACTTCATACTAACCTTACCAGTTCTAGCACCCAAAAGTACAAAATAAATTGTACATTTCCATCTTTTTGGCCTACCCAACCCCCAACCCATGAAACATCATCCACTCATTGAGCATGGAACACATAGACACACGTCTAGCACATTAATTAGCCGTATACAAGTTCTGAAAGCTTGATTATAACCTATAAATCAGCTTGTTTTCTGGAAAGGACCTCAACAGATTGTTCTAATTGTTACACAGATTCTTTTCTTTTTTCGTTTTGTCGCGCCCCCACCCCCTCCCCGAAATTTGAACAATAATGAAAGTTAAAAATGGCAAAAAAAGAGAGACTACTTGGAAGTGTTACCTGACAAAATGGAAACATTAACTACTCTTAGACTCAAAGCTGTTCTTCAAGGCTCTTATTGAAGACTATAACAATGCTGCTCAAATGTCTGCGAAACACTTTACTGCTTGAAAGAGGAAAGTGCATGAAAGAATGTACTTGTTACAGGAAACATAAAGCATTTAGTGCCATTAATGGAGCATTTAACATAAAATGAGGCGCTTAAAAAGAGAGCCGCTAATATCCTTCACACGTGTTTGTAAATGTTCCAACCAGCGGGCAAACGCTCATTTGTTGGCTCTTCTGTCCTGATGGAAAATCATCAGCCATTGGCTGCACAGGTCCCCATGTAATAGAGGATGTATGGCAGACGGATGATCGCAGGCAAAACCATCGGCACAACTGATCGAGGAGTGATTTACAGACTGTCTCGGGCCATCTAATACAGCCCTTAGTAGTTTTAGGCCCTATTCTGTTTAGGATGTACAGTAAAGCGTCAATAGTCAAGGCTTGGGCTGAGAGGTGTGTTTTTGTCCGGCTGTCTGTTCATGCCCAAGTAGCCGATGTTCCACAAATAATGGCTGTTGTTTGGAAATTATTTGGGTGCACAATGATGGCTATCCAAAAATAATTAATGGAGCCGATGGGCCGAATGATGCTGTTGGGACGGGGCAGTGCTCCTAACAGTGTTCCTGGCCAAAGATTATGCCAACTACCAGTACAGGACCGTCACCGAGGAGGAAGGTAAGAGACATACCGGGCGCTATAGCTGGCTATCACAACGTTAGATTCATACAGTATAACCTGCTGATAGTTCCCCTTTAATATAGTATGGTGCTCGGCTTTCTTTTATGGCTTGTAGGGAATGATTAGAGCGGCGGTGTGCATGCCAACACTGCTCCAAGCTGTCAGGGTCCCATAGTGGAGATCTTGGAAGGCCCATTGGTCAGCACCCCTGTGATATCATACATGCATATATGGGGCAACAAAACACAGCAATTACTGAGCTCAAGGAGACCAGTGAAAAAATTCCATTGAAGTACTTAATCAAGAGTCTCCACTGATGCCCCCAAAAATTTGCAAATGCGAAAAAGGAGGCCGTTGAGCCTCGGTTGCGAGTCTCAAAACACGGGAATAGCCAGATATCCCTAGCCTGTTGCCACAGGGTGCCTCCAGATGGGGAGAGCACCACACCACCCTGATATGTAGCCCCTTAAGTTCCACTCGGTTGCGAGTATTGGAACATAAATAGGTAAACAACAGGGTGGCCCCTTTTGTGTCAAAGTCTAACTCAAGGTGCGAGTATTGTGACATGACAAGGGCTTGCCAAGGCAGGCATCCATCCATCCACAGACAGCTGTTTCGGGGTATTTGCCCCTCGTCATTGTGGAGCAGGATTCTGGCTAGTTGGGGCAATGACAAATCAACCAACAAAACACAGTAACCACTGCACTCAAGGAGATCAGTGAAAAAATTGCAGTGAAGTACTCAATCAAGAGTCTCCACTGATGCCCCACAAAATTTGAATATGCAAAAAAGGAGTCCGTGGAACCTCGGTTGCGAGTCTCAAAACACGGGAATAGCCAGATATCCCTAGCCTGTTGCCACGGGGTGTAACCGAGTGGGAATTAAGGGGCTACCTATCAGGGGGGTGTGGTGCTCTCCCCATCTGGAGGCATCACACCCCCCTGATAGGTAGCCCCTTAATTCCCACTCGGTTACACCCCGTGGCAACAGACTAGGCATATCTGGCTATTCCTGTGTTTTGAGACTTGCAACCGAGGCTCCACAGACTCCTTTTTTGCATATGCATATATGGGGATAAGAAGGTTTCTACACCAACACAGAACGGAATTCCTTTGGAAGATATCATGGGTAACTTGCATGGAACCTGGATACATTTTTGGAGTATATAGAATAATATTCCAGGTTATTATCATTAGAGTCTAGGGAAGGGTCATGATGGTCCATAGTTTAGTTCGATTTGGAGCCAGGAAGACTCTTTACTTAAATGAGGAAAATTGTCTTTTACCTCATGGGGTTTTGCATGGATCAACACTACTGGATAATAGGCCAAGCTGATTGGACAGATGTCTTTTTCCAGGCTTATAAATGTTGTGTTACTATTGATTTACAACTGATTGCTGCCTGTCCGGTCTCCGAAACCCAAGGTGAACAGCTGTCAATTCCCAAGCTGCTATTAACCAGACATGTCCCCTACAATACAATCTGCAAGAAGAATGTGGAACTGCACAAAGCTTATTCGAATCAAATGGGAATCTCATTGTCGTATCAAATTCACCAGGTTTTAGTACTTTAGTATTCGCCTGCTTGTAAGGAGGGTAACCTTAGCCCTTTATGTAAAACAAATCATGTAATATTGTAATGGCTGTACTATTTTTACTGTATTATATTGTGTTATACTATATCCCACCCTGTTCAGTTTGAAAGTATTAGCACTGTAGTATTGTATATATAGAGCTGATTTTAGGAAATCTCTACGTTTGTGGCTAAAGATAATTTTACACTTTTAGTAGCTGTTGGCCAAATGATAATTTGTTGGACAGCTATCCCTCCAGCCCCTCCCCTCCTGCCCACACACAAAAACTTTGACATGGCTGATTGTTCCCTTGTTATCTATGGGGGGGAGAATAAGCCACAGAGCTCTGATGAGAACAAAGAGTTTTGACAGTGATTTTTAGAGAACCGAACCACAAAGAATTGGTTAGTTACCTGTTTGTAAAGATGGCAGCTGCACAATTTAATACACATAAAAAAAGAGCCTATACCTGTCTGTGCTTCCCCAGTGTTCTCCTACGTGTCTCAGGTGTCTATTGTCAGCTTGTTTTGTGTATATATACTTATCATAGCATGTTTTTACTCTACTGTTGCTGTTAGAAATGAAAAACAGCAACAGTGGAGTAAAAACATGCTTTAATAAGTAAGTATACACAAAAAAAGCTGGACGGGTAGAAAGCAATAGACGCGATATCTGTTTATTGCTTTCTACTCCGCCAGCTTGCTTTGTGTATATTTACTTATGACTTACTTTTTTTTAGTTTCCAACAGGAACACTGGAACGAAAACATGCTATCATAATTAATCAATAAAGGTTCAGTAAGAATAATTCAACCAATCAATGAACAATGTGAACGAGTTGTCCCCGGGCGCTCCTGGAACCGGTCTCGGGACAAAGATATCCCCGTCGGAAGCGGTGCGCGCACGCTGCAGAATTGAGTCCGATGCCCATAGAGAATCATGGCTCCAGTCATTCTCTATGGGCATCGGACTCATCTCTGCTGATTAGCATACAGCGCGCGCTCAGCTTCGGGCGCCAATATCTCCATCCCAGGACCGGTTCCAGGAGCGGGACTTGCAGGAAAGGGTAAGTATTCAGGGCTGCATCGGGGGGTCGGGGGGCCCCTGCGCCCGCGTTCCGGGTGACAGGTTCCCTTTAAGGAAACATTGTGAATACCTTCTTCCACAGTTATAAATGTGCAATTCTAAACCCTTCCCTATTTGAAAGATATTAAATATCCTTTGGGCACAGGCTGACGTCACATGCCTACCAATGAAAACACTTTGTACCCTTTGAGCACAGGCTGACGTCACGGGCTTACCAATGGAAACATGTTGTGCCCTTGCAATCTTAAAGTCAACTTTATAACGAGATTCCGATCACCAACATCCCTATGACAAAACTGCACTGAAGAGAAGCTGTTGGCATAGGGCCTCTATTGCTAACATCCCTCAGTAGTTCTCCTTTAATTCTCCACTATTTTAATTAAAACAAATGGATTACTCATCCGTGTTTTCCTTATTGTCATTGGCGTTATTGCCCCTCCTGTAAACCACTTACAGCTTCCAGTAATGTCATTGAATTATATAATTTTATAATTTCCTATAAAGTGAACGGCCCTTGAGAATTCGACGTCTACGGCTGAATGTTTTGCATCTCATTTTTTTTTCCCTTTTAGAACTCCAGTTGTTGGGATGACATTTACATCTTAGTGACAGTATCCCTTATTAATATCAAAGCCATAACCTTTCGCAATGAGTCAATAGAATGTTATTTAGTGTGGGACGGATTCTGTGATCAGTATTGAATTTAATTTAGTGGAGGGCAGGCGCCCCCTGATCAGTGGCGAGTGTCATTCAGTCGGAGGCAGACGGAGTGATTGGCGATGTGCGGCACAGCGGTGGACAGCCTAATTGATCTGTACTAAGTGTTATTCATTAGATGACAGACCCATTGGTAAGACGAGAACAGGCAGATTGCATCCGAGCTTGGCTGTTTGGGTTATTCTTAGCTGTTTTTTTTTTTCTCTTGTGTCGATAAGCTTGGACCTGTTGTAATACGAAAAAATAAGACAATACCTTCCACTAGGCCCAAGAGGCAATATCGTAATGGTAAATAGAGCTTATTTCCTCTACATACAAGTATTGGACAAGCTGACAGTCATTCTTTCTTTGCAGGATGTGTAGCCTCTTATAACAGTGGGGGTGGTAGTATATGAAGGCTTCAACATGTATTGTCTACACAGACATTTCAGATACTGTACAGGTTGGAGTTCTTATTAGTGCGGAACATTAGGCCCAGCGGGGTAAATCATTCTGAGTTCCCACCTATTAACTAAATCAGAGAAGGTGATGTTCACTACTTCTTGCATTGTAAATTGTGCATGTGCAGGCCACGTTACTAGTAGTAAAAGCTTATTTGTGAGATAACCAGTGGCAGTCTATTGGATCGGTCAGGCGGCATGAACCATCGGAAGAGTGTTTGGCCCTTTAAATTCATGATTGTCGGACATACAGCCACTGTTTACCCAGGGAAATATGCAGCTGATAAAAAATAATAAAGTAATAATAACAACAGTGATAAAAGGCAATGCACAATGAAAAGGAAAGGGGGGGGAAGGGCCGAAATGGTATTTAAGAGGGGAGAGAACTGCGAGTTCTGCAGAAGAGGTGTCATGAAATGGTCCCCATTAGAAATGTACCTCCTAAATAAGTCTATACCCACATCAGGTGGGCAATTTAAGTGTTGTTGATCTTCCTTCAGATACCAAGTAGAGCCTCTGTAAGGGTGAACAAAAGAGTGAACCTGTTTTGCCGTATAATGCGTCAGGAGAAACATCTTCCATTTTTGGAAAAACTTTTTGGCATGCTTCTCAGTATTGCGTTCCGCCTCTAACCGATCTGCTGCTAAAAAGGCCTTCAGATCTTCCACCAACAAGGAAACGGTAGGTGCAGACGTATTAAGCCTCTCCCTCAACAAAACTCTCTTGCTTATCAGCAATATAGCATGGATACGGAACCAATTTCAGTCCAGAGGAGTCCACTATACCTGGTGAAAACATTGAAAGATCATGGGCAGGGGCTCCTCAGGAAGAGTCAGCTTCCAATGTTTGGTGATATATTCTTTAACCTCCTTCCAGAAGGACTGAGAAAGAGGACAGGACCAGATACCATGCCAAAAGTCTGGATAATCTTAATGGCCAAAGTAAAGATTCAGTCAGCTGGTGAATGTACAGACTTCGGGTCCTATTAAACGGGCCGATGAAGGCCCGATCTATACGGTAAACAAGTGCCGATCTGCTAGATAATTGTTTAGCAAGGGCTGTGCGGACATGATTAGTAATGTCCATGCAGCCCTTGCCCAAACAGTTTACAAAACTTCCTCCATGTTCCCGGTGTTCTGTTGCACTCTCCACGTTCCTGGTCTCCTCCTGCGCTCTGCTTGTGCCCTGGTCCCGTGGCTGCAACTTTAGAGCAGCCTGTCTGAGCTGACAGGCCGCTCAGCCAATCACTGGTCGGGACCGTCATGGCAAATGATTGGTTGGTCAGCTCTGATGGGCCGCTCTGAAGCTGCAGCCGCAGGACCGTGGAGGAAGAAGAGCGCAGGAGATGGTTACAGCAGTGATGGTTACAATGGTACATTTTTGTGTTTTTTTAACCTGTTGAAATATACTCCTTGTATATCTCGGACAGCAATATTTTTTTTTTACGGTACACTTTAAAGATCAATTCCAACCTACAGGACCATGATAAAACAAAGGAGCCTAATATCGTGGCCACTAGAGATGAGCGAGTAGTGAAATATTTGACTTTCGAGAATTCAAATTGAATAGGCACCGAGATTCGACTATTCGAACGAGTGTTCGATCCCATTATAGTCTATGGGGGGAAAATTTGCGCCACTTGGAAATCAAAATTCGACCACTTGGAGGTCACCAATTCCCCCATGAAACCTCCCTAAACGATGCAAACACCTCCGGAAAGACACTGGGACATTAGGGGGAGCATGCCTGGGAGCACCCAACACCCCAAAATCGCAGTATAATGCCACTCTCTGCAGTTGCGAAGGAAAAATATTTGCGAACGCTTTACGAACATTTATGGCAATGTTCACACATTTCCTTCGTATTTCTTTCGCAGTGTTACATACATGATTCCAATGTGCATCCGCAGAGGGTCATGTTATTCGCGTGTATTGCGCGTAATGCTGTACGAACGTTACTGGAACAGTATGTATGACGTGCCTTTTTCTGGGCTACTGGAACAATATGTATCACGTGCCTTTTACTGGGCTACTGAAACAGTATATATCAAGTGCCCTTAGTGGGCTACTGGAACAATATGTATAACGTGCCTTTTACTGGGCTACTGAAACAGTATATATCAGGTGCCCTTAGTGGGCTACTGGAACAATATGTATAACGTGCCTTTTACTGGGCTACTGAAACAGTATATATCAGGTGCCCTTAGTGGGCGACTGGAACAATATGTATAACGTGCCCTTAGTGGTGTTAAACAGGGACACTATACAGTAAGTCACTTGTACACACAGGGTACTGGAATGAATACACCTGCTGATGCTGCTGCTGTTATATCATCTATTTCTTAGCACTGAGAATGCAGAGATTACTTTTTCGCTTGATCTTAGCCCTGAAAAGGACTTTTGGGTTCTGTAGTAAGCCTGCCTAACCAAAACGCTACTAAAACCTATCTCTCCCTGCTGCAAGATCTTTCCCTGGCTAGGTTGAAAGCTCATCTGCGGTTGAGAGGTGGTAGTCAAGTATTTAAGATTCGAGGTCATGTGGTTCAGCCATCCAATGAGGGTAGACGCCGTTTTCGCGCTGCGTGCGTACTCCCAGGGTCCCTCACGGCCTCCCTGCATGGTCATTGGATTAAAAAAAAGCGCCAACTGCGATGGGAGGGCTTTTGAATGTTTCCTGCGTATTCACCTTACTACTCCATTGAATTTTAATCTTTCGAATACCGCAATATTCGATCGAATACCTACTCGATCGAATCGTATTCGCTCATCTTTATTCTTTTCATTCATTTTTCTACCAACGGCCCCCTCCATGTCACAGATGGACAGCTGCTGTTCTATAGATAAAGTAAGAACCAAACTAGTTTCAAGGATACAAGGAAAAGAGAAAAAAGGAAAAAATATATCAGATTTCTTCACCTTGACTTTAATAGAAGAATGGAATCCAGCTTTACCAATGATACTTATACTTATCTAGGGGTTTTTTTTTTGTCTTTCCCCTGGAGGTTTTCTAAAATGTAATTACATATATGAATAGAAATTATTCCACCTTACATTCATCCTATCTGCTTTATAGCAAAAAGAAAGAAAAAAAAAAACTGAGACTTTACATGAGCCGAAATAGAAAGTACTTGAGCGTTCTCTGCGACTCGGTCTATAAATGGCGAGGCATATCTGTTTCTGAATCGGCCATTAAGCAAAGAGAGATGTCACTCACTATTGTAAGCGTTGGATCCTACAAGGTAGTAGTCGGTTTAATCTATTCATTAGGGAAAGGTGGCATTTCTGGCCCAGACTATTGTGTAGTTGGGTATGGAAGTTATTACAGAGTATGGACATTTACAGAGTGGAAAGCCTGTCTGGTATGTCAGTCTTTCTCAACTAACTAGATTGAAAGGAGTCGGCATTCATGTCAATTGCTAGAGGAGAGACGGAACTCTTTGGCGGTACAATAAAAAAAAAAAAAAAAAAAAAACGATTATTCACCGGAGTGGTGAATGATGCATGTGAAGTCTTTCAGGCTTATGACCTGCAGTAGACTAGAATTCTTCCGTTGACTATTCATCGAGATCTTTTTTTTTTCTGATCTCACTCCGGCCTGAGTCATATGTATGATCTCCAACTCTGAAGTGCGGAGTGAATATGAAAAGCTAAAAAGCCACATCTGTGCGCCGGTCAGGCTTTGGAGGATTTTTTTTCAGGTTCATTTTTGATCATTTATTAATCTGCGCTTCATGTATCACAAAGGGGTTTCATCCAGGCAAAATCTATTGATGGCCTATCCTCAAGATAGGTCATCAATTGCAGATGAGTGGGGTGCCAACACCAGAAATTCCCACAATTTCCACAGCCATACACAGTAAAACACTACAGGAAGCAGACAGCTCTGTGAACTGTGTAGTGGCCAATTGGGTTACTGCAGCATAACTTCTTTTCAAAGGAATGAGGGCCAAGCTGTAGTAACCCAGCTTGGCCACTACAAGGTGTATGGAGCTGTCTGCTTCCTGCTCTGTTTCATTGTACTTACAAATGCCACAGCTTTGACAATAGCTGATGAGTGAGGGTGCTAGGAATTGGCAACTCACCCACCTGATATTGATCTGATACCTATCCTGAGTGATCAGGATGTGAGTGGACCACTCCTCCAATGTCAATTATCATTTAGGAAGCCCCATAAACTCATAATGGTGCCTGGACAGAGCTCGTTCTCCTGATCAGTGGGGGTCTGCTGGGGCCCACTGTTGAAAACATGTAAATGTACCCATTTAGGTCTGTCTTGAGAATTATGCTCCACTGAATACTAGTTATGTCACATTGTCTTGAAATGCGAGATAAAGGGACATTGCCGAGAATGGAAAACACAAGGGCGGAGACTTATCAAACATGGTGTAAAATGAAACTGGCCCAGTTGCCCCTAGCAACCAATCAGATTCCACCTTTCATTCCAGATTCATTCCAGATTTTCAATTCACAGATTCTTTGGAAAATGAAAGGTGGAATCTGATTGGTTGCTAGGGGCAACTGAGCCAGTTTCACTTTACACCATGTTTGATAAATCTCCCCCAAGATTTCTGACCTGTGGCTTTCCAGCTGTTCAGAAAATATGATTCCTTAAATGTATCCTGGAGAAACTATTTTTCTTTCATATCAACTAGCGTCATAAGGTTATGCAGATTAGTAATTTACTTAAAAAATATTATAAATTTATTTAAAAATCTTAAGTCTTTCATTACATATGAGCTGCTGTATGCCCTAGCCATATGCTAGATAATTAGAAGATAAGACAATGCTAATGGAAACTTTATATATACATTTTTAATTAACAGGCAACAGAGAGTTATACATATTTGCAATTTACTTCTATTTAAAAATCTTAAGTCTTCCAGTACTTATTAGCTGTTGTATGCCCTACAGGAAGTGATGTATTCTTTCAAGTGCTCTTAGCAAATACCCATAGAAAACCTCTCTTGCTTTGGACAGTTCCTGATATAGACAGAGGTGGCAGCAAAGAGCACTGGAAAGAATACGCCACTTCCTGTCGGGCCTACAGCAGCTGATAAGTACTGGAAGACTTGAGATTTTTATAATAGAAGTAAATTGCAAATGTATATAACTTTCTGTTACCTGTTAGTTTAAAAATAAATAAATAAACAAAATTAAAGTAAAAATAAATATATATATATATATATATATATATATATATATTTGCCATCATAGCGCGCATTGTCTTATCTTCTAACTATTTACCATATGGCTTGTATGGTTATATTTGCCAAACCGTCCCAGTCCAAATCCATTAAAAAAACAAAACCTTGCGTTTTCTAATCTAATGTCAAAATTTTGACACTGCCATAAAGTGACTGGTAAAGGTGTCCTGACACTGACATGATATACTGAAGCAAAAAAAAGTTCAAAATCTTTTAAGTGCCATGCCTCTACAGACAAGCGGCCTTAAATCACTGTTCTATGTAAGCTTATAGGCAATCTGTATATCTTGTATACTCCATTATAGGATAAAGGCCTTTATTCCTTCCCAATGTGAATTATGTCTCTGTAGAAAAATTACCCTTCTGAAATTCTCTATCACGGGACAGGAGATTTTAATCAAAGATTTGGCGTTAAGCTTGAATTATTTATCATCCAATACAGGAGGAAACAAATGAGTGATCCTCTCTCAGCACAGCAGTTATAGCATAGGCCCTCTGGGGCAAACAGGATTCCAGCTAAAGAAGCCGAGGATTCCTAGATGGTCCTAACATCAACCCAGCAGCTGCTATAACAGTAACATATACAGGGTAATATTACAGATAGACAGCCCAGGCGATGATAGATAGATAGATAGATAGATAGATAGGAGATAGATAGATAGATAGATAGGAGATAGATAGATAGATAGATAGGAGATAGATAGATAGATAGATAGATAGATAGATAGATAGATAGATAGATAGGAGATAGATAGGTAGATAGATAGATAGAAGATAGATAGATAATAGATAGATAGATAGAAGATAGATAGATAGATAGATAGATAGATAGATAGATAGATAGATAGGAGATAGATAGATAGATAGATAGGAGATAGATAGATAGATAGATAGATAGATAGGAGATAGATAGATAGGAGATAGATCGATAATAGATAGATAGATAGATAATAGAAGATAGATAGATAGATAGGAGATAGATAGATAGATAGATAGATAGATAGGAGATAGATAGATAATAGATAGATAGATAGATAAAAGATAGATAGATAGATAGATAGGAGATAGATAGATAGATAATAGAAGATAGATAGATACATACATACATACATACATACATACATAGAAGATAGATAGATAGATAGATAGATAGATAGATAATAGATAGATAGATAATAGATAGGAAGTAGATAGATAAATAGATAGATAGATAGATAGATAGATAGATAGATAATAGAAGATAGATAGATAATAGGAAATAGATAGATAGGTAGATACATAGAAGATAGATAGATAGATAATAGATAGGCGATAGATAGATAGGAGATAGATAGATAGATAGATAGATAGATAGATAGATAGATAGGAGATAGATAGATAGATAGATAGATTTTTTCGTTCTTCTTTTTACAAAAATAAGGATACATGCCAATTTTACTGCTTCTACTTATTACAAAGAAAAAAAAATTGCATGAATAACCAGCGTTAATTTAAGAAACTCTGTAATATAGCCATAGCAGAGAAGTACCCTGCCTTCTTCGCGGAGCTTCTGTTGAAGATGGGTTTTCAGTTTCACTGAGAGATCAGATTACATTGTGAATAGAAGTTTATGGGGTGGGAGGGTGGTTAGAGCCAGGGGGATAAGAGAGGTGGACAGGAAGTGTATAAAGCAATACAAGTGAATATAGGAAACCCAACCTACAACAACACTAAGAAAAATCTGCCTTTAACACAGTGAAGACAGGGGTTTAGCTACACTAAGCTCCAAGATTGCGCTGTCCCCGGCTCGGCACTCGTTTACTTCCGGCTGCAGCAGCCGGAAGTAAACGAGTGCCTATCTCATGGATCTCTGCAGCATATCTATGCTGCAGAGATCTCTATGAGAGATCAAAGCACTTATACTAGAAGTCCCCCAGGGGCAATAACCCCAACCCCAGGGGGAATAACCCTAACCCCAGGGGGGCTTCTAGTATAAGTGTAAAAGTTAAAAAAAAAAGTGTTGTTGTCAATAAAAAGCCCCCTCCCCTAATAAAAGTCTGAATCACCCCCCTTTTCCCAGGTTATTAATAAAAGTAAATAAATAAATAAACAAACATGTTTGCTATCGCCGCGTGCGTAATCGCCCGAACTATTAATTAATCACATTCCTGATCTCGCACGGTAAACGGCGTCAGCGCAAAAAAATCCCAAAGTGCAAAATTGCGCATTTTTGGTCGCATCAAACCCAGAAAAATTGTAATAAAAAGCGATCAAAAAGTCGCATATGCGCAATCAAGATACCGATAGAAAGAACACATCATGGCGCAAAAAATGACACCTGACACAGCGCCATAGACCAAAGGATAAAAGCGCTATAAGCCTGGGAATGGAGCGGTTTTAAGTGACATATATTTGTTGACAATGGTTTGAATTTTTTACAGGCCATCTGATACAATATAAGTTATACATGTTACATATCGTTGTAATCGTAACGACTTGAGGAACATATATAACAAGTTAGTTTTACCCCAGGGCGAATGGCGTAAAAACACATTTCCCCCAAATAAACAAAATGCGTTTTTTTTTTTTTTCAATTTCACCACACATTTATTTTTTTTCTGGTTTCGCAGTGTACTTTATGCAAAAATTCAGCCTGTCATTGCAAAGTACAATTAGTGACGCAAAAAATAAGGGCTCATGTGGGTTTCTAGGTGGAAAAATGCAAGTGCTATGGCCTTTTAAGCACAAGGAGGAAAAAACGAAAACGCAAAAATCGAAATTGGCTCTGTCTTTAAGGGGTTAAAGATAGGTAACCACGGGTAAAAATGCCATATACAAGTTATAAATTTATGAAATACGCAGCTTGAAAAACACTTCCTGGACATGAGTAAGTAGACGTAGAAAGGTCTAGAGGAAAAAAATGATGAACTGACAAAAAAGACTTTGAACACTTAGTACATAAATTCCGAAGCGATGGGACATCTTCGGTTTTGGCTTCAGGTACACTTTAATTTAAACAAAAAATGAATGTGTCTTACCAAAGCTGCAGGTTCAGATCAGACAGGATTTCACTCAAAAGATTGATGAGATGCCAGTCCCAGCTCTCCGTGGCCATTTCTCTTCCAGCAACACAAGGCACAGGCCGCCCTCTAGCAGCTCCTTTTATTTAGTGCCAGAAGCCTTGGATGAGGGAGATTCTCAACCAGGCAATACAGTCGCTGCTTAATCCTGGCCCCAAATTCCGGATAAATATACCACCAGCATCTTGCTGTCCGGGATGCACATTACCGAGACGTGAAGCCTCAATAAGAAATATTACATGGTCAAAAGCAAGGTTCCCGAACCTGTGGCTCTGCAGCTGTTGTGAAACTACAACTCCCATCAGCAGCTGGAGAGCCGCGGGATGGGGGAGACTGGTCAATAGCATGTGTCTCATTAGCCGACTTAGCCGATATGACCTTTTTAAACATATCCATTGCTATTGGTCACATTAAGACAGGGTTCACACCACAATGGCCCCAGAAGCAGGAACGTGTCTGAGTGTTGTCAGCTAGTGACTACGTTCTGAGCTTTGGACTAAAAAGTGCTACAAAACACGGATATGCCGCGATAATAACCTGACCGTAGTAATTAGCTGACTACACTTGGGCCATTAAAATAAATGGTGCCTATACCTTTCCGAGCAGAGATACGTTGGGATGTAATTTTGAAAGTTTTCCAACATAAACGTTCCTCGGAAGCACAAATCGTGGTGTAAATGAGCCCTAAGGGCCCAATTACACTGGACGATTATCGTTCAAAAAATCGTTTGAATTTGAACGATAATCGTTTAGTGTAATTGCAGATGACGATTAAGCAACCAACAAGAAATCGTTGATCGTTTGATAGAATTTGGACCTATTTTTATCGTTGATCGTTTGCAAATTGTTCGCATGTAATAAGACGTCGTTTGGTCGTTCGCAGTATCGACGGCAGGGCGACCGCAAGAACGATCATAAGTAACAATCATCGTTTCATGTAATTGGGTAAGCGATTTCAGGTCGTTCGCCATAACGATTGTTTGACATCGTTAATTGTTGGTCGTCGAAAAAAAACGCTTCGTGGAACAGTACCCTAAAATAAATCATACAGTCACAGTTGACAGATTATACTTTTAGAATGGTGTGAATACTTGTAGAATGGTGTATGGCACTGCCAACGTATGTCTGTTTTCCAACAGTAAAATGTCTCAATTCCGTTTCGTCACAGGTTCCACCAAAACTAGCCCTAGTTGCGGCTTACCTCTCCCAGAACAAATAGGGTCAGGCAGTGATTTTCCATCATGCCCGGCCCTTATGTCACTGACATCATCGGTGGGTATGGCCAACAATAGTTTAAGGTGTATGGGGCCCTTTACAGTGGAACCCGTCTCTTACAACTAGACAGAAAAAGCAGACCCCAACATGTCTCTAGGACAATGCAAATCCCCTCCACACTAAATCATTTTGAAAAGTAGGAAATCATGTAAAACACTAAAAAAAAACCTTCAATTTCCTTACCAGTCTACAACATAGATACATGGACAAATGTGAGACTGCCATTGGCCACTCTATACCTCCTAAATTGTCTGGAACCGTTGATTTATGCCACATAATAAGGAAACGTAGTAGGAACTAATGGTGCACTCAACCCCTTTATGTCATCTTTCTGGAGGTATCAAGCCGCTGTACGCAAGTTTAACACAATTCTTTCGGGATTGTCCTCTTTAGAATGCCGTACCTTACCGAATACCTCTAAGCTGCTGGACTCCATAGTAACGTATTCCCGGACAGGATGAGTAAAGTAGAAACTAAGCTTCTCCTACGTGTTCTCCTACGCGTTCTCCTACGTGCTCTCCTATGTGTTCTCCAAGTCCCTTACTCCCAAAGCGTGGGAAGAAACAGCTTTTCCATCATGATTAGAGTTGTACGCGAGAATCAGAGAGACTAGATCCCCTGGAAAATCTAATAGTTTCCCAACAATTGGCTAGGCTACTTGTAACCCATAGGACACCTTTTCCATATGTGACTCCATCATTCCAGCCTGTTGTGGACAGATATGGCCTCCATATCCCATCCTTTTTATTTCCTTTTGTTCTCTCAGTTGTTTGTACTCCGTCTATCCATGCGTTAAGGTGCCCATACACTATAGACAAAAGTAGTCTCAACCCTCCGATTGGGGCATGTTCAGCCAACTCTGGAGACCTCCTAAATATTCCATGACAGGTCATGCTGGGTTACAAGAGTCAAGTGCGTTGGATTCCATCTGCTGCATCCCTTTGTTATCAGAGTGATAAGTTGACGCCAGAGCTGTCTGGAGGGAGCTTGGCCTTCCTACTCCATAGGTTGGCTATGCCAAAAATTTATGTAAATGGGAAGATTGGCAGAACTGAAAATCATATGGTAACCTTAAGTGTTAATCCTTTATACCTGGAGTCCTACTATGATGAGTTTATTGCTTTTCCTTGCTTGCAGTTTGCATTGGTTCATAATCCTTGGTATGTTTTGCCCAACCAATCTTATCTACTATATGAACAATTCGCTGATAGATTGCTTTCCATGCTCATTTTCTCTTCTTTCCTCAGGCGTAAGATTCTCTAGGTATAATTCACCCTCTTGTACCTGATGATGCTTGTTACCACTGGCTGTATTTTTTCCCCTTTCTGTAATCTTTTCTAAAACTCAATAAAAAAAAAAAAAAATCAAACCTTCTACAAATTTGTGCATTCTGAAGACATACATGCCATAATATTACTGTACCCGTATGGGTATACATGGTTATGGTTATATTACTGTCTAGTCTAATTAGGCTGCGTTCACACTGTGTTTTTGCAGTCTAACCTATTCTGTTTTATAGGAAAAAAAATCGGATTAAAAAATAGATGCAATTGTGTTAATGTGTTGATTTATTTAAAAAAAAAAAAAAAAAGCAACGGAGGAACATTACCTTAGAGCAGGGGTCTCAAACTCGTGGCCCTCCAGCTGTTGCAAAACTACAATTCCCATCATGCCTGGGGCAGCCAAAGCTTCCCTGCCTTAGAGCATAGCTACATCCAATAGATGGCACTAGAAAGGAGAGCTAATTTGCATACTCATAAGCATTGCGTAACCTGTTATACTTCCTATGTCAGCTAGTAGTCTCCACAATTAGGGCCCTATTACACGGGACGATTATCGTGTGGAAAATCGTTATATCGTTCAACTTAAAACAATAATCGTCCTGCGTTAATGCAGGCAATGATCGAAAAATCGTTCATGTGTCGCTGATCTTTGATTTAGATCTGACCCTAAAAATCATCGTTAATCGGTCACTAATCGTTTGCTGTAATTCCACATTCGTTCACCAATCGTTCAGTGTAATTCCAGATCCTTCCTTCTTTTGCTGGAATCAGATGGAGTAAATGATCGCAGTAACAATTGTAACTAACGACTATCGTTCTGTGTAATATGGTGAACAATTTCAGGTTAACCATAAACAATCTTGTTTGCAATCGTTTCTCATTAATCGCTAATCATTAAAAATTACTTTGTCTAATAGGACCCTAAGAATCTATACTCCCGAGAACTACAAAGGCCTCTCATTAAGCCAACCAGTACCTTGCTCTGTACATATGAAAATTGTCATGTTTAAAGGGATTTTTTTATGGATTAGATGTAGACTTACAGGATAGCTACCTAGGTGGCACTAGAGAATCGCTTTTCTTCCTTCTAGAGGAAAGATAATTTGCAAACAGGGGTTGGCATATAAAGCAGTCACGCTTGGCCCTTTGCCCTATGGAGGCAAAGGTTTCCCCTCCACATATGAACATTTTTCTAAAAAGGTCTATGTAGATGAGGGCCCAGTTTCAATACAACTGTCATCAGAAAGTTATAGATTTATAAATTACTTCTATTTAAAAAAAAAATTCATGTCTTCCAGTACTTATCAGCTGCGGTATGTCCTGCAGGAAGAGGTGTATTTTTTCATGGTGCTCTCTGCTGACACCTTTGTCCATAGTAGCAAATCCCCATAGAAAACCTCTCCTGCTCTGGACAGTTCCTGCCACGGACAGAGATGGCAGATGAGAGCACTGTGTCAGACCGGAAAGAATACACCACTTCCTGTAGGATATACAGCAGCTGATAAGTACTGGAAGACCTGATATTTTAAATAGAAGGAAATGTATAAATCTGTATAACTTTCTGACACCTAGTAATTTATAAAAAAAAAAAAAAAAAACTCTTGTGACCTCTTGACATGAGAGTAATGGGAAACTCAGGGTTTTGTTTGGTGTAAAAGGAGCATCCATATTGTGTGAGAAAGATGAATAAATTACCTCCATCATCCCAAACCATGTAGTAAAAGGTTTTACGGTTTCACGAGACAAAGGACGTTTAGGTATTATTTATGGGCTCTTCATGTAGAGAGCAGAGGAAAACAACAAGGCTGAGCGGTTACGCATCTTGGCACTTTGATTAGTTGCCCCTCGGTATAACCGATCATGTGATAACATTTTTAAGGTAAAATAGGAACAAGTTAAAAGAATAAAGTAAAAAGACTCTATGGGGAGATTTATCAAACATGGTGTAAAGTGAAACTGGCTCAGTCACCCCTAGCAACCAATCAGATTCCACCTTTCATTCCTCACAGACTCTTTGGAAAATGAAAGGTGGAATCTGATTGGTTACTAGGGGCAACTGAGCCAATTTCACTTTACACCATGTTTGATAAATCTCCCCCTATGATGTTATGCATTATGTTTTATTGTGTTTGTTATATCCTGTTTATAAGGGCTCCACTCCAGAGTGATGGCCCGATTCCGCCGATTATCGCTCCGAGTAATAGAGACAACAATTTTGGTTTAATAAATGTTGGTTTAGGTTTGGACCTAAACGCGCCTGCCGACGGCTGACCATTGCCCAAACACCTGATACCTTACCTCTCCTCCCTCACGGTCTTCTCTCCTGTGCTCCACAGCTTCCCAATCCTGGTGGCTACAGCGTCTGGGCTGCCGGGACCGCCAAGGTCTGTGATTGGCTGAGTGGCCTGTCAGCTGACACTGCTGCTGCCGGGACAGGAGAGAAGACCAGGAGCGGGGTGAGGTAAGGTATAAGGTGTTTGCTTACGATGTCCATGCAGCCCTTACTGCCCTAATAGGTCCAGTATACGGGCGCCAATCTATCTCATTTACTAAAATAATCAGGCTGTACTCGCCCCGTGTAATAGGACCCTTAGAGTATATAATTTTACATTTTCTCCCGACAGACCTCCGATATTAGATTGGGAGGGATCCTACTCCAGAAACCCCCTGTTGATCAGATACTTGAAGAGACTGTGGCACTTGTGCTGTAGCTTCCTCAGTGTTTACCAGCGGTCTTCCTGGCATATGCTGTATTATTAGTAGCGGATGTGCAAGGAATCGCAATGCTGACCTGTTCAAGTCAACAAAGCAACAAACACTACTTATAGTATAACACGTGCAGGAACGAGTTCTCTCAGAACAGCGGGGGTGCCTGGACCCCTGATGATCCTATATTAATAGTCTAGTTGAAGGAAAGGCCATTAATATATCGTATAATCCCTTTTCTAAATAAAAATTTTCAATGAGAGCTGAGCTGCAGTAACCTAGTGCCAACCATACACAGCTTCTGGCTCCATTCATTCTCTATGGGTCCTAATAAATGGAGTGATCTTTAACGGTAAACGATCGCAAACGAGAGCTACTTGGAATTGTTCACCATATTACACAGAACGATAGCCGTTGGTTACTAAAGTTACTGCAATCGTTTACTCCATCTGATCCCAGAAGAAGAGCGAACAGTGTGGAATTTCAATGAACGATTAACAAACGATCAGCAAATGACTAAGGAGGATTTTGGTGTCAGCGCAAAATCAACGATCAACGACACATGAACTGTTTCTCGTTGGTCGTTTGATCATTGCCTGCATTTCGCATCATAATTGTTGCGTGTAATAGGGCCCTGAGTGTCACTGCTGCCACCCAGGGTCATCAGACAATAATGGACGATTTTCTAGCCTGATTCTCACTCTGTTTGACCCCTTTTTCTATCTGATCTTACCTACCTGCCTGACCCTTAGGGCCCTATTACACGTAGCGATAATTGGCCGAATGAGACCGTTATCGCTCTGTGTAATAAAGACAATGATCGGACAAAGAGCCGATCATTCATTGATTGTTGTCTCTTGGCAAGTTTAAAAATCATAGGCCGACGAACACGCAGCTCTGCATGGTACGCTAAAACTGATCATTGTGTGTACAAAATAATTAAGCTAATACTTACCTGTCCAGGCTCCCCCGGTGTCCTCCAGCCTAGTCTGTAGGATTCCAGTTCAACGTAGCTGCAGCTCTCACTTCTGGTCCCCTTTACTCTTGACGGTTGTAGTGGCACTCTCGGTGGGTTTAAGGAATATGAAGCTCCCCTGACCATCCACCAACAGATGATGTCGGTGGAGATGGGGGTTGGGCGTGAAGGAAATTAATACAGGAACGCTCAACCAAGGAAAGGGAAGGGAGAGAAAACTGATGGCTGTCAGTTATTGAAGGTGTATGGGGACCTTTAGTGCTCTGCACAGGTGTCACCTGGTCTCCTGGGCCATACAACTCACATAAGGACCATGCCGAGAACTAGAACCGAGAACTTGAAAAAAATACAAAAGAAGAAAAAATAAGGCTAAATGTTACAGCCATTATAGAAAGAGGATATGAAACTGTAGCAAGAGTTGTCTCTTGGATCAGACAGACAGAGAAGCAGAAGAACTATAACCTGTTGAACGCCAAATCGAGAACTGAGCCGCTATATATAAAGCCGAGGAATAACATCAGAGGATTCTGTCAAGAGGAAAGGACTCACTTTGGAAAAGTGCAGCATTATAAATTATGGCAGCAGATGAGGCTGACAGGGCCAGGCACAAGTACAAATGCCTCTGAATAGGCATTTATCATAGGATGGAAATGGGACAAAAATTAGGGCCAGTACATCACAAAGAGTTTATCCGCTGAGTTCTATATATCATATTAAAATGAAGAATACCGTAAGTAAAGAGGCACAAGGGAGTCTGCTCAAAGGAACATCTGTTCTATACAGCGCTATGTTGAGCTATTGCAGTGTAGATAGTCCTGTGTGTGAATGAGTCCCATAAATTCAGGGGTAAATGGAAAGCGGGTTCGGTTAACCATTCCAGTTCTTCGATGTTTGTAGTTATAATTCAGAATAAATCATTGGCCCTTTCTATACTACAGCTACAGCTGTGAGGAGGATACACACAGGGTGAGATTTATCAATCATGGTGTAATGTGAAACTGGCTCAGTTGCCCCTACCAACCAATCAGATTCCACCTTTCATTTTCCAAAGAGTCGGTGAGGAATGAAAGGTGGAATCTGATTGGTTGCTAGGGGCAACTGAGCCAGTTTTACTTTACACCATGTTTAATAAGTCTATAGATGCACTGCATACATTGAAGTCTACGTAAGCAATAACAGAATTTAAACACGCCTGGGATAGACATATATCTATCCTAAAATAATAAGAAAGAAAATACTAAAAGGGCAGATTAGATGGACCCAGTGGTCTTTTTCTGCCGACAATCTTCTATGTTTCTAAGCAGCAGATCCATAGATGTAGCCTGGATGTGCTTGTGTAGACAAACATAGAATCTCCGTACGAAAACACGATTCCCAAATTCCCAGCAGATTGAAAGATGTAGTTTGTATGTAGAGATGAGCGAATCACTGGGAAATGCAGTTCGCGAAGTTTGCGAATTCGCGAATATTCGCGAATGGCATACAAACAAATCTCACACAGAACAATAGTCATTAGTTACGATCATTATACGTTCATAACTGCGATCGTTTACTCCAACTGATCCCAGCAAAAGAATGAACAATGTGGAATTATACTGAACGATTAGTGAACAAATGCAGAATTACAGGGAACAAATGCGGAATTACAGAGAACGAATGCGGAATTACAGAGAACGAATGCGGAATTACAGAGAACGAATGCGGAATTACAGAGAACGAATGCGGAAATACAGAGAACGAATGCGGAATTACAGTAAACGAATGCGGAATTACAGAGAGCGAATGCGGAATTACAGTGAACAAATGTGGAATTACAGTGAACGAATGCGGAATTACAGCGAACGAATGTGGAATTACAGTGAATGAATGTGGAATTACAGCAAACGAATGTGGAATTACAGGAAGCAAATGCGGAATTACATCGAACGATGCGGAATTGCAGAGAACAAATGCGGAGTTAGGGCGAATGAATGTGGAATTACAGAGAACGAATGTGGAATTACTGTGAGCGAATGTTGAATTACTAGGCGAATTCGCAAATATCAACAAGGCAAATTTAACACCCGTTTAGCTGCGAATCTGAATTTGTCAGGTTCTTTTAGCTCATCTCTACTTGTATGTACTAGTGTAGACAAATGCAGCGTCCCCTCATAACCTCCAAAAACTCGAAGTGCTCTACACGATAGCATTTTGTGGAGAACCCCTTTAAGTGAAAATGAGGTTATGTCAAGAGAAGTCATAGGGAGATGCTGTATGTGTAATAAGGGGGGGGGGGAGAGACATAGAGATGAACAACGGGAGGAGTACAGAGAGTCCAGTCCGTGACAGGAAGATGAGCGGAGAGGACAGAGTGCCGTCTGTGGTGGGCAAGGGAGGCATCTCTGAATATGTGCCTGCAGCTTCATTCATATGCATTTGCGGACCTATAAATCTTTGATGAAAGAAAGTGTATCCTTATTCATGGCTCTTGCAAGAATTGCTTGCTTAGCTGTCACTATTCCCTCCGCCTTCTCACACTGTCCCTAGGGACATTCAACTCCCCCACCTGCTGAATGCGAATATTAATGACGAGAGAATTAATTTCAAACAGGACGGGTGGGCGCATAAACTCGGAGATCACACTGAACAAGCCCCTTTGTATGATAATGTTATTCCCTTGTGACGGCAAGCCCCATCTGCACCTTACATAGCTCCGTTCACCCAGACACCGAATACGGTGGGAGGTAGATGATAGCCAAGAGCTATGTATATGTGATACGCTAAGGAATGTACTGTGATATATAACTACATGGAGAAATACATACTATCACAATGAGGTGAGGTAGGAATTCACCTAGCAGGTCTTACCCGTGAGATGGCTTCAAGTGAGAAGCAATCGCCTATTGGATTATGAAGGTTAAAAAAACGACTTGAGAGAAAAACAGCTAGGGGCTACGTTTGGCGGGGGCAGACGAACCATATGTGGAACATCTGCAACTAGACACAGGCCCTGTAGGCAACGGAGCCCATATTCATGTTTATAAGATAATACCAGCGCTTCTTATTCCCTACCAGACTGCGCGTAGAAGATTGTTAATTATTGGTATATTACAATCCGGCTCAGGGACTGAAGGGGTAATGTTTCTTCTTGAGGAAAGCACCAAAAGGCGTATAGAAAATTAGAGGCCATTCATTCTACGCTGGGGAAAGGATATGCAAAGTAGTTCTTTTTCCAGAAGAAAAAGAGCTTGCTCTCTGGCGCCACCAACAAGAGGCAGCATTCAAATATACTACTGGCAGGGCGCAGCATAAAAATAAAAAAAAAATAGATACTCCCCTATTCTGATCCCCTGCAGTTGCAATTTCAACACACTCAGTCCCTGGTCTTTCTGGTTCCTGTGATCCATCAGAGGACAATCAGACAATCACTATGGTCAATAATGTCCAGCCTCAATCAGTGATTGGCTGGGAAGGCCATTCTTTTGGGGATGGCATGTCACTGAAATGAGGGGGGGCTATGGGGGAGCAGGGTGGGTAAGTATCACTTTTTCATTTTTACACCACCTCCAGCCATAGGTGTCTGAGGTGTTGGTAGAGATGCCCTTGATAATGATGAGCCGGAGAATAATTCAGACAACATGGAGTTCGCTCAATATGGCCGACTGCCGAGATGGGTCATTGATGTTAATCTGGAGGTATGTTGGTATATGTGGAGTTTCCCTTTGTGAATTGAATAGATAGTGAACCACAAACCTGTGAATTGGAAGTCATTTAGGGTTATCTGGGCAGGGCCATCAGCCACAACGTTTCGGTTTCCAGAATATACTAAGGGTATGTCGAGAAGTTACCCCTCAGTGTGAAATACCTTGATGAGTAAGTGGATCAGGCTCGCTCTCAACAACTCCCATGGGTCACACTTTCTCCATTAATTGTTGTGCTGACTCCAGTAAATCTCCTCACAGGCTGTGGTCCCCTCAGGGGATGTTACTCCTACCACAGCTGTGTTCAACTACTCAGGGAATTCCTGTCACAACTGACTCTTGAGGGGAGCTAATTAGAATAGCCCCGCCCTCTTTCTAGATCTTTCTCCTAGATACTGTAGTACACTAAGGAGGCATTTGGTGGTGCTGTTAACTAACCCCCCGCGTGACCCATCTCTACCGTGACTCCTCTCTATAAGGCATAATAGAATAATTAACATAATAATAAACCTATACCAATCTAATATAGAGTCCATTCTCTTCCCAACCTTAGGGAAACTTAAAGTGTCACTGTTGTTCTAACTTTCAACATCTAAATCAACAGTAGATGTGAAATAAAGCAAGTTTGCCATATACATTTATTATTTTTTTGTTGTTATCATGCTGTAAAACAAAGCTGTACTTACCAGAAATCCAGGTCCAGTCTCCAGAAGGCAGATTTTCTGACTTGTGCTGGTTAAAAGAAAAAAAACAGACTAAACACAGGAATTCCGGCCAGTACAGAGAGTCACAGCTCAATGTGTCCATCAATCACATGACTGCCTTCTCTCTGTGTGCGCTCAGATGGCCTGGGATACACAGGACTTCCTGTTTTCTGAAAAACACAGCCGGAAAACAGGAAGTGCCATGTTTTCCATGATAACTAAAAAAATAAAAAATAAATGTAAATTGCAAATGTGCTTTATATCACATCTACTGTTGATTTAGATGTTGAAAGTTATAACGACAGTGACGCTTTAACTTCACTACGCTGCAATATTACCAAAACTATTAACATGGTAGAATATTTTCACTAAACCCATATTGTTAAACAATGTCTGGGTACAATGTGTCCAGCAATGAATGAAGAACATAGGTAACGGTGACGTCAGTAGCTGGCATGCATCATTCTGTTTGTGAATGGGACATATCAGTGCTCATTACAAAGCATACACTTGACCTTCATAGAGACCCGAAATACTTATTATGGAGATTCTTTCTCGGCTTGCTGGGGAATGCCATTAACTAGGTTCTGTAGTCCTTTTGCAAATAATTTACCTGACCAATGTCATAAGAGTGATCCTCATTTTCTATATTCATAGCATAGGTTTGACAAAGATATAAAAAATATTCCTGTATATGGCGTTGCACTTTGGATGGCTCCCTTTATGAGTACTGAAGCTCCATTCTAGTAACAGGCTAAGGCTATGTTCACACAACATAAGGTTCATAATAATCATGGCTATTGTTGCCAATTTGAACAACGGCCGTGATTTGTACGAACCCCACATTGAGCTGCCTTCTGAGGGATCCCGGCCGGAGTGTATACACATAGGGGGACATTTATTAAGTCCAGCGTTTTTTACGCCGGACTTATAAATGTCCCCGCCTCTACATAAATCCCATGCGCGTCGGTGCGCACAGCCAAAAACCTACGCCACCTGAAAGGTGGAGTAGGTTTTCGACGTATATTTGCGCAGAAAAAAATGATAAATCGAGCGGACTCTGAGTCCGCACCCCCCGTAACGCCCCCTCCACACCCTCTCCCTGCCCCCCGGCGTACTCGGCAGAAAGTGCCGATATGCAAATATTTTATTTGCAAATCGTCCATTTGCGAATAAAAAAATACGCAAATCGGCACTTTCCGCCGAAAATAATCCGTACGCCGGATGATACATGTCGCCCATAGTATACACTCCGGCCAGGATCTCTAGCGGCGCCGCGAGAAACTGAAATGTCAGTCGTCTGTGGCCGCAGAAAACCCTGTCAGTTCACACAATGCGGCCGCACGCTCCATTGTGTGCAGTGGGGAGTTCTGATGTACTGTAGGCGCGCACGAATGCGCCCGCATCAGAACTAAGCGGCGCTAAAGATCCTGCTGCCGCTACAGCTGTACCGGCCGGGATGATCTTCTCTGAGACCTCCCATTCCGTGACCCCGCTGGGCCACAGAACGGCCGGTCTCTTACAAGGTGTGAACATAGTCTAAAGCAGTTGGACTCTGAAAAGACTGCTGAAAATAATTGTAATGATCATCATTTTGACGTCCGTGCAGTCTTTGATTGACTTCAATGCATTGCATCAAAATCGATCAAATAGCTGCAATAATGGATGCTCCAACACAATATTCTTGGTCAGTAGTTTGCAACCAAAACCAGGAGTGGATTGAAAACACGGAAAAGCTATGGTCTTGAAATTGAGTGAATGGCCGTTATTTAAAGGCAAATAATTGCCTTTATTTTAAAACGACGTACTATTATTGAAAAGAATGGAACACCGGCCATTGTTTTCACACAATGTATTGAGCAACAAACATTGTTTGGACAGCCAAACAATGGCCATTGTTGAATGCATTGTGTGAAAACAACTGCTGTTGAATTGACTTCAATGCAGTTCATTGCAGTAGTTTTCAAACATAGCCAGCCTAAAGGTACAGTCAGGGCGGTATTAGTTGTTACCAGGTTTTCAATGAATTACCAAAATGAGTAAAATTGATTGACAAGGACATTGACTTTGGTAGCATTAAAGGACAACCCCGGCGTTTGAAAAAAAAAAAAAAAAAAGATTCAAAAACATTTCATACTCACCATCCCTCCGGAGACGATTGGGTCTCCCTCACTTACGGCTTCCAGTGTAGGAAATGAGAGAGAGAAGGGCAATCAGGGCTGAGCAAGTTGGAAGCCATGTGATGCGCTCCAGCCAATGAAAAGGCTGCTAGTGCACAAGTGCAACAGTAGTCCTTTCTCTCCCATTCAGTTCTACAGGAAGAAGAAGAAGAAGAAGAAGAGGAGGAAGATCAGACCAGGCCCCCGCTATGACGACACCAACACAAAATGGCGCTGGGAGAAGAGGACGTGGCCAACAGCTATTAGGTTTGTATACTTTCTTCCGGGGGGATTGGGGAGTTGGGGGGGACACGGGGCCTGACAGCTAATTAACACGCATTGTAATATGTGTTAAGTAATAAAACGTTAGAGTTGTCCTTTAAGATATAACACCAATATCTGATCATCTAAGGTCCGGATACCCCACCATTTTTTTATGACAGCTACATCGGCAGCCAACATAGTCAATGGTAGTCCATACACCACATCCGAAAACCCCGCTGGAGTGTATTTCAGTAATTCGAGCCTATTTATTCATGGGAGAAAGTCTCCGTCCTGGAGATATGTCTCCGATGTCTATGATTAGACATCAACCTGAAGGTGGTAATTTATTTTTTTTTTTTATTATAGGTGAGAAAGCTCTCAAAAAAACCTAACAGTTTACAAATTACCGTTAATCTCGCCACACATTTTATGATTAAAAAGAACCGTAAACTTGTTAAAAAAAAACAACTGACTGCTAAATTGCTGCCTCGAAACTGTCTCCGATACATTTTTATGATTGCTATAGGACACCGAAGTCGAGCCATGGTTGTTAATTTTACCGTTTTGCAAACGCTACATGTCTTACATGACAAGCCGTTTCCTCTGGGAAGATAAATATATGTACACAGCCCTACGTGCTTTTTTTTCAAGCAGTCTACCTTATGCATTAATCAAATTTGTAATAACCTTGTTGAGGAAAACCACTGCATTTAGATCAGAGGACGGCTGCATGATGTGTAATCTCTATACCGCAAGCTCCACAGGACAGACAGCATTCCTGCTAAGGAGAAAAAAAAAAAGGAGACACACAGACACGGCAGCTGCAGAGACCCATCTGGAGGAAATCCCAGACTGCTATTTAAGTGTGTTCTATTGACCCTCTGATATCCCATCTTTTGGCTTAGAATTTTTTTTTACATTAAAAAGGCCATTAAAAGTAAAAAAAAAAAAACATGCTAATCCAATATAGAAACCATCCAATAAAATCTACAGATATATAGTAAAAGTGCCCATCGCTAGTGCTTCTGAAATGGCTCTGCAGTTAAGAGCGAGTCTGCGTTCTTATCTGTGTCTAACTGCAGTATAGACTTATTAAAATTGGAAGTCAGGTAGGCTTAGATGAACTTTCTGCTTGTAGAGGATATCTCTAGAGCTGGGTTCTCATGGAAGGTTTTTTTTTTCTTTTTTTTGGCACATTTTGTGATCAAGGACGGCAGTCGATGGTTATATGTTAGTGAATAGGAAAATATGAGTCTCGTCATTGAAGTATACTATAATTTTGGTGATTTTTTAAAATTTTTATTCAGAATGTACTGGAGCAGAGTAAAGGGATATCCTTTAAACTTTTAATATGTTGCTGCCCTGGCGAAGAACATAACAAACAGGCTATGCTTACCCTTCTGTGTTCTCCTACTGTCCTCCTGCATCCATGGGTCCCCGGCTGAATGATCCCACCTTGACTTCCGAGACAAGCTCCTCTCAGCATTAAAAGCCTGCTCAGCCACTCACTGTTTGAGATGGGACAGCTCTGTGGCCAGTGATTGGCTAAGTGGGCTGTAGGGCCGAGACAAGCCCGTCTCGGAAGTGGATGCGGGATCGTTCAGCCAGGGCCCCGAAGATGTTGCAGGAGGACCGGGGAGTATAAAGGTGAGAATAGCTTGTTTGTAAGTTTAAAATGGGCTGAACTTTTTCCACAATTTGGCCACATATACACCTTGCATCACATACTATGGTGGATTTACCAACACTGGTGTATCTGTACACCAGTCTTACCTAATACACCTCCATGCCCCTCACACCTCTAAATAAATCTAGCCAATCTGAGGCTGCAGTGAGATCTACCCTAGCTTTGATCTGGTGCAGATTTTTCCATGATTAAATTATGATAAATCGGGGGCAGGAGGCCAAGCCCCTTCCTGTGACCACCCCCCTTCCCACCTATCAGGTGAACAGGACTTACATTGGCAAGAGAGCAAACATTTTTCCACAAACTGGCTGGTTTGTGCAAAAAACTGTCACTTTTTTATGATGTGTGGTAGGCGTAGAGATTCTAAAACCCCCCATGTGTTTTAAGAAGTCAATACATCTTAGTCAAAAAACAGCCAAACTCAACGACTTTGGCATGTTAATGGGGGTCTCCTGGCTCTACCCCAACACCATCTGTTGGGCATGTTTGAGTAAACTGCTGAAACCTCTTGTGCTCTGAAAGATAAGCCATAGCCAGAGCTGTTTGGCAGTGGCTTGCCCCTCCATTACCCATTCAGAACATATGAACGTTTGTGCCAGTCAACTGTTCATGTCTATGGGGAGATAGCTGTCAGCTTAGCGAAAGTGTAGCTATGTTTAGAAAACTATTAGGTTTGATTCCACAACATGGCATGTCTTATCTGGTTTGAAATGTTGAGGCCCTATTACACGAAACGATTATCAGCCGCATTCAGCTGATATCGTCTGTTACAGTTGATAATCGTCTCGTGTAAAAGAAGTCAACGATCAGCCGACATGAACGATGACTCTTTGTCTTTCAACTAGAGATGAGCGAACCGGGTTCGGGTTCGAGTCCATCTGAACCCGAACGATCGACATTTGATTAGCGGTGGCTGCTGAACTTGAATAAAGCTCTAAGACTATTTGGAAAATATGGATATAGTCATTGGCTGTAACCATGTTTTTCGGATGGACTCGAACCCGAACCCGGTTTGCTCATCTCTACTTTCAACACATTAAAAGACAAACGACCTAGATAGCAGCAATAGGCTGCCATCGCACCATGGAACAGGAGACTGCCGCTATTATCCGTGGGCTGCCCCAACAATCCACCAATCACCCAGGCAGCTCCCCCCCCCCCCCCCCCGCAGCTCCCCTGCACTTGCCCGATCACTGCAGACACATATAATAGCGCCGGTAGCGAGCTGGGAACGAGGAACAAGCGAACGCTGACAGTGCTTGTTTGTTTCTCGCCATCGCCCCGTGTAATAGGGGCTTTACTCGCGTGCTAAAATTGCTGCAAAATTTTCGTGGACAATATTGATGTTCAGTAAAGAAAAGCTATATGTCATATCATATAGCAGAATAGGTTGGTGTCAATGGGTCCTAAGAATGACGGGCTCAGTCATCAGGTGAGAAGGATTATCAAAACTACCTTCTCCGAAGGATTTACATGGTTAGCAAACAAGGGTATTGGGAACTGTTGAATAGGTTGCAGAACTGGTCTAAATGATGCAAAATCCAGTACTATATTCGAGAACCCTGCAAATCTTTGCCATTGCCAAAACTTTGTCAATCAATACAGATATTATTGGACTTATTGATCTCACTGAGTGTTATTAAATGCATTATTTTCGATGGTTTAAAACTAGCGATGATCTCATGTAAATGAATGATACTTGGTCAAGCTAGTACTTCCTATTAGCTCAAAATGTAAAACATTACTAATGTAAAAGCTTTCTCTACCGATCTTCCCCCATACATGCTTAGTTTGCACATGTTTTCAATGTGGACAGAAGAAAAAAAAACGCTGCCAGACACCTGTGGCAGAGACTTATTTCCCTGAGAAAGGGGAGGGTCAGGAGGCCACCGTACACATTAGATTGTTGGCTGGTCGAGATGAAATTGGCAAGTTTGGTTGACACTTATCCAATGTATATTAACACTCTGCAGCTTTCCTAATCCATTCAGCATTCATTCATTTTTTAAATGAGTTTTTATTACATTTATTACCTTCTTTTTACTCAGATAGATTTGCTTAAACAGGTTTTATAGGAAGCAGAAGATGGCTCACGTCTTCAGCTCCCTAGTGCTAACTTTCTGTTCTTCCAAATCTCGGAAATATACTACTTCAGATAAGAAGGGCAGGTTTAAGTTCCAATCATGACCAATACCTGCTTGATGTCGCTGATGATAAATCCCCCTTCTTCTGTCTCGGAAAGTAGTATACTTCCAATACGTTGAAAGACGAGAAGTTAGCGTTGGGGAGCGTAAGGCATAAGCTAATCCCAACCCGAAGCCTGAGGCTTCTCTACTGAGACATTCTGATGATTTCCATCAAATATAAAATCCCAATCTACATACTAAGTAACTGGTTGGAATGCATGTGTGTGAACATTGATATGACTAGTGATATTAATCCACATAAACTCTCCACGAGAACACCTTTAAGTGACAGAAATCAGAATGGGACATGTTGCCTTCAGAATCTTTAAGCAATGTAGCCTCAGGCACTGCGCCCGTAACTTCAATATCAAAATACATATTTCACATTTTTAATGTACACCGAAGGCCCTTTTTTCAAGCTGGTGTTAGTTATTAATGCTACAGTACATGAGGGGAAAACAGAGTCACTCTCATTTTATCATTTAAATTAGCCTCCAATCAAGTCACTTTCCAACCTGCCTTAGGACAATGACAGCTCCAATTTCATCTCCACTTATTTTTTTTTACACCTGATGCCCAGAATTGGTTTCCTTGGGAGTTTTTCTTATATTTTGGAGTCAATACAGCTAAGAATGTTTTTCATTTTCCACTTTCCAAGGCATTTTGAGGTCCCAACTGTCCATAACGCACACCTCCATCTAAAAGTTACTGCAGTCTTTCTTTTACGAACTTTTGAGCACTAGATTTCTTATACATTTCATTTCCGCAACAAGAAACCTTCTTAACTGTCACAAGTCATAGCCATACTGGCTTCTATTGATCATATTTGGTTAACTAGAGCGCATAGTAATAGTCCATAGGGAGGCCCAAAGGTCCTTCTAGCACATATGAAGACATTGTCATATTGATTTATACAAATTAATAAGGTTTTTGCTCTTCTCGGAAGTAAGCTCCCCAAGACGTGGAGGGAATGACACATTTTGATTTTCATAGCTGCCTGATGTCACTGATTTCGAAGTGGTTTAGCCTGCTACATGATAATCGGTATATGTGTCCACCCTCTCCATGCCTTGGAAGGCTTATTTCTGAGACATGGAAAAGTTGGACAAAGCCTTCCGCTCCCTGGACAACCTTTAAGGGTTGGAATATGAAGGACCAAGATGTAATGGTATGGGGAAGGGAAGTTCTTACCTGCTTTCCTACCTAATTAAAGTATACACCCTAGATGAAAGCTCACAACTGGGCAATGGTCTTATCCTAAGTCCACGGGGACGGAAAGGGTAGAATAGTCAGCAAGCTATGTCAGATCCAAATGGGCATGTCAGAGACAGATCCAGGGGATTGCATCAGAATCAGATGCCAGTACTAGAGTCTGAACCAGGAGGGAATGTCTGAACCAAATAAGAAACAGGAAACCAGGGAACCATCCAGGGTCAGAACACTGCAGATCCAATGACACCAGCTACAACCACCTCAGGCACCAAAGTAACAATGAAAATTTTGAATCTGGCACCGCTTGTCAGTGTGGGATGCCAGCCTGAGGTTGATTGGCTAACCAGCTCGATTGTTAGCAGGGCTGGTAGGCAGAGCTAAGAAACAATACTAATGGCACTGCTGGGTCCGCCATTGGAAATTAAGAGACCAATTAATCTGGGGATAATTGCGTAAGAAGAAAGTTAAATACATTCTATTATATATAGAACCTTCATCATAATTTATTAATTACAACGTAAACCAAGATGGTATGCAGCAGAGAAAGTAACTTATTTTCTTACATGAGCGGGTTTCATTAGAATTCAATAAACCAATCAATCAGAGACACGAAAGCATAAAAAGAACATACTATAATATGTTGCAGTAGTATTGTACACTGCGAGATGTATCTTTATGTTGGTGGGTGTTCCCCGCTAGCGTCCTCCTACTCACCACTGCCCCCATGCCCTGGTCCCTATGCTCGCTGTTGGGATCTTGGCATAGGGGGCTCTTGGTCTGCTTCCCTTCTGCTATACTTCCTCTTTCTGCTATTTGAAGGACTAGCAGATACTGTACATCCCTAAAACCATCCCTCATCTATCCATGAACTGCATCTTTTATACAAGGATGATCCATTTATCATGCAGTTCTATATATATATATATATATATATATATATATATATATATATATATATATGGTCCTTTATTCTTGAATATTGACTTATGTTTTGCTTCCCACCCAGGGCCAGTTCCAGGCTTTGTCGTCTCTCGGGCGATAGAGCCTCGGCGGGCCCCTCATCCATCGAATTTGCACCCATCATCCACACACTATGCACAATAACATGAGACACCACTAACATACACAAACACACATTATTGACAGAGACACTGACTGACTGACACAGACTAACCAACACTGACATGGACACTGACTGACTGACACTGACTCACTGACACACTCAGACACTGACACACACTCTCACTCTTCCTCTCTGTCAGGCTGCTCTCCACACTGTAAGGTTTAGGACCTTCAGGTCATTTGATCAGGTCCTTCAACCTTTTCTCTCTCTGTGCACGTCCTGCTCCATCTTCTGATGTTCAGCGCTCACCCTGCACTACAGTGAACGGGCAAAACATTAGAACACCGGGCTCTCTCCCTCTCTTGTCCCCGGCACTTACCAGGGTAAGCCCTGTGCTGAGGCCAGCCCTGTTCCCGTCTCTGCCTAATCCCTACTGTCTTGCACTATCTCTCTTCTTGCTGACCTGGATTCTTAACCCAGAACCTGTGCTGCTTTCCCTTTCACCAATAGCATCAGAAAAGGCCTCTATCAACACTAGTGCCATACTTGTGAAGCGACCAGATACCCCCCTTTAGCAGCAAAAGACAAATTTTCACATTCCTTGAGTCAGATAAAGAGTGAAAACCTAAAGAATACTTAGACCGGGATCTTGGGTTTGGCCAAAAGCCATACATGGTCAGTAGCACCAAGGGTCGACACCAGTTGCCGGTCACAAGTATATCCCAAATTAACCCGATTTAGCATAAAATTCCTGAGCCAGCCTTGATGTAGTCTACAATAAATGCTATCAGCTAATTATGAAACCCATACACAACTAGACACATGCAGAGAGCAGATGACCTCTGTTGGCAAACGTGTGATCTGGACATATTCCATAAATCTAAAGCAGCCAGACTGGCAACCTACATGAGGTGCCAGATTAGAAATTGACAGATCCCCTTGTGAGCACCTAGAGCATGTCAAGCATTAGAAACAACGGTGGCCAATTTTATATGGCACTGTCAGACTTGACATGACACGGAGAGAGAAAAAAAAAAAGCACCTCCAAACAAAGCCGAAACTCCACAATCCAGAGACATTCAGCTCTACTCTAAATATTCTAATCAATATTCTTTGTAATAGTATTTGCATAGAATATATAATGGAACCTTACGCTGATTTCACTCTCTGGTTTAACCGAAATGGAATTTCCAAGTGTGTTTGAATAGGAACTGGTTCATTCCGGGCAAATGTTCATCATTGTGATACATTCGGGGGGTATGTTCCTTTCCAAAATCTTTTCAGATTAGCATTGGAGGTTGTGAATACCAGGCGCCATGTGCACAAAAAGCTGCTGATTGCTGTGGCTGGTGGTTGGCACAGTTACGACGTGTTCCGTTTTTGTTTTTTGCTGCACAGTATTAGACTTTTAGATGTCAAGGACAAGTGGTGAGATTATATGAATAAAAGTAGACTACTCAGGGAGAGATTTGCCAGAAAAACAGCCACGGAAGTAAAAAAAAAAAAAAAAAAAAAAAAAAAAAAAAAAGAGCAACTTAGACGGGATTACATTACGCAGCTGTTTCTGCCTCTGAAATCATTAGCTGTTTATTAGTTCGCTAAAATTGGGGTAAGGTCAAGTATGCAAATATGCAAAAAGCTGTCTCTGTAGTGCATTTGTCCTTTGCAGTATTTATGCCAGGCTCGAATTTAGCAAATACGTCAAGGGATCTTTTTTTTTTATGTGCATGAAGGGCTTACATTTAAAAAAGGCAAGTTACACGAAATGGAAATGGAATTAGTGTCAATAGTCTATGGTCTGTGCACAGAAGGGAAGCAATAATGGAAAGGAAGTTTGAATATCCTCCCCCCCCCCCCAGACCTATGTGTTTCCATGGTGACAGACTTCAAATAATCTCTTTTTGTAGTCTGATCCGCCTTTCATGTGTTAGAGCACTATTAGATGGCCTGAAACTGCACTAGAAATGGGCAGCTATCTCTGCTTGACTGTAGAAACATTATATGGCTTAGGCTTCACAATGGGAGGGCCACACAAATGCTCGTTTTCATCTATTATATAGAAAGATATGTGGCTGATGGAAAATTATTATTTGACAGGTCAAAACAACCCCATCATCTGATGAATGATCATTTATGGGGTAATTGCTGTCCCTCTTTGAGCCTGTTTTGCTAATAATCACCTCATGACTTAGGGCCCTTTACTTCTTCCAATCCATGTGCCCTATACTTCTTGCTGAGCTACAGAAGTAGGAAAAGAGGAGGAACACATAGGTCAGCATAGAAGCTGTGTACTTAAAGGGGAATTATCAGCAGGTTAAACAAATCTTACCCGTTGATAGCCCCCTATTGCACAGGAGCCGCCGAGAAGGAAGGTATGTCTCTTACTTTCCTACTCGGCTTTGTTCTGGTAAGTGGATTGCTCCATGGCTTGATGAGACCATTAGGAGAATTGCCCACTCCAACATGGTTCCTGACCCGACTAATTATAATTAGAGAGGGGCGGGCAGGCCAGGGGTAAATTGGCGCTATAATGGCAGGCAGTACTCCTGACGGGTGCCCCAGTGCTCCTAATGGTCTTACCAGACCATGGAGCAAACTACTAACTGTATCGGAACGGCACTGAGGAGACATACCTTCCTCCTCAGTGTCTCCTTTGCAATAGGGACATATCAGCAGGTTACATTCGGTAGTGTAAACACCGATGCTGTATATATCCCAACTTTCACTCACTAGATTAACAGGGCTAGGTGTACTGACAAAGAGCCAGGACTCCCTGAATCTGTCCATATTTTCCATGGGCCAATTTTACATTTTAGATGTATTAACACTACAAAGAGCATCTCTCGTTGTAAAGGACCAAGCATGTCTATGCATTATGTGGACAGCCCATTGATTTTAACCCCTTAGCGACCCATGACGTATCTGGTACGTCATGGTGTCGCGGGGGTGTTCAGAGAGGGTTCCCGGACCCCGCTCTGAATGGCACTGATCCCGGCTGACATGTGCAGCCGGGCAGTGCCTCTATTAGCCGCGCCGGCTAATTAAGCCTCTAAGTGCAGCTGTCAAACCTGACAGCTGCACTTAGATGCTTAGATCCACACATCCCTGGTGTCTAGTGGGACGGATCTCCCCCCTGCGATCGGAATGACGCTGATCCCGGCTCGGCAATAGATTGCTATGGCCTGCAGCAGGCCATAGCAATCTATCACCGATCTGATCGATCTTTGCTGTGTATATACACGGCCAGGGGCGTAGCTAATGTCTCTTGGGCCCTGGTGCAAGAGGTCAACTTGGGCCCCCCCCCTTACCACATACTGACTAACACAACCGCTGCTACTGAATAAAATCCTCTGTACATAGACCAATATCACCTCATCCAGTCATATAGAGGTGGCCCCATCTCTACACAGGCTCTATACACCATATACATTACAGTGCAAATATATCAGGTGACTCACAGGGGAAGTCTTCTCTGATCGGAGTTCTTCCCTTTTCATCTTCTCCATCTGCCCAGGGCCATTATGAGAACTTTTTGGAGCCATGAATCCACAGAATCTGCCAGACAAACATATTAGGCTCCTCACACTGACACCATCCTCATCTCTCTACAAACTGCACATCTGTATTGGCCCCTTTACACCCTCATTTAGTGGGTAGCCCTGACTCTATGTGACTCCCTTATAGTACATATCCCCCTATTGTATACACCCCCTGTGTAGTCCACCTTATAGATGGCCCCCCAATGTTTCCCCCTTATAGATGGCCCCCTGTGTTGTCCCTATTATAGATGCCCCCCATGTTATCCCCCATATAGATTGCCCCCATGTTATCAACCATATAGATGCCCCCCATTTTATCCCCCTTACAGATGCCCCCCATGTTGTCCCCTCCTCCTGCCCCTCCATCATCATACTACTACCCCTTTCATCCTCCTGCCCCTCCATCATCATACTACAACCACCTCCACCATAATACTACTACCCCTTCATCCTCCTGCCCTTTCATCATCATACCACTTCACCCCTCATCATCCTCTTGTTCCATCATCATCATACCACTACATCCTCATCATCCTCTTGTTCCATCATCATCATACCACTACACCCCTCATCATCCTCTTGTTCCTTCATCATCATACCACTACATCCTCATCATCCTCTTGTTCCTTCATCATCATACCACTACACCCCTCATCATCCTCTTGTTTCATCATCATACCACTACACCCCCCATCATCCTCTTGTTCCATCATCATCATCATCATCATCATACCACTACATCCTCATCATCTTCTTGTTCCATCATCATACCACTACACCCCTCATCATCCTCTTGTTCCTTCAAAATCCTCTTGTTCCTTCATCATCATACCACTACACCCCCCATCATCCTCTTGTTCCATCATCATCATACCACTACACCCCCATCATCCTCTTGTTCCATCATCATCATACCACTACACCCCTCATCATCCTCTTGTTCCATCATCATACCACTACACCCCTCATCATCCTCTTGTTCCATCATCATACCACTACACCCCTCATCATCCTCTTGTTCCATCATCATATCACTACACCCCATCATCCTCTTGTTCCTTCATCATCATACCACTACACCCCTCATCATTCTCTTGTTCCATCATCATACCACTACACCCCTCATCCTCCTCTTGTTCCATCATCATCATACCACTACATTCCCATCATCCTCTTGTTCCATCATCATCATACCACTACACCCCTCATCATCCTCTTGTTCCATCATCATACCACTACACCCCCATCATCCTCTTGTTCCATCATCATACCACTACACCCCTCATCCTCCTCTTGTTCCATCATCATCATACCACTACACCCCTCATCATCCTCTTGTTCCATCATCATACCACTACACCCCTCATCATCCTCTTGTTCCATCATCATACCACTACATTCCCATCATCCTCTTGTTCCATCATCATCATACCACTACATTCCCATCATCCTCTTGTTCCTTCATCATCATACCACTACACCCCCCATCATCCTCTTGTTCCATCATCATGCCACTACACCCCCCATCATCCTCTTGTTCCATCATCATCATCATACCACTACACCCCTCATCATCCTCTTGTTCCATCATCATACCACTACATCCTCATCATCCTCTTGTTCCATCATCATCATCATACCACTACACCCCCATCATCCTCTTGTTCCATCATCATCATACCACTACACCCCATCATCCTCTTGTTCCATCATCATCATCATACCACTACACCCCTCATCATCCTCTTGTTCCATCATCATCATACCACTACACCCTCATCATCCTCTTGTTCCATCATCATCATACCACTACACCCCTCATCATCCTCTTGTTCCATCATCATCATACCACTACACCCTCATCATCCTCTTGTTCCATCATCATCATACCACTACACCCCTCATCATCCTCTTGTTCCATCATCATCATACCACTACACCCTCATCATCCTCTTGTTCCATCATCATCATACCACTACATTCCCATCATCCTCTTGTTCCATCATCATCATCATCATCATACCACTACACCCCATCATCCTCTTGTTCCATCATCATCATACCACTACACCCCTCATCATCCTCTTGTTCCATCATCATACCACTACACCCCTCATCATCCTCTTGTTCCATCATCATCATCATACCACTACACCCCATCATCCTCTTGTTCCATCATCATCATACCACTACACCCCATCATCCTCTTGTTCCATCATCATACCACTACACCCCCATCATCCTCTTGTTCCATCATCATCATACCACTACACCCCTCATCATCCTCTTGTTCCATCATCATACCACTACAACCTCATCATCCTCTTGTTCCATCATCATCATCATACCACTACACCCCTCATCATCCTCTTGTTCCATCATCATCATACCACTACACCCTCATCATCCTCTTGTTCCATCATCATCATACCACTACACCCCTCATCATCCTCTTGTTCCATCATCATCATCATACCACTACACCCCATCATCCTCTTGTTCCATCATCATCATACCACTACACCCCTCATCATCCTCTTGTTCCATCATCATACCACTACACCCCTCATCATCCTCTTGTTCCATCATCATCATCATACCACTACACCCCATCATCCTCTTGTTCCATCATCATCATACCACTACACCCCATCATCCTCTTGTTCCATCATCATACCACTACACCCCCATCATCCCCTTAAAAACAAAAAAATCTATACTCACCTGCATGATTTCTGTAGCCCCCAGCAGGGCCGCCATCAGGAATTTCGGGGCCCCATACAACCAAAGTGTCTGGGCCCCCCACATTAATAAAAAAAAAAAAATAGTGTGTTCGCCCCACGCCTTGCTGGGAGGTATAATTTTGTTCAGATCAATTCTAGAGAACTGGCTCATATACCCCATTTTCCCCAGTGGCTTAAAATGTAACCTCTGTTATACAGTTATAAAATTGTAGAAACTAAATGTGAACAAGGTGCAATTCAAATAGACACTTACTTGTATAGCTGCCTCTTGTGCTCTGTATGAAGTGCATTATATTCACCCCTGCAACGTACAATTTATAGCGTGTCTACAAGCCCAGCGGGGCTCATTATGATGGAGACTAAAACTTATACAAGAGTGGGGTAGGGGTTCCCCTGTATTCAGAATGCTGTTGAGTACTAGGCAATGCCCCGTTTGGGGTTATTGAATTTCGAGGGTCTGGGGGGCTGTTTGATTTGTATATGTTCACCAATATCCCCCCCCCCCCGGTATGCTCACTAACATAGAATATGTTGATAAGGCTAATATAATGAGGCTGTTCCATGTTAGTGAGCATATACAAATCACCCCCCCCCCCCCAGGCAGACTAGTTTAGCTCACCCAAGCCAGTGATAGCGAATACATGGCGGTGAGAACGCTTTCTAGGAGATCCTGTTTGTGCAGCAGAGGTGTCTTTATCCTGCTCTGCATAGACCCTCGTAATTCAATAATCCCAGACGGGGCATTGCCTAGTACTCAACAGCATTCTGAATACAGGGGAACCCCTACCCCACTCTTGTATAAGTTTTAGTCTCCATCATAATGAGCCCCGCTGGGCTTGTAGACACGCTATAAATTGTACGTTGCAGGGGTGAATATAATGCACTGCATACAGAGCACAAGAGGCAGCTATACAAGTAAGTGTCTATTTGAATTGCACCTTGTTCACCTTTAGGTTCTACAATTTTATAACTGTATAACAGAGGTTACATTTTAAGCCACTGGGGAAAATGGGGTATATGTGCCAGTTCTCTAGAATTGATCTCACACACAGACACCAGCACACATGTATACAGACACCAGCACACATGTATACAGACATACAGACACCAGCACACCAGGGCACGATGAAGTTTGAACTTCTGCAACCTGGAGAAATCACCTGATATCACCTGCAGTCCTATGTAACACCACATAACACAGTGGTATCTCTGAGTACAGATAATGTAGTAGATTTCACCTGCAGTCCTATGTAACAGCACAGATAACACAGTGATATCTCAGAGTATAGATCATGTAGTAGATGTCACCTGCAGTCCTATGTAACAGCACAGATAACACAGTGATATCCCTCTGAGTACAGATAATGAAGATGTCACCTGCAGTCCTATGTAACACCACAGATAACACAGTGATATCTCTGAGTACAGATAATGTAGTAGCTGTCACCTGCAGTCCTATGTAACACCACAGATAACACAGCGATATCTCTGAGTACAGATAATGTAGTAGTTACCTACAGTCCTATGTAACACAACAGATAACACAGTGATATCTCTGAGTACAGATAATGTAGTAGTCACCTGCAGTCCTATGTAACACAACAGATAACACAGTGATATCTCTGAGTACAGATAATGTAGATGTCACCTGCAGTCCTATGTAACACAACAGATAACACAGTGATATCTCTGAGTACAGATAATGTAGTAGCTGTCACCTCGGGGCACCCCTACTAAATGATGTTCTACAAAATAAGAAAAGTGTCATACAGGGACTCACCGGTGATGTCTTCTTTGATCTGAGCCGTCACTTTCCCTTTTTCTCTCCATCCGGCCCAGGCCTCCATGATGATTCCTTCCAGATACGTTTCATCCCCTTAGAACCTGCGAGACAAACAATTTAGGCTCCGCACATTTCTAGCAACTTCCTTTCCTTTCTCCCCCCTGTAGGCTCCCATAGTAACTGCGCTGTGTGGGATGCCCCCTGTATGTAGGATTCCCTGCTGTGCCTCCATGAGCTAATAATGCCCCTAGAGGTACCCCCATGAGCTAATAATGCCCCCAGAGGTGCCCCCATGAGCTAATAATGCCCCTAGAGGTGCCCCCATGAGCTAATAATGCCCCTAGAGGTGGCCCCCATGCACTAATAATGCCCCCAGAGATGCCCCCATGAACTAATAATGCCCCCAGAGGTGCTCCCATATACTAATAATGCCCCCAGAGATGCCCCCATGAGTTAATAATGCCCCCAGAGGTACCCCCATATACTAATAATGCCCCCAGAGGTACCCCCATATACTAATAATGCCCCCAGAGGTTCCCCCCATGAGCTAATAATGCCCCCAGAGGTGCCCCCATACACTACTAATGCCCCCAGAGGTGCCCCCATACACTACTAATGCCCCCATACACTAATAATGCCCCCAGAGGTGCCCCCCATACACTAATAATGCCCCCAGAGGTGCCCCCATATACTAATAATGCCCCCAGAGGTGTCCCCATATACTAATAATGCCCCCAGAGGTGCCCCCATATACTAATAATGCCCCCAGAGGTGCCCCCATACACTAATGCCCCCAGAGGTGCCCCCATATACTAATAATGTCCCCAGAGGTGCCCCCATATACTAATACTGCCCCCAGAGGTGCCCCCATATACTAATAATGCCCCCAGAGGTGCCCCCATACACTAATAATGCCCCCAGAGGTGCCCCCATACACTAATAATGCCCCCAGAGGTGCCCCCCATATACTAATACTGCCCCCAGAGGTGCCCCCATACACTAGTAATGCCCCCAGAGGTGCCCCCATACACTAATAATGCCCCCAGAGGTGCCCCCCATATACTAATACTGCCCCCAGAGGTGCCCCCATATACTAATACTGCCCCCAGAGGTGCCCCCATACACTAATAATGCCCCCAGAGGTGCCCCCATATACTAATGCCCCCAGAGGTGCCCCCATATACTAATAATGCCCCCAGAGGTGCCCCCATACACTAATAATGCCCCCAGAGGTGCCCCCCATATACTAATACTGCCCCCAGAGGTGCCCCCATATACTAATAATGCCCCCAGAGGTGCCCCCATACACTAATAATGCCCCCAGAGGTGCCCCCATATACTAATGCCCCCAGAGGTGCCCCCATATACTAATAATGCCCCCAGAGGTGCCCCCATATACTAATAATGCCCCCAGAGGTGCCCCCATACACTAATAATGCCCCCCGAGGTGCCCCCATATACTAATACTGCCCCCAGAGGTGCCCCCATATACTAATACTGCCCCCAGAGGTGCCCCCATACACTAATAATGCCCCCCGAGGTGCCCCCACATACTAATAATGCCCCCAGACGTGCCCCCATACACTAATACTGCCCCCAGAGGTGCCCCCCATACACTAATACTGCCCCCAGAGGTGCCCCCCATACACTAATACTGCCCCCAGAGGTGCCCCCATACACTAATAATGCCCCCCGAGGTGCCCCCATATACTAATAATGCCCCCAGACGTGCCCCCATACACTAATACTGCCCCCAGAGGTGCCCCCCATACACTAATAATGCCCCCAGAGGTGCCCCCATACACTAATAACGCCCCCAGAGGTGCCCCCATACACTAATAACGCCCCCAGAGGTGCCCCCATACACTAATAATGCCCCCAGAGGTGCCCCCATATACTAATAATGCCCCCAGAGGTGCCCCATATACTAATAATGCCCCCAGAGGTGCCCCCATACACTAATAATGCCCCCAGAGGTGCCCCCATACACTAATACTGCCCCCAGAGGTGCCCCCCATACACTACTAATGCCCCCATACACTAATAACGCCCCCAGAGGTGCCCCCATACACTAATAATGCCCCCAGAGGTGCCCCCATATACCAATAATGCCCCCAGAGGTGCCCCATATACTAATAATGCCCCCAGAGGTGCCCCCATACACTAATACTGCCCCCAGAGGTGCCCCCCATACACTAATAATGCCCCCAGAGGTGCCCCTAAAAAAACAAACATCCTACTCACCTAATCCGCGCTGTGCAGGCAGCAGCTCTCCTCCTCCTCTTCGGGCTCCATCTTGCGAGCCGCAGGGACGGGACTTCCGGCAGCCGTGATGACGTCACATGATCACGCCTGCCGGAGAGGTCACGTCCCGGCCTCCCATAGGCTGCTGGTATGAAGTGCCGGCAGCCTATGGGAGAGAATACAGGCGGAGGATGCTGACAGGTCCTTCTCCTGTATTCTGCTCGTTTTAATGTTCCGCCCGCTGTGCGGGCGGAACATTAAAGCGATCAGTGCATCCGGAGAAGCTGCGCGGCCGCAGCTTCTCAGGATGCTCAGAAACAGGTGGCAAGGGGGGCCGTGCGGGCCCCCCTAGCGTAGCGGTGGGGGGCGGCGGCCGGCGGGCCCGCCGGGCCCCCCCCCGTGTCTCTTAGGGTCAGGGCCCCATACGGCAGTACCACTTGTACTGCCCTATCGGCGGCCCTGGCCCCCAGGTCACACGCGCTGGCGGGCTTCCCCCGGCGGGAGGCGGGGCTTAGCGCGGAGGGGGCGGAGCTTCGCGGGACCTGTTTTTTTTCTTAACGCGATGCTCCCTGCGCTGGAAGTACTTCCCCCCCCCCCCCCCCCCCGCGCACAGAGCTCCCTGGGGGCCGCAAGACAGCCGGGGGCCGCTGCCTCTTGTGATCGCAAGCAAAACATTGCTTGCGGTCACAAGAGGGAGTGGGAGGCGGGCAGTGCAGTGGTAAGGGGGGGCCTCGCGGGCCCCCCCTTGGTAGCGGCCCGGTCGCGGCGCCGACCCCTGCGACCGTGGTCGCTACGCCACTGTACACGGCATTGATCTCTATGAGAGGTCAGTGCTATGTATATACAAGCCCCCCAGGGGGACTTCTAGTTAAAGTAAAAATAAAAGTAAAAATGTTTTTTTATTAATAAAAAATCCCCTCCCCTATTAAAAGTCCAAATCACCCCCCTTTTCCAATTTTATAAATATAAATAAATAAACAAATAAATAAACATATTTAGTATCGCCGCGTCCGTATTCGCCCGAACTATTAATTAATCACATTCCTGATCTTGCACGGTAAACGGCGTAAGCACCAAAAAATTCCAAAGTGCAAAATTGTGTATTTTTGGTCGCATCAAATCCACAAAAAAATTAATAAAAAGTGATCAAAAAGTCACATATGCGCAATCAAGGTACCGATAGAAAGTACATGTCATGGCGCAAAAAATGACACCTCACACAGCCCCATAGACCAAAGGATAAAAGCGCTATAAGCCTGGGAATGGAGCGATTTTAAGGAACATATATTTGTTAACAATGGTTTGAATTTTTTACAGGCCATCAGATACAATAAAAGTTATACATGTTACATATCGTTGTAATCATAACGACTTGAGGAACGTGCATTACAAGTCAGTTTTACCATAGGGCGAACGGCGTAAATGCAAAACTCCCCGAAATCAAAACAAATTCCTTTTTTTTTCAATTTGACAGCGCAAATGATTTTTTTCCGGTTTCGCAGCATATGTTATGGAAAAAAAATGCCTGTCATTGCAAAGTACAATTGATTTCGCAAAAAATAAGGGCTCATGTGGGTCTCTAGGTGAAAAAATGCAAGCGCTATGGCCTTTTAAACATAAAGTGGAAAAAGCAAATGTGCAAAAACGAAAATTGGCTTTGACCTTAAGGGGTTAATAGAGTGTAATGCCTGATTTCTCCTGCGGAGGCTCTTCCTCCCAAGTTCCCACATAGATCAGTGGGGACCCCAGCACACCATGTGATCAGCTCATCGTTTAGGACCGTCTATGGTATACACATGCTAATCGGACACCTGCCTGTAAGATATTTCAAACCTTCCTTCATCGGTATCATATTTCTAGCTAAATCTAGGCTGGGAAAACAACTTCACACTGTGCAGTTAGATCCGAAGAAACAAATTTTTTCTTTTATGAGACAAGCTACATTAAAACTTAGGAAAGATGGGTATATTTATAAGGTATTAGCATGCAGCGACAGAGCTTCTTTCTCCCTGTGGAAGAACTGGTTTTTACGAGTGGAAATTTCAATGGAACAGCTTTTTTTACTACCGAAATGTATTTCATATAGGTGAGTACACATAAAAAGAGAATCTCGTACACAGGAGCAAGCGGAGAACTAATTTGACCACTTCAGCCCCAAATGACTGGAGTATTCTGGAAGTGATTAAAAAAATAAAAATAAATAAATATATATATATATATATATTTTTTTTACACATTGCATGTGCTGCTTAAGCTGCGTTCACACTACGTATATTTCAGTCAGTATATTTCAGTCAGTATTGCAACCAAAACCAGGAGTGGATTAAAAACACAGAAAGGATCTGTTCACACAATGTTGAAATTGAGTGGATGGCCGCCATATAACAGTAAATAACGGCCATTATTTCAATATAACAGCCGTTGTTTTAAAATAACAGCAAATATTTGCCATTAAATGGCGGCCATCCACTCAATTACAACATTGTGTGAACAGATCCTTTCTGTGTTTTTAATCCACTCCTGGTTTTGGTTGCAATACTGACTGAAATATACATATACTTACTGAAATATACGTAGTGTGAACGCAGCCTAAATCATTGTCTCCATTGAGTCTTGGCATCGGCACAATGAACTCAATGACGTCATGATATCGTTATGGATTTACAAGCACCCTGCCTAACGCATATGTCATGTATTATACCGGACTGTCACTGGGATAGCTTAGTCCATGCGAGGGAGCATCATCGCTCATCATTATAGTTACGGTATTATTTATCAGCCGTTCGGCAAGGGGTGATTCCCTGGAGGCTAATAAGATTTATAGGTCGGGAAGAGGTTAATACTCATGAACCTTGAAACAGCCAGAAATTCAAAGGGATTAATTTAGTAAGATTGTCAAAGAAATTTAAAGTGACATCATTATTATTTCTCGTCCTTAAAGTATGCAAATAGCTCTTCTTCAAAGGAAGGAAAACAAACTCCAAAGTGCCATTTACTGCCATTTTCTTCCTTTTGGAGGAGAACTATTTGCATATTTTTCCCATGAAGCATTGCCTCAGGTTTTTTTTCTGTCTCCCTGCTGATTCCCCCTAAGGAAAGGCAGTATTCCAGGGAGACTCATCTTGTGAGTAACTATCCAGAGCCACAATTGCTAAAAAAGCAAGAGCTAATTCCTCAACAGAAAGAAGACTGAAATGATGATTTGAACCTGATTATTTCTAAACAGAGGTTTCACTTACGGAGTAAGATCTGTAATGCTGCGTTTACACGAAACGATAATTGGCCCGATCGTACGATTAATGATGTCGGTGTAACGATTTTTTTTTCATAACGATCAGCGTTTAGACGGTACGATATATCGTACGGAAAAAAAATTTTGCGATCGCACATAGGAAAAAATCGGTGAACGACTGTTTACATGGAACCATTGATTGGCTGAGCAGGAAGGTGACACGAGGAGCTGCAGCTTCGTGGGGGGACAGAAACAAACATGGTGGTGGTGGTGGTGGTGGGGTGTAGGTTTATAATGTTTTTTTTTCTATTAAGCTACACCCTGAGATCAGTTAAATAGAAAAAAACTAATTCTTCAGAATACCCCTTTAGGGTGCCTTCACACCTACCGCATCCGCAGCGGATCCAGTCCCATTCATTTCTATAGAGCACATACTCGCAGCGTGATTGACATCCCGCTTTGAGTATGTGCTTTAACCCCCTGTTGCCCGTAGCCCTGCTGCCCGCAGCCCCACTGCCGAGATCATATATTACCTGCTCTAGCGACGCGGCTGCATGTCAGGCTCCCATCGGTCCCGCTCAGCCAATCAGCACCACTGATTGGCTGAGCGGGACCAGAGCCGGGAGCCTGACATGCAGCCAAGTCCCCAGAGCTGGTAATGTATGATCTCGGCGGCGGGGCTGCGGGCAACAGGAGGTTAAAGCACATACTCAAAGAGGGATGTCAATCACGCTGCGAGTATGTGCTCTATAGAAATGAATAGGACTGGATCCGCTGCGGATCTCGCTGCTAATCCCCAGCATGAGATCTGCTGCAGATCCGGTAGGTGTGAACGCACCCTTAAAGGAGTCATTCAATGGTGGAATTTTTTTTTCCACAAAGATCAATGTACTTTCTTAAAGGGAACCTGTTACCATGAAAATGCTGCCTAAGCTATAGGCATCATGTTATAGAACAGAAGGAGCTGAGCGGATTGAGATATATCTTCATGGGAAAAGATTCAGTATATCTTGTAATTTATTGATTGAATTCCCTGATGTTTCCACGCTAAAGAGTCAAGTCCATTGAGTGACACGCCCACTGGACTCCTTATCACAGAATGAGCAGGGATTTCAATTAACTTGTTATAACAAGGTATACTGAGTCTTTTCCCATATCTATCTATCTATCTATCTATCTATCTCAATCTGCTCAGTTCCTCCTGCTCTATAAGATGACGGTGATATATTAGATAGCATTGTATTGGTGACAGGTTCCCTTTAAAGGTTATCCAGCTTGGGACAATATGTGGATCGTTGCAGGTATGTAAAAAATAATGCTCCCCCGTGTCCTCATACAGCACCCCTGCTCCTGTCTCCACTTGGTCTCCATCAGCAGGGCCCGCGTCAGCACAGGGCTTAACTGGGCAAGTTCCAGGGCCCACAGCACCTCTAGGGACCCAGAGAGGGAGATGGGCCGGTGTTCTAGTGTTTAGCCCTCTCACTGTAGTGCATGGGGAGGGGCTGAACATCAGAAGATACAAGAGACAGAGCAGGACCTGCACAGAAAGAGAAAAGGGTGAAGGACCTAATCATATGACGCGAAGGTCCTCAACCTTACAGGAAGAGGGAGAAGACTGGGCTGCAAATGCTGCATGTCAGTCAGTCAGTGTCAGTAATGTGTGTTTGTGTATGTTAGTGATGTCTCAAGTGATTGTGCATAGTGTGTGGATGATGAGTGCATAGTGGATGGATGAGGGGCCCGCTGAGGCTCTGTCGCCCGAGGGCCGCAAAAATCTGGAGCCGGCCCTGTCTGTCAGTAATTGGCTAAGCAAGCTATCACCGCCGAGACGTGTCTGTCTCGGAAGTGGACATGGGAGCATTCAGCGGAGACCTAGAGATGCCGAAGGAGGACAATGGGGGAGCACGGAGAGGTAAGCATTTTTTTATTGTTTCTTGTTCGGCTTGAGCCGAACCGCTCAAGCCGTCCCTCATGCCGCCCCCCCCATTAGCTGCTCAGTCGCGATTGGCCGGCATGAGGGACAGCTGGAGTGGTTCGGCCGGCCTCCCGAAGATGACATCATTGACCCAAGATGGCGGACGGGGGTCGACACGAATCAGGTGAGTATAGTGCATCACACTTCCAGGTCTGGCGTGGGTGGTGGTGGGGGGACATGGGGAAGGGGGCCATTCACTAACATAACATACATTACAAAGTTGTATAACTTTGTAATGTGTGTTATTTAGTGAATAATTTTGAAACGCCGCACTACCCCTTTAATACACTATTGTACCTGATTTTTAGCAAATATGCCCCTTTTTCAGCTCTACACTACCTCCTAAACTGTATAGTTTGTTTCATGTCTGTCATTTGAAGCATTGCGTCAAACAAAAAGGTCTGATTATTGGACTAGTAAGCACACATAAGGCGGCCAGGAAAGCCCTAATAACTCCATTCTCAGCATTTTTTTTCCCTTTTTTTGCCTCTATTGGATAACCCCTTTAATGTGCTGTAAGCTGAAGGTTATCTATTTGCTGTGTATTATCCTTTATAACTACATGTAACAACAGAATTACAAGCAGCGACTGATGCCAACTTCCACCAACTCACTTTAACTGGTGCCAAGAAGACTAATGACGGATGCATAAAACCTGCACTCTGATCACATGATTACACCGGAGACCAAAAAATACAGCAGTACGAACAATAGATGCAACGATTTATGTAACTCCATTAGTCGTACACCACTGAAAGGGTTTTCCAATGAAGAAACTTATTTTTGACTGTCTAAAAAATTAGCATACTCTGGAAAATAAAATCATTGTAATAGTTTTCTGTGGTCTTCTACCTTTGTTGCAAATTGTTTGCTCCATTGCCACACATCCTATAATGGCCTTTCAGTGTTTGCTGTATACTCTAGCTTGGAATTTACCCAATTTTACCTCCTTCCTGTTACAACTTTCTCATAACCTTACCCACTATAACTTTACGCATATTGCAATAGCTTTCTGCGGTCTTTTGTGCTTTCCTTTTAACTTTGATGCAGTCTTTATGCTCCGTTGCCCCACATCCTGTAAAGGCCTTTTGGTGTTTGCTGTATCATCTAGTTCGGAATTCAGCCAATTTTACCTCCTTCCTGTAACAAGTTCTTCACAACCTTACCCAGTATACCTTCTAACATATTGGTAGGAGATAGAGTTGATTGAATTCCATGCTACAGTGTACAGCAGGAGCAAAAGCCTATTACAGCATATGCAATAGATTGGAAGTTGGACAATAAAGACAGCGATTTGCCTCAGAAGCAAATGGAAAGCATAAAAGACCACATAAAGCTGGTAAAACAACTTGATTTATAGGTGTATGTTCATTTATTAGAGAGGCAAAAATACCTTTAAAGTGAATGTACCAGCAGGTACATCGCTTTAAGACTTTTACATCAATAGACCGGAGCGGGGATGCTGAATTTGCGGTCCTTCTGGGACGTGGCTCCATTAGAATCAACGGAGCTGCTTCACAGGGGGAGGGGTTTCGTCACATTGGGGACGGGCTTGCCACCAGTGCTTCAGGCCGGGCCGGTGAGCAGGAATAGACTGGCGCCATGTACAGGAACAGGGCCTGGGTTCAAAATAAGGACTGTGGCACCGGCATCCTCGCACTGGTGCCGGTCTATTGATGTAAAGTTATGTACCTGCTGGTACATCAGCTTTAAGGTCTCTCCTGAGTTTTCATCTCAGTTGTCAGTATTAGGTTGTCAGTGTTTGATGGAGTTGTTTCATCAAGAAAACTCATCAGCAGAGGGTCATACATTACTACATACACAGGACCAGAGGATTACATCCTGGCCAAGTGGTCACTTGGTCGATCGCCATTATGACCTTCATGTGTCCTATTATCATTGAACTATATAAACTGGTAACTAAAGCAAATGGCCAATACTGACAAATCTGGGCATTTAAACAGATAAAAAAGAGATGTGCATAGTGTTTATTTAGTCACCGTAGACTTCAGAAGAAAGAAAATAGGGCAAGTTGTGTATTTTAAATATGGATGCAAAAAACGATTGTGCCTTTGATTCTGTATTCAGGAGTTTTCGGTACGGTCACAATTTACATATAGGCCACATCTGTGTTAATGACCCCTAGGAGGAAGACATTGGGAATCTAGGCGGTTACAATATCTAAATGTAAGTTAAATCGTGACCCACAGACATTTCACCTCCTAATGGCATAGATTTCCCCTTCAATACCATTATATTCAATAAAAATGCTAATTCTTAAAGTCCAGGAAGATCTAAGCTCCTCTAAGTAGTGTCCTTGCAGCCGATTTAGCCTTTATTCATGTATTTCTTTATCTTGACAAAAATTGAAGCTTTACGAGGTGAAGAAAAGATCCTTTTAAATCCCTCGCATGGAGTGAAAACATTAATTCTGGTGGTCCGGGAAGCTGCGATCTATTTTTGCGTCTGTAAGCCCTAGTGAACATAAATCAGTAACCAAATTGTATTTCCAAGGGTGCGCTGAAAAGACTTCATGACCTCAAGTCCATGGCATGGTGGATCTACTATCAGATCCACAACCTTAATGCATAAGATAAGGACTTTCAGTGTCAATTCAGAGACATTGAAGGGGTTGTTGCACCATTAGAACTTACCCCCTATCCTCAGGATTTGGACTGTTTGGGACCCCTACAATATTGAGAACAGGGACCTGAATCTATCATCGCAACGGGGAGTGACTACCACTAGTCATTTACTGGAGATAGCTGAATGCAGTACTTGGTTATCTCCGACAGCTCCTATAGAGAATGGAGTGGTGGTGGGGTGCATGGATGACTACCACTCCATTCTGATGGGAGGCTCGGGTCCCCATTTTTGAGATCTTCTGGTTACTCCCCACAATTATAAGGGTAGGGGATCGCTTTTAATGTCCAGTAGCTGTCATTGTCACATTGGGCAGCTGTTGATCATTGCCCGCAACAAGCTCTTGGGCTGCGGAAGTTATTAGCATAAATGGTCAGAGGGAGGAAGAAGAGCGCTAAAGAGCAGAAATGGTAGGACCTTCTCTACTTTCTAGATAGCCCCTTTAAGGCTACGTTCAAATCAAGTATTTGCACTCTCTTGGCCCTATCCAGTTTTTTTTTTTTTTTTTTTTGGGGGGGGGGGGCAAATTTACCATTAATTAGGATGCACCAAAACAAAAGAGATTCTTTCTTAAAAGTGCACCCATCATTTTAACAAACTTCCGTGATGTGGTAGTGAAATATCGGAAGTTTGTATCGTAGGGGTCCACCTACATGCTCTGTACTCCCCTCATCTCTCCTCGGAGCAGCTTTAGGGAGTGGTATACAGAATTTTAATGAAGTCTGAGGGACTTCCAGCAATTTTATACACTTTAAAACAACAACAACAAAAACTGAATACCTTTCAACAGAATGCAAAAACTTGGTGTGAACAGGGTCTAAATAGAACTAGCAGCACTAGATGAATTCTTACAGTAGCGATTTTACAGCCTCCTTCCAAGTTGCATATTTCAGAGATATACAAGCTTGACCTCGTAATCCCATACATCATATTTTCCTCCTTCCATTGATAGATAAACATCCTCCTTCTTCTACGAGCTCCTTCTTAAGCATTTCACGTGCCCACTCACCGCCTCTCTTACAAGACTTTTAAGTGTTCTAAGTTACTTTGAACAAATGCTGGGCCAGCATTTCCAGACCAATGGGCTCTCTATTAAAAGACTTTAAATGTGTGCGGTAAAGTAGTTTACTTGGAAACAGACCATTGAAATTCCCATAGAAGTTAGGTTGGCCATTCAGTCTATGTATCTATAGCTCATTAGGTGTGAACAGTAGCCTATCTATAAGCTGCAGTTCGTGGCTTTCCATTATCTGTAATTGACTTGTTAGGCTTGTATTCTTCAGGAACTATTAGGTAATCTCTATGGAAGAAGCCACAGAATAGGTGCTGGTAAAGAAGAACAAATAAGACTTTGTGGGAATCTGGACGCGTAGAGGCATAGAATTGGCCCCGAGTAAGAGTCCCTTCCATCTAAGAAAAGAATGACCGCAGAGTTGTATCATTATCATTATAGGGCAGGCAAGTTAAAAGGATGGTGTCAGCAGATACATGCTGCCCTAATCACGGGCAGCATAGGATACCGGCAGCTCATTATTAAGAGCTATGCTTTACTCCCAGATGCCATGGTGTTTCAGAGAAAAAATTATGTTTAAAAGAGACAGGCTCTGGAAGCAATATCCGCCGATCACTATCCGCAAAGAGACCAGTCAATCCAGCCAAAAATAAGAACGAGCCTGCTAAGTATTTCATGACACCTAAGGGTATGTTCACACTGAGCGACGGAACTCTCCGCTGTGGAATCCCTCCTATCTCAGTGTGATATTGCTTCTGTGCACCTCAGCGTGCGTCACTCTCTGCTCAAGAATTCACACGTTAATTCTTCGCGTGGAGAGCAGAGGGCCCTCCCATAGAGAAGCAGTGTCACACTGAGGCTGGCAGGAGAGTTCCGCTGCGGAATTCCGCCACATTTGCTCATTGTGAACATACCCTAAGATCGGGGCAGCACACAGTTCCCGCTATTTTATGGCCCTTTAGCGTGGGGCAATTATGGTCCAAGTAGGTTTATTGGCCAATGTAACAGACCTAGCGATCAGCCGCCATTTGTCGGGTAATCAAAATTTTTGGTCATCCATTGGTGACGATCTCTCCACCCCCCTGTGACATGGCTCTATTGATTCTAATGGAGCTGCATCATAGAGGGGAGGGGGTTTTATCACACTTGGGGGCGGTGGGCCCACCCCTAGTGTTTTATGCTGGACCGATGCTCGGGAATAGACTGGTGCACCGGCGCCGGTCTGTTCATGTAAAAAACTCAAAGCGACATACCTAGTGGTACATACATAGAGGGGTTGTCTCCAAACTGGACCCGTTTTTCTCATCTCTTGGTCAGAATGGTTACTAAAAAAGGGTTATTTCTGCACTCCTTCCTAGGTATGCCAAGTTTCCTCAAAGTAAGTAGCGGAATGCTTGAGATCCCAGCTATGGGATTCTTAGGATAAGCTCAATGTTAAAGCAAATATACTATTAAGTACATCGCTTTAAAAATGGATGCCAGGGCCACGGTCCTTTTTTTGAACCGCCAATCTTGTCACAGAGGGGAGGGGAGATCATTACACTGGGGCCGGCGAATCTACCCCCAATGCTTCATACCGGGCCGATAATAGACCGGCACCGTGTCCGGGAACCGGGCAGCGGTTCAAAAAAAGGACAGCGGCATTGGCATCCCCGCTCTGGCATCAATCCATTCATGTAAAAAACTTAAAGCCATGTCCCTGATGGCCTCCTTATAGAGCCTTATAGAAACCCCATAGATGTGTATACAGAAGCTGTATGGAGGCACACTGATTTCATGTGACTCCATACTAGGCAGCCATAGGCATTGTGTAGCACTCTATGGTGTTCCCTACAGCAGTTTTATAGACATATTCTCTCCTGGAAGCAATGCTTCTAATGGAAAAAAGCTGTACTAAAGCGTCTAATAAAGCCGTGCACAACTGATGGGGAAAAAAAACTTTAGTATATTTCTATGTGGAAGCAGACGCAGGTACAGTACGGCCCTATAAAGGTCTATAGGCAGCATAGTATGACTGTGTATAACTTAGAGGCTGGATGAGGCCACAAAGCAATATTTCATATTTCACCGTTTTTTTTTCTCGATTATTATTATTGATTGACATCTCTTTTATTATTTTAATAATATTTCACTATTTTCGTGATACTTTCCAGAAGCAACTGAGCAAGTTGTCAAACCTGAAAGCAAGTTGTCTATCGCTTCTTCCTAATCAATAAGTAATAAAATAAAATGCATTCCTCTTAAATCCCCTCTTGGGGTTTTTCCGGTAGACCTAGGTCTGAACAGCTAGAGCAGAAGCCTGCAGACTGCAATTGACAGTGGAGAACCATCGACGGTGTCGTCATCTCTGATGCAGTTGCATGAACGTTGGCCTTAAATGTCATTTTGGATGGTTTAGAAATGTTCATCTAAAAGAAGAGGCTGACAGTATAAGCCTAATAAAACAAAGGTAAGACATGACTCGAATGAATACAAATGAAAAATGTATCGGGCGAGAACAATATACCACCTCAAATGTTCTGGTGCTACCTTATATCCTTGAAAAAGATGTTAATATCTAAATTTGGAACTTTAATATTCAGTCCTTGGAACAGTTAAAGCGAGGAAAAAAGTCTAAGGATATCCAATTTTTATGTTTCTAAAAAGGCATAAACCACATAATCAAAGTAGAGTAAAATAACCATCAAAAACTCAACCCTATTCTATTCAACTATTCTATTATTTTAACAAAGTTAATTAGAGTCTAACACTAAAATACAAGGGCAATACACCTGTTTTTTCTAGAACCAACAGAACAGCTAATATTACGTAACGTTACAGATCTGAGCCGGAGTCATAATAAAAGAGGGGTCTAAAAGCGGCGGCGCTCGTCTATGTTATCTCGGCACAGAAGAGCCTTTATTTACGTGACCTGATCCACTTCCAGATTGTATTGTTCCCTTTCTGCTTGGTTACTTGTGATATGTTTATAGAAATGGACAAAGGACCAACCTGAGATTACCTGTATACAGGACTCATGGTACATAAAAGCATAAGCAAAAGGATAAAGCCATAGCAAATTACATTCAAAAGTAATAAAAGACTGCAATGACAACATTACAGAAAAGGAAACAGCAGAATATATTGGCTCTGCTGTGCCTAAACCCTTAAAGGGTTGGTCTGAGGATCAATTTTTTGGACTTATATTTGGGGGTTGCCTGAGTGTGGCAGTTCCTGTGCGGTTAACACATCATCGGGAACCAGGAAGAAGCCAAAAGGATTGGAAACCATTAGACCCACAGTCGCCCGGGACTTACGGGAAATACGGATAAAGAATTGGACAATTACGCTCATGTAAGAATGGCCTTAGCGGGCCTACTGTATGTTTAAAATGATCTTCACATTGAGGGGTTATTTCACCATGGATCACTTATCACCAGGATGGGTGACAAATGTCTGATTGCTGGGGCCTATGCTGACCACTAGAAGAGTGATCCTCAGCCCCCATTATCCTAAATTCATGGAAGCAGTAAAGAGGACTTTAAACAGCTGATGGCCATTGTTGGTTGATGGCATAGATACACCTCTTCAACCAAACCTGGGACTGACACAGAGAGGGAATAAGGGGGAATGAGGAGGGTAAGTACAGATTTTTTTCCATTTAACTTAAAGCAAATGTACCATTAGGTACATTTGCTTTAAGTGTTGCACATGAATAGGACCGCGCTGAAGCGGGAAGCCGGTTTTGAACCGTGGCCCTGTTCCCGTGTATGCCGTTGGTCTATTAGTGAGCACCGGCCCAGGCTGAAGCACTGGAGTCAGACCGGCCTGAGTCGGTGCTCTGTAAAAGACCAGCGCCATGCACGGGAATCGGGCCGCAATTCAAAAAAAGGACCACGGCACCGGCTTCCCAGCTCCGTTCTATTCATGTGCAAAACTTAAAGCAAATGTACCTGATTCGCTTTAACCGGTTAGACAGAAAAAATATATGGAATGTCCCTTCAAACTGAGTATTCATTGGCATACTCCTTTAATACTCATTGAAACTGAATTTATAGGCGACCTCTCTTTACTTTCGTGCTGCCTGAAGCAGAAGTCATCTGGGCAGACCTGGTGACTTCTGCCTGCCCCAAAGCATTGACTTATAGATCTCCCTCTGTTGGGGTATAGAGAAATCTATCAATGAATGTGTCAGGAACCGGACAGCAGGACAAGACAAACAGTGAGCCCTAAGCTCAGCCCCGCCCACTGTCCTCTACCTATTTGCCACAATCCGCCCTAAAATGGCGGCGAGCAACTGGGCGGCAGTCCCTGCGCTGGCTAGGTGGGACACAAAGACAAGACAGACAGACAAAACACAATAACGAATGGTCAACAGTCCGGGTCACAACAAACGGGCAGCAAAAGTACAAAATCACAATCCGAAGGCAAAGTCAATATACAGGCAGTATGGTCAGGGGCAGGCAGCAAACAAGAATGGTCAAAAGATACTAAGCAGAATTCAGGAGAAGCACAGAAACAGAACCACAAGCAGGCAGAGACTAAGTCAATAACCGGCAAGGCACAGGCAGAAGCTGAAATCTTAAATAGGAGACCAGAAACCATGTCCAGAAAGTGATAGGAGAGACCAGCTGTCAATCACTGAGGCAAAGGCAGGTTAACTGTTACAAGACCAGAAGAAACTAGCAGCACAGACACGGGTGGGGCAGGGAAAACAATTAGCAGACCAGAAGGAATAAGACACAGTACAGACAGGGCAAAAACAAGGCAAACAAAACACAGAAGATTATGGCCAAAATCGCAGTCTCGGTCGCACCTTACGCACCGAGGACTGCGCCAAAGTTGCATTCATGACAGAATGCTACTAAGATGAGGAGAAGCTGTCAGGGACAGCCCTGTGGTTCTGGCACTATGAAAGTGATGACAGCTTCCCTTAATGCAGTACTCCTTCAAGGAGTGGTTCCAAGTGGTTACGGCCGAAATGTCCAAGACGTGTTGTAAAAGACTTAATAAGTCTGCCAATTGCTAAGGTATTTCTTATAGTATGTAAGATACCGTATGAGGCTTTCGAGCAGCATACTCCATCATCATCATGTACTCCCCATAGGAGTGACAAGCTAATGGGTAGATTGCCATTACCAATTACATGCATTACTGGAAAACAATGTTCAGAATTTAACATCTGACAAAGTAGCCAAGATGCTGCCATAGGAACCGAGAAAAAGTAGCGGCAAGTGCCAATAACAAGCTCCGTACACCCTCACAGCCCAAAGAATGTTTTACATTAAGGTAAGATACAGGGGCATAATTAGAAATGGCTGGGCCCTATAGCAAACTTTTGATTGCCCCCCCCTTCCCCCCGCCGACTCACCACAAACCCGTCAAGTGTAGTCATAACCTTTAACATTTAACTGCAGGAGCTCGTCAGGAGGCGTTAAAGGAACATTTGGAGCACCCTGAAGACCCGCTCAGCGCACGGGGGGCTATATACTACTGGGAAGCACAAAGCGGGGGTCTATATACTATTGGGGAAGCACAAAGCGGGGGGCTATGTACTACTAGTGAGCGCAAAGAGCGGGTCTATATACTAATGGGGGAGCGCACACGGGGCTATATACTATTGGGGAGTGCACAGGGGGGCTATATACTACATTGAGAGCGCACTGTGGTCTATATACTACTGGGGGAGCGCATAGGGGTCTATAATCTACTGGGGGAATGCACAGGGGGGCTATGTACTACTGGCAGAAGGCACAGGGGCTATATACTACTGGGGGAGCACACAGGGGGGCTATATTATACTGGGAGCGCACACAGGGGGCTATATACTACTAGGGAAAAGCAAAGGGGGTCTATATACTACTGGGGGAGTGCACAGGGGTCTATATACTACTGGGGGAGTGCACAGGGGTCTATATACTACTGGGGGAGCGCACAGGGGTCTATGTACTAGTGGGGGAGCAACAGGGGGGCTATATACTACTGGGAGCGTGCAACACGTTTACTAATGATGTTCAGCTCGGACCTTCACCTGACAATAGACAGATCCGGTAAGAGGATCTTCACTAAAAGTTGTTGAGTACAGTGGTGTCGTGGATTACTTGCTTGTAATCCAAATCCACTCTTAAACCAAAGCAAATTTTCCCATAAGAAATCATTAATTGCAGGCAATTGCTTCCACACCCCAAAAATAATGATTTTTTTTTATTCTGAATAACATGTAAAACTAATGGAACAAACATTTTGAACCAGATGAATATGTCACATAAGTTACTGTACAGTATAGCAATCAGCATGTGGAGTATAATGTATAGTAACTGCATAAACCTGAAAAACAGCAGCAGTTTGTAGATACAGAATGGAACTGCAGATCCCCATAATGCAGTAGCGTAGTACAACTGGCTAGAATAGAGAAGCAGGGCTGCTGTAAGAGGTCTGTCTGGTCACATGACAGCAATGGGGAAGGGGGTGTGCTCAGCATGGACCAATCAAGAAATGAGAATCACAGAGCTGTGCAGGAGGACAGTGACAGAAACTTCTCTATACAGCAGTGTGAATGGATTAGTGTAAGTGCAGCCACATTATAGCAGCAGTGAGTATAGCTGAGTGTGAGTGCAGGCACATTATAGCAGGAATGGAGAGGATGGGAAACACAACGGCTGACAGAGACTGCAGGGAGAATGAAGAAATAAGCAAGGTATATGTGGGCACATACATGCAGCACTCTCTGTCTGGGGAGAGAGAGAGGTTACAGCTATGAAGAAATTACCTCCACAGTCCTGTCCCCTGATGTAAGCCCTAGCCTGTAGTTGATCTGCTATGATTTGGAAGGTGACGGAGACTTCCTGGGTCAGAGTACAGTGCTAAAGACCCCGCTATGAAGACCATGCTCCTCCCCCACTCCCCCTCCCACCCAGTACAGGGAGCTCTTAAACCAAAGCAATGCTCTTAAACCATATTACAATTTTGAAAACCTGTGAGCTCTTCTTGCAAAACGCTCTCAATCCAAGTTACTCTTGAACCAAGGTACCACTGTATATATTTCTATTTTTGTGATTGTATTTTATTTCATTTTGCATACTATTTATTTTATTTTTTTAATCAAAGGCTAAAAACAGATTCGAAAGAAGAATATGTTCCGTCGTCTAATTTCGAGTAATAGAATATCTCAGGCGTCATTGAGGTTGTGTCTGTCTCTTGTGGTATTTTACCGCTGTGACTAAATGTGCAGTCTTAGTAAATAGGATTTAGGAAATTCCCATTCACACATTTCATTTTTTTACCACTGTGCTTCTGAATTAGTTTTCGAACATGCTGTGACTTTCGGAGATTGCAGCATTCTCTAGTAGCATCATTTTTCCTACTGAATTTAGTGGTGAAATCATAATTTAAAAATGCATGCACAAGCCCAGCATGTAACTATGACATCAGGAAGAGAGCTTGCCATAGTAACGGTCCTAGAAACATTTTACTAAAAAAATTCCTAAATGTTGATTTGTGTCATAGGCTGTGAATCACTACGCTGAATTATTTATATTCAATATCTGCGTTTTATACAATAGGATACATAACTCAGCTGTATCCACAGTATATGCATGCCCTTCAGCAGGCTGTGATGCTATAGACAAGGGCTGCTAAAATGTTTTCTATCTGGCCCTCACCAATTGTCCATGATGATGCTGGGGCTTCACACAACCCATATTACTCCCATCAGTGCTAACCAAATATCAACATGCAACGCACCTAATATTCCCTGGCGGCACCAAATGTCACAGTGCAGGACAGCATACCTCTCCAGCAATTCCAAGCAAACACTACTGTGCTAAACAACATCATACGTTCTCAAGCAGCATTAAACAATGCTACAGGACAGCACAAATACCTTCCCAGCAGCACTAAATAAATATATCACAAAAATCTCTATAGCCCAAAATCTCTGTCCACTCATACCCCACTTGAAACAGTACTGCCCCTGTTCCCAATCTTTCCCCACTGGCAGCAGTACTGTGCCTGTTCCCACTCCTCCCCCACTGTCAGCAGTGCTTTCCCTGTTGCGACTCCTCTCCCACTGGCAGCAATACTGCCCTTGTTCCCACTCCTCCCCCACTGGCAGCAGTACTGCCCCTGTTTCCACTCCTCCCCCACTGGCAGCAGTACTGCGCCTGTTCCCACTTCTACCCCACTTGCAGCAGTACTGCCCCTGTTCCCAATTTTCCCCCACTGGCAGCAGTACTGTGCCTGTTCCTACTCCTCCCCCACTGGCAGCAGTTTTGCACCTGTTTCCACTCATACCCCACTTGAAGCAGTACTGCCCCTGTTCCTAATCCTTCCCCACTGGGAGCTGTACTGCTCTTGTTCCCACTCCTACTCCTATGGTGGCAGTTCTGTGCCTGCTCCAACTCCTCCCCCACTGGCAGCAGTACTGTCCCTGGTCCCACTCCTCCCTCACTGGCAGCAGTACTGCCCCTGTTCCTAATCCTTCCCCACTGGGAGCTGTACTTCCCTTGTCCCCACTCCTCCTCCTCTGGCAGCAGTTCTGTGCCTGCTCCAACTCCTCCCCCACTGGCAGCAGTACTGTCCCTGTTCCCACTCCTCCCCAACTGGCAGCAGTGCTTTCCCTGTTGCTACTCCTACCCCACTGGCAGCAATACTGCCCTTATTCCCACTCCTCCCCCACTGGCAGCAGTACTGCCCCTGTCCCTACTCCTCCCCTACTGGCAGAAGTATTGTTCCTGTTCCCACTCCTCCCGACTGGCAGCAGTACTGTCCCTGTTCCCACTCCTCCCCCACTGGCAGAAGTATTGTCCCTGTTCCCACTCCTCCCCCACTGGCAGCAGTACTGTCTCTGTTCCCACTCCCCCCCCCCCCCACACACACACACTGACAGCAGTACTGCCCCTGTTCCCAATCTTCCCCCACTGGCAGCAGTACAGCCCTTGTTCCCACTTCCCACCTTCTGGCAGCAGTTTTGTGCCTGCTCCAACTCCTCCCCCACTGGCAGCAGTACTGTCCCTGTTTCCACTCCTCCCCAACTGTCAGCAGTGCTTTACCTGTTGCTACTCCTCCCCCACTGGCAGCAGTACTGCCCTTGTTCCCACTCCTACCCCACTTGCAGCAGTACTGCCCCTGTTCCCAATTTTCCCCACCTGGCAGCAGTACTGTGCCTGTTCCCACTTCTCCCCCACTGGCAGCAGTACTCCACCTGTTTCCACTCATACCCCACTTAAAGCAGTACTGCCCCTGTTCCTAATCTTCTCACACTGGGAGCAGTACTGCCCTTGTTCCCACTCCTGCTCTAGCAGCAGTTCTGTGCCTGCTCCAACTCCTCCCCCAGTGGCAGCAGTGCTTTCCCTTTTGCTAGTCCTCCCCCACTGGCAGCAGTACTGCCCTTGTTCCCATTCCTCCCCCACTGGCAGCAGTACTGTCCCTGTTCCCACTCCTCCCCCACTGGCAGCAGTACTGCCCCTGTTCCTAATCTTCCCCCACTGGCAGCAGTACAGTCCCTGTTCCCACTCCTCCCCCACTGGCAGCAGTACCTTCCCTGTTCCCACTCCTCCACCACTGACAGCAGTACTGCCCTTGTTCCCACTCCTCCCCCACTGGCAGCAGTACTGCCCTTGTTTCCACTCCTCCACCACTGGCAGCAATACTGTCCCTTTTCCCTCTCCTCCCCCACTGGCAGCAGTACTGCCCTTGTTCCCACTCCTCCACCACTGGCAGCAGTACTGTCCCTGTTCCCACTCCTCCACCACTGGCAGCAGTACTGTCCCTGTTCCCACACATCCACCACTGACAGCAGTACTGTCCCTGTTCCCACTCCTCCCCGACTGGCAGCAGTACTGTCCCTGTTCCCACTCCTCCCTCACTGGCAGAAGTATTGTCCCTGTTCCCACTCCTCCCCGACTGGCAGCAGTACTGTCCCTGTTCCCACTCCTCCCTCACTGGCAGAAGTATTGTCCCTGTTCCCACTCCTCCCCCACTGGCAGCAGTACTGTCTCGGTTCCCACTACCCCCCCCCCCCCCACTGACAGCAGTACTGTCTCTGTTCCCAATCTTTCCCCACTGACAGCAGTACTGCCCCTGTTCCCACATCTCTCCCACTGGCAATGGTATTGCCCCTGTTTCTACTTCTCCCCCATTGGCAGCAGTGCTATTCCTATTTCTATCCCTTCCCCATTGGTAGCAGCATTGTCTCCTTCCTACCCCTTCTACACCAATACAAGCATTGACACCCTAAACATTTCCTGTAATGGCATCTGCATTCTCCTCCTTCTCACCTGGTCTCTCCCCTGATTGACAGCAGCAATATATCCAACCCTCTATCTCTGCTAAATGCTTTCTCCCATCCCCACTGGCAGTGACTCTTTCTCTATCCCAAACAGGAGGAAGGAGGAAGAAAAGACAGGAGAGCTCTCTTACTTCATCTGCAGTTACTCTATAGTCTTTCTTTGTTGCTCTCTGGGTGCGGGACCCTTAGACTTGTGGTCATGTGACCATGATGTCTTTGCAGGACCTATATCCCTTCTTACCAGGGGTATTACAGTGCTGTTTTCGAGCTGGCATTATTAATGCAATTTATGCTTTGGGGCTCCCGTTTTTTTGTTTTTTTTTTGCTATTGGCCGGCACTGGTAGGATCCCAGCCTCTCAACGGCCAGTCAGCCTGTACTGTTATAGAGGAAGTTAGAATCTGTAGATGCAAGCTGTAAAATTACATATATCCCTGATCTGATCTGTACTTAAATATTCCCCCTATGTTCTCATAGGAGGTGGATCACAATGATGCCCCCCCCCCTCATCAAAACGTGTTAACTTATTGGGGTCCTCAACTACTCAGGGCCCTCTACCTATTACTGATTAGACATCCCCCATTTTACGTTGTATGACAGTATACGGTTTGAAATGTATATGCAACTCTTATCTTTTTATCTATTTTACTGCTGTATTTTACGCTATAAAAGCCATTAACTCCCTGGCTTCTACCAGCTACGCTTTGCATTCACCTTTAACGTACTATCACTAATACCAGGCAAGGACATATTTACGTCTCATGCTCTCAAAGGCATCAATGCTGAATGCGTTTCCATATAGTCAATGCGCTCTACAATATTATAGAGAAATAGTAATTACAAAATAACATCTACACATATAATGTTACCTATCAATGTGCGTAATACTAGCTATAAAATGGCACAAATAGAACCCATAATACAGCGTCTGTGTAATATCATCCATAAGCATGTAAGTGCTGCTGAACTAACAGCTATAGTGCTCGACAAATACCTCCATATTTATGCCTAGAAAGTGTCAGAACCTGAAATTTATAAAGATTTCGGGGGAGATTTATCCAACATGGTGTAAAGTGAAACTGGCTCAGTTGCCCCTAGCAACCAATCAGATTCCACCTTTCATTTTCCAAAGAGTCTGTGAGGTATGAAAGGTGGAATCTGATTGGTTGCTAGGGGCAACTGAGCCAGTTTCACTTTACACCATGTTGGATAAATCTCCCCCTTCATGTTAAAAGTTTTGACTGGTCAGGGTCTGGGAATTCAACCCCACCAATTGTTATAGCCGGGAGAAGTGCTTGGGTAAGCACTAGAGATGAGCGAACCGGCCAAGTTCACTCACGGCTTCTGATTCCCGCTGTCTGCTCGCTCCATGGAGAGGGTGGATACAGCCTGAGGACCGCCTGGAAAACTGGGATACAGCCATAGCCATAGGCTGTATCCCAGTTTTCCAGGTGATCCTCAGGCGATCCTCAGGCTGTATCCACCCTCTCCACGGAGCGGGCAGACAGCGGGAATCAGAAGCCGTGAGTTCAGGTTCATACGAACCCGAACCTCGGCCGTTTCGCTCATCTCTAGTAAGCACTTTACTCTCCGTCTCCATAAACGTACAATGGAGACGTGTCTTGTGCAGTCAGATGGAAAAGACAGTGATTCGGGGAGTGAAGTGCTTAGCCGAGTGTTTCTCCCAGTTCTATCTAATCATTAATGCGGTTCTGAACACCCAGACCTCGATCAAAACTGTCAACATCTTTAGGATATATCAAAAGTTTTTAAAAATATTTTTTAAAGTGACAATTTTTTTTAAATTGTTTGCACAGGACAAAATGGGTTTCTCCATTGTACACAATGGAGTGAGCGGCCCATAGTGTGCACTGACAGGGTTTTCTGCGGCCGCTACATAGTGTGAACATAGCCTAATCCTGCACAGTCTTTCTAATATGTACTTATACAAATTTATGCAAATGACTTGCCATTCCATCCACCTTCTGAACATGTCCAGCCATCTTTTGCACCAAAAGACAACCGTCATTTTCCCATTGTGGGAACATAGCCTAAGGGCCCTTTTACACAGAAAGATTATCTGACAGATTATCTGCCAAAGATTTGAAGCCAAAGCCAGGAATGGAATTTAAAAGAGGAGAAGTCTCAGGCTTTCCTTTATGACCTGATCTCTGTTTATAGTCTGTTCCTGGTTTTGGCTTCAAATCTTTGGCAGATAATCTGTCAGATAATCTTTCTGTGTAAAAGGGCCCTAAAGCAGTGGCATAAAGAAAAAACTTAAAGCGAATGTACCACTAGATACATCTCTATGGGCTTTTTAAATGAAGAGCCCGGCAATGGGAGGCTATTGGCGCAGTCCTCTTTTTGAACCGCTCCCTGATTCCCGTCTATGGCACCGGTCTATTCCCAAGCACCGGCCAGGCATGAAGAACTGAGGACGGGCCCGTCGGCCTCCAGTGTATCCAGTTCTTCATGCCTTGCCGGTGTTTGGGAATAGACCGGTGCCGCCGGTGCATCAGTTTAAAAAAAAGGACCGCACCACCGGAATCCCTGCTCCAGCACCAGTCTGTTAGGCTATATTCACACTTCAGTTGTTCTGTCGGCATTTGCGGACAGAACATAGAACCTATGGTATTCAATGGCCCCGTTCACACGATCCGTGCCTCAAAAAAAAGGACATACTGTAATGCGGACCGCATTTTGCTGCACGGATCGCTACGCTAATGAGCGTCATTGTAGTGCTCCGTGAAGCACGGAGCACTACAGATGCACATTCCTGGTGCAGGTCGCGGCCGCGGGTCTGTGATCACGGGCTGCACTACGGATGTGTGAATGTAGCCTTAATGTAAAAAGCCCAAAGCGATGTAACTTGTGGTACATTCGCTTTAATCAAATTAGACTCTAGACTGGTACCCATAGTCCTAATCTCACAAAAAAGGAAGTTGGATGCATGTTAGGATATATAGTAAATGGTCAATGTCATGTCAACAAACTTTGCAGAAATCAATAGCACAAACAAATGTAAAAAAAAAAAAAAAATACTACTACTAGATATATAATATATATCTTAACAGAGAAAAATTCTTTATTCAAAGAAACATAGAAGATTGTCAGCAGAAAAAGCCACCTGGTCCTTCTTATTATCTTAGGATAGATATACGTAAATCCCAGGCAGTTTTACATTCTGTTATTGTAGAATTACTAACCACATCTGCTGGAAGTCTGTTCCAAGCATCCACTATTCTTTTAGTAAAGTCATACTTTCTCACGTTGCTTCTGATATTTACCCAACTAACCTCTTGTTCTTGAGTTGAGGTTTTTATTAAGAACATTCCACTCTTAGATTTATTTAATTTTCTAATACTTTTAAAAGTTTTGATCATTTCCCCCTTTCCCTTTTTTCCTCCAGACTATACGGCTCTTTCCTGATATGGTTTATGCCTGACACCCTCCACCATTTTTATAGCCTGTCTTTGGACCCATTTTATTTTACCAATATCTTTTTTTAGGTGAGGTCTCCAGACCTGGACACAGTATTTCAGCATTCCCTTCTTAGACTCCCATACAGCTAAACCTTCAACAGCTCAATTCCATCCTCTGTTTAACATATGAATTAGGATTTACTGAGGGATCAGTTACATGCTGCCCAAAGAAGTCTGTAGAAAGCTGAGAGTTAAGAAAGTCAGAAGTTGCAGAGAGACCACACAAGAGCTAACTGTAAGTATCTAACCCCCACACTTAATTTACAGCTTATACCTTTCATTAGTGTTCTAAAATGTCCTCCATGTTCCTGCTACTTCTATGGTATGTTAAGACATAGAAGAGCAGGATCCTTTCCTTTGTGTATGAGCAGTGTATGGGAGCTATCATAGAGGCCACTAGCTTAGAAAATTAAAGAAGGAGCCTGCAAAATAGAAATCTGATGAAAGAAGCCATATACAAGTGATATCATCCGCTGATATAGTGATACTCCTCATGTACTTTAAAAATTTACCTGGAACAGATACTTTTCAAAGAAGAGCATTGTAATGGTGACCCTGGTAGCATCATCCCCACATTACAATGGCTTCTGTAAATGCATTAGCCCTACTAAGTGCAAGCCCAACAGAGGAGGCTACTGGATAATTGGGGCCAATATAACTTATATAGAGATACATAAGTAGTAATAGATCCAGTCCTGGCTGCTCTATGTACCAACTTTTTGCTCTGGATAATAAAAAAAAGGTCCTAGATCCTGGAAGAAGTTTAACCTTCGAAATGCGTTGGAGTTTTCCCTGAATATCTTCGTTTTATTCCCCGATGTAAGCTTCAGAATATACTGTATGTCCCAATAAAGATATGTTTTTATACCTACCTGGAGCTGGAGGCTGAATCTCAAAATCCACTTTGGATGGTTCATTGTATTCTATAGTTGGATGCGTTTTCCCTAAATTAATATTTTCTAGGGAAAAGGTTGGCCCATAAATCAGACATTTACATAGAACAAAGCATTGTGCATTCTGGTTTTCTATTACGAGTGCCCAAAACGCGCCTGGTTTGTAGGAATGAGGCCTAAGGCAGACGATTAATTCAAAGCATAGGCTTCACCTTAGATAAACCTGGCTCCTGTATTATGGGAAATGATTTACATGAAAATTCTAATGTATACCTATTACTCCATTCCTCCAGCTTGTAAACGGAGTGATTGCAAAAGAGAACGCGTGAAAGGTTACAGAGAGACAATCCCCATAGACTGCAGCAATCCTTACCCAAGATGCTTTATTCCTAAACAAGTATTCATCTGAAATTTCCATTTTTTTTCTTTGTTCCCAAAGGTCAGTGCTCTGACATCACGTTTTACATCTTATCTGAGCAAAACCTACAGCATTAATAATAATAATAATAATAATAATAATAATAATAATAATAATAAATCATCCTGATTTATTATAGGAATGGGAGCACTATAAGGACCGAAAACCTATAAAGGAAAATCTGCATCTGGTACCCCCTTATAATAATGTGCTGTTTATAATACTATTGTTCTCTTATGTGGCAGAGAGGCCTCTGGGTTCCTCAAGCAGCAGGACGTGTGGCGTTTCCACGTTGGTCTGGTGGATGGAACAGGAACATGGTAGATGTTTATTGCGGAAAGACATTGAGGAATATGGTTGGGGTAATAGTGGTTCCTCAGTTGGGTTATTGACAAGTCCTGAGAAGCAGTGTGACGTTAAAGGGATTTTTAAATTTAAAGGGGAACTACAAGCAGGTTAGACAAATCTAACCTGCTGATAGCTCCCTAGTGGGTGCGGGACGCTGAGGAGGAAGGTGTGTCTCTTACCTTTATCTTCATCGCTGTTCTCCTGCTGTTAGTTTTACTCGGTAAGCCATTATGAACACTGGGGGCGTGGCTACCACCCCTCCGAGCACTGATCCTCCTCCGGCCAACCCCTTTTATTCATGATCATTAGAGAAGGTGGGCCCAGACACATTACTGACATGGACACTTACTGACACACACATAACTGACACACACATTACTGACTGACACACACACATATACACTTACACACTTACAGCTCAGTCTTTTTCTTTTTCAGGCCGGGCTGATCTGCAGACAGTAATATTAAGGACCTGCGGGTCATGGGATCAGGTCCATCACCTCACTCCCCCTCTCTCTCTCTCTCTCTCTTTCTCTATGCAGGTCCTTCTCCTCTGTCTTCTCATGTTCAGCCCACTCACCCTGCTCTACAGTGAGCAAGCTGAACCTTACAATGCCAGGCGCCTCTCCCTCTCTGGGCCCTTGGAGGTGCTGTGTGCCCGGATAAGCCCTGTACTGACGCCGGCCCGGCTTCTAGGGGCTCAGAGTGGGAGAGGGGCCCGGTCCTCTAATGCTCAGCCCGCTCACTATAGTGCAGGGTGAGGGGCTGAACATCAGAAGACGCAGGAGCAGGACCTGCACAAAGAGAGAGAGAAAAGGGTGAAGGACCTGATCACATGACCCGAAGGTCCTCAACTTTACAGTGTGAAGAGCAGCCCGATAGAGAGGAGGAGGGAGAAGACTGAGCTGTAAGGGCTGTGTGTCAGTGTCTGAGTGTTTAAGTGTCAGACAGTCAATGATGTCAGTGTTAGTCAGTCCGTCAATGTCAGTCAGTGTCTGTATCAAAAATGTGTTTGTGTATCTTAGTGGTGTCTCAAGTGATTGTGCATAGTGTGTGGATGATGGGTGCATAGTGGATGGATGAGAGGCCCGCTGAGGCTCTGCCACCCGAGGGCCCACTGCTTTTAGAGCAGTCGTGTTCTGTAATCTACCTAGACAATGAGCTGTCAACAATTGGAGGGAAAGAACAGCATATCAGGAGAAGGAGACAAGTTTGCTAAACAAATGCATGTGCAGAAATACTTAATTTGACGAGTCTTATAACTGGGAATCCCCCTTTAGCGGTAAGCATAAGGGATCTTCCCTCGCATCTACAATGTGGTAGAGCAAGAGAGATCCCAAGCAATGATAAAATATGATCAGGCCTTTCATAACATGAACACAGTCTGGTATTAGACATAGTGCCTCAGTCTTCGGGCAGATTTCGGGTTAGCAGAGGTGACATTATGCCCCGCTGATCCAAGATCTGTATTTATGGGACCTCCTGCTACTCTTAATGACTGAGTCTGTGTACAGAATACAGCAATAGATTGAGGCCTCGGAAAGGCAATGTAAATGTCATTTTGTCTGTCTCTTCAATAAGGCGATGGCATTAGTCTGATGTCATACCAGTCGGTCCTATGAAGGTAATGTATCATGTAAAAATGTATTCTCCCTCTTTAATTAATGAGCTAACTAAAGTGTTAGCAAATGTTTTATTGGAAACCCATTCAGTCTTAACCTCCTCTCCATCACCTTGCTGGGCTCCTCCTCATGAGGACATAGCAGACGCTATAAGGAAATGGATTTTGGCATTTTACGCCACTGTCACAGATTGTAGGGAATTTAGGAATTATTACTGCAATCATTCTACATTCTACAATTTCACTGTAGATTGCAGCAAAAGATGAGCTAGGATTAAACTAAACGCTTCCAGCAAACACCCATACCCTATCATTGCATTCGGACTTATATCTTGACAACCCATGTATGAATAAAGCATCCGGTATCTGTGAAAATCTTTTTCTTCACAATCAACTGGTTTCAGAAAGTTGTATAGATTTGTAATTTACTTCTATTAATTTCAACTCTTTCAGTACTTATCAGCTGCTGTATGTTCTGCAGGAAGTGGTGTATTCTTTCCAGTTTGCCTTCCAGTGGTGCTCCATGCTGACACCTCTGTTCATGTCAGGAACTGTCCAGTGCAAAAGCAAATTCCTCTCCTGCTCTGGACAGTTCCTGACATGGACAGAGATGGCAGCAGAGAGCACTGTGTCAGACTGGAAAGAATACACCACTTCCTGCAGGACATACAATAGCGGATAAGTATAGGAAAACTTGAGATTTTTAAATGCAAGTAAATTACAAATCAATATAAATCTTCTGAAACCAGTTGATTAGAAAGAAAAAGATTTTCACCGGAGTAGCCCTTTAATAATACAGAGATGCAAGAAAAGTCCATGTTCCCATTAAATGGATACCATTACCTGGGTTCTGTTCAGAATAGGTGTTTAACCTTGTCAAGGTAGAAAACTGACTATTGAAGTACGAAGTATCGTAACAAAACATGGCCACTTTCTTCTAGAAACGGCATGATTCTTGTCTCCAGTTTAGGCGTGGTGTTGGCACCTGGATGCGTTTTAAAAAGGCACAATATTGGTGGCCTGTTTAAAGGGATACTCTAGCAAAGAAAAGAAAACTCTTTCTATTTAACTGGTGCCATAGATATGCAATTTACTTCTATAAAAAAAAAAAACTCAAGCCTTCCAGTGCTTATCAGCTGCTGTATGTCCTGCAGGAAGTGGTGAGTTCTTTCCAGTTTGGAGAGCAGGAGAGGTTTTCTATGGGGCTTTGCTTTTGCTCTGGACAGTTCCTGACATGGACAGAGGTGGCAGCAGAGAGCACTGTGTCAGAGTGGAAAGAATACACCTGCAGGACACACAGCAGCTGATAAGTACTGGAAGAGTTGAAATTAATAGAAATAAATTACAAATCTTTGGCACTTTCTGACACCAGTTGATTTCAAAGAAAAAAATAGCTGGAGCACCCCTTTAAAGTTCTGCTAAGAAACGCTCGGCCCTGGCTTCATGTGGATGTTACTTTGACATGCGTCATTTACCTAAATATTGTTGCAGAACAAGTGTAGCACTTTATGACAGCAGGATTCCCTAATGGCAGTGGAATTGCTCAGGAAAATAGTGTTCACTGCTACATTATACAGTTAACAGTGTTGAATACCAAACTTCATAGATCTCATCTGGCGAAAACTCTGCTGAATGTGCCTGAAAAACAAGTCCAATCTATGGAGCTCGCACTTTGCACCTTGTTTTTTTACCCCCTAAAAATGTTTGTACATTTTCAGACACTAGAGTTCTCACTTTGAATGAATTTGCTGTTCAATTCCTGTTGTTAAGCTCAGTCTGTCTCTATTAACATTCACTCCAAGACAGACTGCAGTAAGTGGGGGTGGGGCAAAGTTTAATACAGGTAGCTACTACCTGCTCATGCAGCCAGTGTCTCAGCTCCAAACAAAAAGATCTCTACAGCTGCAAGTAAGTCAGGTGCTGCTTCATTGTGGTCAGTAGTCCATAGCAGTCAGTGTATATGTATTCGACAGAATTTTCACTAGCTTAACCCTCTCCCGCCGCCACACTGTAAATTAATGTCACTGTAGCCTATGCCTGATGCTGCAGCGACGGTAATTTACTATCCAGGATGACGCAGGAGCTGCGCCTGTGTCATCCGCGGCGGGTCCCGGCTATCAGTGATAGCCGGGGACCCGCCGCAACACAGCGCTCCAGTACTGAGAGTTAACATTATAGATACTGCGGTCAGCAAGACCGCAGCATCTATAGGGCTTCTGACAGAGAATTCTCCCTCTACAGAGGGAGAATTCTCTGTCCGGTGTCCATCAGGGCTCTGCGAAGTGATCGCAGAGCCCCGATGGTAGCCATGAAAACCTCAGGCTTCCAGTTTCCTGGCTACAGAGGCCGGCGGGGGGAGAGAGAAAAGGCTGGGTGGGCGGGGCGTGGGCCCGTGAGCTCTGCCCCCTTCCCTCTCTTCCCTGCCGCTGTCACAAGATTGTAACAGCGGCAGGCGACAGAGGAGAGGGGGCAGACATAGGGACATCAGCTTATGGGATCATTATGATCCCATAAGCCGATGTCCTATAACGACCTGGGCATTGAGGAATCAATGACCCCCAGATCATGAAAGGGTTAAAAATAGCCCCTTGTGTTCTGTACAGAATGAATGTTGTCTTGTGTATCATTATGTTCAAAGATGATCCAGAAGACGAAAAAGTGCATTCAACAGAAACACTCAAAGCCAATTATAGCAAGTGAAAAACCAGTGTACACATATATACCTGTATGGGTTATAGTCATAGAAGACAGTATGGGAAGTGAGAGCAGGAAGTACACCTGAGAGCAGTGCTGGCACCAGAAAACACCAAACTGGAGGCAAAGACAAGCAATATAACAACATTATAGCGGAAATCTATGGCTCTAGGGCAACAAAAATAGTACTGTATAACATTCCATGGAATTTTTAGATTTTTGTTGAAATCTTAGGTTCACTTTAACAGGACTACAACATTATGGCTAATTAGTATTTTTATACCCAGGCCTATAAATAAAGCAAGGAATCATCTCCAGCTTCTGGAGTACAGAAGGTTTCTCTACCCTCACAGAAGGGTTATTATTATCGTCGGAGCTGCGAGCTTATAGAATTCTCCGCCTTAGGATGTTGTGTCGAATAATTCATTAAATTAATTTAACCTTTGATTAATTAAAGGGGACTGGATCTTTTTATTTTTTCCTAGAAAGATGCAACATTGCACATTATCTGTATTAGATTGCTCGACATCGGTAATTAATCCGTGGATTTATTCTTATTGCTTTATTACCTCCTTAGGGCTCAAACCATCTATCGTATTGCAGAGTAGACAGAACCTTTCTGTTCATACAAGATATAATTTTTCTGGAGCCTATTCTCCTCTAGAATATTTGCTTTTAGGGAAGAACATCTTAGTTACACGATACCCGACGGAAGCATCATCCGTTCTTTAAGGCTCCGCGAGGACTTACTTGTAGACATTTGCCAACTTTCCTTATGTTGTTTGTTTTTGCCTTTCTGTGGATCGATACGGCTGCGTGATGCCTAGCCAAATCCGCTAACCTTACAGTCTATGTAAACGAAGCCTTTTCAGTTCATGATTATGTGAAATCTTCAGTAATTAGTAGTATAAGTTATATACTAATGCCGTAATTTTAAGACGATGTAGTAAAAAAACGGAAAAATCCCAAAATACATTCACAACATAAACTGTTATATACACACACATTTATACAGCCGAAAGCATTAGCAGAAAACCTTCTCTAGCAGCCACGTCTTGACGGATGATGCTGCCCATTTTCTAAGACTTCGCATAGTGGAGGAAATATACATATTTTATTCATATAAGCTACAATCAAGGTGAAACGGTTGGATTCTGATTATGTGCCCTGTCTGCATTTGTCATTTTCTGCATAGCGAGAAGGCAAGGCATTATCTTAATGAGAGGTCATATAAATGGTATTTTCATAAATGACCTCTCCTGTAATCGTGACGCGTTTTTGACTATTTAATTGGAAAATTAAATCACAACGTCCACTTTTGCACTTTGGGATAATTTGTATCATGCTGCCAGCCCTCTACTTTCCATTGTGGTGACAAAGAACACCGTCTACTTAAGGCATAGCGCCATACATCCGCACATTTTAAATGGTCAAAGCGATGATAGAGAATGAACATTTAAATTGATAGACTTGTAGAGTAGAAGGATCTCAGATGTAACTTCAGATAAATTAGCTATGCTGTGTCTATATGCTGCTGAGGTCAAACGCAGCTACCGTGCCCTTTGTAGGGTCATGGAGGTTTTTCCTTATTACTGCGCATCTACTATAGCTAGAGATGAATGAACTTTTAAAAGTTTAGTTAGACAGGGTTCGCTGAACTTTGAAGAAAAGTTTGGTGCGTCTGAACCAAACCCTAAATGAAATGCACTAAAAAGATTGCAGACGCTTAGCTGTTTTAGTGTGGTTCAGCGAGTTCGCTCATCAGTAGAGATGATCGAACATCGGGATTTTGCAGGTTCGATCGAACTCGAACCTTCTCGAACCTTCAGAATTTGATTCCCGATGCCTTCCCGTTCCTTGGGGAAGGTGGAGACTGCCTGAGTACCGCCTGGAAAACAGGGATACGGTGGTACTCGGGCAGTCTGCGCCTTCCCCACGGAACGGGAAGGCATCGGGAATCAAATACTGAAGGTTCGAGAAGGTTCGAGTTCAAACCTGCAAAATCCCGATGTTCGAGCATCTCTACACATCAGTAGTTACCTGTCCACACTGCCCCAGTGTCCCCAGCTGATTGCAACCACCTCCACTTCCTGAGACAAGAGTGGAAGGCCGCTCCGCCAATCTCTGGCCACGGCCCTCTCCCATCTCAGTCAGTCAGTGATTGGCTGAGCAGGCTGTCAATCTTGTCTTGGGAGTGGCAGCCCGCTCAGCTAATCACTGGCAATGACACTGTCCCATCTCAGTTAGTTAGTGATTGGCTGAGTGGGCTGTCACTCATTTAGGGAGTGACAGACTGCTGAGCAAGTCACTGACTGCTGCACTGTCCCGTCTCAGTCAGTGATTGGCTGAGCAGGCTGGAGACAGCTGCAATCAGCGGGGGGGGGGGGGGGGGGGGGGGGGGGACACTGGGCCTGCAGGAGAACAAGAGAGAGTGTGGGTAGGTAACCATAGACTAAAACTTTCTGAAATGAACCCAACCTTTTGCAAAGTCGTTGTCAGTCTTGGTTCGTGAAGTTTGGTTCACTAATCTCTAACTATAACCTTACGCAAAAAGGTAAGCAAATGACAGGGAGGGAGCAGGGCAAGACAGTCCAAGAATGCACCAGAATTATAGTGGTTTAGGTTGTTTGAAAGTCTGGCATAGCTTTAGAATTAGCAGGGAGAAGCACTGCGCCATCTTGGATATAGACCGGCTTTTAGAAAAACTTGTAACTAAGGAACGGCAGCAGCTAGAAAGACAGTAGACAGCTTAAAATAGTCAGAGAGACTTGGGGAGCAAGGTTTGGGAGCATTTTTTTTTTTTTAGCTCTTAGGTGGATAAAGCCTTTAAGTGCTTCTCTTTCTGCTCACTTTGTGTGTGACACATGGTCCCTTAGACTTATATTAGGAATCTGTCACGTGTACAGAGAACAAAATTAGTGCACACCTAGACCCAGAGCAATCAAAAAGTTTCTACAACATGTCAAAAGTTTTTATTTGAAGAAACAGTGCCCCTTTAAAATTTTAAGCTTTTCTAAATGTAACACTTGGCTACAGCTATTACACCATAGAAGTCCAAAGCCGGTGAGGGCAACATCAGGGTGTGTTCACATAGCCAATAACTGCATGGTGTCACTTTAGGGAAGGCCCCTTGCGCTGATCATGACCCCATGAAATCAACAGTGCATTAATGCTCATGGGTGAGGTTTTGATCATATAGATGATATCTGAAGGCCACAACCACTGTCTTTAGTCAGTCTAGTTCATGACTCTTGTGTTCTTGTCTTCCTCTGGATCAACAGTGGGAAATCAAAGTTCTAAGGTTCCCCATAGCCCTCTCTTCTTCTACATCTTATCCCCGTCCTTGGTTGAGTATGTTTTCTTTTTAACCGTTCTATGTAAGACTATGTATACCATAAGATATTTTAGATCTGTGCGCTTTTTGATAGCAGCAAACATCTCAAGGTATAAATTATTGAAATTATTTTTCCATCGCTCATATTTCAGTGATTAAAAAGCTGCATGTCTTAATAAACCACAGCTGTCTTGTAATCTACTCAGTGTATCCGCATGATCCTATAACTCAAGTACATGATATTTATTGATACAGCGTAAAGCTATTTGTTTGACAAATGTATTTTATAAGCAACGTTGCTTTCGCAGCCTTTGATAGACGGTGAAACAATGCCGTTCTTTTTTCTATCTCATCCTGAAGAGTCTATATCAGTACATTTCTGTTAATTATTGGAAGGGCTGGAGGCTCCTTTACTGAGATTGCAACCTTAACTGCATGCGTATTGGAACCACAACAGGTGCCGTAATGTTCCGAGCCTCTCGAGAGCTAGACAAGTCAAGATGAATAGCTGTCAATGAGAACATTGAAAGTGGTTTCTAATTTTACTTCTAAAGCAGATGCCTAATGAGATGCCAATTTCAATGCAAACTCCAAACACAACCTTCTCGCAAAGTAGTTCCAACCCTTGTTGGGTTCAAAGAAATGGTAGTGCCCCCTCAGGGTACAAACTCAATTTTAAAATGCTAAACTTTCTCACAACTGAAGCTCTGATGATGCGGAAGAGAATTTACATTTGCAAGGTAAAGCCATTTTTATGGATGTTGTAATGTATTAAAGGAGTATTCCCATCTTAAGACGTTATCCTATATCCCCCACTGTTGAGGCCCCCATGAATCTGGACAATGGGTCCCCCAGAAACGAGCATTCATGCTGCCACTCTATTCATTCTCTCTATAATACAGTACATTGTTCGACAGTTTTGGGCAACTTCTTTAGAGAAAAAACAGCTTATATACTAGTGTAATGAGCTGGGCCCTGAACACGGCTCCCGGCTCTGCCTGTCAGATTTCATCCTTGGTAACTGACCTGGCCAGTTGCTAGGGGCACGTCCGCTGCGTCCTAAACTACCACGCCGCGGCTGGGGCTGCACTGCTTCCGGGGCGGGTGTTCAGCTACTTAGAATTGTGATTATGCTGACTGGCAGATGTAGCTGCCAGTCAGCTTTAGTTTTAGGCAGGAGGTTGAAGTACCAGACCCCTATCCCATATAAGCTTTTTCAGTTCCCTCCCTCCTTGGCTGCAATAGAGCCTCATACCTGAGCTAACTCTTGATTTTACATTCCTTACTCACTGTTATTCTGGTTCCCCGTTACTTCTGGCTTTTGACTTCTAACTACTCCTTTGGATTTCGGTTTTGTGCTTTGCAGACCACTAGTTACCAGACCTCTGACCACGAGTATTTGTATTTTTGTGTCTGTTTGTCTTGTCCTTGTTCAGTGTCACATCTGCATAGGATAGGGGCTGTCGACCAGTTGTCCGCTGCTGCCTAGGGCAGTCGAGGCAATTAGGTAGGGACAGTGTCGTAATACTCGCAACTGAGTATTTCCCTACTTGTTTCCTCACACTAATAACTGAGTAGGACTTTAGGGGCTACATATCAGGATGGTTTGGTGATCTCTCCACTCAGAAGTGCCAATTAGCAACAGGTTTCTTCCCCAGGAGGTCTATTTGGCTATTCCTGTGTTTTGAGACTTATGACTGAGGCTCCACGGACCCTTTTTTATTTTGCATATTCAAATTTTTTAGGGGGTAATGTATCAATGGAGACTCTTGAATGAGTACTCCATTGAGTTTTTTTTGCCGATCTCCTTGAGCTCAGTGATTTTTGTGTCACACTGGTAGTGTCTAGAGAATTTTTGAACAAATTCTTAGGAAGCTCATAAGAATATTCAGTTATTACAAAGTCACTACAAGCTTCAGATATAGTCTTGTATAGCATGTCCCAGACTCTGTGGAACAACATCCCGGTGAAAATTTGGGGCAAGTCGACCACCAGGACCGTTCAGAAGCTGTATTTTAGGCTTTTGCGTGAACTTAGGGACAAAGTATTATGTTCTTCTTTGCTATACTTTATTCTTAGAGACAGAGAACACAGCACCGAGGAACACCGAGAACTCCAGTTCTAGAAGCAATGAATACATTTGCTCATCAGCATCCATTTATTTTTTATATTCACAGAAATATCAGTTTACGCACCATAAGCAGGAATAGCCATAAATAGTCAACAGGCGTTCTGTATGCTTACAGGAAAGGTTTTTCAAGGCACAATAATGTTGAATGGTGATTGCTTTTCCCCATTGTTATTATGTAAATTGCCGTCTCTAAAGCTTTTGCACACATCCAGCACATGATATGTCTGGTTTATATCAAAGTCAACTGGACGTCTTAAAGAATCTTTAACCAGTTTCAACAGTTATTCAAGTGGCTTTTTCAGTTTATCTGTCCTACTGCTGGAACCGGGCCCTGGTTTAAAAAAAGGACCGCGGCGCCGGCTACCCCACGCCAGCAGTGTTCTATCCATGTGCAAAACTTCAAGTGAATGTACTAATGGTACATTCGCTTTAAGGTGCTGATACACCTCAAACTAACATCAGCTAAATATAGGCTTTTCTGAAGTGCTGAGGGCTGTAACGCCTCAAAGCGTACCCTCAAGCAGGGATAGTGTTGGGGGAAAAAGTCATTCCAGATTGCAGCACACTGGGAACATCTCAGTGACACTTTTCACAGGAAAATAAAAGCATTTTTTTCTACGTTCTGGAAGCACAGACAGATATATGAAAGGTACCATGTGTATTCTTAACCTCACAGTTATCTAACAGTGTCAGCAGTTTGAACAGTGAATTACAGCTGACAGAGTCCCTTTAAGCTGGTAGATTTGTTCTTGATCCCATCAGTTTGCTGATACTTGTCGGGACACTAGCCAGTAAAGTGAGCTACTTATGAAGATATTGGATACAATGGCAATTTTTTCGCATCATTGCAACTATTGTTCAGGTCTGATAATTGTTCTGACTGATGAAATAAATTTCCATTAGTTCGAGTTGATTGTTTAAGTACCATAGAAATAATGATTCTAGGTCGGATCATCATTCACTATCATTATGTCTGTGCTGTACCTCTTCAGACATTTAACATTTGCCTTTATATGGTTCACTTCTTAGCGGTGATTGGATTCAGGAGACTGAATTTCCTACAACTTCAAGGCCATAAACTTTCTAGGTGGTCGGCAACTACTACATGTCCTCCCTGGGTGACTACTATATGGACACAGATCATTCTATGGCTCTGTATCTAAGCGTCCATTCACAAAAGGGCTTAAGGACTATCCCATTCAGAAAAGAACCATGAGAAAAGTAAAAAAAAATATATATTTTTTTTAATATTTAAATAGTTTTCTAGGGTAAAAAAAAAAAAATTAACGATAGCTTGAACAGACTATAAAAAAATCCCAGAATACTCCCTTAAAGGGATTAATAGACAATTCATTACCTATTGTTTTTAGTTTTCGGTTCATAATTTTATAAGCTGCAGCATCTTATCGCTCCCATGTTTTTCTCATTTTATATCCATTCGGTCTATTTTCTTTTCATGGCTATGAAAGCAGCCTTCTTGCCGTAGAAGCTGATCTGAGCCGTGAACAGGAGCTCATAGACTTGTTTTACAGCACCAACATAGATATAAGAAACCTCAGTCAGGAAGCAACTTATTGTTCATCACCTGGGACTGACGGAAAATAAGACAGGCTGGAGATGTAATGCCTAAATAGGCTCTGAGTTACAGATCTAGTGGGAATGTGAAGGCGTCAGAAGATACTGCAGAGAAATAGAGCACTCCCAAAAGAACCTGGGTATGCTGCAGCGGGGGCAGACATGGCTCCTCTTATGCCTCATCCATGTACACTCTGATGTTTCCTCCCCCCAACATATACATCTATTGTTTGCCCCAAACTGCCCATTACCTACTCCCCTTTTTTCCCCACTTAAATCTATGGGGTCCCATCTTTACATGTATACTCTAAGAAGGATATATGTTCTTTTTATTGCATTTTTTGATGCATTGAACTTTTATCATCCAGATGTTCTTACCTAACTAACCCCCATATTGTACCCAAGTCTGACGATATTTCCGGCTATCAGTTGATCGGGTCAAAAAAAAAAAATCTCTCCGACACATGTAAGCAAAGGGCCACACAAATGATCCAATGATTGTTTGTGTGACCTTCTTCACCCAACACTCGAGCCATGTGATAGACTCTATAATTGACGTTGACACGCTTTTACATAAAGCATCAGGCCATCAACTAGGGCTATAAAAAGCTAAAAATGGACAATTATAAAGTGTGTTTTTTTTTTTCAATTGCTTATATATAAATAAATAAAATTTAAAAATAACATCACCGACACAATTGCTTATTTTCTGATAATATTTCTCTATTGTCGGGGAAGAAGATGAATTTTACACTCCATACAGCCTGCGTACTGATAGAAAGACTTGGCTGGAGATAATGTGAGGCAAACAAAACCAAACTTATTTTTTCCCCAATGTTTTTGAAACCCATCCATCTGATTTGGAACTGCTTTGCCTACTACAATGTGTATTAGTAACACAGCCTGCGAGACCGCAATCAGTCTACAACATATTATTCCAGGAGTGCCAAGATTTCTATTTCTTTAGTAGATTTTCTTTATAGTGTGAAAACTGGCATGAGAAACTTCATAAATCTTGGCGTTTTTCCACATTCATTTACAGCAATTTTTTTTAATGTAATTGTATTCCTATAATTATAATCTGATGGGCATCCCGCTGTCATGGTGTCACACGCACTATGTAAAACATCTCGAGACTCCACCAAACCCATGTGCTAGTCACAGGTTAAAAGGGAAAACCCCCGGAGGTGTTTTATGGTTGAATATTTTATATAAACATTTGCGAGCACTCATATATAGATGGCTTATTAAAGTTTAATGGCCTTTTAACAGGGAAATAAACTAAAGTAAAGAATCATTATAAATTCATAACGTATTTATAATATGCATGTCATTGTTATCTTTACCTACTCCTGCAGTGCCGGATATAAATAATAAATGACACTTACCAACGCTATAGAGGACATAAAAATACAAGAGACCCATGATAAACTCACGACTTATGGACGGATCTTTCCGTTACCGGAGGAAAAACCCATACATTTCATATATTACAAATGGATTGTGCGAGCAGGAAAATTTAGTGGGTATTTTATAATATCAGCCTGTACTTGGGCAACTGAAAATATAATAAATGTTATAATTCCCAGTAGAGAGAGTGATGGATGGCAAGAGGTCCCCCCCCCTAGCTGTAGTTAGAGGGGGCTGAAATTATAGACTTGAAGGCAGGGGATACGGACCTGACATACTGAGAAGGATCACATATCCGTAATTCATTCGGCGAATGGGCTGTCTGTGAAAGCTTCCACCCACCTTCTGTCCAACAGGTTCCTGATAAATGGGAGCCGCCTTGGAGTTTGCTCTGTCTTATTTATGATGTATTCTGTTTTGCATTCATTTTTTACTTAAGGAAAGGCTGTGATCAACTTATTTTTTTTTTATTATAGGAAACGCCTGTTATAAAACATTATATTATGTTCATTATAGCGGTAAAACAAACATGTTTTATATTGGATTTATTGATTTACTGTCCTTCTTCCCCATTGCGTTGCTGTTTGCGGAAAGCTGTTATAGAGCCTTTTTTATTTGAAGTTGAGATTGCTTTTCTGGTGACAATAGGTTTGTCAGAATTAATGAAGCCCCTCAGAAGCTTGGATGTTGTTCCTTTATAAGTTGTCACTCTCATATACATTGACACACCTAGGTTAGGGGATCATTATTCATCTGTATGTACATACCTGTATTGACCTGACCATACATGGTAAAGGGGCCCATACACGTAAAACGCATTTAATGTATGGTCCTGTACCTGTATTGACCTGTACGTACTTGCCCACACATGGTTAAGGGGCCCATAGAGTGAGGCAGTTGAAATCCAACATGCATGGTCCCACTCTTCCCTGATATCATCTGTCTAAGCAGTAGCAGATGTACCATGGACTGTCCAGCTCCCCACTCTGCGCAGGCGTGCTGGCGCAGGACCTTAGAGTGACAAGTTCACATCAGTACGCCTGCACCGCCTCACACAATGTGTAGTCCCCCTATAGTAGATGGCCCCATGTGTAGATCCCCCTTTGGTTTATGCCCCTCCATGCCTTAGTAAGGATAGTTATAAGATGTGGAATAACAGGACCTCAGTGGCAGGGAGCAGAAGGCTTCAGCCATGTTCTGTTCCCCCCAGTACCCCTTTAAGGCTATGTTCAAACTACGTAAAAGTACGGCCATTGTTGCCATTGGCAACAATGGCCGTACTTTATGCGCCTGTGGACACTGCCCTATCTGCTATGGGATCCCGGACGAAGCGTATACACATCGTATACACTCCGGCCGGGATCCCATGCGGACCCGCAAATAACTGAAATGCAATTCAGTAAATTGCGGCCGCAGAAAGCTCCTGTCAGTTCACACAATGAAGCGAGGCTCCGGACGCTTGCTTCATTGTGTGCTGTGGAGTGTTCTGATGCGGGCACGCGCTGATGCACCCGCATCAAAACATTACGGCCATAAAGATTATCCGGACGGTAATGCAGTACCGGCCGGGATGATCTTTGCAGAAACCGGCCACTCTGTGACCCGACATAGCCTAAATGTTAAAAAAATTAAATAAAAAAAGTTTTTTTAAATAAAAATTTCAAAAAACCACTCTACCTTTTCCTATTATTCAAAGAAAAATTTAATATTTTTTTTTTTACTGTTAAAAACTACAAATCACAGTTTAAGGCTACTTTTATACATTATATAGCTATGTCCATAATTACAGTCCAATATAAGGTCCTTTTGTTTTCAAAGGGGCTATTCACAGTCTCCGTATTTTTACTGATCTACAATCCGCAAAACAAGTCCAACAGCCAATTTAGTGTTTAGGGATTACGGATTGTCCCATAGAAGTCTATAGCAATTAGATGTTAGGAAGTAATATCTGTAATGTCCACAAATCTGTCAAAAATACAGATGAGTTATCATTTTAATTCTTTCATACTTATTTATCTATTATCTTCCCTTTTTTGGTTATCTGCAAAAAAATACAGGTTACGAATGCAATATGGGATGCATTACGGATGATTTTTTTGGAAATTGCAGACGAAAATTGCGGATGATTGCAGAAAAACTGCAGTGTGAAAAACTACTGAACGTGTGACTGTAGCTTTAGGCTATGTTCCCACTTTGGGAACATTGCAGGGAAAGGCGGCCATCTTGTAATATTGATAGGCGCTAGTAGTGATCATGATCTCTATTAACAGCCGTCAAAATTACGAGATGGATACCTTTTTCTTTTCTGTTCCCGTAGTGGGAACATACCCTAAAATATGGACCTGATAGTTTCAAAAATAAAAAAAAGTTATACAGAAGATATATATTTTTATCTGTTTAGCCATATATTGTATGATAAAATAAATGATATCATTACAAAGTACCATTAAGGCCACATTAAAAAAAACAAAAAAAACAGCAACAATCCCTCACATGGCTCTGTCCATGGAAAAGTTTAGACTTTTTGTAGGTGTGTTATTAACAAATACAACCCCTATACATAACATGAATAATTTACAGATTGTTTAGCATCAGTCTTGCCTCAGAAGTAAGTATGCCGCTAATAGTATGAAGTTGAACTTTTTATGTGCACTGAAGTCACATTACTGTAGACAAGGATATGGAGTAACCTATGAAACATCCCGCCATTCCACAGCACTGAACTTATCTCAACAGATAATAGCTCCCAATATGATCCTACCATTAGTACAATTACCTTCAATAAAACTATAAAGTACTAATGAAATCTATGTTCTGAAGCTAAGTGAAGAAGGTTGCAATATCCAAATGGAGCCCTAGACCCCATTAGTAATCTCTATAGTAGTAGCTCAAGAAATTAGTTATTGGACTGAAAGATGGAAAAGACAGCGGTTGTCTATATAGGGAGTAAAAAAAAGGAGACAAGGAGGATTAGTGAAATGGAAAAAGGAATAGGAAAAAGAAAGAAAAGCCTAGGTAAAAAGCATCATCAGCAAAAGTCAACCAAACATACTAACAATACACGTGTCCAGCCTTACCTTTCCTTTAGATAAGTTAAAGAAAGTATTTTTCATGACAGCTTTTCACTACAACATCCCAAAATGAGGATCGTAAAGACCTCTTCTTGTAGACTTGGTGAGAGAAATTCATGACCTCAAGTTGCTTGGAAAAGCTGCTAATCTTATAAAATATATCAAACATTTAGGTCATGATACTTTCCTATTAGCTTCACAAAATAATTACACATTGAAAATAAGGCTACATTCACACGCCCCAACGTACTACCGTACTTGTGCACAATGCATGGACCTATTCTTAGATGAAAAGTGATCAGTGCCGCAATTGTGGGTCCTTACTAGGACCTGTCAGTTTCTTTTGTGGCATAAATCCTGGTCCAGTAACAGGTACGGAAGTGTGAACATGGCTAGTGAAACTCCTTCATGGCTCAAACTTAACTAATGGGTTTGTAGTCTGTTCACAATTGCCAACAGATTTTACGGATGTTTGAATGCCGCCTTAGGCTATGTTCACACAAGGATTTTGATACTCGAAATAACGGCTATTGTTTTAAGTACCAAACAACGCCAATGGTTTAACATGTCTCCTCAGCTGTCATTGTAATAGCGGCTATTGGAACATTATTCTGGTTCAAAGTCAAAGATGGGTGTGTCTTATTTAAAGGTCCATTGATTTTAATACAAGGGATGATGAAATAATTGTACTACATGTGAACAACTTAAAATAACGGCCATTGTTCACACAATAACAGTCTTCAAATTACTGGCATGAACAATATTTTTTTTATACATTGTGCAAACCAACGTCCATTGTTTCCATAGACTTCACTGGAAATCATTGAAGGATAAAAACAATGACTGTTACTTTACAGCGTGTGAACATCATCTTACTCTTACCAAACATTTACCCAGAAAGACCTAACACCCCGTTTTTTTTTTTATCTTTGGGGCAATAAAGTTCAGTATTGCTTTAAAATGTAATGTGAGAATCGGTATTCGGCGAGCTAGCAATATGTTTTTTTTTTGTTGTTTTTTTTTACATTCTCTACATTTACATGCTTGATATGATGCTCACTCATAAAGCGAGCCGCATGGGATTGTGGTAATAGTAGTTCAGGTCACAAGCATTAGATTATATTTGCTGGTGAGTCAGAACTCAAAGCAAACAACTATGAGGGGTGAACTTTCAATTATTTCTGCTTGGATTTCCCAGCAACAGAGGAACTAAAAAATATGGAAAAGGAAGATTGAAGATGTGTAAGAGGTAGTCACATCGGGAGACACTCTTACAATAAACAGAGTCCTAGCACTTGAGAAAGCTGTTGGTGCCCACACATTTGTCCTGAAGTGTTCTGTACTGCACAGCTTGTAATACGTAGTGTCTCTCCAGGCCTAACATCTGTTCTCCATAGCAGCTCTTTGCTGTAGATAATAGAATGGGTTCCTAAATGGGGATGACTACTCTAGATGCCTATACACCATAATTAGAGGTCATATAGATAGAGGCTTCCATGACAAAATGACAAATTGTATGAAGGTGGATTATTTCATCTCCATCAACATCACATTAAGCTTGGTCAAAAATCTCTTCCCATCAAAAATAACCTTAAACCATCAAAACGGATGGTTCATTGAAGAGGGGAACAGTTGGGGAAACAATAAAATCCCATATTGTCTATACATGAGCACTTTAGGGATCTGATATTACATAGACACATCAATTTATCAGCGATTTCCATAGAAAATAAGAGGAGTCTTACTTCTAAGTTCTAAAATGTATAAAAGCAATCATTTAGGAAGGACTGGTAACAAAAGACATAGGGGGAGATTTATCAAACATGGTGTAATATGAAACTGGCTCAGTTGCCCCTAGCAACCAATCAGATTCCACCTTTCGTTTTCCAAAGAGTCTGTGAGGAATGAAAGGTGGAATCTGATTGGTTGCTAGGGGCAACAGAGCCAGTTTCACTTTACACCATGTTTGATAAATCTCCCCCATAGTATCTGTAATGATAGTGAGGATTGGTAGCAGTTGCCTTTCTTGGGTCCCAACAATGACTCCCAATACTCATATACTCCTAGGACTTATGGTAGGGCAGAATATTGGGATAAATCTGTTGTACAAGGCCAGAAGCAATAACAAATGCCAACTCACTATTAGATTCAGTAACCGATGGAAGTAGTAGTTCTGCAAAAGCTAGTAGTGGTGCAGAATGGGTCAGATAACATGCAACAATGTCAGGCTACAACCGGACCAGGAAACTCAATCAGAACTCTACAGTATACCAGAGAAACCAAATGAAAACCAGACACAACAAAGACAAACCAGCATGGACCATATTTCAGTAAAAACTAACCCCGCGACCAATAACTAACACGATTACTCAGCTTTTCTATAAGATTTGTATAGGTGAGCTTATGTGAAGCCCAATTTTTATTTGAATGTGACCTAAAACTGCATTTAGACAACCCAGGACCCATCAGGGGGCCCTATACCTGTATGGGGTCTGTAAGTTTGTGTGGGTTTCCTCTGCGGATCTTGGTTCCCTCCACAGAGCAAGGAGCATACTGGTAGCTTTATTGCCTTTCTAAGCAATTAGCCCTGGTCTAGTTGTGCACAGTAAATGTGTCTTTTGTAGGGAAAATTATATTGTCAGCTCCAGCGAGGCAAGGCTGACTTGAAAGACTAAATTCTCTTCACAGAGCTGTATAATAGAGGTCAGAGCAGTCAGACACCGTCAGTGACACTGGTGAGTGCAAGGTAGGAGATGATCAGAGAAAAGCACAACTACAACACGGCACAATATTTTAGCATCGTCTGATACACATCAATGAAAATCTTCCATATTTCATAAGCACACTGGAACATTGAATCTATTATCAGTTTCCTTTAGTTGGTACAGGAAGAAGATGTTACACGAGAGTGTTTGATGGGCTGCTCGTATGTATGACAAACAAAGTATGGGAAAGAGTTTCGATGCGGTATTAATTGTAGCTGGAGATGGCACATGGTGGAAGGGGTAAAAGACAGAAATTGCTGAAGTATCCTAACTGCGCCTGTATTTTTATTTTTTTTATTGATTCCGGTTTCTTTAAATGGACAGATATGGTGTTTATTAGTAATGATGACCTAAATATGTGTTAAGCTGCAATGTAGATGTTCTAAAGACCCTGCTAAAGATAAGTAGCTGGGGCTCGATGAAAGCGTAAGAGTCTTCTAAAACACAGCTGCCAAAAGAGACCATGGTGGAGATGCAACACTATGTTGGGAGGCCAGGCCAGTATAAATCTATATAAGAAAGAGGCTTGCCGCTATGTACCTGAGCTCTTTAAAGGCAAAGTGTGTTGGACCAGAAGAAAGTAAAATGGGTGTTCTACAGGGAAGCATTTAAGATTCCTCCAAGCCGAGCTAAGATAGTGGTGGCGGACTGGAGATTGGGTAAGGTGATGGTGAAGCCTTTGCAGTTCTGAGGCAATAGTCACCATGGTGGATGAATGGATCTTCAGGACTGGAGAGTAGTATTGCTGCTCTGCCATGCCACCTTTTGTTCCAGGTAATGGGAGGATAAAGGGCTAACTAATCATAAACAGTCGTGTGGGTTGATTGGGTTTAACTGTGGTTGGGGTAGGCCAATAGCTATATTTTGTGGCTGCCACTAATGTGTTGTGGCTGACTTGAACTGTCATTCTTAGGTCCCGTTTACACTGAGCAAACAAGGCAGAATTTTCAGTGGAGGCTGTGCCAGGGATGTGGGTGTAAATTCCACTTGTCCCATTAATTCATGGAATTTCTTGCACGCCTCCACTCTACGTTCAAAGCATTGACATATCAATTCTTTGAGCGGAAGCGCACGAGAAATCCCATTGAATCAATGGGACAGGTAAAATTTCAAGCGGCATCCGCGGCTTGCACTCCTCTTGAAATTCGGCCTCTTTTGTTCAGTGTGAATAAACCCTTATGGTTAGCCTTGGCTGTACAAATAGCTGGCCCAGTCTAGATTTTATTGTTGGGTGACCACTACTCTTCTTAAAGGACAACTCCCACGGAAATCAGAGACATCGCTGGACGGCGGACGGCGGTGACGGTGAGGCGGACGGCAGGCGAATGGAGTGGCGATCGTCACCGGAGGGATGGTGAGTATAGTGTCTGTGTGTGTCTGTGTTTTTTTTTGGGGGGGGGTCCCGCGGGAGTTGTCCTTTAAATCCATGTGAGGCTGTTGTTATATTTGGCTAGTGTCACGAAAGACAATTACAGAGCTACATTAGGAGAGTAGTAAGCCTCCAACCCATAGGCGTGGTCTAGAAATTGAATATAGGGATCCATAGAAGCCCTTTAAAGGGGTTGTTCGGGGAGCACAGAGCTTCATCCATCCTTTGCTCCCCTCATACCCCCTTTAAGTCGACTCCAGCTAAGGTAGACTCTTAATAGATGGACGAAACTTGAGGTGGTGGGGCGAGAGATTTTAAGAATTCAGGGTAAAAGCTGCAGACTAGCAATAAAATAAAAAATCCAATCCTGATCCTCTAAAAATTAGAAAATATAGCAGAGATAATTATAAAAGAATTACAATGTATTTGGGGAGAGACCCCCCCCCCTACCTTTAGATAAATACAGGGAAGTGAATGCAAGAATTAAGCTGCCTCATCTACTTTGTACAACTAAACATATGCAAAGGAAAAAAAAAAAAAAAAGAAAGAAAAAAGTTTGATTATAGGAGTTTACATGTGATGAGTGTAAAGAAACTTCCCTTTAAATTTACAACAAATAACTTAAAGTGTTGTGACTGCATGTTACTGCTATGTGGCTTTGTGTTCTTTTCTCAATGAGCCGTAACGTAATGCCGTTCCATGAGCTTTCTAGCAAAAATAACACATGAATACTAAACCGTAGGTAAATCGGAATCAACATGAACATCGCCAGATGCTGTACTTTAGATCCCACTGCTAAAACTGCATTTCTGTCAATTGCTTGTACCTCTGGGCTGTCAGACTATAATTTTGTGCTTTGGACTCGGTTGTAGGCTGAGCACAGTACCAAGACCTGGGTAGGATCATGCTGGTTCTGAGAAGAAGCTCAACTACAGGGGGAGGCTGGAAGTGATATTAAGGCTCAGAGTTCATTCTCTCGATATGATTTTATAACAAGAACTACAGGAAGTGTGACCCAAAACTGCGAGACACAGACATGTGCAAATACAGTTATTAAAATGTTATATTGCCTTGCGTTAGGGTGTCCAAATGGGTATTCCCAGCAGTTTCCATAGAACAGAGATTCTGTAACCCCCAACATCACATCCAGGGAGGTCGGAATAAAGAGGTTGCCGAGCAGGTAAGCAGCTCTCTCTGCATGGGTGTTATGGAACAAGCCGATAACTTCCATAAAGATAAATGAAGGTAACAATTAGTAGTCACGAACACAACAACATTCATTCTCACCCTCGATGCAGTGGCTCATTAGGTGGGATAGAGGTTACAGGAGGTCCCAGCTGCACAGTTACTTTCTTGCAAAAAATGCACCACCCTATCCTCAGGTTGTGTGTGCTATTGCAATTCAGTTCCATTAACTTCAATGGAACAGCTCTTCAAAACCCACACCCAACAGATCAAGAGAGATGCTGTAACTGGAAAAAAAGTAGCCATGTTATTCTAAGTCTTGGCAATCCCAGGCATGTCTGTCTGCATGGGTTATAAGTAGAGATGAGCAAACCGGGTTCGGGTTCGAGTCGATCCGAACCTGAACGATCGGTATTTGATTAGCAATGGCTGCTGAGCTTGGATAAAGCTCTAAGGTTGTCTGGAAAACATGGATACAGCCAATGACTATATCCATGTTTTCCACATAGCCTTAGGGCTTTATCCAAGTTCAGCAGCCACCGCTAATCAAATGCCGAAAGTTCGGGGGGTAGGGGGGGGGGGGGCAGGTGAGCATGTCTTTATTTATTTATGTGTATTTTATTGTGTGGGCGCCATCTTTAAAAACTCGTCCCAACTTTTTGCATTTGGAAAAATTCATAAAATTCTATTTGGTCATCTCTATTAATTATCTGTTGATAATTGCCCCATGTGAAGAACCAATGATCATCCCAGGAATGATCAAATACTCTTTCATGATCACTGTGATTGTTTGGCCCTAAAAATCAATGTTGGTCGGCAGCACATTTTCCTGTGTGAAAAGGGAATGTATGACCAACAATGGTGTTGGTGAAGGGCTCCATGACCCATCCAACTATCATTAAAAGAGTAGTCTGGCCAGACCCATTTTTTAAGCAAGTGCTGGGGAGGATAAAAGAAAAAACATGCTCTTACTTCCCCGCTCTAGCGCTGGTGGCCCGCCGATCCAGTCCCTAGGTCTTTACCTGCTTCCTGGTCTGAGTTGGGACCCGGGTTGTGACTCGTGAGGTCCGCTCAGCCAGTCAGTGGCCATAGTGGGGTCCTGCCTCAGTTGCTGACTGGCTGAGCGGACCTAACACGTCACGACCCGGGTCCCCGCTCAGACTAGGAAGCAAGTGGGGCACCAGGGACCGGATCAGCGGTATGCTGGAGCAGGGGAGGTGAGAGCATGTTATTTATTTTATCCTCCCCAGCACCTGCTAAAAAAAATGGGTCTGGCTGGACTTCTTCTTTAATGCAGAATAATTGAGCCATGTAAAAGTCTCCTTTAAGAAGTGCCAACTTACGACATCTCTGGTAGCCATCTGCCACCTAACAGAACCTTTAGAACAGATACCTCCAACTCTATTGACATAATTTTTTCATAAAAAGATCCATCTCGCCCCCAGATTACAACAGCCTGCCGCTGAAATTATAATATTTTTTCTTTCCGCCCGTTAGGTACTGTATGATATAAATAGAAATTTCACCCAAACCCTGGGATGTGCAATGAGCATAAAATACAACTTTCTTAATTTTCTTTATATTGTGCATAAATATTAGAAGAACGTAGCCATGAACAGACCTAATGCTTGTTCAGTAGAGTTGAAATGAAACATCATCCATAATATTATATGGAACAGGACCCCAGATGGTTTGTACAGACAGAACTCTATGCTTTATCGGGCAGGGTTTTGCAAGCTTTTACAATTAACTCTAACCAAAGGGATATATGGAATAGCAGTATTATTTAGCCCAGTATCCCATCAAACCTATGGACACTCATAATGAGGTATGGTCTTGATGTCCAAGCCAACAGACAAATACAACTTTGGTGCCAGAATGGCCTATAAGAACAGCTGGATGATTGGTATCATCCTTTATTCATGGAACACTGGATAGCCAATGCTTTCATTCTCACTAGTCCTTGTTAGCGGCGCCAACAAGCTACGGACGTTAGCTGACGTTAGCGGACCATGGCTACGTCAGCGAGATGAAATGTAAACTCAAGTGTAAAAAGTTACTCTTTCTTTCAACATCTGGAACCAGCTGCCAAAACCTGCTCTTACCCACTTAAAGGGGGTATACTCATCTGAGACGCTTATGGCATATCCACAAGATGTGCTGTGTCCCCTAGATGCAGGTTTCACCTCCGGACCCTGCAAATATCTTCAGATCGAGGGCTTCCCGACCCCCTCTGGCCTGTTTGTGGCTTCATAAATTACACAATTTTTGTAACTCCCAATGACTTACATGGCAGTTGCACAAACAGTGTAGCCCACAAGTCATACTGTTTACGTACCTCTGAGAGTTGCACATATGGCAAAGCTCACAGGGCTGTGCTGTTTATGGAACTTCCATTAAAGTCAATGGGAGTTACACAAATTGCGTAACTCATTGGCTTTGGCTTTTTTTTGCCCCTGCAAACAGACTGTAGGGGTCTGGAGAGCCCTTAAATGGGTTATGCAGGATTAGAAAAACAAGGCTGCTCTCTTCCAGAAACAGCTCCATTTCAGGTGTGATTTCAGGAGACAATTGCCATGTTTTTCTAATCCTGGATAATCCCTTAAATCTGAAAATAGCTGTGAGTACCAGAGGCCTCTTTAAAGGAGAAGATTGGGCATGGAATTTTTTTTTCAAAACTACCAGGGAAGAAGTGGGTGAACAAAACAACATGCATGTACTTCCCCCGGTCCAGTGCAGGAGTCTACTGTCCCCTGATCCCTGTTCCCTTGCCGCTTCTTGGTCTGAATGGGATCTGGGACGTGATGTGTCAGGCCCACTCAACCAGTCGGTGGCCAAGTTGAGACCCTACTATGGCTGCTGACTGGCTGACTGGTCCCAAATCCCACCTCTAGACCAGAAAGTGGCCCGGGACCAGGGACCAAAGCGGACGACAGTGTACTCCTGCGCTGGACTCGGGGACGTAAGTGTATGTTGTTTTTGTTTACTCACCTTCTCCCTGGACTTCTCCTTTAATTGCACAGTAAACTTTATTGTTATCATTTCATTGCTTTCATCTACGTCCCATCTTGGCTCAGTGGAAGATCCCATGATGGCCCAGTCTGACCCTGACAGGAAGTGTTGTTGTAGGGACAGCGGAAGAAAAGTTAATCTCATACAAAACTTATATCTCTAACCTTTTATAGCCATACGCTACTTTTTCCATTAGAAACATATTATAGGGCTCTTTTATATAACTCTTTTGAATATTTTCAATTTAAATTTTTCTCATTTTTGGCATCAGATAATAGTTTAGCTAAGCTCAGCTGATAAACTCATATAAAATCCATTATTAAGTAATTAAATGGACATTGTATCGTTCTCTATAATTAGCATTCGCTTATTATTTTGTACTGGTGTATTTTATACAAATTGTATTCATAATTTTGGTCTTTAAAATTTAATTCTTTTCGTTTTATTCTATAAATATTTCATTTTAAAGTGATTTTTAACCAATTCGTAGCTCTTCCACTGAGACCCTAGTTTTTATCTTCGGCAAGTTATGTCTTTCTTTCGCAGGTTTGCTGAATAGCATTTTTCATGCTTATATTTTATATATTGCACCAGAGGGCATTCTATTTATTCGAGTCAAGCGTTTCTGTGGGTTTATAGAAAGAGTAAAAGAAGTTTGTATCTTCTCGGTGATACTTGCTGTGCGAACACAATAAGAATAGTGTTTCATAGTAAAGTGAGTCTGTACCCACAATCTGCCCCCCCCCCCCCCCAACCACTTGTACCATAGGATAGCTGCTTTTAACCCAAGATCTGTCCTGGGGTCCGTTTGACAGTTGATGCAGTTATTGTCTTAAAGAACAACTTTTAAACTTGCATCCCTGTGTCAAATTGATGAGGCCTATAGTGTCTGTGCCCTAGGCCTACATCGCCTCTCTGTCCCTCCTTCTCACTCTCTTTACCATTAGGAACAGAGCGGGGAGGATGGACAGAGAGGTGTCGCAGGCCTAGGGCACAGGCAATCTAGGCTACGTCAATTTGACACAGGGCTGCAAGTTTAAAAGTTGTTTTTTTTTTAAAACAATAACTGCATCACCTGCCGAACAGACCCCAGGACAGATCTTAGATTATAAGTAGCTATCCAAAATTACAAGCGGTTTGGGAAGGCAGATTGTGGGTACAGAGTCGCTTTAAAGTGAACTTTATCTTTGTAGGGATTTTGACTGAGGAGACAAACAGCGAAGGTGATGAGTTGTGAAGAATTTGTATGTGGTATGTACATGGGAACTTGGAAACAATTATTTAATTCCCCAACAGCACCTCCACAGGGCAAATGAGGTATTACAAAGTGCCCAATGAGATAAAGTACCAGTCTGTGTAACATATGGAGGTGTTGAGTCCTCCAGGGATAGTTGTGTTTGCTTTAGCTATATAAAGGTAAAATGACATCTCCCCTTTGCTTGAAAGCCAATAACAGACAATCCTGCCACTGGATGACTTCATCCATATACCACACCAGTTGCTCTCAGTTCAGTGCACCCATTGACAATCTTGCCCTTCCATCACCCTATGCCCAAACTTCTAGGTTCATGCTAACTCCAACCAGGTGTGGTATTCTTTGATCTACCCAACCTTCTTTTTTTTTTTTTTTACTCTAATAGGCCTTTATAATATGTTTTCTTTGTATTTCACAAAAGCAGCTCGTACAATAGCACTACTAAGAAAGAATAGTGAATTCTCTAGTGGCTGCATTGTGGCTTTATTTACTATATTCCACACAATAGCTCAGACCTCATTCCTCAAGGATACCCAATCTTAAAGGGAATGCGCCATATATTTAATTTTGGTTTTCTTAAATAGATGATAATGTGCAGGAGAGGTATAATGTACTTGCTCTTTTTATATTTTTATTTTTATTATTTTACAACTAACCCACACAATTTTTTCCTCTAAACAGTACAGCAGCTGCTTTATGGCAGATGTGTTGTAAACTTTTACAGTCTAAGAGATGTGATAGAATATAACCACTACTCCTAGAGACCTAGGAGCCACATACTGATCTTGATCTGTGTGCATAGTTTATTACGATACAGCAGAACTGTAATTTTTTTCCTCCCTTTCTGCTGGCTCAGTCTCAGTCTACACAGCAAAGCTGACTAGGAAGCTGTGGATAGCAAGAAGAGTCTATCTAATATTTGTACTCTACTGACTATTGTTCAAATATTTCACTATGTTTTCCAACATGAATAGTCACATAAAACTGAATAAATATGTTGTGACAACCAGTCTTGTGGGATTACCTTTTCCTGGGGTGAAAGGCAGGGCACAGTCACACAGTCCGCCTGGTCCACCACAATTGAAGGCTCAGGACAGAACAATACACATATGACGTATCTTTCGCTAGTTTTATTATACAGGTTGCATATCACAAAAGCACAAATTGTAAATAGAAATTCCTAGCCTTGTTCAGACACAAACTAAACAAAATACTGTCCCTTATGCTATATGACAGCCAGATATGGTGTTAATGCTCATGCAGCTTACACTGAAAAGTCTCCTAAAAGGACAGGTTGGCTTTAAAGCGAAGTTGAAGGCATCTGCGACCCCCCCTCCCAAAACAAAAAAAAACGGTAGTGCCATTGCCTTGTTGTGGTCAGTCCATATCCAGTCTCTGCACCTAAATATTTCCTTGCTTTCTTATCTCCTGTAGCGCAGTGTCAAGGAGACCAGGCCTAGAGCTTTCATGCCCGAGGCCTGCAGCACCTCTTTCTTCTTGCTTCCCTCCCTTCTTTTTTTTAAGTGTCTCATTGACACTGTGCTGACGGATTAAAAGAATGTTTTGTAATGGATGGTCCAGGCTTGAGGATCCTCTCGATCAATGAGGAGTGCTTTTGTAATTTCCTTAAGGAGCAACTCTAAGGAGGCCCCAATTTAGACCAGGGCCCGCTGCAAGGCAAGGGGGGCTGTGCTGCAAAAAAAAATCCAGGTGGCTTCCCTCAGAGAACGTCCTCGATGACCTCCGACTGAAGGAAATGAAGGAGTACTGAAGCCCAGGACTAGATTTTGAAGACATTGAAGACATGTGAAGACATTGTTCAGACTGCCTCTGAGCAGAGAGAACTAGAAATGGAAGAAGATCCAAATGGCTACAAGGTCGATAGGAAGCTAGCTAGATAGCCAGGGAGCACAGAAGTGGTGTTTTGACTGAAACACACTAACAACTGAGCATAGAGGTCTGGAGGTGATGGCAATAAATACTTTCAAATGATCAGCCTAGAATTTACTAGAACTTGTGTGCTGAGCCTTTAATTACAGGTGAACAGGCGTGTGCCTGCCACTAGAGGGAGCCCAATCACACAGGAAGCCGACTCAGCAGGAGAGGAGCTGCCGGAAGACAAGTACACTGAGAAAGAGCAGCAGGTATGGGATAACGAACATGCTGTTACACATTTTGATTAAAAAAAACGACATCAAGAGATATTTAGACCCTAGGACCAGACATCGATTGACCCTGGCAATGCAAGGGTACCTGCAACAGTCACAGATCGCCCTTAAATGCTTATCTCAAACTGCTTTGTTACGTTTTTCTACAAATTGTACACAAAACAAGTCTGCATACAGTATATCCATAACCCCAAGATGCCGAGAAGCCGAACGTCTTGGCCTTATATCCGACATGGACCCTTCCCTTATACAGGCTCTATGCTGCATCGCTCACAATAGACACCGCTAAACCATTCATCTATGCCTCCATCATTTATATCCCAGACTGTTGTATCACCTTATTAATTGGCTTTTTACTAACTAAGCTGGCTGCTCCTCAATCATTTGCGAGCGCCTTAGCAGGTTGAACTTTCTCTCTATTGGTTATACCGCGGCGCGTGCCGCCTGCCAGTCATTGCGAGAACGCACAATGGAAGCGAAAGCTTTGTTTGCCGTCCACAAAGCTTTCCAAACGCCTTAAGCTTCCCAAACATCTTCTCTTATTTATGTGTGATCACACGTCTCGGAATGACCTATGGCCATCATCTTCCCTTATCGCGCACCCCACTCCCTCCTCGGCCAAGATGCCCTCGCACAATGAGTCGAAATTGTATTCAAATTCCGGCATAGAAGACATCTCTTTAGTGATTGTTACATTTACTAACCGCAAACCATTTTAGGCCCTCCACCTAATTCACCCTAAATCAAGACAATAACAGCAGAACAGGAATCTGATTGTTCTTTTAACCTCCTTATTCATTTCTATGGGCCCATTTACAGAGGGTTGAATTACCTGAATGAATAGAGCAAGAGATGAATTGCTATCAGGCAAATGCATCTTTAATACATGCTAAGAGGGAGCTAGAAAAGCGCTTATTGTTTTATTAAGGCTCGGACTGTTCTATCGGAATGAAATTACCTTTAAAAGAACAGTTCATATATTTGATTTAGCATCGCTTCATCTCATTGATGCAAGAATTTTCAGAATATCAAACGATACAAAAGTGGAGATCTATAAGTGTCAGCAGGCCGCTTCTTTTAATGGCGTTTCTTAATATATAATGGAAATGGTAGAAATTAATGCGGAGCTCTAAAGTCTCTTTATAGACAGAGATTATAAAGATATCATGGTGGCTACCTACAAGTGCTACTCAGAGGGAATCATATTCTTACTGTATACTGCATTGTTAGGTTTAATGTCTAGTGGGCTCCCTCTAGTGGTGGCAGAAGGCAGGAAGTATTTTAGTTTTTAAAAGGGTACTGTGTCGAAAATCGCTCTTTCAAATCAACTGGGTTGAGAAAGTTAAATAGATTTGTAATTTACATCTATTTAAAAAATATCAACTCTTCCCATACTTATCAGCTGCAGGAAGTAGTGATTACCTTCCAGTCTGACACAGTGCTCTCTGCTGCCACCTCTGTCCATGTCAGGAATTGTCCAGAGTAGTAGCAAATCCCTATAGAAAACCTCTCCTGCTCTGAACAGTTCCTGTCTTGGACAGAGGTGGCAGCAGAGAGCACTGTGTCAGACTGGAAAGAAAACACAATTTCCTGCAAGACATACAGCAGTTGATAAGTACTGGAAGCTTTAGATTTTTTTTAAATAGAAGTACATTACAAATCTATATAACTTTCTCAAACCAGCTGATTTGAAAGAAAAAGATTTTCGCCGGAGGACCTCTTAAACTTTGTGCTAGTGATGGACATTTGGAGGGATGTGTCAGAAAAGCTCTAAACAGTATATAGATATATTAATGTGTTAGTAGGTAAACATTCACTATAAACCATGTTTAAGCCTCTTGTAGAAATGTATTTTAGACCCCCCCCCCTCCCATGGATACTAGAAGAGCGGTACCAGGTCTTCTATTTTTTCTCAACATAGAAAATTTTATGGAGAAGACAAATCCAGTCGTAGACTGAGGAGAAATGGGGAACAGTAGGACCCCAGCAATCATATCCGCAGTCGGTCATAAATATTCTTAGTGGAAACCCCCTCTTAAGCATTTTACTTTTTATTTAGAAAATAGTGATGCCTTTCCTCCTTGTATAACTATTTATATGGAAATGAACAGAAGGTCTAACATAACCATATGACTAAAGCTAAGTATTCCCTGCTTGTATAACTATTTATATGGAAATGAACAGAAGGTCTAACACAACAATGTGACTAAAGACACCTCTCCATTGTTTAATTTGTGTATGTGTATATATATATATATATATATATATATATATATATATATATATATGTGTGTGTATACTAAGGTTTTGTTGTGAGCCCCAAAAGGGACAAGACTGATGTGTTAAATGCTATACAGAACCTTAGTATAAGGTTATGTTCCCAAAAAGTATTTTTGCTCAGCATTTTGGTCAGTATTTTGAGTGGATTGAAAACACAGAAAGGCTATGTTTACACACTGTTGAAATCGAGTGGTTGGATGCCATTTAATGGCTGTTTAAAAAAAACAACGATAATTTGCCATTAAATGGCGGCCATCCACTCAATTTCAACACTGTGTGAACATAGCCTTTCAGTGTTTTCAATCCACTCCTGGTTTTGGTTGAAAAATACTGTCGATGTTTGGAGTGTTAGGGGAGTCAATGAAATCAGAGGCAGAAGATACAAAGTCCATGGAAATGTTGCCCTGGTTGGATTTGAACCAAGATCCCTACATTGTAAGGTCACAGAACATTACTAGAGACCAATGGGTTGTCCCACCATTAGAAGTTATCCTCTATCTACCAGGGGTCAACTGTTTAGGACAGGAACCTTAGTGTCTCATTGGAACAGAGTGGCTGTCACATGTGGGCATTGCCTCTTTATTCATTCTTTATGGCAGCTGCCAGAGACAGACAAGTACAGAACTTGTCATACAGAACCAATGAGGAGGTCACGGGACAGGCCTCGGGACCCCTGCTGGGCTCCAGGATCTCGGGTGCTGACACATCACAACCCGGCTGATTAACTGGCCGCTCAGCCAGTCAGTAATTGGGGCAGGAGGCTACTCCAGTCACTGATTGGCTGAGCAGCCAGTCCATCATCACAACTCAAGGGAAAATACCTTCTGGCGGGGACCCCAAGGCCAGTCCCACCACTCACCACAGGCACATGGAGAGGAAAGTTCATACTCCTGATCATATTCCCCCCTACCCCTGCTAGCCACCAGATTTAAAAAATGTCCAGACTTCTCCTTTGATCCCAACACTGTAGATGTACACTGATAACAGGATAACCACAAGAGCTGGAATATTTTGGATGTAATAGACATCAGGTTGATTATTTCTGTGGTTTTGGAGCAATACAGTATGTCCAGGGGCGTAACAACCAATGTAGCAGCCATAGCGGCTGCTATAGGGCCCACCGCATCAGTGCAATACACTGGGCTCCCTGAGCTGTCATCATTGGCAGCACCCAATAGCTGAGCAGACCTCCCGGGATCTGTGAACTCTTGCAGTAATGCATTTATGACTACACTTAGTGGTCAGTCGGGAAGTTTGAAAAGTTTGCTATGGGGCCCAGCTATTTCTCGTTACGCCCCTGAGTACGTCCTCTACAAATGTAAAGAGTATCTATATATAGAGAGAGAGGTGATCAGATTATCATATACAACCAATCAAGCAACTCATGAATGCAAAAACCGGGCAACATTAGTAGGACGCTTTGCCTATCCGTATGAAACCTTGCATTAAAGTATACACATATGAGAATATTTATAGCGATACCGTCCAATTATTTCAAGCTGTGACCCATATACTTGTTATTATCATGAGCTGATGGGCTGGAAACCATTGAAAGGTTATGGACTAAATACGGCGGAAAGAGACACGTCAGCTCTGAGGGTCCCGTATGATTGATCATCTGTTGACAATGATTTAGGGTATGAATAACAAGGTAAGCTGGAAATGGATAATGATAGAGGTAATATGTGCACGGATAAAAGGATACTGTGCGTGGGAGAAGATGATGCTCATCCACCGGACAATATTTAACATATTTAATAGCCCGGCATAGACGAGAGGGTATTATTAGCATTACTAAGAAGGTAATGTGTGTGGCTAAGAGGATAATATGGACATGTACTGTATATAGGATAAATCCTATATCCCTGACACTCGTTTTTGCATTGCCTATAAATGCTCCAGGGATAAGTGTAAGTGGAAACAATTCATACAGACAGCAGCTTATCCTATCAGACCGATGTTCACTAATGAAATGCTCCCAGGAGAACCGCTCGCTTTAGTTATTAACATTTAGGTGGATTCTCCAAGGAAAGGCAGAATCCCGGCAGATTCGTCCATTCCGCGTAGAATAGGGACAATATTTAACATAATCGCTTCACTTAGTATCGTTACCACTCGCAAGCTTTAATACAGGAAACCTCTATTGCCTGTGTCTTTACGGCCTTAAAAAAAAAAAATCACAAGGAAAATCGCATTTCTGCTCTACAGAGATATAAATAACAAAGGCGCGATGCCGAGTAATTGCTGTAACATTCTCTCCCTTTCCCTAGCTGCAGTCAAAATATTAAGAATTCTCAGAGAAATAGGGCTCCCTCATTAACATGGAGGCTGATTACATGTACCATTGGGGAGAACACTAAGCTAACCTGTGCCATATCCCCCCCAACAGCAGACCTCGGGATCCAATAAGGACCATTATGCCTTCTTTCTTGTAAATCGTATTACAACCACCCCCACAACAAGTAATGAATGCAGAACAGGTTACTTCTCTACTCAATTATTGTGGAGGCTTAGAAGAACAGGATTTTATACTGAGTACAGCAGGTCACGAGAGAAGGTCTAAGAGACCAAATCCTGATGGACACCTTTTATAATTCTTGCTTTTTACTTATAATGGTGCAAAAAAAATTATTTCCATAGAGCTGTATTAAAAATTAGCTTTCTTTCACTTGTAATGCCTCTGCAGCTTGCAATACTTGGTCAAAGCCTATAGCATTATCATTTGTGTCATATCCTCATTTCCTCCGGTCTGGGTGAGCTGTCCTCCAAGGTCTCTCCCCCTCCTCTCAATTCTGTGAACTGGTCTGTATCCCATTTCCCTTCCATTGTGGATAGGGATATATCATTGAGAGAACAGAAAGTCAGTCTTATTGATTTATCTTATATTTTTTACTGATTATAACACAGTTCAGCTAGTATTACCTTATTACTAAAATTCCTGGAATCCTTTCATCCAGTTAGGTCATGTGATCTCATAGTGACCCCCTTGAAATTACATGTGCTTATACGCTCTCATGGAATCCTTTCATTCAGTTGGGTTATGTGATCTCATAGTGACCCCCTTGAAATTATATGTGCTTATGCGTTTTCATGGAATCCTTTCATTCAGTTGGGTTATGTGATCTCATAGTGACCCCCTTGAAATTATATGTGCTTATGCATTTTCATGGAATCCTTGCATCCACTTGAGTCATGTGATCTCATACTGGCCCCCCTTGAAATTACTTGTGCTTCTGCGCTCTCATGGAGGTCACCATCTCATCTACTAGAACCTCCTGTATGATGAAACTCCATGGCCTGTTAGCTTATTTAAGGGACTATAGAGTTGAGGATTATTACAGAGTCCTCTCAGCAGGTAGAGATGTATTGGCTCAGCTGCTCATGCAATGCTGTGCTGGTGCAACACAGGACTAATAGCAGAGCACACATGCTTTTGTATGGAAACTCAAGACATGGCCAGTTGGAGTTTCTTTTAGAAAGCTTTGAAAAATACTTCTTTAGGATACCTGTACACACTGCAAGTATGTGGTTTACCAACAATTGCTGTTTCATTTGCATTCAGGTTGCGATTACAGGTGGACAGCACTTAATAGTGATCTACAAATGGTTATCGCCGGTTGGCCACAACACGTAAAGCTCCATTAAATGGACAACCTAATGGAGAGAAGCCTTTGGATCTAAATGATTTCAGCTAGAGATGAGCAAAGCGAATCTGACGAATTCCTATTCGCTGCAAATCGGTTATTAAATTCGCTTTGTAGCGCTTTGCAAATTCTCCAGATTTGCTTCGCAAATTCACTTAACAATATGGTGGACGCAAATGTTAGTTTACAGTACTTTTTTTTGGTGGGAGCAAGAGATTATCCATAATCCCTTGTACCCGACCAATTAGCTGCAAACCCCACTGTTATGTCAGCACCCCCCCCCCCCTTCTATATAAGGTGACTGGCTTCCTGGAGGCGGCCAGTCAGCTGTGTATAGTGGAAAGCAGGTTGCAGCAGGGAGAGGGAGGTGGATTGTGGGTGGTTTTCTGTGGGAGCAGTGAAGCCATTGTCCAGTATACCAAGTAACTGGGTGACTGTTGTTCATTATACCAACTCACTGGGTGCTGGGTGTGCATTATAGGAAGTCACAGGGAACACAGTGTCCATCTTAATACCTCACTGGCTGCTCATTTACTAACGTCCACTGCTGTCCTTGGAGAAAATTGATATTACGCCGCTGATCCACCAACGTCCACTACTGTCCATGGCGGAAATTGAATGATTGACATTTTTTTTAAATTGACATCTTTCAATTTTGACACTGTCGCAGCAATAGCTGTTGAAAAAAATGCTACTCTGTAATAGTCCCACTATTGTAGCTACTATAGTTTACCCGTTTTAATAAAAATTCATTTGTATTCCCACAAATATTTGCTAACTTCGCAAAATGAGTTTCCGAGTGATTCGCTCATCTCTAATTTTAGCTGTATTGGTACTGCAGATGAATAGAACTCTCCCCCCTCACATTACAGCAGAACAATGGAGTCCCCAGTGGGAAGACCCTATGATCGGTTCATTGTCAGACGACGAAAGTATACAACCCCTTTAAGACTCGCTGTATTTTATTCCCCTTGTACAGAACAGTAAATAGGAATAACAAGGACATGTCAAATGTCAAGATGTAGCAAGATTGATAAAAAAATAAAAAAATAAACACCGCCTTTGGTCATTTGGAGTGTAGAGGTCGTCAAGGTGAAAGCATTCAAAGAAACCTCATAGAACGTTAGTGGAGAGAAGCCTTCTCCATCAATGGATCTCATGGCAGTGACATCAACCTTTAAGAAGTCAGACATCAGCCTTTACGTTGAGTTTCTAATGGCACTAATCTTTTGTAGCATCCAAGCTCATTTGTAATTGAAAATACTCATCTACTTACAAAATAAATATTCAGTATCCATAGAAGGAGCGTATTATGCAGATCAAGCATTGACGTGAATCATCGACTATACATTATTGCATGGCTATTTCCAATAACCGGCCAGTGCAGAACCCACCATACCTGTTTGCTTTGCCTCGGTATTTTCCTGGCTGACATATTCCGATGGGCCGTGTACGTAACCATGTTGGTCGATTCTCAAGCACAAAATGGATTTTCTAATATAATAAAGCAAATAGCCAAAAAATTCATAACAGACAAGCATGTATTAATTCTGGAATGTCTGGCGCAAGACAAACAAATGTTTGATTGCTCGCTACGGGCTGCGGCCCAACGGTGCTATTTGTACCGAGTTATGCAATAAGCCCTTTTATTGTTTGAGATTAAAATAGCATTGATACGGCCATGACCCAGCAAAATATCAACCTTTTAATAATCTCAGTGAAGAGCGATCCCTCCGCTGGGAAATTCTTCTACAAAATCTCTATCGTGATGATGTGAACATTTCTTCCACTGTATGACAGGCCTCTGTAACCCAGGAAAGAGTTTAAAAAGGAGTACTTTACATACTGCGTACCTACGCTTGACCAAAAAAAACTAAAAGTAGGTTTAATAAATAGACTATAAACTACAGGGTGGTCCAAAAGTAGGTGGAGAGTATGTGTAATCGGGTTATGAAGGGGGAGAGTCATCAAACATGGCATAAAGTTAAACTGGCTCAGATTCCACTTTTTATTCCTCAAAGACTATTTGGAAAATGAAAGGTGGAATCTGATTGGTTGCTAGGGGCAACTGAGCCACTGATTTTCTGTCCAACTACTTTTGGACCACCCTGTATATATATTTTTATAACTCTCCTATGGACTATAGGAGGCAGTCAGGCCATTCAACCTTTTCTTATAGTGTTGCTTACAAACGTATTAAAAAGAATAGAACCCGGAACAGACCCCTGTGGTCACCACTTGTATCCAGTCTCTGTTTGGAAGATACACCCTTCACAACAACCCTCTGATATCTGTCCTACAGCCAACCGCAAATCCACTTAACTATCCATGGATTAAGTCCAATCCTTACTGACTTCTCTATCAGCTCTTTAAACGGAACTGTATCAAAGACTGTGCTGAAGTCAAGATAGGTGATAACCAAAGAACTACCTTCATCCAGCTGTTTTGTGATATAGTCAAAGTTGTGTAGTCCTTTTATTTTCAGTGTGGTATTGTCTCAGCAGCCCCCTGGCTTCTCCTTCCCTAGGAAGCCTCACTGGATCTTGCCTGACCTGAAGCCCCACCCCAATGTGATGTCACCACTAGTGTTGAGTGAGCACTAAATGGCTTAAGTGCTCATTACTCAAGTCAAGTATTTTTCAATGATCAAGTGCTCGACTCAAGTAATGAAAATCAATTGTACCAAGGGCATTTAACCAGGTGCCTGGTTAACCTGTTGCATTTTTTCGTTCTAATTTTTGTATATTCCATCCCTTGATGAAATATACAAAAATTTGAACAAAAAAATGTAATAGGTTTCTGCATGACACATTAGAACTCCAGCAGTATGGCGTAAAGATGCAAGGTTACCGCGGCAGGTGGGAGATATCATTGATAACTGTAAAGGCATATGACCACCTTTAACCGAGCGTCACAAGGTGCTCAGTCGAGCATCGAGTTCAATTGAGCTTTTTGATGCTTGATCAAGCACTATGCTTGGCCGAGCATGCTTGCTCAACACTACTTTTAAATACATAAAAAGTATTTAGGGACTTAGGGGCGAATGAGGTCTGTTTACAGTTTTGTGCTGAACAATGCCACAGGCAGGGGTGTAGATAGGGAATGAAAACATCAGCAATTGCAGACTTTTTTGCTATATTATGCAATGTTGCAGAATCTCTCAGCAGGGAACTGACAGGAACACTGTGTGTGAAGGGTAGGCAGGGTTTAGAACTGGGGCCTACAAGTAAGCAACATCCATAGTAGGATTTATCATCCCTTTGCCAAGCAAAATTCAGAAATGTCTAGTTTGGGCAATAATATGTGACTTTATGCTGATCTACATCCTGCTCGCCATTTTTGGTAGTTTTAGCAGAAAAAAATCTATTCGCTTTTTATGTCGTACCTGGCGATCACATGATAGCTAAACCTGTAAGACAGAAGCCTTATGGCTCCTGCTGAGCTACGTAAACAAAGCTCTTTGGGTTCTGTGTATACAGCAATCGGAAGGGCAGGATGGTAATAAGCTTCTCTCTTGAGAACCAGGCTGTCGCGTCTCCTGCAGTGACATGATTTCTGTGTAGCTGCAGACTTTGCAAGCGCAATCACCAACCCCCTTGCGGAGATAATTGTGGACTTCCTGGATGTCTATAGGCAGGGTACTAGTGGTTAAGAGCTCCGGGGTCCATACCATCTGGACCCATTCATTTTATATGTGCAAATTAACCTTAAACATCGTCCTCTAATAACAACGAAGCAGAACCCCTACAACGAGAGCTAATTCTATGCCCAGCCATATTATAATTCTGAAGACCACCTTCTAAAAATACTGATCAAAAGGGGCTATTGAATCGGCCAGCGACCGCCTTATCTCCATCGGAATAGTAATTTTTCCATTTCTAATTGTTGAAATGCCACAGCTTCCTTCTCTCTGTCACTAATATATATGGGAAATGTTCTATCCCCTTCATTAACAGCTTTGGCCATTTCTTCCTACTTTTGTGCTTTCGCGGCGTTAATAATATGTTTTGCCTCCTCCTGTCTCATTTCATACAACTCTCTGTCAGCTTCACTTCCAGTTCCTTTATGCCTCTTCTAGGCAGACTTCTTTTCATTTGCTATAATGCTTACTTTTCTTAGTGATTTGTTCTTATAATACTTATTTTTTTATAGTGTTTTCTTATTCCTTGAGGTCAAGGTCATTGGCAACCTTGATTGTTTTTCCCATCTCGACTAACATATTTTATACTTGTAGAGCTCAGATTAAAGGGGAACCATCAGCAAGTTGGACTAATATCAACTGCTGATGACCCCCTATAGCAGCCGTGACGCTGAGGAGGAAGGTATGTGTGTTGCCTTTCTCCTCGATGCTGGCCCCGCCCTGTTAGTCCGGGTAAACTCCACTACGGAGCACCGTTAGGATCCGTCTCTCCACCTTCATTGATCATCATTGGGGGAGGGGGGGGTGGTTCGCGGATGAAGCGGCAGTGCTCCTAAGGGCCCGTTCACACTACAGAAAACAGGCGGACTCCGTGTGGACTCCATTCGGAATCCTTCCTGCTGTTTCAATGAAATGCCTTGCACGCCTCCGTTCTCTATGCCTTTCCGCTAAAAGAATTGACATGTCAATTATTTGAGCACAGAGGCCCGAGGCATCCCATTAAAACAGATAGCAGGCAGGATTCTAAGTGGAGTCCGCGTGTGGGGATTCTGTTTGGAATTTAAACCTGCTTTGTGTGAACTGGCCCTAACGTTGCTGTATGGATGGTACATCTTAAACCATTTCTCTAGATGTCTTCAACTTGCCCTAAAGATCTTTGGATGGATGTTATTGTTTTTTTGCCACATCTCTCTCTTTTCCTGTAATCACCACATTTTGGAAGGTTCTTGACTGTTCCAAAGTTCTTAAAAACATTTAATACTGTTAGAGAGAAAAAGGCCTTTGGACATAGTCTTGTACCATTTAGATTGCTATGTGATCATTACATTAAGGGTCTGCTCAGGCAGCTCTCCTGCCTTTCCCATTGTGACTATGGAGAAGGGAATATTCAAAGCCACCATCCATAGACTGATCAAAGTCATGTAAGTGCAGATAAAATTGGGGAAACATAAGTCTAATTTCTGTTTTTAATATATGTTAACATTTATATACTGCCTCAGCTTGTTTCAGGAGATGTTTTCAATAAGTGTTTCTCAAACTTTTCAGGCCAAGCACTCCCGAGTGATCAGATGTTCCAACTGGGTACCCCCAAGAAAGCAATGTTATAGATGTTGACTAAATAAGGCCAAGCCCACACTGCATTTCCTCCTGGGGGCAACTGATCGAAGGAGGTACAGAAAGACCGACTGCCTAGTATGAACGGCTCTTCAGGATGTTCTGGCACTAAGTATGTGCAGGTTGGAGACTTAGGGCCCTATTCCACGGGACGATTATCGTTAAGTCGCTCGAATCTAAGCGATAATCGTTCGGTTGAATAGCAGTTACGAGTAATGACCGAACGAGAAATCGTTGATCGTTTAATAAGACCTGGACCTATTTTTATCGTTGCTCGTTCGCAAATCGTTTGCATTGAGTAAGAAGTCGTTCGGTCGTTCGCAGTAGGGACGAACGCAATAGCGACGACAAGACAACCGCAAGAACGATCATAAGTAACGATTATCTTTCCATGTAAATGGGTGAACGATTTCAGGTCTTTCGCACTAGCGGTCGTTTGGATTATTTATCGTTAACGATTATGCGAACAATAATCGTCCCGTGGAATAGGGCCCTTAGGGTGCCTTTACACAGAGAGCTTTATCTAACAGATTTTTGAAGCCAAAGCCAGGAATAGATTTGAAAAGAGTAAAAATTTCAGTCTTTCCTTTATGACCTGTTCTCTGTGTATAATCTGTTCCTGGCTTTGACTTCAAAAATCTGTCAGATAAATCTCTTTGTGTAAAGGCACCCTAAGGGTCGTATTCCACTGGACGATTATCATTCGCATAATCGTTAACAATTAACGATCTCAAACGACCGCTATTGCGAAAGACCTGAAAACGTTCACTCATTTCCATGGAACGATAATCGTTACTTATGATCGAATTTGCGATCGTTTTTCCTTCGCTATTTATTCGCTATTGCGTTTGTATCTACTGCGAACGACTGGACGACGTCTTATTTAATGCGAACGATTTGCGAACGTTTTGTGAACGAGCAACGATAAAAATAGGTCCAGGTCTTATAAAGCGATCAACGATTTCTCTTTCGGTCATTAATTGTTAACTGCATTTCAACCGAACGATTATCGTTTAGATTCGAATGATTTAACGATAATCTGAACGATAATCGTCCAGTGGAATAGGGTCCTAAGGGTCCTGTTACACAACCCAATCAACAATATTAATGGGCCTATTGCAAGGCTCGATTATCGCTTAGCAAGGGCTGCATGGACATTGTTAACAATGTCCATGCAGCTTTTACCCTAAACTTTTCATACATTACCTCTCCTCGCTCCCAGTCTTCTCCTGCCCTCTGCTTGCTTCCCGGCACCATGCACTGTAGCTTCTATGAGCTGACAGCCCGCTCAGCCAATCACTGGCAGCAGCCACAACGTGTATCCCCTCAGACTGCGCCAAGTATATAGTCACCAATTGTTTCAACAAGCTCTCTCCCCATGTGACTGTTCATTGCTGGAGATAGACTCTATGGTTGCTATCCATTGCTGGAGATAGACTCTATGGTTGCTATCCATTGCTGGAGATAGACTCTATGGAGCCCGCCTCTTGCAGCTATCAGCAAAAAATTTGCAAAAAAATACTTGTACGGGGAAAGGACAGTGAAGCACAGACTTTAGCGGAAGTCTTCAATTAGCAATTTATTTGGAATTCCAATTGTCTGGTACTTACAACACGGAACGGATATATGAGAATCCCACAAAGCCGAACATAAAAGACTAAGTGGGGATAATTGGTCATTGGCCAACATATCTAGTCTACAATCCATTATAATTGGGTACCTGCTGGCTCCTATTGATGTTCGAGTAGAAAACTTCCGTTGTGTTCTCTATAAATAAAACATCGCACAACCCGATTAAAATATGAGTAAAGGTCCCTGAGTCTAATCGTAGGGTATAAGGAATAGGCATTTTGAGAGCACAATGACTAATTTACCATATATTCTCCCACAGCGCTCAGGACAACACCAGCTGTAAAGAGCTATTGAAATCTAGAGGAAGAAGCGCTCGGTTCAGGTTATTTCGGAACATACGTATGTTGTACTATTATTGTCATTGTAAAACTGCTGAACAATGTGCCGTATGTTGACCTGATGGAAAGTTCAAGCTGATAACTGGGGAGCTGAGAAATGCTTCTGATGAAAAAACATACTGGATAAGGTATAGAGTGCATACATTGGAATGAGTGCCCTGCAATGTCACCAAAAACATAGACTCTCCGCAGCTTCTCCGAGAGATAAGGACTGGCTGCCAGGGGTCAGAACACTCACTAGCTTATATATAGTGGGGTTACTGAGATAGAACGACCCTTTAAACGTCCATATTCTGGAGATCCCTTTGTACACACATAACGGATTCTTCCGCAGCCTTTCATTAACAAATGGTCTCGAGAAGGCGAATGCATATACAACATGGTATCTACCGGATAGGATGGCGGTCATGATACTGTTTGGTTACTAATATGCAACTGGGAACAGGACGGGCAATTCCCTTACCAATATAGTACATTTCTTAATGAAGATCTATCGATCGGGAGGAAAAAGAGAAACACTTCGGGAGCAGAGAGCAGTGGAAAAACTTGTCCATTAAAATGGAGACTCATGAGAAGAATGTGTAATGTGTAGATGTGTAGACGTGCATGGGATGGGACGCAACCTTTGACCTTACAGTATTTTGGTAGAACAAGGACTTGGATGCTTGGCCTAATCCCTTGCAATGTAAATAGCCTTACCTTAAAGCTCCAGTGTGGGGGCACTTTTGCGTTGGGATCGGGGACGAGGTGGCTGAGGGAAAAGATGTCCACTCACCTCCTCGGTTCCAGCAGCGGGTCCGCTTCCGGGTGTCTGACGCAGGCCCGAGACGTGACGTCTCAGGTCCGCTCAGCCAGTCAGTGAAGGAGGCAGGATCCGGGGGCACCGGAGTGCCGCGATGCGGGACCTGCCGCTGAGACGCTGAGTGGACGTCTTTTCCCTCGGCAACCTCGTCCCCGGTCCCAGCGCAAAAGTGCCCCCACGCTGGAGTACCCCTTTAAACCTAGGACTGCCATAGGAGATTCTACCTGGAATAACCACAGCTCTGCCAATGCAGCATACCATGGAGCCTTGGTTGCATCTAGGGCCTAGAGTCCTTGGAACAGTCGGGCAAGGAATTCAGGCGAACCCGAACCTTGGCAGGTTCGGACCATCCTTACAGGCTATATAACAGTTTACAGCAGGCTCTGTAGCACTCTCTAAAGCAGCAGGCTCTGTAATGTTCTCTCAAATAGCAGGCTATGTAACAGTTTACAGCAGGCTCTGTAGTAGTCTCCCAAACAGCAGGCTCTGTAGTAGTCTCCCAAACAGCAGGCTCTGTAGTAGTCTCCCAAACAGCAGGCTCTGTAGTAGTCTCCTAAACAGCAGGCTCTGTACTAGTCTCTAAAACACCAGGCTGTTTGGCACCATGCAGCTGGCTCCCTCTATAACAGAATAAAGTAAAGGCAGATATCACCAAAAACTGCTTCTAAACCCAAGCATCTTCAGAAAGAAATGTGGAAACACAATCTTCCACCAGTCTCCCCATTCTGTTTCCAGACACCCCCCCCCAACCTCTAAACTTCTTTTCCTCCTATTTGTTTCACTGCTAGTCAAAGTGCAGTACAGTACTCTACTTTCTCGCTCCTCCTGTACAGTCTAGTCGCACGCTCCTCCACCAAAGTTGCCACTTGACCTTTTTTCAAGTTCACCACTTAACCCCCCAATCCCTCCAAACTCTGAATTACATGGTGGGCAGCTCCACCGCCTCCACTGCCTCCGTCTTGCACCATCTGGTGCACATCACACACGGACACGCATCACTAAGACGTACCCGAATAAAGCCTACCTAATAAGAATGTTTATGATGGAATGTGTCACCTATAAAACAAATGCGCCGCATCCCCACAATCTCCCGGCCGTGACTCACTCCTAGCTGTCACAAACCTATAATGCGTCCATGAAAAGAATGAACAAAACGCTTCTCGGCCGCCCTGAATCATGTCATCATTAAACACCATCTCCTATACGAGTTTACTTTTTCATAGATTCCTCACTTGTACTTGTTTCCATACGGATCTTGGGTTGCCTGTATGGATATAGCCTTAGGGCTGTCACTGTCATATTCTAATCATTGCTAATTGCAATGCAAATCACAATGACAGCTGACCTAGTCGGAGCATTTTCCGTGTGCTATATGGACCAGTGACTATGACAGCCTACACGAATACTAAGCGCTGTCTATGCAAGTAGTACTTAAGACGTTCTCACAGCTCATTGAATCCGTTATCTCTGTATTTTTGGGTGATTTGCCTCCGCAACTGTGTCGCTACGGAAAAGTAGCCATCGGAGACACGGGCTTATAGTAGTCATTACTTTTATTTAGCCGCTCATTGATAAACTTTGCAGTTACCCACTCATTAAAACAATTTCACACTCACTGATAAGCTATATACCCGAACAAAAGGAGAGAAAAGAGTCGGCCGCAGTCACTGGAGAAAAGCATTTTTCTACATGAACAATCCCTCTAACCACCCACTCATTAAGAATAGGAAGTATTCATTATCTTAAGCCCGGGAAAAAAAAAAAAAAAAGAAGCCTGGCGGATGCCTGCAACAGCTTTATAACCTATACAGGTACTAAGGATTATTTCAGTAAAGAAATGTAAATGATAATGTTCAGAAGGAAACCAAGCCTGCATTTTAAGTGGTTTTTCCCCTGGGCCGCGCTTTACTTTATTACGCAAGCAATGTGGATGTATAGCCAGACGTGGATTCATACATAACCAATAGGAAATAGGACTATAATTGTATTATATATTGGAAAAAAATATTGTGAACGTGCACGGTCCGGTTAGTGCAAAGCATGACGGTGTACACTGCTGGTAGGGGGCAATTATATTTCTTGTATGTAGCATTTTTTATCTAGCCGCCCCTCTGCGCGCTTCAGAGTCAGCTTTTTTTGTGCTCCACCCCAGAGAATAATGCAAAAAAAGCTTGTTCTCCTACTGCACAGTAATAAAACTTCACAAGTAGCAGCAGCAGTATGAAGGACATTATGGAGCAGCTGTAATTCCAGCTCTAGTGTGAGAGAGTAAGCCAAAAGTCCTTTATTTGTGTTTTTACTTCTCTTTTTTTTTACTCCCTCTCCTCTTCTCACACCCTCCCACCTATCCCTCATCCATTCCCCATAGAAATCAATGGACAGTGTAACTGATCCCTCAGTAAAGACGAACGTTTGCCTTCATTCTATTCTATGTATTCCCCTTAGTAATGAACAGACAATAATTCAGGGGAGGAAAGGGGCCTGATATGTGGAAAGGAAGCATTTTTCTCTAATAAGATATATTATAGACTTTCTCATATTCACTTGTACTATTGATTGGTTTGTAATGACATTTCATTTATTTATTTATTTTTTACTTGGATTTATTCATGCAATGTTAAGGATGTTTTTTTTCTTCCTTTTTTTTTATAATGTAATTTTTATCGAAGATAAGCGCGGCAAGATTTATCAACAGATAAGAGGGAAAGGGATTAGGGACATAGTAATGTAAATCAATAGAAATAATATCACAGAGAACTAGTGATACAAAATAACATCACAAAACATAAGAACAAAAAATTATAAAGATTTAGTAACTGCTATGAAGGAATAGCCAATAAATTCTCTGTTAAATTGTAGTTGTATATTCATTTAAAGGGCAACTCCAGCAATTTTCTTATTGTCCAAAGATTACCCCTTATGCACAGGATAGGGGGCAGCAAGCCAATTCTTGGAATAACAAGCTGACACTTGAGGGTCTAAAGGCCCTATTACCGTTGCGGCCGATAATCGTCCCGTCCCATGAATGATGTCGGCTGATCATTGCTGTCATTTGTCTTTCAACATGCTGAAAGACAAATGACTGTGATAACAACGATCTGTTGCCGTCGCTCCGTGGAACAGAAGCGGCAGCAGCAGACCACCACTATCCTCTATGGGCTGCCCGAACGATCTAGCGATCACCTGGGCAGCCCCCCCCCCCCCCACATGCAGTTCCATGGCACCCCCCTCACTAGTACATGCGGCGGCAGCGAACGTGTACTAGTGCAGCGTATCCTCCAGTCACCCCACGTAATAGGGGCTTTACAGCTGGGACCACCAATGATCAACTTGTTAAACAATAGTAGAATACTAATATCTGTGCCATTACATTATCAAGTTGGCAAATGATTAATCACCGTAGGAAAAGCTTTTTTACTGCCTCCAAGTCCATAGTTTAAATGGGTATTTCACCCAAACATAACTTTTGATTTGTTGCTGCCCAGGGTGAGACTAACAATTCCTTCCATACTTGTTATTATCTATTCAGTCTCCTTCCCCCAGTTCAGAGCTTTCTGCTGGAGCAGTCTGCGGAAAACATAAAAATTTGTATGTCAGCTTTTCTCTCTGTCTCCCCCTCCTCCCCCCTTTCTTCTGAGATGGCTGATGTAAACAAGTCCCTGGCTAGCTTTATCTGCAACATTGTTGCTTCTTTGTATTGTTGGGAGGGATAATCACAGTGAGTTCATCAGCAACTTTACCTCAGACTATTCCTCCTGACATAACAAAGAAGCTACAATGCTGCAGATTAAGCCTGCCAGGGACTTGTTTACATCAGCCGTCTCAGAAGGGAGGGGGACACAGAGAGAAAAGCTCACACACAGATTTTTGTCTTCAACAAAAAGCAGCAGCTGAGAACTGGGGGAAGGAGACTGAATAGACAAAAAAAAAAGCGCGGAAGGAATTGTTAGTCTCACCCAGGACAGCAACATATAAATAGTTATGTTTGAGTGGAATACCCCTTTAACTGCCAGGGTCCTCATAAGCCTTTAAATGAAGGAGCCACAATGTTAATTAAACAAGGGGGCTTATCAGTATACAAATAAGTAACCCAACACCTATGTGTACAGACCCCTGCATAGAGGCATTCTGTGCCATATAGAAACACTCAGTCTCCAGCACCCAGGTTGTTACGTGTTTATTTGGAGTTGTACAAATGATCTTTTAAAGCATTTCTAGAAACTCACTGACGCTTTTCAGATCCCTTAGTATGACTAAGAACCAAACAAATTGTAGAAACTCTCCGACGCTTTTCAGATCCCTTATTATGATTAAGAAACAAATAAATTATAGAAACTCGCTGATGCTTTTTAGATCCCTTAGTATGACTAAGAACCAAACAAATTATAGAAACTCGCTGACACTTTTCAGATCCCTTAGTATAAAGAAGAACCAAACAAATTATAGAAACTCGCTGACGCTTTTCAGATCCCTTAGTATGACTAAGAACCAAACAAGTTGTAGAAACTCGCTGAAGCTTTCAGATACCTTAGTATGACTAAGAACCAAACAAATTATAGAAACTCTCTGACGCTTTTCAGATCCCTTATTATGACTAAGAAACAAATAAATTATAGAAACTCGCTGATGCTTTTTAGATCCCTTAGTATGACTAAGAACCAAACAAATTATAGAAACTCGCTGACACTTTTCAGATCCCTTAGTATAAAGAAGAACCAAACAAATTATAGAAACTCGCTGACGCTTTTCAGATCCCTTAGTATGACTAAGAACCAAACAAGTTGTAGAAACTCGCTGAAGCTATCAGATACCTTAGTATGACTAAGAACCAAACAAATTATAGAAACTCGCTGACGCTTTTCAGATCCTTTAGTATGACTAAGAACCCTGAGGGATATGAAACACGTAAGTAAGTTTCTATAATTTCTTTAAATATTTTTGGCACGTTTTTTTAATATGAAGAAATAAATGTTGGTGTTTTAATACAACTAGAAAGCTGAGGAACAGGTTTTTCACAGATTTCCTTGCCTCTCGCTGTGCAGGCAACTGCTGTATAAACCTAAGGGAGCTGTGCATGGAATAACCAAAAGGGACTTTTCCTTCTTCATCCTTAATAAGGATCCCGGAGATGTGACCTCCACTGATCATGATGTTAGGCCGTATCCTGGCCATAAGCCATCACATTATTTGATGGGAATACCCTTCTGGAAGAAATCCTGATTCATGCTCCGAATAGATAAGCCTCCCTGATAAAAAAAAAAAAAAAAAAAAAGATCACCAAAATTCTATGTAGCAGCTGGGTTTCTATGGTAGTTGGGTTTTCAGGAAATCTGTAATTGCTTTCCTTCTCTGGCCGCATAAACACTCACAACAGACTCTTATGGCAGGCGGGAAAATATGCGCTATGCAATCTCCTTGCCCTTTCTACAGAAAGAGAGGGCAAAGGTGCCAGATCCAGAGAGGGCATGCTAACAATTACACAGCGCTACAATGACAGCAGGGCTGCCGCAAAATGCAGGCGAATTTATATGGAATGCATTATTTTTAATGTTAGCTATAGATAGATATGGGATAAGTAGAGCGATAGATAGATAGATAGATAGATAGATAGATAGATAGATAGATAGATAGATAGATTTAAAGGGGTATTACAGGAAAAAAAATCAACTTTCCCCCTATTCACAGGATAAAAGTAGGAGATAGTGGGGGGGGGGGGGGGGGGTCTGATCTCTGTACCCCCTGCCAATGTACTTATTGGGCCCCGACTTCTGTATTATGAATAGAGCTGGGGGTACGGCACGTGACCAACCTCTCTATTCAATTCTATGGAGCAGCAGAAAGGGCAGAGTATGGCGGAAAAGCGATGTACTTGGCTCTTTCTGTCAGCTCCATAGGAATGAATAGAGATGTTGGTCACATGCCGTACCTGTCACGTGCTTTATTCATTACACAGAAGCCGGAGCCCAATACGGACATTGCTGGGGGGTACAGAGGTCAGACTGTATATATATATATATATATATATATATATATATATTTGGATGAGTAGATAGATAGATAGATAGATAGATAGATAGATGGGAGATAGATAATAGATAGGAGATAGATAGAGAGAGAGAGAGAGAGAGATAGATAGATAGATAGATAGATAGATAGATAGATAGATAGATAGATAGATAGATAGATAGAAGATAGATAGGAGAAAGATAGATAGATAGATAGATAGATAGATAGATAGATAGATAGATAGATAGATAGGAGATAGATAGGAGAAAGATAGATAGATAGATAGATAGATAGATAGATAGATAGATAGATAGATAGATAGGAGAAAGATAGATAATAGATAGATAGATAGATAGATAGATAGATAGATAGATAGAAGATAGACAGATACAGATAGATGATAGATAAATAGGAGATAGATAGATGATAGATAGATAGAGAGATAGATAGATAGATAGATAGATAGATAGGAGAAAGATAGATAATAGATAGATAGATAGATAGATAGATAGATAGATATATAGATAGATAGGAGATAGATAGATAGGAGATAGATAGATAGATAGATAGATAGATAGATAGATAGGAGATAGATAGATAGATAGATAGATAGATAGATAGATAGATAGATAGATAGGAGATAGATAGAAAGATACGGGAAGGACAGGTAGCTAGCTAAAGCGCAAAAAATTAGGATTCCCGTTCCATATTCCTCGTGTTAACATGAGTTTCTTATTACTTACTCACTGCACTGCCTGGAGCTATAATTATGATGGTATATTAAGAATCAGAATCAATACTCTCACCGCTCCTAAAAGTACAGCCCTGCTTACATGGAGTGGTATCTATTAGGCAGCATCTGATAGAGGGGATCACCTTATCTATAGGTTTCTCAATTTAGTAACACTTCCAGTAATCCCACCTAGTTGCCCACGTTCTGTTACATTTTCATATGTCAAGTTACGAAAGGTTATACATTTATCAATGACATGGTCTTCGTATTTTTTCACTAGCAACAAAAAATAATGACTTGGAAATTGGCCGTAAGACCGGTTCAGGTTTTTATGTCTTCCATACCCCAAGTGCAATACTCAGAAGCAACTGTATAAAAGCTGCAGAGCATAAATAGTCTTGACATCGCTTCCTATTATACACCAACCTCAATTCACTATAGTGCAAGCATTTATCCTCCATGGTTATGTACACAACAATGGACCCAGTAGTGTCGGACTGGCTCACTGGAGTACCGGAGTACAGCTCAGAATTTGCAGTAACACTGACTGACATGTCATTTGTCACTGGTTCTTCATTGGTGGGTCCCCAGGATCATTTTCCCTGGTGGGCCCCAGACAGGTTAATAACATTTTTTTTTTTATAAAATTTGTTAACTTGGCTTCATCAATGAATTACTTTGCTCTTCTCTAGAAATGAGTTACTTTGCATATTGTTTTCCCATAAAGCACTGCATGGCTTGTAAGACTCATTGTGTCAGTCTGGGGGTCTCTTCAAGGAGATACACTACTCCCCTAGTTTATAAATACCAATACAGAAATGGTGTGAAATGGGTCCAATACTCCTAAGTTTGGTACACCCTTTATTAAAGGACTTCTCCACTTGAGATAATCCTTACTTGTTAGAAAGATCAATGTAAAATATAAGGCGATTACAAAGTGTTGTGACCCTCTACTCCATTCACTGGGGGGATAGAAGAGTTTTTTAGTGGGTGGAATATCATTTAAGTTTCTACTGTCTATTAGTAAGTTTTAGTAAATCAACCCTAATGTGTCACGGCATAGCACTAGTACTTACTTGGCTGAATAAGATTCCATATAATGCATGGTCACCCTGGTCCGACAGAATGAGACAGCCAATAGGGTGGAGTGGGTTTACATCCACTTCCCTAAAATAGACTACCGTTTTTCCCCAAAAATAAGACGCCCTCCTAAAATAAGATGCCCCAACTACTCTACTAACAAGCCTAAAGTAAGGGATCACCCCGAAAAAAAGGCACACACTACTCTAAACCAGGGCACCCGTCAAAAGTAAGGCAACCCCTGAAAGTAAGGCCACCCAATACCACCCGCCACCACCCAGGACTCACCTAATCCCCTCGTGGACCTTCACAGCCGATGCACAGGCAGCTTGGTTCATGGGCCCCCATGTCCTCCACACGTCCCGCCGTACACCACCTGTCCCGCCGCCACATCCTGCTGCTGATGCCCTTGTGTGAGTATTACAGGGAGATCTGGGGGGAACATGTCTTATTTCTCTCGCCCGGCTGGCAGGAGAGAAATAAGACATACTCAGAAAATAAGACATTTATAAAGCGTACGCCAGAGGCATACACCAGAGAGAAGGTACAGATTCGCCCCTTCTGCCTGGCATACGCCTCCCGTACGCCCCGCTCGCCCGATGGGCTTGGGGGGCATGACAAGGCGTCGCCTCCTCCCGCGCCTAATTTATCAGGATTTACGCCTATCATGACACAAATCTGCACCTGCTGGAAGCCACTGTAGATCTGGTACGCCTGGTGCAGATTGGGGCGCCCGGACGGATTCACTAAGAGGCGTATGCCTCCTAATGAATCCTTCCCGTGGAAAAGGGGTCCGGGCTTCGTAAATCCCCCCCATGTGTCTGTTTTTGAGTAAAAATTAATATAAGGCACTGTCATATTTTCAGGAAAACACAGTACAATCCATTAGATAATTTTTACAGCCACAATATTAAGAGCCAAAACGTAATATTTGCATAATAATTCATTGTACTGGCGAAGACCATTCTCACTGCCGACAGACTCATGCCATCCATTCACTATGCCCTAATAAATACACATGTAGCCCCAGGACTTGCATATGTGTTTTTTTAGCTAGGACACCCCACTCATTAACTGTGCACATCATTAATGAACTGTACGGAGTGTTCCAGAATCCAGACACAAGGGAAACAGCCTGCACAATAATCCCTACAGCCATCCGTCTGCATTAAGTACACAAGAAGAAACGTAGCAAGTGTTTAATGGCAAGGAAAGAGCGCCCAACGTGCTGACCTGGTTTCGACAACATGTATATAGACAGGACCCTGACCTATTATACCAGCCATTTCCAGCTTCACCCTTAAACAAAGCCATAATGTAGTTTACTAAGCAGACACAATGCTAAATTATTTTCCTCGAATTATCTGTCACCATTTATCTTAGTAAATGGATATGCCACATTATAATATGCAAAAATAATTGTGTATTTCGTCATTGCATTGTAGACGGCGGCTGCAGACCATGTTGCTCCGCAGTGTATTATTCTGATAAGGGTTATTAAGCTTGTTTTATTGCGATTCGCAGACAAAGCGACTCGGGAAACACAAACCAGACCTGACATTGAATGTCAGATCATAGGGGAAGACTGCGGCACCTTTAGAAAGCATATAAATTACGGCGATTAACGGGAAACTTTGCAGCACCTTCAATAACATGGATCAAAAGCCTCAATTTAGTACATCTCTCCGGAACATGCCCTAAAACATGACATTTAGCTGTATGTCAAGGCCTTTCTTTCGCATGAGCAAGTGTACACCCGTTCAAGCAGAACGAGTAAATACCAGGGGTGGCCATTTTGTCATAGGGACCATGTTGCATAATCAATGCATGACCTCAAATGGCTGATGGACATCTTGCATCGGAGAGATGAGAATTCCAAGCCGGCAAAAAAATCCATTGAGCCTTAGAAGATTTATGTAATTCTTTCTTTGGATTATTTTTGCAATCAATTGTAATTGTAGCGCATTTATCATCCTTGATTCTCTATATTTTGGTGCCGTCAATTCTTTTTCAGCTTATAGCGGCCGTTCTTAGCAACACCTGTCGAAATTAGAAACTGCTTGCTTGAAATTGTTCATGCAGTTCAAAGAGCGTCTACATTTTTTCCCGAGAAACCAAAAGCATAATCGATTAGGAGTAAGGCTACATTGCTGTTGTGAAGAGTAGTATTTCCCTATACCTACTACTACTGCTGTATATAGCGGTATATAACTCCTATCGGTCAGATTCAGAGCTGCGTAGAGATCAGTCCTCTAGTGGTAGGAAAAGATAGAGAAGAGTTTGTAGGGAAATGGGAATGGCCCTCAATATGAAACAGAGCACCTACCTGTACATTATTTAAGCTGTTGGATAGTGTTGAACTGATTTGCCAGACTGTTTGGGTTCGGCAACGAACTCTGAACCCAAATGTTTGCCATGGAGCTGGCGGCTGGAGAAGTTGGAAGACCTAGAGAGTCCAAGAAAACATGGATACAGCCATAAGCTATATCCATATTTTCCTGGCAGCCCTAGGCAGGCAACATCTGCAACATCTCCAGCCATAGGGAGTCAAATGCTGAGCAGGGCCAGGCGGGGAGTCAGTGACAAGAGAAGGACCTTTCACTGACTGATTGGGACCCCTGCAGTTCCAATCACTTTACCGGACAGGATAGGTATAATATTTACTTCCATCCTGTCGGATCTGCAATCTTCTCATAGAGTCTGCCCTCAGGCAGACTATATGTGCAAATCATTGATAATACTAATCAAGGCTGTGCAATGGCATAGCATTGATCAGTATATTTAATCTAATGATCTATTGCCTGATCAATTAAAATATAACAATATTGTTCCCATGTAGTGAACAGCGGAAATGAAAAATGGGAGAAAAAAACACCAGGATTATTGATGTTTTAAAATTATTATATATAAGAAAAAAAGTAATAATAAGTGGTTTTTGCACCAATATGGAACCAATAAAAAATGTAATGGTGCAAAAAGTCCACAACCAGCCCGATAGGTGAAAAAACAAAAGTGTTATAGCTCTTAGAAGGCAAGGAGGAGAACAATACTTCAGTGTGACCTGGACATCCGTGCATCAATGACCTTTGGTCTTGAAGGGGTTAAAAGTTTAAGCAAACCCTGATTACAAGGAATCACATGCTTATATAATACCATAGAGAGCTAGCAAAGGTTTGGAAATTTTCCAAAAATTTAAGAAATTCAATCATTTAAAAAATGATTCAAAATTGTTCAAAAATAATAAGGGATCTTAAAAGTTATGACCGACAGATATGGGCCTTGCCCTAGTGTTAACCTACAGTGATCTGGTTTTGACCCTGGTACCATGTTCTATCAATGTTAGGATCTTCCTAGTTCTATTAGTTCACAACAGTATCTAAAGCTGCTTTTATCTGGAGATCAATCTGCAGGGTTCCTGAGAGCCACTAGTTGAGAAGCATTGGCCAAAGACGGGAAGTAGATAGTTACTTAAGGAGATATTTTGCAGAAAATATAGCACTCGAAGATGAAATGGGCGCTCAAGTATTATCCTGCTCCTTTTAAATGTATTAAAAAAAACTTGGAATGCCAATTTTATTTTTAATAGGTTGAAAAGATACAAAGAAAAAAACTGAAAAGAAGCATATAGCAAAATGTGACTGGAATACCAAAATAATCTTTATCAATTCAAAAATAGCAATAATCATATACGCACCGACCCAACCTATTAAAACATTTAAAGGAGAAGTCCGGTGAGGGGGTAAAAAAACTGTAAGGGCCGGGGATGGGGGGAAATTGAAAAAGGCAATATGCTTACCGATCCCGAGCTCACACTGCGCCGCATCACTTTGATTCCGGACCCTGACAGCTCTCATATTCACCCTGGTTCCGGGTATGTCACGACCCAGGATTCACGCCATCCGTCAACTGGGTTGCGACGTAGCTTGTGGGGAGTTCAGAAGACAGCTGGCTTGGGGCAGAAGCAGGACACGGCACAGTGTGGGCTCGGGGAGTGGTAGGCATATTGCCTTTTTCAATACCCCCCCCAGCCAGTTGTGATTTTTAATTCCCAACTGGACATCTCCTTTAAAATAACCCCACCATGAGACTTCTACAATAAGCAGTACCCAGGTACATTGCCTGGTTATGTAGCCACAATCATAGCCTTCGGTTTGTAGACAAAATATGAAAAGTGCCTTACCCTATACTGAATAGCCACCAAGATAGTAAAGTGCAAGTGCAAAGTGCCTGAATGTGTCGAAATACATGTACAGAAAATCCAATATAAAGGCAACAAAAAAATCAAGTGGGAAAAAAAAAAAGATCAAAGGACAAAAACAAGTTCAGTGCACAGCTGACAGGGTCAAGGCAATGTTATCATCATTATGGATGAATGGTGATGATAGAGGATAGGGTCCACGGAGCTCCATGTGTTCCATCCATTCTCTGGACTAGAGGGTGATGAACAATTTCTATGGATCAATTAATCATCAATCAATTTGTCATTAGCTTACAATCTATCCCTTTTTGGGATCTGTATTACTCGCGCATGGCGTAGTATCAATACTCCATCGGTAAAGAACTGATATTTCAAACTTTTAGTTTATTATATGTTACCTCAGTGTCGATGGGTGTTAGGTTTCATCAGGGGGAGAAGGAGCAGTCAATAACGTGCACAAACCCTAATACTAGCGATATGCTCTTCCATAAGGCAGCCAATTCCATTGTCTTGGATTGGCAAGGACGCTCATTGCTGGCATTTAGAAGCAATGTGTATCGGAGAATGTTTGATTTTTCACCGCCTCGGCTACAAGTCTTCATGGTAGTTTACATAACAGATTAACAGGACACCTGGCATGTTATTTTCTACCTCAGGCAACAGCACAACAAGGCCAACCCTTGCCACCAACATATGCACCTGCTCAAATATCCGAGCCTTCTTCTCACACATAATTAACCCTCTATCTATTCTTTATTGACCAGTTAATAGAAATAAAAATGAAAATCATAAGCAGGGCAATCCTTGCTCTCGGATGAAAGTGTTTTTCTCTCGATTTGTTAGCTGTCTATCTCACATTATTATAGAGAATTATCTGTTTCCCAGTACATCATTTCTTGGTGATCACATAAAGCACTCCTTACCTTTTCCCGTAGGAGGGAAATTTGGAGAAAGCCTTATGATGTATATATTAGGAACAGATGCACACAATTAGGGCTGTTGGTGAACATTGCTTCCCAATGTAGAAGGAGCTGAGGAAACATATGTGGAGCACCATGGGTATCAGTTAGGAAATTCTGCACCAAAGGGAAAGGGCAGGTACATAAGAAGAGAAAAAAAGTTGGGTTAATATAAAGTACAGATGTGTCCAGCCTCACCTTTTCTGTGGATAAGTTAAGTAAATAATTTTTTCATCAGAGCTTTTCAAAACAATATTCCAATATCCTAACAAAGAAATCATAACTCATGGTAATGCTGAGTTCTCCTCTGGTTACATTTAACCTTCCCCTTACTATAATTTCCCTCTTTGCCCCTCCTCTCACTGTTCATAGGAAATCACTGCACAGTAATATCCTATGGACATCGGACTCATCTCTGCTCATTAGCATAATGAGCGTAAGGCTAAGCGGCGGCAATTTCTCGGCGGCAGCACCGGCATCTGAAGTATCATCAGGAGGATGGGGTAAGTATCTAGCACACAATTAAGGGGTAGAGCAGGTTCAGCCCCGGACTCCAAGCTTACAGATTCCCTTTAAAACAGAACAGGCCTATAAAAATACCGTTTATGTCAAAGATCCTAAAATCAAGGGGGTTTGATAGGGCGCCATCCAGCAGTACCAGTACCGAAATGTTTCCCTTACTTGCATTATGCCAACTCAGGTATGGCCAAACGGCACTGAAACTCCACACCATTACCATTCCCTGGGTCCTACCTTAGTGGGAAAAACACTGTATTTCAAAATCTTTACACCACCAAAAGAAGTGAGGCAGTACCATCCCTCTAATGGGTGTCATTCTGACCAACTCCACCTTAATGTGCCCTGCAAGACCTCCCTACCGTCATGGCAGTAACTAAAACAATACAAAAAGCCCACACCTGGATACTGTTACAATCAATATGCTACAGCATTGGGCAGTTGGGCTGAAGTTGGTCCAACTGGAAACTGATGCTCCACATGTTCTTGACCCTTTCTTATAGGCCCTAAGTGACCTAATCAATCCTCCCTTCCTTTCCAATTCCATCTTTTCCTTACTGACCTGTAATTAACCCTTTAATGCCCCCTTCACTGTCCCCCACACCTCATGCTACATATTTTAACCCCTGCACTCGCCTCCTGTCCCAGCTTACTCAGTTATGCCCCCGCTCTGTACCCTCTCTTTTAAATAAAAAAAATATCTGTGTCTCCTCTCCAGTGTTTACAGTGAGAGAAAGTTATGACCTTAAGTTACTGTGAAAGGCTTTCAACTTCATGACAGAAAGGTAAGGATGGACACATCTGTGCCTACAACTTGGCCGAACAATACTTTGTGCATTAGTTTTGCCTGGAGTCCTTATGCCCTTGTAATACAGAGTTGTTGCTACTATGTGTAGCAGAACATGGTACCTCCATATGACACTGTTTTATAGAGATAGTCTTCACTAGAAATTTTTCTTGGAGAAAATAACTACAGGAAAAAAAGCAGCCTGTAACTGGAGGCGTACAGAGGACCATTAGGACTGCATACATTGGACTGGGTGTTGTGTTATGGCTTTGTTCAGTTCAGATTTTATATGCGGTCATTGTATGGATGTTTTTCTGTATTTACTTAATCGTTGTATTCCATTATCTGTTCTAGATCGATACAAGTTGATTGGATGGTGGGACTAGGATGTGACTGTACAAGAACATGCTATCTAGAGGCCGAATCCACAATGAGTCATCAATAGGACACTTGAGAATACCGAGGTGGTGGGGTAAACATTGTCTTGTGTACTTCCCTGCACTACAGTAATCAGACACCTCTTGTCTTTGTGCAAATCGAGTTTAGATCATATAAAAAAAGAAAGCTCCAAATGGTTCTTATAAGCGACATCGCAGTTTTCCTTCCTTTAGATTGTGCAGTAGGCTGGCTTCCTATACAGTATGGATATGGATGAGATAATCAGCCGGGAACGTGATCTCAAGTAGGGATCGGGTCAACCCCATCATAGAATGATTTGTGGGGCACCAATGGTTAAAAAATGGGTGATGGATAAGGATACTCGCTCAATTTAATAGTCCCAATAGAACATACAGTAAATATCTTTGGGTCTGATATTAGTGAATATATCTCTGCATATAGCAATTATGTTAGTGCTACATAAATCATAGGGAAAGGGTAATGAAAAATAAGGGTCATTTACCTTCTTTCTGTTAATGTTATTTGGAACACTGTTATATAAAGCATTGGTTTTATTGGATCTATGCATACAAGTATAGTGTCCATAGGCCGGACTCCGGGCTATGGCATAACCGAGCATGAGATGACAGATGAAAAATCCTATGTTCTTCATAAAAACGTCCAGTTTTATTGAAAAGAGTCCCTAACGCATTTCAAGCCACATTTTAATCTTAAGATCTTAAAGAAGAAAAAGAAAAAAAAGAAGATGGGAAAGTAAAGCGGGATGTCATTTTAACATAGTCATGTTGTAGAATTTTAACCCCAAATGAGTTGTTATTTTACTGGTTTACAATGAAGAATAATGAGGTTTTTTACGCGGAGTAATTTATTTTTTTTTACAGTTCTGACTCCTATTAAAATAATAGACAGAATAGAGTGCCTATATGAACTGTAGCATATGCCTTATGCTAATACTGCCATGGAACAGAAGTGAAATAAAAAAAACAACTGGCACTGGAAGCTAATGTGATAAATTTTCTTTGAAACCTTTGGCGATTTTGTACGGATTAGGCGCCATGTAAAGCTTTTTACAATTTTAGCTCAGTAACCTTACAGAATATGTTAGAATCTACCACTATAAGATTTTAAGAATAGAAATTACTGTTTCATTTAAATAGCTAGATGGTAACTTCATAGCTGACTGTAATGACAACTTGTAGCCTTAAAGCGACTCTGTATCCACAATCTGACCCCCCAAACCACTTGTACCTTCAGATAGCTGCTTTTAATCCAAGATCTTTCCTGGGGTCCGTTCAGCAGGTGATGCAGTTATTGTCATAAAAACAACTTTTAAACTTGCAGCCCTGTGTCAAATTGGCATGGCCTAGGGTGTCTGTGTCCTAGGCCTGCAACACCCATCCGAACTCTGCTCCCCGCCCTCTTCACCATTAGGAATGCCCCAGGCAGGATTTTTCCTATTCATCACCTGTCTGAACACTGCACATGAGCCTTAATGATCCAGCACATGTGCAGTGTTGAGGCAGGTGATGAATAGGAGAAATTGTTCTAGGGGCATTCCTAATGGTGAAGAGGAGGGAAGGAGGGGCATTGCAATCCTAGGGCATGGGTACTCTAGGCCACACCAGTTTGACACAGGGCTGCAAGTTTAAAAGTTGTTTTTTAGGACAATAACTGCATCACCTGCCAAACGGACCCCAGGACAGATCTTGGATTAAAAGCAGCTATGTAAAGGTGCAAGCGGTTTGGGGGGGGGGGGGATCAGATTGTGGGTACAGAGTCACTTTAAAGGAAGCAACTGTTTGTAAACAAGGAGCTATCTGCCCAATCTAGCAGAATCGGGTAGATATTGCCGCCTGTAATAAAGACAGCGATCAATGAGCCGAGGAGCCGATCATCGGCTGACTGTTGTCTTTCAGCTAGTTTGAAAATCGTTGGCGCAGATGGCGCATCACTCCAAATATAAGGAGGTGTCCAGTTAGTGGCTGATGAAAGTATATTGAAAATAGAAGCTGAAGCTTCTGAAGCTGTCTCTGTAGTGACACCTCACTCAGCCAATAACTTGCCAAAGCGTTGTTCCAACTAGCAGATTGGGGCACGCTAACCCAGGATATCAGGTTGTGTAATATGGCCCGTATATTACATGGTTATTGGTCAAATCTATCTAGCTGAAGCAAGATCGACCATCCATCTAATGTGTGAGACATAAAGGCAGACCATACCACTGCTACTGGGCCATGCACTGAGGGGGCCCACAGGCCTCTGACCCTTTAACTTTGAACGTTTGTGATGATTGGATACTGGGAAAACTAAAGAACACTAGGGGACTGCACTGGGCCAGGTGAGTTTGTGGGGGTTGGGGTGAGTGCCCAAAAAAGATTTATGGGGCCCCACACATTTTTTATTTTTGCTACGGGGCTCTATGATTCCTAGCTATGCCCCTTCTGTGGGATTGAACTAAGTTCCCCCTAAAACATATGGGGTATAAACATCAAGTATATTAGATTTTAAGATGCCCAATGCTTTGTTCTCAAGGACAATAATTGCCGCTAGAGGTATCTAACACATCCGCGCTCAGCCAAGCATTGCATATAGGTGTAAAGGTAGAGGAGCCATCGGCTGAATGAGCTAAAATGTATGGTGACCTTTATCATTTACATGGCAGCATTAACTTTTTTCATGAGAAGAGTAATTCAATAAAAATATTGTTATGGGGCTTATCCATCCCATAAAAATTGACAACCTATCCTCTCCAGATAGGCCATCAATAGCAGATTGTTGTGGGGTCCGACTCCAGGTAATTCTCACAATCGGCTGTTTGAAGAGATCACAGCTGGTGCTTGTCCTTGCGTCTCCATTCTATTAGTAGTGGTGGAAGTGCAGCATAGTCCCATTCACTTTAATGGAACGCTACAGTAGTTTGCTAGACATAGTCCAGTGGTGCAGGTGCAAGTGCTGGAAAACATTGAAGAGGCTGATGTACTTGCTTAAAAGGCCCCGGGCTCTCCACCACCATCATAACTATTGCAGTACTAAAGTGGCGCTCACAATGTGGGGTCACATGTGATACCAGTTATAACAATTGCGATAAATGTTTCTTTTGTTTTTTGTTTTTTTCTTGTGGGTGAAGTTCTTTTTCTCTGAAAACTTTTTTTTTTACTATTTGTAATCCTTGGATACTGTTCACACCTGCACCTCCCCCCACACCCAAACACACTGGTCATCCTCACCCCATCCCACTTAGGTCACCCTGCCCACACGCGAATCCCCCTCCCCCCCCACACACACACATACAAATACGATGGTCACATAGCCCCCTGCACAAAGAGACTGGTTACCTTGCCCCCTCTCATATATCAGCCCCCTCCCTATACACATATACTGGGAATCCCATCACAAACACTGGTCACCTTGCCCCCTTCTCATATTAATAGTGACCCTTCCCCACACACATACACGGCGCAACCCATCAAATAGATAGCCGCCCCACCCCCCCTAAACACACACACTGGTCACCTTGCCCTCCTCTTATATAAATAGCCCCCCTGCCCAACCCCCCCCCCCAAAAAAAACATACAATGGTCACCATGCCCCCCTTTTATATAAATAGCCAACCTGCCTAACCCCCCCCACACACACACATACTGTACAATGGTCACCTTGCCCCCCCTATAAAATAGCCCCCCCTACCCAACATACATACACTAGGCATCCCGTCACATAGATAGCCCCCACACCCCCACAAACAATGGTTACCTTGCCCCCCTATATAAATAGCCCCCCACACACATACACTGGGCATTCTGTCACATAGATATCCCCACACACAATGGTCATCTTGCCCCCCCAATCACGCACACACCCCCAACACACACACATATGACCGTCACATAGCCCCCTGCCCACAAACACTTGTTACCTTCCCCCTCATATATATAGCCCCCCTGCCCCACACACATACAGACTTGTTACCCAGCACCCTGTCACATAGATAGCAGCCCCAAATGAATGTATTTGTTTTGGGGTCCAGGGCCCCAGACTGTCAGCCAGGTCTTATTGTAATCCACCACTTCTAAACGCACTCTCTCTCGAAAAGGTTTTATAAAAGTAGAATTTTTTTTTTTTCTTAGGCTGGGTTCACACTACGATTTAACTATCCATTCAACGTATCTGTTTTTATTTGGTTACTTTTAACGGACAGAAAAACGTAGTCAACACTACTTTTGTGTACGTTAAAAAAAAAAAGCATCCGTTTTGATCCGTTGTTTTTTTTATAATGGAAGTCGATGGAAAAACGGATCCAAACGGATTGCATCAGTTTTTTCAATAAAACATTTGCGTTAAACGGATAAGAAAAACGTAGTGGGGACCCAGCCTTACTGATAAACACCACTATGCTCCCTTAGGGTGGGTTCACACTACGGAACCCGAGCGGAGAATTTCCGACGGATTCCGTAGCTCGTACCTGTTCACTGCCGCGCGCCTCTCCGCCCGTGCCATAGACACCGTTCTATGCACCGGCAGATTTCACATTCCGCTGAAAGAATTGACATGTCAATTCTTTTGGCGGATAGCGGAATCGGGCCTCCCATAGAATGGTGTCTATGAAGCCAGCGGAAAGGCGCGCGGCAGTGAACAGGTACGAGCTACGGAATCCATCGGCATTTATCCGCTCGGGTCCCATAGTGTGAACCCACCCTAACTATGCGTGTGCTTGTAGTCTGCACTGTAGGAGAGCTTTATCTAATCTTGTGCCAAGTAAATGTGGCGGGTTGCCCTTAGCAACCAATCAGATCCCTGCTTTTATTTTCAGAAATCTTTTCAAAAAAATGTAAGAAGCAATGGGATTGGTTGCCTTGGTAACTGCTTCACTCTTCCTTTGCGCAAGGTTTGACGACTTTGAACTATTGCATCATGGGGTGACTCATAACTGCACAGAAAATGATCAATCATGAATTACAGATCCCTATGCTTGGAATATTGTAATGACAGGAGGGCAGGCTCGAAGGGGGACTTCAGCAAAAAATAAATAAAAAATCTTTCAAATCAACTGGTGCCAGAAAGTGCCAGAGATTTGAAATTTACTCCGATAACAAAAATCTCTAGTCTTCCAGTACTTATCAGTGCTGTATGTCCTGCAGGAAGTGGTGTATACCTTCGAGTCTGGAGAGCAGGATAGGTTTTCTGTTTCAATCTCTTTATTAAACTTTTCATATAATAAATGTCAGAATTACAACATCATGTTAACGTTGCATCAAAGATATTTGAGCTATATCATATACGAAACAAGTCAGAAACAACGTATATACAATAGCAGGAGATCTATACATCTAAAACAGTGTTCATCGATAGAGAATGTAGAGAGGTTTTCTATAGGGATTCACTCCTGCTCTGGACAGTTCCTGTCACAGACAGAGATGGCAGAAGAGAGCACTGTGTCAGACTGGAAAGAATACACCACTTCCTGCAGGACATTCAGCAGCCTATAAGTATTGGAAGACTGGAGATTTTTTAATAGCCATAAATTACAAATGTCTGGCACTTTCTGACACCAGTTGATTTAAAAGAATTTTTTTGTTGTTGTTGGAGTACCCCCTCAACACCTCAAGTCTCTTCCTGACCCTGATCCAGGAAGTGATGTGCATCGGGACCAGGTGGCAAGGTAGTGAGGGAGGTAAGTATAGCTTTATTTTATGTTTACAACCTGCCTGAGCACATTAATAAAAAAATAAAAAAAAATCCCCTGAAACCCCTTTGTAACATACTACCATGCACAGAAAAATCTATATATTTTAATTATTTATTATATTTTTATATCATTATTATTATATTATTTTTATATTATTTATACTTATTATATTTATTTATTTTTGCCTCAACACAACAAGTCTCATCCTGACCCTGATCCAGGAAGTGATGTGCATCGGGACCAGGCAGGAGGGTAGCGAGGGAGGTAAGTATAGCTTTATTTTATGTTTACAATCTGCCTCAGCACATTAAAAAAAACAAATGAATAAAAATCCCCTGAAACCCCTTTGTAACATACTACCATGCACAGAAAAATCTCTATATAATCATCTATATAGTCCAGACATACACTGTCCCAGGCCTATTCAATAGGAAAACTAATGACCTTCCATTTAGAGAGTATTTCAGGATGTTTCTCTTCATTTTTCCTAATGGCATACCATCGCTTGCCACACCTCATTGATGTTGGCCCCGCGCCAAAGGACCCCACCATTCTCGCCCTTGAGTCTCAGCAATATATTGTGACCTCCCCAAGAAAAATTTAATGAACCAATGAATAGGAAAGGTAATGCATGTGATTAGAATTTTATACAAGCCAAGTAGTAATTGCCCTTTTTATTCTGTGCTGTGTCAGGATTTCCTAGCTACAGAAGGCGCCACGTGACATTCAAGATATTACCGGAATTCTTGGTATCATGACATACTAGAGTCTATAGTACAGGCGGCCAGTGAAAATTCCGTGTAAGTTTAAAAGGCTTATCCAGGGTTAGAAAACCATCTTCCTAAAATAGCACCACATCTGACCTCAGGCTGTGTGTGGTATTACAACTCACTTCCATTCACCTCAATGGAACTGAGCTGCACTACCTGTGGACAAGAGTGGCGCTGTTTTTGGAAGTTTTTTTTTTTTTTTTTTAATCTGGATAAGCAATAGAATTGATTTGCCCTGGCTGCAATCGAGAACTAGTCACAGCAACACAATATTAATCCAGGAGTGTATCTAGTGTTGTCTAGGGTAAATACTGACCCTCCCCCATTCCTAGAATAAGACATGGCAATCTATTTCTTACAGAATGCTTTCTTGTGAATCGAGATGGAACCAGAGTCCCAGCGGAGATAAATAGTCAAGACAGTAAGTAATGCTTAAAGGGGAACTACGGATAATAAAAACTTGTTTTCTATTAAAAGCACATTAAAGGTTATATATATGTGTCTATACAATGTATTACTGTACCTGTACAGTTCTGCCACACTGGTAGCTGATAGAAATCCAGGAAGTGAAAAAAAAATGGCCCCTGTGCCAATTCACATTGTCTCCTGCTCCTTCTGCTCTCCCCCCTTAGGAGACAAATATTCCATGCCTCTGGCTCACATTGTGTGTGTTTGCTGAGGACAGGCTGATGATGCAGACAGGGGGCAGGGCGTGATGTCACAGGAGGCGGGGCTGGATCCCCAATCCCCTGAGTGATTCACCATCTCTGACCGACCAGAAGCAGCTGCTGCACTAATTTTACTGATTGGGATGGGTGGGGCTGTGATGGTGAGCTGAGGGAAAGCATTGCATTCTGGGAAATGCCAAACCAGGAAGAACAGAAACAGAAACAGTAATGTGTTATGCTTCTGCAGAAGTTTCATTTTTTTTAAACTCTACCTGGAGTTCCCCTTTAATGCTATGTAATAATATATATCCCTCCTAACAACCACTTTAAAGTGACTGTACCACCAGGCCCAGGCTGAAGCACTGGAGGAGGGCCGACCCACCCTTAGTGGGAAGAAACTCCAGCCCCTCCATTAGAATCAATGGCACCCTATCATAGAGGGGCTAGGGTTTCCTCCGGCTAAGGGTGGGTTGGCTCGCCTCCAGTGCTTCGGCCTGGGCCTGGTGGTACAGTCACTTTAATACAATCTTGTGATGTCATTAAAGGGGCACTCTGAAGAAAAGATGTTTTTAAATCAACTGGTGTCAGAGAATTCTATAAATTTGTCATTTACTTTTATTTAGAAATCTCAAGTCTTCCAGTACTTATCATCTGCTGTATGTCCTGCAGGAGGTGGTGTATTCTTTCCATTTTGAATAAAGACAAGCTTTTATTCTGCACTGGTGCTGGATTCGGAACTTTGCTTCAGGTATTCCGTGCAGCGACAGATATATGTGAGTAGAGACAGTTGGCCTTTTGTTCTCTGCTGTCTATATGCTTTCCAGTCTGACATAGCGTTCTCTGCTGCCACCATGTCAGGAACTGTCCAGAGAAAGAGAGATTTGCTACTGCTCTAAACAGTTCCTGACATGGACAGAGGTGGCAGCAGAGAGCACTGTGTTAGACTAGAAAGAATAGACACCACTTTCTGCAGGACATACAGCAGCTGATAAGTACTGGAGGAATGGATATTTTTAAACAGAAGGGAATTACAAATCTATATAACTTTCTGGCACCAGTTGATTTGAAAGAAAAAAATTTACGCTGGAGTACCCCTTTAAAAGCTTATTCCTGCAGGACATACAGCAGCTGATAAGTACTGGAAATTTAAAATAGAAGTAATTTACAAATCTGCATTATTTTCTGACACCAGTTCATTTGAAAGAAAAAAAATGTACCTCTGGGGTAGCCCTTTAAAGGGGTTATCCAGCGCTACAAAAACATGGCCACTTTCCCCCTACTGTTGTCTCCAGTTTGGGTGAACTGGAGACAAGAGTAGGGGGAAAAGTGGCCATGTTTTTGTAGCGCTGGATTACCCCATTAAAGCTTAAAGGAGTTATCCAGTGCTACAAAAACATGGCCACTTTCTTTCAGAGACACCACCATTCTTGTCTCCAGTTCAGATCAGGTTTGCAATTAAGCTCCATACACTTCAATGGAACTGAGCAGCAAAACCCCGCCTAAGCTGGAGACAAGAGTGGGGCTGTCTCTGGAAGAAAGTGGCCGTGTTTTTGTAGTGCTGGATAACCCCTTTAAATTAAAGGCAGTGAGAGAGATTTATCAAACATGGTGTACAGAGAAACAGGCTCAGTTGCCCCTAGCAACCAATCAGATTCCACCTTTCATTCCTCATAGACTCTTTGGAAAATGGAAGGTGGAATCTGATTGGTTGCTAGGGGCGACGGAGCCAGTTTCACTTTACACCATGTTTGATAAATCTCCCCCAGTGTTTGTATCATTGGTGATAGTTTTTGATAGACTCTTCTTAGTTTCATGTTCTATTCCAGCCTAGGATACCCAATAGCTATTCATATATGTAACGTCTTATCATGTACATAAAATTTACAGCCAAAGATACATTTCGCAAGGCCGGAGCGAGGCCCTCACCAAGTAAAATGCGCTCTTGCTCTTTATACAGATGTAGTAAACGTTAACTTGACATTCACTGCGTTGCATACCGTGAGGCGGCAAACGTTAACTCGACATTTTCAATGCGTTGTGATGTGTTAAATGCCAAGTGAAAGTTTGCTGCATCTGTTTCTCCTGCCTGTTGACATCTATTCGGAGTAACCATTCTCTTATGAGAGTAGAAGGAAGGGTTTGTTGTTGTAGAGAACGCCATCACGTAAGCAGCCTCATCGCTCACTGGTTTGATGACGTATTCCGTCATTACCTTGCTATAACATAAACCTGTGACCTACAGATGCAGCTCTAATAAATTACTAGCAGCTACTGGCATAGGATATATAGGCAACCTGTTGTCTGAGGCGCCATTACAGCATTTGGAGTACATGGCTATGGCGGCACAGAAGGCAATCTGAGCCGGGGGCAGATAAGACAGGACAATTTCACAGCTAATGCACTAATATACCTAGATGCTGATTCTAATCCTTGTGCTTGGACGTTATGCAATTTCTTCACGGAGATGGATATGAGGGGAAATGCATCAAAATGAAGAACATTTGGACATCACAACATCCAGGTCCTATCCCTTGTAAAGATAAAGGGTTGCATGACCCCTGTGTCACCTATGGTACCTGCAAGCAGTGGGAATCTTGTGTGAATTTAAAGGGGTTATTCAGGCTAAAGACCCTATTACACGAAACGATTATCGTCCGTTACGGGCGATAATCGTCTTCTGTAAGATCTGCAATGGGCTGCCCGGACGATCAAGCGATCACCCGGGCAGCAACCCCCGACCTCCCCGCGCGCAGCTCCCAGCGGTCCCCCCTGTACTCACACGCTTGCTGCCGACATGTGTAATGGCGCTGGTAGCGAGCGGAAAATGAGTAGCAAGCGAGCGCTGACAGCGCTCGTTTGCTCCTCTCCATTGCTTTAGAAAAACATGGCAGCTTTCTTCCAGAAATAGTGCCACTCCTGTTCTCAGGTTGGGTGGCGTTATGTAGCTCAGTTCCATTGAAATGAATGCAGCTACATTGCAATACCTCATACAACATGGGTACAGGGGTGGAGCTGTTTTTGCAAGAAAGTAGCCCTGTTCTTTCTAATCCTGGATAACCCTTTTAAAGCTGGGCTTCAATCTTCATAGGCCCTACTGCATCCACATAAACTACTCCTATGGTAAAACATGCTCTTGGATATTGGATATATAACAGTAAAAAAGTAGTCCAGCCAGCGTCGGACTGACCCACCGGAGAACCGAAGGATCCCCCGGTGGGCCCCCAGCTTTAGAACCTGCACTAACACTGACTGAAATTTAGTTTCTTACTGGTTCCTGATTGGTGTAACCCCCAGGATCATTTCCTCAGGTGGGCCCCTGATATCCCAGTCCGACACTCAGTCCAGTAGAACTGAAGAATTTCTATAATTATGTATACTGCAAGTATAATGTTCTTTAGAAGCCGATTGGGTTGATCCGGCAGATTATTGTTCTGTCTAATAAAGACAACGATGCTTATTGGCTGATCGAGTCTTTTGATCCTGCCTTATAATCCTGTCTGATGGCTGACGACTGTGTAAAAAAAAAACAAAAAAAACTTTATACTTACCTATCCATCCGCCCTGTTCTCACTTCTGCCCACTTCTTGCTGCCGCTCTACAATGGTCTTTGAAGTGACAGGCTGCTCAGCCAATCGACTGGCTCTGCAGCTGCAGGGAGCAGGCAGAAGCGAGAACACTGGGGAGCATGGAGAGGTAAGTATAAAGTTTATTATTTTACACTTAGAAAGCAGAGGGCTGCACCGACGTTGCTAATGATCTGCTAGATCGGCACTCGCTTACTGAGCCTATTATCGAGCCATGTAATAGGCTCAGTAAGCGAGTGCCGATCTAGCAGATCAGCACTCGCTTATCCGGATTATCGTGCCGTGTAATACGTCCCTCACCCTCAGAGGTGATTTGCCTAATCCTAACAAATTACCACTTCAGAAGGTGGGTTGTATCTTACATATTGCCGAATGTCTGAAAACTCATAATGTAATCAGTCCCGTCAAATTAAAATATTAGCCGTGCCAAGTCTGTAATCTGCGTCTCCACAATATCACGCTGTGTTTTCCAAGCGGATCTAAACCTAAACATATTTGTTTTGCTGTAATAGAGAGTGAAGCAATGTGTTATACCTCAGAAACATGAACATCTAAAATACATTTACTTGGAAATGATCTGCTTTCTGTTCCTGGATGGAAGCCGAATCTGTGTGGCAAATGATGGACTTGGATAAGGTGTGTACGGAGAGGAGAAGAGGCCCAAACCAGCATGGGCTCACCCCCTCCTATCTGGATCGTACATCGTCCCTCCCATTTCAGGAGAGCAGGAGAGTTGGCCCTCATGGACAACCTGATCAAAGTGTTAGGCTTAAGACCTTCCACCATGTTTGTAACTCGTCTTTGGACCCGTTCTATTTTTTCAATCTTATTGTAGGTGAGGTCTCCAGAACTGGGCACCAGTGTTCCAAATGTGGTTTATACAGCGGGATCACTATGTCCCCCTGGTTGTACCACACAAAATGCAGCCTGGTGTCTGTTGACACATTTTAAGGCTATGTTCACATAACGTATGTGTGGTAGAAATTACGGCCGTGATTTATAAAGCACACGTTGTATGTGAAAGCATAGAATCCCAGCAGAAGTGTATACACATAAGGGGAGATTTATCAAACATGGTGTAAAGTGAAACTGGCTCAGTTGCCCCTAGCAACCAATCAGATTCCACTTTTCATTCCTCCCAGACTTTTTGGAAAATGAAAGGTGGAATCTGATTGGTAAATAGGGGCAACTGAGCCAGTTTCACTTTACATCATGTTTGATAAATCACCCCCATGGTGTACACTCCAGCCGGGATCCCTAGCGGCGCCGCAAAAAACTAACATATCAGTTTTCTGTAGATGATATTTATTGAATAGCGGCCGCAGAGAACCTGTCAGTGCTCACAATGGAGCGTGCAGCTCTGGCCGCGCGCTCCACGTGAGCAGCGGGGAATTCAGCGCCAGTAAATATCATCCAGATGGTACTGCAGTACTGTCAGGATGATTTTATCTGACACCGGCCGTTCCGTGACCTGGCCGGGTCACGGAACGGCCAGTCTCTTGCAAAGTGGGAACATGGCCTAAGGCTGTCAGGAATCATCACCCCTAAATCCTTCTCTTCTGTAGTCTTCACTAATGCAGAACATTAAACAGTTTCTAATGTTTTATGCTTTTCTTGGTTTTTCACACAGAAACACCTGTTGAGTGGAGAAGTGTTCAGAATAGAGATGAGTGTGACTCAATGGCTATATGCAATGGCAATGGCTGTATCCATGTTTTTCTGGATTCCCTAGGGCGGCATTCCAACTTTTTCAGCCATCCATTTTGAAATGCTGAACGATCGGACTCAGGCATTCTTGTCTAGTTGAAAACACCTGGTAATGGTAACAATAGTGGGCCCAAACAGATCTAGCGCTCCAATTACATATAAGTCTCATATCTACTATGTACTATACCTCACCATTGATTAAGATGTGACAAAGAGAATGTCCATTGATTGGATGAGAGCCATTTCCTGCGTGTCATGACTAGATCAATGAGGACACAATCAGTATCAGAATGGCAGCAGAAGAGGATTCGGAAGGTAAGTAACAATTTTAACCATTATTTTTTTCCACTGGATATTCTCTTAATTTCCTCTTGTTACCGGTAATTAAAACTCATATGTAAAAGCTATATAATTAATTTACTGCCTATAATCAAAGAAGTTGTCTGGAGACAAAGCATTTTAACATATGGCTGTGTGCATGTAAAAAATAATGCAGTAATACTCACCTACCCTGATCCCCTGCAGATGTCTCCTGCTCCCTGCTTGTCACCACTGCTTTCTGCTCTCTGCTTGTCACTGCTGCTTCTGGGTCGCACATTACAGAATGTAGGGTTACTCAGCCAATTACAGGCTGTCAATGTCCTGGCAATTCCTAGTGAGACAACTTATCACAGGAACTAAAAGTGGGAATCAGGAGACATCTGAACAAAAGCTGTAGTGGGGGATTGGGGAAGGTAAGTATGACTTTTTTGGTTTTTCAATGAATTCCTTGTTTCTACCTATCACTGCCTCTTCCTGGTTATTGGGTTGAGTCTTACTCAGTCTATTACAGGCTGCAGAGGTGTCCTGGTAGTTCTTAGTAAAGCCCCTATTACATGGGGCTGTCAGCGCTTGTTTGCTCCTTGTCCCCCGCTCTCTGTCAGAGCTATTACATGCTCCGGCAGAGAGCGGGTAAAAGCAGGGGAGGCCGCAGGATCGCCCAGGCAGCCCATAGCAGATAGCAGCAGTCTGCTGCCGCTGCTCCTATTCCACGGAGTGACGACAGCAGATTGCTGCTATCATAGTAGTTTGTCTTTCAACACGTTCATGTCGACTAATCATTCCCTTCTATTACACGGGACGATTATCGGCCGCAACGCCCGATATGGGACGAAAACCGCCGATAATCGTTCAGTGTAATAGGGCCTTAAGACAACTTATCACAGGAACCAAAAAGCAGCAGTAATAAGCTAGAATCAGGAGACATCTGAACAACAGCTGTGGTGGGGGACTGGGGTAGGTGAGTATGACAATTTTTTTTTTTTTGCTCAACATGTGCCAGTCTTGTAAAAAAAAAAAAAAATCATGTCCCTAAACAACCTCTTTATAGACCAGACTGTTTGGGCATTTGGACTCGACAATGACTAGTAACATCATGGCAGCCTCCTTGCCAAAAATACCAGACATGCAGGTCTCATCAAGCTGTCCGTCTAACCCATGATGCCTTTCCCAGCCCTGCAGATATCTTCTATGTTGCATCTATTGCATCATTCCTAATAGTTTTGTTATGATACAGAACACATTTTACCCCATCTTTACAGCATTCAACAAGTAGCGAGATCCAGTGATAGCTTTCCCATCTACAAGCAATTTGTTATTGTTCCGTGTGTGTGTGGTATATATGCCAGATGCCATATGTATCATCACACAGGTTGTTAGAATGTGAAGTTTGGGTTGCCTGGCAGGAACACATGGCGGATCTTGCGTTATTTACACACATAATCTGCTTGTTGTGTTCCATTGACAGATGGTGTTGTGTTACTGTAGGTATATTGTAACTATTAACCACATGGCTGGCATTTTCTACACACACACACACATATATATATATATATATATATATATATGTATATATATATATATATATATATATATATATATATATATACAGTATAAGCAATGTGCTGTCACCAGGTTGTGCTATTGTCATTGTGATTTTTTTTTTTTGGTGATTCAACACCTGACACATGTCAATGACTCACGGTATATATACAATAGGTGCTTATCACAGCAAACTTTGCATTGGTGTATTATGACGGAGACCCAGCTAGACATCAAACATTGTATTAATTATACGCCAGACGCTGGGTTGTGTACCTGTGACTCACTAACTTCCATGGTTTGTAACATGCTACTATATATAGTGCTGACTATAGCAATGCAGTAAATGCTGCAATTCTATGACTGGCGTCGTATTAGGTGGCACATGTGCCCGTAGCAATGTAGCGTATTTTACAGCACTATGTAGGGTGTCATGTAAGCTGCACACACATGCTTAGAGAATGCCCAGGCAGTACTGGCTTCCTATTGCTGTCATGCACAATGTGTGTTCTGTCGCTCAGGCACACAGACACGGTTGGGTGGCACGGTGCCCTGCATGGTATTACAGGAACTTATCCTGTCTTAAAACTGTGAAGGCAAAAATTGACGACCGTGTTTTCTGCACTTTTAAAGGCTGTGACATACCCACCCACCTATATACAGATCTAAAAAAAAAAAAAAAAAAGCCTATACATATAAGCAGGAAAAGAGGAAAAGAAGCAACCTCCTTCCACATGTGCTTCTTCTTCTTCTTCTCCAAGTGAACACAGACACCTATTCTGTCCGCACAGACACAGCTCCATTCAGACACATCCCTCCCTGTGCCAGCTCGCACACACACAGTCCTACCTTCTCAGCCTCTTCTCTCCAGCCTTGAGGGGGGTCCTACAGTGGGGGGACTGGTAGACAGGTTGCTTCTTTGCCCACCCAGCTAGATAGCATCCTCCAATCCCCATTCCATGCTGTGATCCACAAGGAGCATCCAGCGCTGTCTGGGAAAGGGGACTGGGAATGTGTAGGAGACAGAAGAAGAAGAAGAAGAAGAAGAAGAAGCCGGGCTCCCCTCTCCTGCTCTCCCCTGCTGGAGACTCTGGGAATGCACAAGGAAAGGAGCAAGATGTGAGACTTGCTTACTGCTCACTGAGCTGGGCTGGAGGAGGCCACTAAATCCTGTAGGGGGGATCGGATTCTTAGGAAATCCCTTTAACTGGCACCAACTCAGGGGATCAGCTGCGAAGCCCCCCCTCGGCCGTTAACTCTTTTATCTGTCAGCGTGCCGTCTCGAATAGATTAACCATTGAGTGACGGGTGGGCGCAGCCGGAGATTTCGCAGCAGTGAAATGCTGGCCCCTATGGAGTGGCTTGGTTAAGTATTGCTTTTTGATCACATTAGGTGGGGGCGATCGCCTTTTTTTTCCTTTTTTTTCCCCCTCTCGCTTATTCCACACCCAACCGCACTTATTTCTCATGCAAAAATTCTCCCCTTCAAGACATCATAGAACAGACGTGACTTCATCCGACAGGTCACATAGGGATATCGATGCTCAGCAAATGGCCGTTTTGATGGTTGAGGCTCTTGTCCCCCAGGATGTCACCCCCCCCCCCCTTAATCTTACATCCACATTAACAGAACTCTTCTTCTTCTTCTCCTTCTTCTTCTTCTTCTTCTATCGGGGAGGGACAAGTGGAGTTTGCCAAGGACACAGTGACATCCTATACTGCTCACTGCCCTTAGGAAGCCAATGCAACTTCTTTGCGTCTACCTAACGTAACCCTTGCACGCCCCGCCGTATGTCGGCCATGGCCGCTCTGAACACATACGATAGGCTTAAAGGGTTTTCTTACAGTTTAAGGTGTCAATTTATCACCGTGGCGTAAGCTGCTAATAGATTCAGGAAATCTAACTTGGTCTTTTTCTGTGCAGAGGCAAAAGCTCAAGCATCACCGAGGCTTGAGACCTCCTATACTCCAGCTTCAGGAACTACATGTCCCAGAATAACCTCCCTGCTATAGCTAGGCGTGCAAATGGCGCTAAGTGATTCTTTGTAAAATCCCTTCTCTATTGATTTCCTGTGCATCTTGAATCTGACGAATAAATTCTCCCATCTGTAGATGGAAATTGTCTTGTAGTTCTCTATCCGACTACAGTTACAGTATTTCATTCACGATTAAAGTTTGGATACAGGAAACAACTGTTAGGTTGAGTTCAGACAGGCTATGTTTTTTCATCCATTTTTGCCAAAAAAAATTGTGCGCATCCGTTTCTATTTAGAAATCTCAAGTCTTCCAGTACTTATTAGCTGCTGTATGTCCTACAGGAAGTGGTGTATTCTTTCCAGTCTGACACAGTGCTCTCTGCTGCCACCTCTGTCCATGTCAGGAACTGCCGAGAACTACTAATCTGGACAGTACCTGTCGAGACAGAGATGTCAGCAGAGAGCAGTGTGTCAGACTGAAAAGAAAGAAAAAAAAACATTTCCTAGAGGACATCCAGCAGCTGATAAGTATGGGAAGACTTGAGATTTTTAAATGGATGTCAAGGAAAAAATGAATCAAAGCGGATGCGCACAAATGCATCCGTTTTTCCATCTGTTTTTCGTCTGTTTTTTGCAAAAAATGGATGAAAAAAAGTACGCTGAAGGCTGGGTTTACACTCCGATTTCTTTATCCGTTTTTGCAAAAAAACGGATGGAATAACAGATGGAAAACACTGGAATGGAACATGGAATGCATTTGTGTGCATCCGTTTCTATTTAAAAATCTCAAGTCTTCCTGTACTTATCAGCTGCTGCATGTCCTGCAGGAAATGGTGTATTCTCTCCAGTCTGACACAGTGCTCTCTGCTGCCACCTCTGTCCATGTCAGGAACTGTCCTGAGCTGCTAATGTGGACAGTTCCTGTCCAGACAGAGATGTCAGCAGAGAGCACTGTGTCAGACTGGAAAGAAAAAAAAAACATTTCCTGGAGGGCATACAACAGCTGATAAGTATGGGAAGACTTGAGATTTTTAAATGGAAGTCAATGGAAAAATGGATCAAAAGGGATGCACACAAATGGATAGAAAAAACGTACGCTGAAGACTGGGTTTACACTCAGTTTTTGCAATCCGCTTTTTTTTTATCCGTTTTTGCAAAAAACGGATGGAAAAACAGATGGAAAACATTGGAATGGAACATGTACTGCATTCGTGTGCATCCGTTTTGATCCGTTTTACCATTGACTTCCATTATAAAAAAAAAATGGATTAAAACGCATCTGGTTTTTTTTAACGTACACAAAAATAAGGTCAGCTACGTCTTTGCGTATGTTAAAAAAAGGGATGCATCCGTTTTTGCGAAAAACAGATTGCAAAGACGTAGTGTGAACCCAGCCCAATGTCGTTAGACTTTGAATGCTGGGACTTGTAGTTCTTGACGCTAAAGCATCTTGGAATGACAATGCAGTTACAGCGATGTGTGCGCTTTTTGGCGACTCTACACGAATCTATTGGAATTGCTTTATTGACAATTCCTCAATGTAATGTCGTTATTGGAGCCGTTCCCCGTAGCAGCAAATTGTTCTTATGATAAAGGAGCATTATCATCTTGTTCTGATGTATCGCTGGGATGTGCAATTATGGGATCCTTGAGGAAACTAAGTGCAAAAGGAGGGAGTTCCTCTTTAGCTTTTGAAGGGGTACTCCGCAAAAATCTTTTTCTTTCAAATCAACTGGTGGCAGAAAGTTATATAGATTTGTCATTTACTTCTATTTAAAAATCTCAAGCCTTCCAGTACTTATCAGCTGCTGTATGTCCTGCAGGGAGTGGTATATTCTTTCCAGTCTGACACAGTGCTCTCTGCTGACATCTCTGTCCGAGACAGGAACTGTTCACAGAAGGAGGGTTTTTCTGTTTCAAAATATTTTATTGAATTTTTTTTCAATCACTTAAAGGGGTACACCAAAGAAGAAAAATTGTGTCTAAAAATTATATAAGTTTGTTAATTACTTCTATTTAAGGAAGTCAAGTCTTCCAGTACTTATCAGCTGCTATATGATCTGCAGGAAGTGGTGTATTCTTTCCAGTCTGACACAGTGCTCTCTGCTGCCACCTCTGTCTATGTCAGGAACTGTCCAGAGCAGGAGAGGTTTTCTACTGGTCTGAACATCTTAAATTATTTCTCTGAATGCGATTTTTTTTTTGCATGAGGAAACCCATGCAAACATAAAAAGACCTTGTAGATAATAGTGGGGTGTAAATCCAGAGATGCAAGGTAACCTTGCTACCCACTGAGAAACCATGGTGCTGATACAGTCTATGCCACTTGGCTAGGACCAGGGCTAGAGCAGCCCTGTAATTCCAGACATAGCCACTGGTGGCAGCAGAGGGGATGTCGCCCCTTATTGCTGCCACTCAATGTAAAAATGTAAATTTATAAAAAGTACAAAAAAGTGTAACAATTACAATTTTTAACCTTTTTTTTTTTTTTTTTACAAAGTATAACCCTCTAAGCAACCCCTTCATCTATTTTTATAGGGTTTCATGCAAAGGGGGGCTAAAGTTGTAAGCAAAAGGATTTCCACACCTTCTATTGGCCAGACTACGGACCTGTAGACTCACTATAGTACTATCATGGAATGGGCAACACTTTGGTCAATTGGCACCGATACAGTAATCGGTCGGGAGTATAAGATGCTGATGTAGTTCTGCACAGGTAGTTTCTGTACATCAGTATCTTATACTGAGGCTTGAATTAAGCAATAAAGTATACATAAAGACGAGGCACTTATGAGGTCTTTACTGTATATTATATTACAGGGGTTATCCAGGAACAGCGCCACTCTTATCCTCAGTTTCTGTATGGTATTGCAGCTCAAATCCATTGAACTAAATAAAGCCAAACTGAAATATCACAAACAACCTAGAGTATGATAGAGTGCTTGGAAGAAAGCAGCTATGTATTTCCCATCCTGGATGACCTATTTAAAGGGGTACTCCAGTTAATTATTATTATTATTATTATTATTATTATTATTATTTATTTTATTTATTTATTTTTTCAAATCAACTGGTTTCAAAAAGTTATATTCATTTGTTAATTACTTCTATTTAAAAATATCCAGTTGTCCAGTACTTATCAGCTGCTGTATGCCCTGTAGGAAGTGGTGTATTCTTTCCAGTCTGACACGGTGCTCTCTGCTGCCACCTCTGTCCATGTCAGGAACTGTCCAGAGTAGCAGCAAATCCCTATAGACAACCCCTCCTTCTGTGAACAGTTTCTGTCTCGGACAGAGGTGGCAGCAGAGAGCACTGTCAGTGTAAGACTGGAAAGAATACACCACTTCCCGCAGGACATACAGCAGCTAATAAGTATGGAAAAACTTGAGATTTTTACAAATTACAATTACAAATCTATATAACTTTCTGAAACCAGTTCATTTGAAAGAAAAAGATTTTTGCCAGAGTGCCCCTTTAAGGAGGCATATATTTAGTGCCAAGGACAGGACTGGACCATCATATCTTATCTACATTTTGTGCATGTAGGAGCCCCTTTGTGCCAAGCCCCGACCGACCACTTACTGAGATTGGTAGCAAAAAGTTGCAACATTTTTCCACCCCAAAAATTTTTTTGAAAGAAATTTTTATAAATACGCCCCATGGTGTGTATTTATACATATTTGGCTTAGAACTTGTATGTATTCTGCAAATGCCCACCCACAACCACATCCAATTGAGTTCTGTAGGAAATATGTGATGTATTTCAGACTGTGCAAACAGGGGGTCGGTGACTCGGATTTCCCTTGAAATCAACATCCTATTACTCAGCAATGAAACATGGGAACAGGCGCTAAAGGCAGAGCTTCATTTCTCCTCTTGGTTATAAAAGATGGTGTTTGCTGGAGTTGATGGATGACATGGCGGGATCGGTTGGGTTGAGGATGATGGGTTGTACGGTATGAATGTTTAAGCCAAAGCAAGACAGCATCCGAGAACTGGGGTAAAAAATTGGAAAAATATGTATTTTTTGAAAATGATGTTGCGAACAAGTAATATTGATGTATCCTCTTCACTTTCTTCATGGGTTACTTTACATATAGTCAGCTTCTGAATTAGCCGGATCATTAAGCAAATCATCCTGCTGGCTGTGAGACTTGCTGCAGCAGACGTGGCTTTTTTTTTTTTTCTTGCTGCTTGTATATTAATAGTTTTTAATAAATCTCCATGTTTTTTTTCTTTTACATATACTGTGCTGGATTTTAAAATAACATTGTGCGTGTAGATTTGGAGCGAGGCTGAACTTAGCCATGTTTCTTGTAATAAGTGTAGCGTGTGTAATGTATGATGACCTTGGCGGACGAAGGACGCAATCTTCAGAAATCAAACTGGCTTTTATTTGTCTTGATATTCCAGGTAGCCAGATTAACTCATGCAGTGTGTAATACAGTTTAAAGGGGAACTATCAGCAGGTTAGATGAATCTATTGTGCACTGGGTGCTGAGGATGAAGGTATGTCTCTTACCTTCATCCTCTGTGCAGTTTCCGGTCAGATTTCATGTAATCTTGTGTCCGGAAAGGCCATTTGGAGCACAGTGCTCCAAACAGCCGTACCAGACACAGGACTACATTGAGGCCGGGTTCACACACTGTAAAACACCGGCCGTTCTGTGACCCGGCCGTGTCACAGAACGGCTGGTGTCGGTGAAGTTTATCCCAGCCGCTACTGCAGTACCGGCCAGATAAACGTCATTTCTATTAAATTGGGATGCGGGCGCATCTGTGTGCACACCATTGCACATAATGGAGAGTGCGGCCAGAGCCACACTCCCCATTGTGTTAGCTGTCGATGTTGTGCGCTCGCTATTCAATGAATAGCAGCCACACAAAACTGACATGTCAGTTTTTCCTGCGGCTGATAGGGATCCCAGCCAGAGTGTATACTATGTACATCACTACTTACCTATCCACACTCCCATGATGTCCTCCTATGAGTCTCCAGTGTACCCCTCACTTTCAAGACAGATTGACTGCGGCGCTCTCTTGTGTCAGTCAGTAATTGACTGATTAGGCTGTCACTCTCTTCTTGGAAATCATAGCACACTCAGTCAGTCACCAACAGATGAGACAGCACCACGGCCAGTGATTGGCTGAGCAGGCAGGGGACACTAGAAGACCCATAGGAGGATATAAGGGGAGCGCGGACAGGTAAGCATAAGCTTAGGAAGTGTAATAAAATGTGAGGCTGCCATCTTGGACCGGGTTCCTTATGAGCTTAGCAAAAAGTTTTTTTATTCTTCTTTCTTTCCAATATGACACAGTGCTCTTTGCGCTGTAACTGTCTAGAGCAGATGTGTCAAACTCAGCTTTGGCTGTCCAGGCATGATGGGACTTGTAGTTTTGCAACAGCTGGAGGGCCTGAGTTTGACATCCCTGGTCTAGAGCAGGAGAGGTTTTCTATAGTTTTTTTCTACTGTTGCTGTTCCTGACATGGACAGAGGTGGCAGCAGAGAGCACCGCATCAAATTGGAAAGAATACACCACTTCCTGCAGGCCATACAGCACCTGAAAAGTACAGGAAGACTTGAGATTTTTAAATAGAAGTGATTTACAAATCTGTATAACTACCTGACACCGACTGATTTAAAAAAAAAAAAATAGAGAATACACTTTAATATAAATGAGTGCAAATTCGAACGTTTCTGAAAACTAAACCCCTGGAATTTATCGAGCTAAGAAACGACAATAGGTTGAATTTGCACTTCTATACAAAAACGCTCTGCTGAATAAACACATTCAGCTCTGCTATGCTCCATATAGCATATTTAATGGGTAGAGTAATCAGAAAATTGGTACATAGGGCGAACAGCAGTAAAAAAAAAAAAAAAAAAAAATCAACATTTCTGAAAATTTATGCATGAGATGTGCGATACCTTTAGCAATGCCAAGCAGTTGGCAGAGCAACAGAACACAGAGTTCACAGAAGCAAGCGGCTCCTGCAGCGGGGTGTTCTGCATAGCGTCCTAGATGGCTTGTGCGCTTATGGATGAAAACACATGCTCGCTATTACACGGCAATGACATTATGTAGAGCCTGGTGAACAAGTGTCTCTCCCTCCTGAATAATTGTGACAGTACAGAAGCTATTTTTCTCTGTCTCACAAAAGTCTCTGCGCTCAGCTGGCTGCGCTCTAATGTTGCCCCTCACTCATTACCGGGTTGCATGTTATCCAGCCCGCTAATGCGTCTTTCGCTTGGCATATCCCGGTTTCCCTCTTGGGTAATCATGGCTGGACCTTTGGTGTCTTGTCATCATTATGTAGTTGGTGCCTAAACTGACTTTCCACAAAGTCAGCTCTCAATCACTAATCCCTGAAGCCTAATTCTCACTTTCTGAAAATTGCTGCAGAAATATTCTACAGGGCTGGAAAAAAATGAGGAAGATGAGATTTTCAGCTGCACAGAAAATACCAGCTAAGCGAACATATAAGTACTAGGCAACCATTACCAGACTTCATGGAGCAACTGCGGAGGAAGACACGGACTGGAGGAGGATGAAGAACACTGACGAGACTAATGGTGTTAGTTACATGATTCTATCCTGGCTTTATAGGTAAAGATAAAATAGATAGAATATACAGATAGATGGGTAATAGAGAGCTAGGGGACAAATAGGCAACAGATAAATAGATGTGGAGATATCAGAGAGAAATAACCAGATTTGATAGATACAATAGGTATGCAAAAGACAGAGATAGATAGATAGATAGATAGATAGATAGATAGATAGATAGATAGATAGATAGATAGGAGATAGATAGATAGATAATAGATAGATAGATAGATAGATAGATAGATAGATAGATAGATGATAGAATAGATACAGATAGATAGATTGATAGATAGATGAAAAATAGACAACAGATGAATAGATATGGAGATATCAGAGAGAAATAAGTATATATGCAAGAGAGAGAGATAGATAGTAGATAGATAGAATAAATACAGATAGATTGATAGATAGATGACTTCACTACATCTGAAAGTGCTACCGGTTTATCACTATGTGGTGTCCCACCACAGGCGTTCCTTATATGGCACCTGTCGCAAAGTTATCCCTTTAGTGGTGATAAAGGAAGCACTCTTTAGTTTCACCACTAGGTGCCAGTATTATGTTTAAACTCTGTTATATGTTTTACAGCTGTAGCTGCTAAAGGGTTACTTTCCCATTTCTGTGGGTGGTGGTACCGATAGTGCAGGTGGGTTATCTCCCCACTCTGGGCCACTGTGATGAGAGCCCAAGGGACCCATCACAACCCTGCAGGTCACCGACCATTGGGGAACAGTACAGCAAGCCACAACTAAAAGCAGGTGTAACACTGATCCTGTGTGCTGAACTAGCCCTGGCTTCACGACGGTACCATCACTGGCTAGGCTGTACTGCACTACTAACTACCATAGAAGTGGCGTCACCGGTACCACCTCAGTGTGTGACCGATAGTATAAAGAACCACCACAACTACATACATGTGGATCTGGGATCTAAGATTGAACCTGCTGGCACCACAGTTTAATTTTCACTTGTAATGCTGCTTACATCTGAACTTGGATGGATAGACAGACCCTCACATGTACACAGACTCTTCAAGGTGGGATTCCAGCCTAACAGAAATTTTCTACATCAAATTCTGCAAATATCTCCTTCAAGTCCATCAGGGTACATTATACAGTGCCTGTTGGGCTGAGCTGGGCAGATCTGCAATCCAGAAGAGGGCGCTCTCATACTGTCCTATGCTACACCAAGGGGCCCCAGGTGAACTATGTCCTCCAAATCAATTCATTCAAACCCAGTTCCACCAGAATATCACCCCGCACCACCTGACAAAAGCTACAAAAATACAATAAATAGAAGCCAAGAAAAATGGTCAGAACATCCTAGGAACTCCCAGAGTCTCTATCCCAGAGACTACAGGCTGGAGTAACAAGAGAACCCCAGAGATCAGCACCCACATCCAGGCCATGGAGTCAGGGTGGCACAGACAGACCCCCATGCCCAGGGAGAACAGACTGTGCCATCTGTGCAACCAGGAGGCCATGCAGGATGAGGCCCACTGTCTGGTACACTGCTTTAGATACTCGGCAGTGAGGGAAGCCCACTCAGGATATAATGTCCGGGGACCCATGGGTTTATTAATGGGTTCCTCTTTTAGTCTATTTGGCTTTGAAGGTTATTTTGTATAGGAATCCTAAATTGTATTTTCAGAACTGTCTTACAACTTTTTGGCCACAAGATGCCACCACTGAGTATTGCCTTATTTTTTCAGCACATTGAAGTCAATAGGGGTTAATGCATTATGTATGTTATGTGATGTTTTGCTCGTGCATAAGCATGATTGCCAGACAAGTCCCACTCTCTTAGCCTATCACAGGCTTTTTCTAGAAAGTCCTATTAATGGGATGTCGAGTTGCCTTATATTCTCCCCCACCAATAGGGGAGTAGTCCAGTCTGAGAGTGGTTGTTGTTGAGTTCAGGTTGGTTCCAGTTAAGACTGCTGTTCCAGAGAGAGTTCCCCTCAGGGCCTGGCCTTTGTGGCCATGTGCCTGATTCTGTCAGAGACTAATTTCTTCTCAAGCCTCATGCAAGTACGTATATGGCCTACTAAACCCTAAGAGGGGCAACTACCAATAAGGGGGTCTAAAAATTGTGTACATCTGGGGTGACCACATTTTACAAAGTTTTCTCAGGAAGTCCTTTAGCTGTGCAGGACTATCCCCAGTGGTTGGCAAAGAGCAAGTAAAGCCGAAGTACCCCACTGAACCTTGCTCAATATCCTTGGGTAATCTTGAAGGATTAGCTACAACTAGATGTCCAAGCCCAGGCCGTTTTCATGGATCTGGCACTGTGTGATCTCTTGTGTATTCTCTAAACCATGAGTACAAATTTCTTTTATCAACAGTCAAGTATTAAGGTCACCCTGACCAAGTTCTGCACTGCCTAGGTTGGTCCCGAAGATGGCCCCCTATCTCCTGTACAAGTTTTCTATCTAAAACCTACCTAAGAGACTTTGCAACACAAGTATGCTCTTTCAAACTACCTCTTGTATTTCAAGGGATTGGCAATCATACTGAAGTGCAAACTGCTTTACCTACACTTGTTCCTAAACTTAACCTGTACAGCCTCTTTAAGAACTGCGCCAGTAAAGTAATCAAGTGGTTAAGATATCCTGGACTCTGTGGTTACTCAAGTGAACCTATACACCACAGGGAACACCAGGGACTACCTACCACTTAAACAGGCTTGGGATCCAGGGAGGGCATACACCACTCATGACAAGTGCCACAGAGGTACCTGGCAGCAACTAGCCCTAGCTAATACCACCTGGTGCCCATGGTTTACTGCAAGTAGGCTGTCTGATCTCTTCTGAGGCTACAGCTTCACGGAGGAGGAGAAGAAACTGACCATCTTGGAGGAAGAAGAACGCACAGTCGGCATAGCAGCACAATACATTAGAACATGTCATTGAGTGAGCTTTTTATGCTAAGAACTTCTAGATAGATAGATACAGTAGATAGATAGACAGACAGACAGATAGATAGATAGATAATAGATAGATAGATAGATAGATAGATAGGAGATAGATAGATAGATAATAGATAGATAGATAGATAGATAGATAGGAGATAGATAGATAGATAGATAATAGATAGATAGATAGATAGATAGGAGATAGATAGATAGGAGATAGATAGATAGGAGATAGATAGATAGATAATAGATAGATAGATAATAGGAGATAGATAGATAGATAGATAGATAGATAAGATAGATAAATAGATAGATAGATAGGAGATAGATAGATAGGAGATAGATAGATAGAAGATAGATAGATAGATAGGAGGTAGATATATAGATAGATAGATAGATAGATAGATAGATAGATAGATAGATAGATAGGAGATAGATAGATAGATAGATAGATATATAGATAGATAGGAGATAGATAGATAGATAGATAAATCAAAAATATACCGCAGCACACCACAATTGCAATGAAAAAGAGTGGTTTATTTACCCATGTGAAAAAATATTTTTTCACATGGGTAAATAAACCACTCTTTTTCATTGCAATTGTGGTGTGCTGCGGTATATTTTTGATTTATACTGCATACACCCTGGACTCGGGTGTTTACCGCTGGCACCCCTACACCTTATATCCTGAGTGCCGCTGCTTTTTTTCGTAGATAGATAGATAGATAGATAGATAGGTAGATAGATAGATAGATAGATAGATAGGAGATAGATAGATAGATAGATAGATAGATATATAGATAGGAGATAGATAGATAGGTAGATAGATAGATAGATAGATAGATAGATAGATAGATAGATAGATAGATACATCGATAGATAGATAATAGACAGATATATTAGTTTATATATGGTAATATATGTTAGACCATCAATATACAGAATGTGCCCTAATGGTCTATTTATAATGGTAAATCCCTTTCCACCCAAAATATAAAACTCTCCATATGTTATAGAAGATGCAGCTGGAATATACTACATAGCACATAGTACTTCACCCCATTATCACCAGTTCAGGGTTAGTTCAGGCAGACAGATGTCTCAAGTGCTAACAACCTATGTGAATGATAAGTGAGCACCAAGTGCCGACATGATGTTCCTGCTTTTGATCCAGTATAAGGAATAGATTAATCAAGTGTATTAATAATAGCCTATGAGTGTGAGCGCAGCGCTCCAGCTGTACTGCAGGTTATGGGGCTCCTTGTAGCCTGTCACTTATTGATATTGTCTGGTTTGTCTGAAATGTGTTAGCTGTTTCTCAAGGTTTCTCAGTTCAGATTGTAATTGGATTAACTACTGGACTCAGCAGCAGGGAAATTCCTTTGACGTCTATGACTGAAGCCGCATGTTACAAGAGCAATAGCCTGGTTTATACAGATGAATATCCAGCTTACTAGGCGCTGCACGTAGGAAGCATGGACATACAGGGATGCATATAGCACAGAAAACACAGAAGAGTAGTCCAGCTAGCCATATGAATAAGTGGCTTCATTTTAATTCCCATGCAAATACACATAGTCAAAAGACACACGTTTCAGGCCCTATCATAGCATGCAGGACAACTTCTTTGGATTTTCTATTGCCAGGTTCTTCTAACTTGAGATTAGATCAGTGATCGCAATTATTTGTATTGTAATAAGTGCATAATATGTATCTAGGCAAAAAAATTGAGAGTGCACTCACCCGTTAAAATTTCCTTTATTCCAGTATTAAATAGGATCCATAGAAACTTGGTGGCACCGTCGTGACAGCTTTTTCGTGCACTTCTTCTGACATCAGAGTAAGCGCATTGATTGCACGAAACAGCTGTCGAGATAGTGATGGTGCCAGTGTGTAGCCACCAAGTTTTTATGGATCCTATTTAAGACTAGAATTAAGGATGTTTTAACGGGTGAGTGCACTCTCAATTTTTTTTTATTCTACAGTGAGATATGATAATATCTATCTGACTATCTATCTATCTATCTATCTATCTATCTATCTATCTATCTACTTATCATCTATTCAGTAACAACCTTATGCACCTATGCTCAATACAAACATTCACTTAAGAAATTAGCGCCACTCACCACGTATTTCAGCCATAATTCATGATCCTTTATTCAAAAGTCCATATAAAAACAGCAGGTAAGAACGCTTAGGTGATACGCGCACTTGCCGGTGACAGCTGTTTCGTTCCCAAAATGGTGCTTCTGCTGACCTGTTCAATACAAAGTTTATCAACATATTGAGAACTTAGTAAAATATCAATGATGCTCATTACACATAAAAAAAAGCAATACTCACCTACCGTGATCCCCCACAACTCCTGGTCCCAACTCTTCACTGCTGCCTCCAGGTTCCTGTGATGCGTTCTGATCGCAAGGACAGCCAGTCACTGACAGATGTGGTAGTAGAAAGGACCCGGCACTCACCAAGTACTTTTGCTAATTTATTATGCAGTAGTCATCAGGTACAGTAAGGACATGTTTCAGCCAAGCATGGCCTTCATCAACTTAAGGAGTACTCCTATAGCTGATGAAGGCCATGCTTGGCCGAAATGCGTCCTTACTGTACCTGATGTCTACTGCACTATACTAAATTAGCAGAACTACTTGGTGAGTGCTGGGTCCTTTCTACTACGTATCTGGATTAACACTACCGTCTTCCTTACATCTACTCACTGACAGAGGTGGGGCACGGCCGTAGTCAGTAACTGGCTAAGCAGGCAATTCTGTCTGGGACAAAGGACAGAAACCAAGATACAACAGTGAGGAGCAGGGAATACCAGCTGTGTGGGAACAGGGTTGGAGAGTATTACTCCTCCATTTATTTTTATGCACCCCAAACAAAATATAGGGGTGCATTATTTCTAGTGGTCCTGGGCTAGGGGCCCTACCTGAATGCCCTTTTAGCCCTAGCTGGCAAATTTCATTATATCAGTCTTGCAGACTATAATCTATTTAGGGGTTGGACTGAACAGAAAAAATTGTCACTGTGTCAGACTGGAAGGAATACACCACTTCCTGCAGGACATACAGCAGCTGATAAGTACTAGAAGACAGAACATTTTTTAATAGAAGTAAATTACAAATCTCTGGCAATTTTTGGCACCATTTTTTTTTTTTTGTGAACTACCCCTTTAACCTTACTTATACTGCGGCGAGGATCTAACAAACCAATGCTGACTGGCCATGAAGATGTTAATGCATGGCCGTCTGGCGTCACGTGTGTTTGTCATACACATCACAGCTACTTTGCGGTAATGCTGAGCTTGCTTCTGTCTAGTAAAAAAAAAAAAAAACTCAGAAGAGACTCCGTTAAAGAAATGCATTTAATGCTTTAATGGATATTGCAAGGGAGGCGTATTTTCCCTTTGACATGCAAAACGAAAAAAACAAATCGGATAAAGTTGTAGATGACCCTGAGTAACATCTCTGGGTGAAGATGGGGCCACATTAATGATAAGTGAGTATAAAGGAACACAGCATCACACATAGCTGCCCAGATTAACAGGAGACACAATCCAATTTCATTGTCCACCGCGAAACATCAACTTCCAGAGACATGTCTTGAAGGGGTGCGCGGCAATGAAGAAACCCCTATTAAGCAGAACAAAAGAGACAGAGTGGACTCCTGTGGGCTGTAAATGGAAATATGGAACCATTGATCAATCGCAACTGTGTTGTGGTTAAGGGAATTGCAAGTTGCAACAATTTAGGTCCAACAGCTTCTACAAAGGAAAGGTCTATTAGACCATATGTTCAGCTTACATTAAGGTAGACATGTGGCCCAACAGAATGTGCATCATTAACCGTCCCGAGCAGCAAAGGGAACATGAATATAAAGCAGATTGTTAGGAATTAATGCGACGCCTTCATGCAACTTTTACGCACCTAAAGAAGTGCCTACAAATCCTTACTCAATATTAATGGTATTGTCAGGGTGAGTGGAGAAAAGGTCCGTAACAAATTGGTCAAAGAATGTCAAGTGGGAGGTCCTAGTCACTGATTGACAGCTTCTGACGAGTAGGACCGCCTACTTGACTACTTCGCCCAGAATGTGCAAAGATTTATATAAATAAATGATAAGTTGGTACTTGGTATATATCAATCTGTTCAGCTCTCCTGGCTGTACAACATGATGCCTGCAGATTGAAATGCATTTTCAATGTGACAGGTTACATTTAAAGGATGTAGCCTTCTTTGATAAGCATTTGCTTGTTCTAGCTTTGTACTTATTGGAGATTAGCAAATCTTGAGCACCCTCAGGTCCGTCTGAACCCAAGTGTGAGGCATTTGATTACCGGTGGATGAAGAAGTTAGACTCAACCCTAAGGCTGTCTGGAAAACATAGATATAGCCTATGGTTGTATCGATATTTTCGAGAACTCCCTAGGGCTGAACCCAACCTCTGCAGCCACCGGTAATGAAATGCCACATATTCGGGTTTAGACTGGTCTGAGTGTGCTCAAGATTCGCTTATCTCTAGTACTTGTGGTGCAAAAAAAAAATGTTCTCTCTAGTCTTTTATTTTAAAAATTTGCTTAGTTTTGCTTCTGCAGCTTTTTGTTTGAGCTCTATTTTCCCTCTATACAAAGTCTATGGGGGACATTTGTTATCTGGTGTACCGGCCATTTTCTGGCACAGAGGGTCCAAAACCTGTTTTGTGAATAATTTATGGGCAAGTGGGCTCTTTGTGCCGCTCGCGGTAAAAGGGCAGGGAGGGGGCGTAACGTGGGTTGCAGCAGCACGTAGAGGGGGCGTAGCCTCTGCATGGGCTGCATTTAACATTTTTCTGGTTGGATAATGTTAAGAAACCCTACACCAGCTCTGAGCTGAGGTAGGTTTTACTGCCTGCACCCCAGTGTGCATTGCGCCTGGACTTAAATCTGGCAAACCTCAGCACTGTGGGGACATTTTTATGTCCCCTTATTTCTTTCCTCTTGTGAGATTTTTTCAGCCTGTGTAAGCTGTCCTCCAAGGTTTCTCTCCCCCCTGTCCAGTTATTTGGTGTGTAACACCCTCCTCTTCCCTGCTGCTGTCTCTAACACTAAGGCTACTGGATGAACCTTCCTTATCTTTGAGTAGCAGCTAAATTTTAAAAGTTGGTTCATTTTGCATTCAGGAAACAAATCAGAAAAAAAGGAGAGTCTACACTCAACTCACTGAACTTCCTTTCTCCCAGTAGAGAGTCTGGGGCAGAGCAAGCTGAATATATGGGCATTATGTGCATGGCTTCTAGCTATATCCAGTGCAAAGTAGTTACAGCACTAAAACATACAAAAAGGTAATGAAAAGTGTTAAAATCACAATCATATATAAAACAAACCACTGGCTGTATGACATCCAACCACAGGTCCCGCAGGGATCCCAGAGGAACATCACATGTCCTTAGAGAGCTTACACTGACAGGTACAAGAAGAGACATCAGTGTAGTGACTGGCACAGGGGGAGGCATCCATGCAGTGACTGGTACAGGGGGAGGCATCCATGCAGTGACTGGTACAGGGGGAGGCATCCATGCAGTGACTGGTACAGAGGGAGGCATGAGTGCAGGGACTGGTACAGGGGGAGGCATCCATGCAGTGACTGGTACAAGGGGAGGCATCCATGCAGTGACTGGTACAGGGGGAGGCATCCATGCAGTGACTGGTACAGGGGGAGGCATCCATGCAGTGACTGGTACAGGGGGAGGCATGAGTGCAGTGACTGGTACAGAGGGAGGCATCAGTGTAGTTACTGGTACAGGGGGAGGCATGAGAGCAGTGACTGGTACAGGGGGAGGCATCCATGCAGTGATTGGTACAGGGGGAGGCATGAGTGCAGTGACTGGTACAGGGGGAGGCATCCATGCAGTGATTGGTACAGGGGGAGGCATGAGTGTAGTGACTGGTACAGGGGGAGGCATGAGTGCAGTGACTGGTACAGGGGGAGGCATCAGTGTAGTGACTGGTACAGGGGGAGGCATGAGTGCAGTGACTGGTACAGGGAGAGGAATCAGTGCAGTGACTGGTACAGGGGGAGGCATGAATGCAGTAATTGGTACAGGGGGAGACATCAGTTTAGTGACTGGTACAGGGGGAGGCATGAGTGCAGTGACTGGTACAGGGGGAGGCATGAGTGCAGTGAGTGGCACAGGGGGAGGCATCAGTGTAGTGACTGGCACAGGGGGAGAAATCAATGTAGTGACTGGCACTGGGGGAGGCATCAGTGTAGTGACTGGTACAGGGGGAGGCATCAGTACAGTGACTGGTACAGGGGGAGGCATCAGTGCAGCAGACTGCAATAATTTAGAGGAAGTGCAAGAGCTGAGTATTAGGCAGTCTGAGACCTATACTATTAGGGGGTCTCTAACACTTGGCTCCCCATATGTCACCACCACTAAGACTGGCACTAATACATGTTAGGGTAGGTTCACACTGAGTAAAACAGGAGGAATTCCGTGGTGGAACTCTCTGCCGTGGAATACCGCCTGCCTCAGTGTGTCATAGCATCTCAATGGGAGAGCGCGCACTCCTCCGCAGCTGCCGCTCTCCACACAAAGAAGTGGCATGTTACTTCTTCGAGGGAAGAGCGGTGGCTGCGAAGGAGCGCGCACACTTCCATAGACAGGCTATGGGACAATGAGACAGGCGGGATTCTGCGGCGGAGAGTTCCACCGCGGAATTCCGCCTGTTTTACTCAGTGTGAACATAGTGTATGCACTTCTGTTATATAGTTCTGTATGCACTGTTGGTATGTAGTCATATATGCAATGTTCACTGCTGGTATATAGTTGTGTTTGCAGTGGAAGGGGCGCAGTTAAAATTTTCGCCTCAGGCAGCATAGAACCCAGAATCGGCCCTGCAGGGGGAGGCATCAGTGTAGTGACTGGTACAGGGGGAGACAACAGTGCAGTGACTGGCACAGGGGGAGGCATCAGTGTAGTGACTGGTACAGGGGGAGACAACAGTGCAGTGACTGGCACAGGGGGAGGCATCAGTGTAGTGACTGGCACAGGGGGAGGCATCAGTGTAGTGACTGGTACAGGGGTGTCATCATTGCAGTGACTGGTACAGGGGTGTCATCATTGCAGTGACAGGCACAGGGGGAGCTGCCAGCGCAGTGACTGGTACAAGGGGAGGCATGAGTGCAGTGACTGGTACAGGGGGAGGCATCAGTGTAGTGACTGGCACAAGTGGAGGCATCCATGCAGTGACTGGTACAGGGGGAGGCATCCATGCAGTGACTTATACAGGGGGAGGCATCAGTGCCGTGACTGGCACAGGGGGAGGCATCAGTGCAGTGACTGGCACAGGGGGAGGCATCCATGCAGTGACTGGCACAGGGGGAGGCATCAGTGCCGTGACGAGCCCAGGGGGAAGCATCAGTACAGTGACTGGCACAGGGGGAGGCATCAGTGTAGTGAAAGGCACAGGGGGAGCTGTCAGTGCAGTGCCTGGTACAGGAGGAGGTATCAGTGGAGTGACTGGTACAGGGGGAGGCATGAGTGCAGTGACTGGTACAGGGGGAGGCATGAGTGCAGTGACTGGTACAGGGGGAGGCATCCATGAAGTGACTGGTACAGGCAGGGGGAGGCATCCATGCAGTGACTGGTACAGGGGGAGGCATCAGTGTAGAGACTAGTTCAAGGTGGAGGCATCAGTATAGGGACGTGAACAGGGAGAGGCATTGATGTTGTGACTGGCAGAGGGGGAGACATCAATGCAGTGACTGGCACAGGGGGAGGCATCAGTGTAGTGACTGGCACAGGCAGAAGCGTCAGTGTAGTCACTGGCACAGAGGGGAGCTGTCAGTGCAGTGACTGGCACTGGGGGAAACATCAGTTTAGTGACTGGCACTGGGGGAAACATCAGTTTAGTGACTGGCACTGGGGGAAACATCAGTTTAGTGACTGGCACTGGGGGAAACATCAGTTTAGTGACTGGCACTGGGGGAAACATCAGTTTAGTGACTGCACAGAGGGGAGCTGTCAGTGCAGTGACTGGCACAGGGGGGAGCTGTCAGTGCAGTTACTGGCACAGGGGGGAGCTGTCAGTGCAGTGACTGGCACAGGGGGGAGCTGTCAGTGCAGTGACTGGCACAGGGGGGAGCTGTCAGTGTAATTGCTTGAGATGAAGATGAGCCTGGCTGCTCCATGGACTGGAGAGGGGCAAGTTTAGAGGAGAGAAGACCTATTAGTAAAGTGTTACAGTAGTAGAGACAAAAATGAACCGTAACAGTAACAGTGCTGCCCCATTACATATCTGCCCTAATGGAAACATATCACTGTGAACTAGATTTCTAGGGAAAATAAAACATGACTCCAGGTAATTGATGGACGTCCCCTCCAATCCACCCCAATGGGACCACCGTTATCTGCCAATGCAGACAATGATAGGATAACTTATCAATATAATGTTTTTATCTGTCTCTCGGGAACTTTAGTTCTTTATTTTCTAAGGATCTAAAAATATTACACGTGTACTTAATGAATAAATGCTGCGCTATATCTCTCATTAGAATTGCCTGGTAGCACACAATACGTGTTCATCTCTTATTTCACCATTTCATCAGTCACTTTCACTTAATGCATCTAAAGAGGAGTTGGACTCTTTCCAACAAGAAAGTATTTCTTGTTGAAATGTTTGTTGTACTGACAAGAAGTAACTTGTATGATGTTCAGACTGGAGGATTTCCCCCCTTAAATATCTGTCTTTTTATGGATTTCTTTTCTGCCCTTATTTAGAAAAGTTTAACCCTACCTCTACCTCTACCTCTAAGAGCCTTAACTTTGTTATATATTGATGGCAGGTGTTCTAGTGTACGGAAATTAGGGTGTACTAGGAGTGTTAAAGGGGTACTCCGGCGGGGGGGGGGTCTATTTTGGGATCTGGCCGGGGAGGAGATGGCTGAGGGAAACGATGACCACTCACCTCCCCGGTTCCAGCGGCGGGTCTCGTATCGCAGTGCTCCGGTCCCCGGTGTCCGTCCGCTTCCTGGTGTCTCGAGCCGTGACGTCTCAAGCCCGCTCAGCCAGTCAGTGACAGAGGCGGGATCCGTTTCAAGTCCGCTCAGATCCCGCCTCTGTCACTTAATGGGGTGTGAATGCTAGGATTAGGGGTGTGTGAATATGAGGCTGAGAGGGCATAAATCAGGCTCAGACCCCTCTAAACCTAAGATTTACGTCCTTTTATTAAATAAAGTTTCTACCCTGACTATTCAGGGAAAAAAAAGGGATAATAATTCTCCTTGAGGAGTGTGGGCAGATAGTCATCCAAAGGGTTAAATCCTTTTATCCCGGAGCCGGGAGACATGGCAACGAAATAAAAACAGCATTGGAATTAGGGCTGTGGTGACTAAAAAAAAAACTAAAATTTTAAAAGAAATTTGTGGAAAAAAAAATCTGAAATTGACGTTAGAAGCAGCACCTGGTGTCTTTTTTTGATGTTCCTATCAGGCAGAAATCATAGTGGGCCCTGTAGCCCCTTATTCATACATGAGAAAACAGAGAGCAGGTCAATAAGGGCAGGTAAAAGGGAATGCTAACCTGGAGGCAATTGCCATACAGTGGATTGTGTTACTTTGTACTTTATGTATTCCCATTGATAGTTGCAGGGCTGAATCAAGATTAGTGGAGACCCCTGAGACCCCCATCACATAGGTATGAATAGGTAGCAGACACTTAATATGATCACCTCTGATGGAACATGACACATCATATAGAGGTACAGTGGATACCTACAGATGTCTATTACTGTTATATACTATTCAGCTGTGTGCAAGCAATCTAATCCAGGTTTGGCCTGTTATACAGAATGTTAAGTCTGTATATATCCTTATTGTGCAAAAAATCTTTATATAGTTCAAATTTAAGTGATAATGTTTTAGTGTGTATGTAGGCAGTGATCAAATGAACAATCAAACGAGTTTGCATGCCGTTGATCGTATGTTTTTAGCTGAACATTAAATTATCGTTAATCGATCACACATTTTTCGGTGTATGTACACATCGGGGGAGATTTATCAAACATGGTGTAAAGTGAAACTGGCTCAGTTGCCCCTAGCAACCAATCAGATTCCACCTTTCATTCTTCACAGACTCTTTGGAAAATGAAAGGTGGAATCTGATTGGTTGCTAGGGGCAACTGAGACAGTTTCACTTTACAACATGTTTGATAAATCTCCCCCATCATTCGTTTGCAATTATGAACATTCATGTACTAGAGTATACAAACGACCATAATCTAGCATAACGTTCCGTGTATTATAGCGAATAAACTAAAAATCACTTCGTTCATTAGGACCCTTAGGGCCGTATAACACGGAAAGATAATTGTGCAAAAAAATCGTTATAGGGTTTGAATTTAAGCGATAATCTTGCCGTGTGTATGCAGGCAACAATCAAACAACTAACGAAAATTTGTCAAATGTCGTTGATCGCATATTTTGAGCTGACCATAAAATAATCATTAAGGGTGCCTTCACACCTCCTGGATCCACAACGGATCTCACTTCTGCGAATTCGGAGCGAGATCCACTGCGGATCCGGTACCATTCACCCTAATGATAGCACATACCCGCAGCGGGATTGACATCCCGCTGTGAGTATGAGCTTTAACCCCCTGATGGCCGCAGCCCCGCTGCATCCCCGCCTCCTGCAGCTCCACCGCTGCCCCCATCAGCCCCGGCGCCCGCATCCCCGATCGCCGCCCGCATCCCCTATCATCCCTGCAGCCATCACGCATTCCCGATCGCCGCCCGCATCCCCCATCATCCCTGCAGCCATCACGCATCCCAGATCATCCCCGCAGCCCGCCCGCATCATCCCAGCAGCTGCGCCGAGGAGCAGGTAATGTATGCCCTCGGCGGCGGCCGGCGGGCTGCAGGGATGATGCTGGGGGCTGCGGGCGGCGATCGGGGATGCGTGTTGGCTGCGGGGATGATCGGGAATGCAGATGGGCTGCAGAGATGATGGGGGATGCGGGCGTTGATCGAGGATGCGTGCGGGCGGCGATTGGGGATGCAGTCGCCGGGGCTGATGGGGGCAGCGGTGGAGCTGCATGAGGCGGGGATGCGGCGGGGCTGCGGGCATCAGGGGGTTAAAGCTCATACTCACAGCGGGATGTCAATCCCGCTGCGGGTATGTGCTATCATTAGGGTGAATGGTACAGGATCCGCAGTGGATCTCGTGCCAAATTCGCAGAAGTGAGATCCGCTAGGTGTGAAGGCACCCTAAAGGGAATCTGCCAGCACCCGGGCTGGTCCGGAGGTGCTGACAGTGTAGTATAGATGTGTGTGCCCTATTGTGTCTGTTATCTTTCTTGAAGCCATCGGTGCCAGGGGCGGATTAACTTTACCATAGGCCCTGGGCTGTTCACCAAGTCTGGCCCCCCCACCCCACTGTAACTATGGCAGCATTAGTGTGGTGTTCATAGTACAGGATACATATTGTCATGATGCCCTGATTTGTGAAAAATTGAGGTAAAAAAGCAGTGATTGTTTGCAAAGCATAAAAAAAAAAAAAAAGTGCAGCAGCAACCTACAGGTGCAAGGGCTTACCGTAAGTACTCCTCCCAGCGTACACACGATAAACACCTGCTCTGTAGATATTAAACAGTGAGGATCTTAGCAAACTATTTGATCAAACAGAGTGTACCATGTCACCAACGTTAAGGTGTCCTCAGAGACATGGTCCCTACTCTAGCATTTAGACTCTAGCAATGGCCTCTCCTGGGCTGAACAAGCCTACAACTGGGCAGATAGAAGCCAAATGATCTCTTTTATAGCACCCTTGGGACATGGGTGGAGTGCAGGCTAACAGGAGGTAGCCACACACCCCACATTCAACAGGAAAATGTTCCCAAGGGTGCTATAAAATAGATCATTTGGCTCCTATCTTCCCAGTTGTAGGCTTATTCAGCCCAGGAGAGGCCATTGCTAGAGTGTAAATGCTAGAGTAGGGACCATGTCTCTGAGGACACCTTAACGTGGCGACATGGTACACTCTGTTTGATCAAATAGTTTGCTAAGATCCTCACTTTTTAATATCTACAGAGCAGGTGTTTATCGTGTGTACGCTGGGAGGAGTATATACGGTAAGCCCTTGCACCTGTAGGTTGCTGCTGCACTTTTTGTTTTTTTGTCTGTACTTAAGCCACTAGCAGCGTGCAACCTGCAGTGTGAACAGAGTCATAGATGTGCTGCCAAATTTTCCCTTTTTTTTTGTTTGCAAATCATGGCAAAACTGTAGCCAGGGGATAATAGACCACTGACAGTATGTGTCTGTTAGGTGGCCATGGGCCCCCCAGGAACTCAGGGCCCCGTGCTACCACCCGAAACGGGCCTATTATAATCCGCTACTGATCGGTGCTGTAGATTTTCCACAATCTCGCCAGATACATTTGAAACGAGTGTCAAAGTGGATTAGCCGTGAGGTGTTTGTGCCACATTTCGTCGCGCCTCACCACTACTTCCTCCTCCCTGATATATTGATTTTGGCACGGCCCCCTGCTTCCTGGCGTGCCTTCTTGCCAGTTCGCGCTGAGCGTACCAACTGAGGCCATTGGCTTTAGGCCCTCAGCCCGCCTCCACACTACGGCACATATTCTGGTGATTCTGGTGACAGACTGGACAGATCCAGGGTGCAGGCGCAAACTGGTAACTGGGAGCGCGGCCCTCGCCAGCAACCGCGCATGCATTCCTGAAGATGACGTCACCAAGAAGCAGGAAACTGGGCCGAAATCAATATGCACGGCAAGCAGGGAGGAGAAAGTAGTAATTATGGACGCTAACGACTATCATATTACGGGGAATGAGGTCGTTCCCAAAAAGTGTTAATCGTCAAAAACAAAAAATCGTCTCGTCTGCTAGGACCCTTACACAACCGCAATAAGTTATGATCTCATTAACATTATTGGAAATATTAATCAGGTTCATCTCTCCCCCTATATTTTTTATAGCGATACATATCTCTACGGCATAACAATAGACAGTATATTACAAGAGTCAGCAGACTGCGTAAGACAATCAATCGGCAGATGAGATGGAAAGTTGCCAATGCAAGAATGACTTTGTAATAGGCAACTAACACTTATGAATGCAAGGAATAAAAAGATCAAACCGAAAACAATTGGAAACAAGATTTCCGAGCCAGGACATGAAACAAGCAGGCTACGAAATGGACAGAGATATATAACAAAATCAATTACTACTCATGTTTGTCTATAATTTCATTGGCTAGAATACACCCAGCATATTTTCTACTCACAATTTCATTCCGTTTTTTTTTTTTTTTTTGTTTTTTTTTTTCCTTTTTCGTTTGGCAAGAGAGTGAAAAACGTCTTTCCTTATTTCTGTGATTGTTTACTGAAAGCCTGCAGCTCCCGCTCCTGAAACGAGAGGAAGGAGCCGCTGCAACATTATTAAAAATACATGCTGTTCTTATTTAACGGTCAGGAGTAGGAGCCGCAATCTCATCTCTCCAGCGGTAAGGGTCACCCGTTCTCTTGGCACAAAATACTAGCTTATTATAATTGTTGAAAGTGATATATTCACTAAGGGCAATGAAGGGGGGCATGTGACAGTAGATTTTTACATACTCTGGGAGAACTCCCTTTAAATGGTGCCAGTATTACACGGAAGTGTTTTGTTAGGGTTCCCCCTTGTCTAATATATTATAGCGTTGCTATGGTTATTATTCCATTGTTCATACGATGCCTATAACACTCAGTGCCGTCAATGGAATTGATGAAGTTATTTAAAAGGAGTTGGCACGCTAAGTTAATACAGCCCCCCTTCCCTCCGAATCCTTTTGGGACCTCTAGATGAATCAAAGAGCAACTACAAAGAACATCAATCTCCCTGGAGGACCTGACATTTCCGTGTAGTAAACAGATAACTCACTGATTTTAGTGAATAACATGTAATTCTTTATTTCCCCTGCGGGGGCACTGCAGGGAGGCTGTACAGATGCTACTGGGAATTCCTGCTGATTACAGCTGATTGTCTGGAGTCCTCAGCCACAGGACAAAAAAAAAGTCTTACCTTCTGAATCACGTAGAACACATAGGCATATAGATTAAAGTGACACTGTCACCCCCTTTTTGCATTCTGACTTTTCTACACAGGTGTAATGGGTAAATTTAGCGGGCGGGCTTGACGGCAACAGCGCCACTTATTTCTGTCCACTGTGCCACAGTTGGCCCTGCCCCTCCATGACGTCATAGGCACATAGGCCCTGTCCTCTTGCCGACCATTGGAACAGGCTGGCCTAAAGGTCTAGGCTCCACCCCCTCTAGGTCTGCCTATACCAGCGGCCGACCACTGTGGGCGGGGCTAAGTGGTGCTGTTGCTGTGAAGCCCTGCCCACATACCAATGGACGTCAATGGAACGGGGCCTATGTGCCGATGACATCACGGAGAGGCGGGGCCAATGGTGGCACTGTGGGCGGGGCTAAGTGGTGCTGTTGCTGTGAAGCCCTGCCCACTTCGCACAATCGGCAGATAATTAAAGGGGTTATGGAAGGGTTCGCTCTATGGACTTCTGTAAGAAAGTGGTTAGAACAGTGGGTGTTCAGTTTTTTTTTTACTTGAAGTGCATCAATAATACAGAGTGCCCATTAAAATCAAAGGGCTCTCAGTGTAACTCATAGCAGGAAATTTATTAAGGTCTGAAACTAGTAGAAGGGGTATTGCTCAGAGGGAGACCTTTTATCCTCACGGCAACTATTACTACACTTTACGCCTCTAAATCCAGTGAAGTGGACATAGTTATTAAATTCTCTCTATAGAGGTTCTCCAAAGATGCCAGAGAAAGGCTCTATTCAACTAGTTAGCCGAAACGCATGACAGTAAAAAATATATATGCCAGGTTAGATAGACAAGGACAAGACAGTGAACCCGGAAACTTGCCCCAACCAATGTCCCTGCCTACTTGCCACGGACGACCCTAAACGGTCGCGGACAACCAAGGAGTCGGTCCCTACACTGAGTAGGTGAACACACAAAACGTAGACAGACAAACAAAACACAATGGAGAATAGTCAGCTAGCCGAGTCAAAACCAAATGAACAACGCAGTACAAAATCAGAAAGAGAGCGGATAGTCAGATGTCAAGCAAGAGGTCAGAACATGGGCAGAGCAATAGCAAGGGTATGAGGACAGGGAATGCTGGGAAAGGAGCAGGGGAGCTGGGGCTAGTGTGAACTGATAGCCAGCAGGGAAGTGAGGAGCTGTCTGCCTTTTATCCAGGATCAGAGACTAGGTCCAGCAGCTGATTGGACCAGCCCTGATCCCAGCACCAAGCTTAGCTGAACAGACCTAGCAGTGCAGTAACCCCTGCACCGCCAGAAGTCTGACAGGCAAGGCAGGTGTGGCTGAAAAGTAAAACACAATTCAGACACAATTCATTCAATGCAAACACACCGAGGAGTACACCGAGGCACGGACCGAGGAGCGCAAAGTCACACTCCTAACTATAAGACACTGGTTAATTGTGGAAAACATTTGCACTTATCATTGGGAGGAATTTTCTAAATGCAAAAAAGGGGTCTGTGGAGCCTCAGTTGCAAGTCTCAAAACACAGGAATAGCCAGATATCCCTCCGGGAAAGGAGAAACCTGTTGCCAAGGGGTGCCTCCCACAGACAGCTGTTTCAGGGTATTTGCCCCTCATCAGTGTGAAGCAGGATTTTGGCTATCAGGGTTAATGAGTAGCAGACCAACAAAACACAGCAATCACTGAGCTCAGGGAGATCAGCAAAAAAAAAAAAAAATCCAATGGAGTACCCATTCGAGTCTCTATTGATACAATGCCCCTAAGGTATTTGAATATGCAAGAAAGGGTCCGTGAAGCCTTGGTCTCAAAACACAGGAATAGCCAGATATCCCTCCAGTGAAGGAAATCTGTTGCCAAGGGGTGCCTCCCAGTGGGGAGATCACCAAACCCCCCTCATACAAAGGGTCCCAATACTCGGTTGCGAGTATTAGGACACAAATAGGAAAATTTTTGAAATGTTCTATGTCAGCTGGTCCATGCTTGTACAGTGGTGCCCAACTACCATAGCACGGCCCGATCGAAATGAAAAGGGCCTGTTGCAATTCCATGTACAGCTGAGCGCAGGAAATACCTTCTTTCAACCTCAATAACTATGTAAACTAACTATGTAACAATATTACACACTTACATAGTCCGCAGGCTTTGCTATGGTATACCGATTTAGAGGGACAATATATTTTCTTTCCCATTAAATATCATTAAAATTCAGATTTTTCCCCCCCGTTTCCTGTGAGCAGACGGCAGCTCTTTGTGCTATTGCAGATGATAGTTACACAGTCAGAGCTGAGCTGCCGGTTCATGTGGCTGAGAGGGAACCACTGTTTGTTTCCAAGGGCAACTAGCAGAATTTTGAAAGCAGCTATGGTTATGAATGGGGAAAAGATACATGCTATACCTCAAAGTCAGAACAAAATAGGAAAAGTATCTGCAAAAAGGACTCGGTGTTCTATGGAAAGTAAAGCGAGATCTTTGACATTGACTATATAGACGGCACATGTCAGATCTGCCATGTTTTTATGTAAGCTTTAATTCTTTTTTTCTTGTTGTTTTCACCTACAGTATTTTTTCGGTCAGTTCCTATTCTGTGTATTGTGTCCATTCTCATGACAGATGACAGATCATGTTATGAAATATAGCCTGCGACTCAAGATATTAAAGTGACCCATCACTTGGGAGGTCATGTTTCACCATAGTTGTATTTAGCCGTCTTATTTAAAGGGGTACTCCACCGAAAATCTTTTTCTTTCAAATCAACTGGTTTCAGAAAGTTAGATTTGTAATTTACTTCTATTTAAAAATCTATATAGATTTGTAATTTACTTCTATTTAAAAAGATCAAGTCTTCCAGTACTTATCAGCTGCTGGATGTCCTGCAGGAAATCTTTTTTTTTTTTTCCCTTTTCAGTCTGACACGGTGCTCTCTGCTGACATCTCTGTTTGGGACAAGCAGCAAGTTCCAATAAAAAAAGTCTCCTGCTCTGGACAGTTCCTGTTTCGGACAGAGGTGGCAGCAGAGAGCACTGAGTCAGACTGGAAAGAATACATCTCTTCCTGCAGGACATACAGCAGCTGAGGTCACAGTTTTTCAGAATTGTAACTTGGTTTAAGAGCATTGCTTTGGTTGAAGAGCTCCCTGTACTGGGTGGGAGGGGGAGTGGGGGAGGGGCATGGTCTGCATAGCGGGGTCTACAGCACTGTACTCTGACCCAGGAAGTCTCCCTCACGTTCCAAATCATAGCAGATCCACTTTAGGCTGAGGCTTACATCAGGGGACAAGACTGTGGGGCCGGACAGAGAGTGCTGCTATGCTGTGCCCACATCTGCCCTGCTCATTCCTTCATGCTTTCTGCACTCTCTGTCAGCCCTTGTGTTTCCCATCCTCTTCATTCCTACCATAATGTGCGCTTACACTCAGTCATTCACACTGCTGCTATAATGTGCTTGTACTCACACTCAGCTAAACACACTGCTGCTATAATGTGCCTGTACTCACCCTCAGCTATACACATTGCTGCTATAATGTGCCTGTACTCACCCTCAGCTATACACACTGCTGCTTTAATGTGCCTGTACTCACCCTCAGCTATACACACTGCTGCTATAATGTGCCTGCACTTACACTCAGCTATACACACTGCTGCTATAATGTGCCTGCACTTACACTCAGCTATACACACTGCTGCTATAATGTGCCTGCACTTACACTCAGCTATATACACTGCTGCTATAATGTGCCTGTACTTACACTCAGCTATACACACTGCTGCTATAATGTGCCTGCACTTACACTCAGCCATTCAAACTGCTGTATATAAAGTTTCTGTCTCTGTCCTGCTGCACAGCTCTGTGATTATCACTTCCTACTGCATTATGGGAATCTGCCTCTCTATTCTGTATCTACAAACTGCTGCTGTTTTTCAGGTTTATGCTCTTACTATACATTATACTCCACATGCTGATTGCTATACTGTACAGTAACTTATAATATCACATATTCAGCTGTTTCTAAATGTTTGTTTCATTTATTTTACATGTTATTCAGAATTAAAAAAATCATTATTTTTGGGGTGTGGAACCAATTGTCTGCATTTCTATGATTTCTTATGGGAAAATTTGCTTTGGTTTAAGAGTGATTTGGATTACAAGCACGGACCCGGAACGAATTATACTCGTAATCCAAGGCACCACTGTAGAAGTAAATTACAAACCCATATAACTTTCTGAAACCAGTTGATTTAAAAGAAAAAGATTTTTGCTAGATAACTTATTTAATTAATGCAAAAATAAAAAAAAACATTTATCAGTGTCCCAAAACCTTCTGTCCCCCCCCCCCCCCCCCCCATACACTGAATCCCAGTTCAGCTTTTATATTATCAGAGCTAATTAACATATGAAACTGAGCTGGGATTAGCTGCTATAGAGAAAACACAGTCTCTTTGCTGCCACCAGTGGCTGTGTTAGAAACTGCAGTGCTTTTTAAAGGGATATTTCGGTGGAAATAAATATTTTTGATTAACTGGTGTCAGAAAGTTATACAAATTTGTAAACGACTTCTATTAAAAAATCTCAATCCATCAACTACTTATCAGCTGCTGTATGTCCTACAGGAAGTGGTGTCTGATATGGTGCTCTCTGCTGCCACCTCTGTCCATGTCAGGAACTGTCCAGAGCAGGAGAGGTTTTCTATGGGGATTTGCTACTGCTCTGGACAGTTCCTGACATGGACAGAGATGGCAGCAGAGAGCACCATATCAGAATGCAAAGAAAACGCCACTTCCTGCAGGACAGACAGCAGCTGATAAGTACTGGGAGGATTGAGATTTTTTTTTTTTTTTTTACAAATTTGTATAACTTTCTGACACCATTTTTTTTTATTTTTAGGAATACCAATTGATTGACAGGTCACCTTGCTTACTGCTACACTGAGCTGCTGTCTAATGTCTATTTAACACTAACATGCACTAACACACATAACGTATCTGCAGCGGATACTTGCCTATTTACTTCAATAGGCTGATATACTTGAAGCGAGATTGTCATCCCGCTGCGCTGGGTCCATCTAGTCTTTTCTTCCAGTATTATCTTAGGATAGATATATGTATATACCAGGCAGGTTTACATTCACTTAGTGTAGATTTACCACCCACATCTGCTGGAAGTCTGTTCCAAGTATCCACTACTCTTTCAGTCAAGTCCTATTTTTTCATATTGCTTCTGATTTTCCCCCCACTTACCTCAGACCGTGCCCCCTTGTTGGCGTCTTCAGTTTCCTATTACCGTACACCCATTCTGCGTCTATGTTTGCAGGTATTAGGTTGTTGCCTTCAGGTTAATAACAAAAAGCCGCTGTCTGTTTACTTGCTCTTTTATGTCTTCCTATTCTCTAGATTGGCTTTCATTCCTTATCTATTCATTCTCCCATTCATTCCCTCCAGAGAGTCTTCATCTTCTGTTCCTGCCACCCCCACCCTAATCCTCGATTTTCCCTTCTTCGACCCGTTCTATCTTCTTTTTTATCCTCTAAGCCCTCTGCTTATTGGTCATAGACCTTTTACCTTGTCATCTAATGTTATCTATTGTAACCTCTGTCTCCTGCTATTGTGCCTATTGCCACAGCTTTATCCTCTTTATTTCCTTCTCAGACATTAGGCACACCTGGTTACAGCTTATATTCTTTCTGTTACTCTACTACTCATATACTTCTATGCACTCTATATGAAAAGGTGGATTATTTTACATTTAAAGGGGTACTGTGGAGGTAAAATAAAATCAATCGACTGGTGTCAGAAAGTTATTTAGATTCGCAATTTACTTCTATTCTCAAGTTAAATCTCAAGTTTTCCAGTACTTATCAGCTGCTGTATGTCCTGCAGGAAGTGGTGTATTTTTTCTGACACGGTTCTCTCCGCTGCCACCCCTGTCCATGGCAAGAACTGTCTAGAGCAGGAGAGGTTTTCTATGGGGGATTTATTGCTGCTCTGACTGTCCCTGCCATGGATAGAGGTAGCAGCAAAAAGTACGGTATATATCTATTTCTCAGGCCCAGTGTCAGCGCAGGGCTTACCTGGGCAAGTGCCGGGGCCCCAGCACCTCCAGGGGCCCAGAGAGGGAAAGGGGCCCAGTGTTTTTACGTTCAGCCTGTAGTGACGGAGACGGAGCAGGACCTGTGAGCGTTCTGCAGAGAGAGGAATGAAGGACCTGATCACATGACCCACAGGTCCTCAATACTACTGTGTGGAGAGCAGCCGAACAGAGAGGAAGAAGACTGAGCTCTAAGTGCTGTGTGTATGTGTGTGTCAGTCAAAAATGTTCGTCAGTAATGTGTGTCAGTCAGTATGTATGTGTGTCATTCAGTATGTGTGTGTGTCAGTCAGTGTGTCAGTGTGTGTGTCAGTCAGTAATGTGTGTCAGTGTGTGTGTGTCAGCCAATAATGTGTGTCAGTCAGTAATGTGGGGTTATTTGTATTGTATGGCCGGGTAGGGGGTGGAAATAGAGGCTGCCAGTAACTTACCTCTCCAGTTCCAGCATCGGGTCCCATATTGCGCCGCCCCGTTCGGCCACCGTTTCCTGGTCTGAGCTGCAGCTTGAGAGGTGACGTCTCAAGCAAGCTCAGTGATTCAGCGGTCGTAGCAGGGTCCCGCCTCGGCGGCTGAATGGCTGAGCTGCCTTGAGACGTCACGTCTCAAGCCGCAGCTCAGACCAGGAAGCGACAGTGGGACGGGAGAACGGGGCGGCGCGATCCGGGGCGGTACGTGACCGCTGGCTTCTATTTCCACCCCTTTCCCGGCCATACAATAAAAATAACCCCAGCCTGGAGTACCCCTTTAAGTGTCTGCGTCAGTAATGTGAGTGCGTGTGTGTGTTAGTGGTGTCTCAAGTGATTGTGCATAGTAGATGGATGGATGGATGGATGAATAAGGGGCCCACTGAGGTTCTGTCACCCAGGGGACACCAAAAACCTGGAGTACTCCTTTGTAGCAAATATGGTGGCAAGGTAAGCGGTACAGGTCATTATCAGGAGCATTATCACTCCCTTCCAATGTCTGTCTATCACCTCAGTTGTATTCATGCTGTGAAGCTTTGCTTATCCCGTTACCTCCTTGCTAATGACCTTGATCCTGGATACTTTTATTTGCCATAGGAATGTCACTGTGTTTTCATTTATTGGTTTAGATGTTGCTATGCTATGAACAATAGGTTGGTATCATGTAGCCAATATTGTCAGGATAACATAATGCTAATAAAAAACTTAAAGGGGTAGTTCAGAAAAAAAAAAAAAATCTTTTAAATCAGTTGGTGCAAGAGTCTTCCAGTACTTATCAGCAGAGTCCCAGTGGAGATGGATTAAGGCAATGAGCATTACGTATTGTTATGCAATTTTAAATAAATAAAATAATAATTTATTTAAATATATATATATATATATATATATATATATATATACACTGTATATATATATATATATATATATATATATATATATATATATATATATATATATATATATGTAAAATGTATTCCTCCAAACAACCTCTTTAATACAATCTTTAAAGGTGGTACTCTGGAGGAAAAAAAAAGTGCTTTTAAATTAACTAGTGTCAGAGAATTATATAGATTTTTTCATTTACTTTTAAAAATGTCAAGTCCGGTACTTATCAGCTGCTGTATGTCCTGCAGGAAGTGATGTATTCTTTCCAGTCTGACACAGTGCTCTCTGCTGCCACCTCTGTCAGTGTCAGGAACTGTCCAGAGCAGGAGAGGTTTTCTTTTAGCATTTGTTACTGCTCTGGACAGTTCTTGACACGGACAGAAGTGGCAGCAGAGAGCACTGTGTCAGACTGGAAAGAAAACTCCACTTCCTGTAGCACATACAGCAGCTGATAAGTGCTGCGAGACTTGAGAATTTTAAATAGAAGTAAATGACAAATCTCTGGCAGTTAATTTGAAAGAATTTTTTTTTGCTCAACTACCCCTTTAAGCGGTTAAAGCCACTGCGTAAATCTGCATCATAACATGACATGCTGCAGAATAAAATTTCCAGCTTCATTTCCTTCAGAAAAGGTGCACAGCATGTGGATGAGATTTGTAACATTTCTGTACTTCTGTAATCTGCTGCCAATCTTCTGTGTGTAAATCAGCAGCAAATAACTTCAGTTCTGCTACATAGGTATATAGCGTATCTCTTCAATGGTTCCAAGAACTGTTGCTGTACACTATATAGATTACTTCTGTGCTGTGTAGATCAGGACACCCAGCTATTTAATCACTCAGCCAAATTTCTCACTCACAGCCTGAGTTTCAGAAAAGAGAAGGCCGGACGTAACGCAGTTTAGGGAGGCCGGCATGACAGGGAAAATGGAGCGCAAGGGTTAATAGGGGGTGGGGGTCAGCAGTGAGAGAGAGCGGGAACAGGGAGGGGGTGGAGCTAGAGGGGGGGAGGTTTTATAGACCTCCCTACTGAGGAACAGGACAACACACGAGGAGCGGTGGTGGAAGAGTCCTGACGTGCTGGTGGAGCGTGTGTAGAGTGCAGACCGTGACTCACCGTTATGGCCCTTTCGGTTCCCGAACTGTTACAGCACCTGCGGGAGGCGGCGGCATCCTTCGAAGATCGGGCCTGGCTTGATACGCAGGTACAGGCCAGCCTGAACCCTCCCTCCGCTCCTTTTCCGGCGGCCGGTTCTCCCGGTCCCGCTGTTCCGGGTCCGTCCGGAGCGGGGTCCCCTGCCCCGGTATCACCTCCCGGCTCTCTGTTTTCGGCCTCTCCAGCGGAGCGCCGGGATGAAGACGACGACAGCCCGCCCCCTCCTGCCCGGCAGCGTAGCTCGCGGCGCTCGCGGCCGCCTGCTCGGCTCAGCCCGTCTTCTCCCCCGAGGGCCCGACGCCGCCGCAGGAGCCCCTCCAGGGACCCTCCAGGCTCGGCCCCCCTTCCCACCGCCCGGGGTCGGGGCCCGAGGTCTGAGAGGAATCCACCAGTGCGGCCGGGCCCTGCGGATCGGGGTAGGCCTCAGCCCTCAGCCAGGGGCCCCCTCCCCCCGTCCAGGCAGCGTGAGCAGTCACCGGCGGCAGGTTCCCTTGGCGAGGTTCCGGTCAGGGCGCCTGCCAGACGTGCCCCCGGCACCCAGAACCCCCGAAGCACCTCGCGCCGGTTGCGGTCGGCAGCCGGGCGCGCAGCGGATGACGTCACCGGAGGCAGCCGACGAGAGCCCATGCGGTCTGCTGTGTCCCTGCCTGCTAGCGGCCTTGCGCCGGGGAGGGGATCGGTTCCCCCTGCTCCAGCATCATCCCATATGGCCTGCAATCGTCGGGCCGGTTCCTTGATGCCCGGCTTGGATCTTCGTGGTGACGGCGCGGAGGCAGATCGACGGGGGGACCCGGAGTTTCCGGCTGGCGGGCCCACAGCACCCGGGCAGCCTGGTGAGTCTTCCATGTTTGTCTCTAGTGCACTTGTCTCTGCTGGGGGGGGTTGGGGTCGGGGGGACCCTGGTGTGGGGGTGTCTAGTCCAGAGGGGGGCTCATGGGGGGGTTTGGGTGCGAGTCTGCAGGAGCTTTTAACGGGGATTAGGGCCTTGGTGGGGCGCGCGTCAGCTACAGGGCAAGCGGCAGCAGGGCCTGAAGTTGCGCAAGCGCCGCCTGGGGGGGAACGGGTCTCTGGACGGGTGGCTGTTGGGTTGGGGGTTGCGCAGGCGCCTGTGTCAGCGTGGGTTGGGGTGCCTCCAACACCGGTTTCCGCGGCTGCGGTTGAAGGAGCGACCTCCGGGGGTTCGACTGGCGTAGCCGTGTCCGTTCAGACAGAAAAAGAAAAGGAGGTAGACTGGGTGAGATTGGATGATCGGGCTAAGGGTGAGGTTTATGTTTGTTTTGAGGGGCCCTTGGGGGCTCATTTGAAACCGGAAGTGAGGGAAAAAATCTGGCGGGATGAGTATGTGGAGATCTTCTCCCTCCTCCCGCTGGAAAAATTTAATCTAGACAAGGGCAAGCGTTTTGAGCTAAAAAAGGAAGAGGAGGAGAAGCGCCGGTGGCGGCTTATTCCACAATCTTTTACGAATTGGCTTCAGGCGTTCGCCATCTTGGCAAGCGTGATAGGGGAAAAGGCCCCTGAGAATTGTTCGGGCCTTTTCTGCTATCAGGATTCTATTGGGGAGGCATACCGCGTATACGGGGGTCAGGCTTGGCTCCGGTATGACGAGCAGTTTAGACAGCGAAAGGCGGTTAGGCCAAGTATAAAATGGGATCAGAAGGATATTGGCCTTTGGCTGAAGGTCATGGGGCCTGCACGCCAGGGGCAGTCCTTTCTTGGGGGGGCCGGATTCTCCGGCCAGCCTTCCGGGCAACTTCAGTCGCAGCAATCGGGGGGGGGGGGAGGGAAAGCCGGTTTGTGCTGGCAGTTTAATGAGGGCCAGTGCAAGTACGGGACGGCCTGCAAATTTCGGCATGCCTGCGGAACATGTGGGGGGACCTCGCATGGTTCCGCCCGCTGCTTCAGAAAGGGAAAAGGTCGTGGCACTGGATATGGGGGTGACTCCGGTGAAAGTGGGCGCGATGCGCCCCTTTCTAGACAGATTCCCGGACAGGGCCAGGGGGCGGCTCTGCTCATTGAGGGTTTTGCGGTGGGTTTTCTCATTCCTTCGCCTCCCCATGCGGTCCCTTTTACGACGAGAAATCTGCGGTCGGCATATCAACACCCATTGGTGGTCTCTGCGAAGTTGTCCAAGGAAGTCTCCTTGGGTAGGATGGCGGGCCCCTTTCCTTCCCCTCCTTGGGGCGATTTAGTGGTGTCCCCGTTGGGTGTGGTTCCCAAGAAGGAGCCGAATAAATTTCGGCTCATTCATCACCTTTCTCACCCCCATGGCAGGTCGGTGAATGACGGGATAGACCCCGACTTATGTACGGTGGTTTACACCTCGTTTGATGCGGCGTTGGCATGGGTGCGAGAGTATGGCCCAGGAGCGTTGATGGCAAAAACGGATATTGAATCCGCTTTTCGCCTCCTTCCAGTTCGCCCTGAGAGTATGCGTTTGCTGGGCTGCTTTTGGGAAGGCGCCTTCTTTGTCGATAGGTGTCTCCCCATGGGCTGCTCACTTTCGTGTGCTTATTTTGAAGCATTCAGCTCCTTCCTGGAATGGGTGGTCCGGGACCTGGCTGAGGTGCAGTCGGTCGTTCATTACTTGGACGATTTTCTGTTCATTGGTCCACCCGGATCGCCTATTTGTCGGACATTACTGGGGACGATGGAGTGGGTTTCGGATCGTTTTGGGGTTCCGCTGGCTGGGGAGAAAACGGAGGGCCCGGCGACTGCACTTAAGTTCTTGGGAATCACTATTGATTCTGTTCGAATGGAGTGTAGGTTGCCTGACGACAAGCTTGAGGCTCTGAAGGCAGAGGTCCGGCGGGCTCAAGTTAAACAAAAAATTCAACCCAGAGAGCTTCAATCGCTTTTGGGAAAATTGAACTTCGCCTGCCGCATTATGCCCATGGGGAGGGTGTTCTGCAGGCGTTTGGCGGGGGCGACGGCGGGCGTTAGGGCGCCACATCATTTTGTCAGGCTGACGAGTGAATTGCGGGAAGATTTAAGGGTGTGGTCTTCCTTTTTGGAGAACTATAATGGCAGGTCTCTGGTGATAGCCCCGGTTGTGAACGATTTTGACTGGGAGTTGTTCACGGATGCAGCAGGGAGTGTGGGATTTGGAGCCTATTGCGGGGGCCAGTGGTGTGCGGGACTGTGGCCGGAGGACTGGATGGCGAGGGGTCTAGTGCGGAATCTGGCTCTCCTGAAACTTTTCCCCATAGTAGTTGCGGTAACGGTCTGGGGAGAGAGGTTCCGGGATCGGAAGGTCCGGTTCCATTGCGACAATCAAGCAGTGGTTTCCGCCATCAACTCAGGCTCGGCCTCTTCCCCGCCGGTGGTGCGCTTGCTGCGTAATTTGGTGCTTAGCTGTCTGTCCCTTAATGCTTGGGTGGTGGCGGTTCATGTGCCGGGTGTGCGTAACTCAGTGGCCGATTCTCTTTCTCGTCAGCAGTGGGAGCGGTTCCGAGCCCTGGTCCCGGAAGCGGCTGCGGAAGGAATCCCCTGTCCGCTTCATCTGTGGAGGCTTGCCTGTTGACGGCGGAAGAGCTTGTGCGGTGTTCTCTTGCGGGAAGCACCTGGTCGGCCTACTCTGCAGCTTGGGAGGAGTGGAGGTCTTGGGAGAGTCGTTGGGGTACAGGGCAGTCAGACGAGGAACGGGTTGGGGCCATACTGGGGTGGTTAGGACACGCAGCTGCGACGGGTTGGTCGGTTTCACGAGTGAATCGTTTTGTGGCTGCGCTGGCTTTTGGTCTTAAGCTTCGGGGTCTCAGAGATGTTACTAAGAATTTTTTAGTGGGTCAGGCGTTGAAAGGGTTTCGCAGGGGTAGAGTTCAGCCAGATACTAGGAGACCGGTGTCATTTGCGTTGTTGGAAAGGATTGGTGCTCGGTTGGAGTCAGTAGGCAGGTCAGAATCGGAGGTTGCATTATTTAGTTTGGCTTTCTCGTGGGCGTTTTTTGGAGCCTTGCGGGTGGGGGAGTTGGTGTCCCCTTCGGCCAGCAGAGCGGGGGGCTTGTTGCGGGAGGATGTAAGGCTGGAGGGGGACATGGTAGTGTTTCGGATCAGGCGGTCAAAAACGGATCAGAGGGGTAGGGGGCGTGAGGTGGTGTTGCGGGCGGTGCAGGGGTCGCCAATGTGCCCGGTGCGTTGTTTGGCGGTTTTCTTGGGTTTTCGGGGGGCAGCAGGGGGCCCTTTGTTACGCCATGGTGACGGGTCTTTTCTGTCTAGGTACCAGTTTTCTGCGGTTTTTAGGAGATGTCTGGAGGAATTGGGTTTGGATGGGTCGGCTTTTGCTCCCCATTCCTTCAGGATTGGGGCAGCTACTGAAGCGGCTGGTTGGGGGTTGAGCGCGGAGGTTGTGCGGCGCATAGGCAGGTGGGAGTCGGGTCGGTATAGGTCTTACGTGAGGCCGCATATGGTGGTGGTCTAGTGTGGACGAGGGTTGGCTTAATGGGGGAATAGGCGGGGGGGGACGGCTGTCCTTGGTAAGTGTGATATTGCTGGTGTTTGGTGTGTTTGGTATTTCCGTTCCTTAACCACCCCCCCCTTTTTTGTTTGTTTTATATGTTGCAGGTCCAGGACTTTGTCTGATTTGGATTATGGGGCATTCGTTTGTATGCCGGGATGCACGGAGGGCAGACGTTCGCCCAGAAGGGCGGCAGCTTGGTTTGTCCAGGGAGGAGGCGGTTGTGCGGTGGCTGGGGGTGAGCGGTATGGCGTGGAATCGTATGCTTCCTGACTTCTGTCGTTTTGCTCGGCTTGACAGGCCCCCAGATATATTGGTATTGCATTTGGGGGGGAACGATCTGGGAGTGCGCCCTTTCCGCGAACTGATCAGGGATGTCCGCTATGACATCTTGCGCCTCTGGAGGACTTTTCCAGGGGTGCTGGTGGTGTGGTCGGACATCGTCCCCAGGAAAACCTGGAAAGTGGCCCGATCTGTTGAAAAGTTAAATAAGGCACGGGTGAAGGTCAACCGGGCGGTGGGCTCGTTTGTGTCCAGGAATGGGGGGGTGTCCGTGAGACATCGCGAGCTGGAGGATGTCTCCGTGGACTATTGGTTGGGTGATGGCGTTCATCTGAACGCAGTGGGGACCGACCTGTGGACTCTGGCGTTGGGTGAAGGGATAGAGCGGGCCCTTGTTTTGTGGAGGAACTCGCACGTTTGAGGGGTTCAAAGGTGCTCGTGGTGGCGGGTTAGGGGGTCCTTGGAGTTGGCAAAATGTACAAAGGGGGTACACGAGGGAGGGTGAACCCCCCGTTTAATTAGAGGATCAGCAGGTTAATTGGAGGATATTGGGCTCCCGACAGGGTGGTGTCCCGGGGAGTGGTCGGGTGTTATGGGTAATCGGCCAATGGAGTTGGAATAGGGGCTCCTGAGCCTGTGGTAACCGGCTGGGGGCAGGAATAGTTACAAGATGTTTATCTCTAGGATAAATAGTGCAATTTATGGTGGCCGGTTATATATATTTTAGCTTCAAGGACTCCCTCCCGTACCGGACAGTTAGTTTGCATTGATATATTATATTATATTCAGATAATGGTTATTTATGTTTTTGTGTTATTTTGTTAATAATAAAATTGGCTGCTGTGGCCAAATATTTCCAAAGGTTGGAGTCGGTGTCTCATTTCTGGGGAAAAAGGTAAGGGGAGAAGGGCTTTGGGAAAAGGGCTACAGAGGGATCATTTTTCCCATGTCAAGAGAAGGCCGGACGTAACGCAGTTTAGGGAGGCCGGCATGACAGGGAAAATGGAGCGCAAGGGTTAATAGGGGGTGGGGGTCAGCAGTGAGAGAGAGCGGGAACAGGGAGGGGGTGGAGCTAGAGGGGGGGAGGTTTTATAGACCTCCCTACTGAGGAACAGGACAACACACGAGGAGCGGTGGTGGAAGAGTCCCGCCCGCCCTCCCTGAAGAGTAGCTTCGGACGGATATGGTTGGTTGGGGGTTGCTCATGGAGGGATTATTATGGGGGTGATGGGTTTGTGTGTTTTGGCTTAATGGTCACTGTCATAGCAGCGGGTGGCGGGTTAGGGGGTCCTTGGAGTTGGCAAAATGTACAAAGGGGGTACACGAGGGAGGGTGAACCCCCCGTTTAATTAGAGGATCAGCAGGTTAATTGGAGGATATTGGGCTCCCGACAGGGTGGTGTCCCGGGGAGTGGTCGGGTGTTATGGGTAATCGGCCAATGGAGTTGGAATAGGGGCTCCTGAGCCTGTGGTAACCGGCTGGGGGCAGGAATAGTTACAAGATGTTTATCTCTAGGATAAATAGTGCAATTTATGGTGGCCGGTTATATATATTTTAGCTTCAAGGACTCCCTCCCGTACCGGACAGTTAGTTTGCATTGATATATTATATTATATTCAGATAATGGTTATTTATGTTTTTGTGTTATTTTGTTAATAATAAAATTGGCTGCTGTGGCCAAATATTTCCAAAGGTTGGAGTCGGTGTCTCATTTCTGGGGAAAAAGGTAAGGGGAGAAGGGCTTTGGGAAAAGGGCTACAGAGGGATCATTTTTCCCATGTCAAGTTCCTTCCTAACCCTTTTTTTTTTTTTTTTTTTGGGGGGGGGGGGGGGGGGGGGGGGCTGCATCAAGCCAACCAGTTCCCAGTTCCTTGTCTACTAGAAATTTCCTCCCAGTGTTCTTGGTTCTATGTTCCTCCCTTGACCAATACATACTATTCCTGGAAGGGTGCTATTCCTGTTCCTGACTCCCAGCTACTCCTGCCTTGACTACTCCGCTCTATTCTTGACTGTGGCCATACTCCTCTGCTGTGACCATGCCCGTATGCCATGATTAATATCCTATCCTTGGGTCATGTGGCAGCTCCTGGCCACACTTCTGAGTTCTGTGCCCCTAGTTCCAGCTTCTGGCATGGTCCTGGCACCCCCAGGTCCGTTCCTGGTGTTTACGTTCCACACTTTATATGCGGCCTGCCTGCTCCTTTTCCATATATCAGATCTGGTCTTCCTGGTTATTTTCCACACCTAATGTCTGTCCTTCCCGGTCCTGTCCCATGCCTCACAGCTGGTCTTCCTGAGACAGGTCTGCATCTTATGTGGTGTCCCACCACGGGTGTTTTTCGTGTTTCCCACACTTGTTGCAAAAAGTTAAGTGGTGATGAAGGTATTTTATAGTTTCACCACAAGATGTCAGTATTTTATCTGTAAGCTCCTATGTATTGCACAGCTGAAGCCAACAAAGGGTTACTGTTTCTTATGTATTATGTACTTTTATTGTCCAATGGAGATGCTCTTTCTTTCTGACCTATCACTTTCTTCTTTTCTTTGCACACATTTCTTTTCACCACTTACAGGTTATCTTATATATCCCTGTAGGAAGTAGTCACTGAGTGGGAGGAAGTGTAGCGTCAGTTCTACTTGTGGGAGGAGAACACACAGAGCAGACATCCCTGCAGTAGCGAAGCCAGGGCCTGGCTCTGCCAGGACCAGTTTAGTTTAGTTTAGTCCAGTGTGTGAAGGGATTTGGTTAAGACACGTGAATGAAGCAACCAGAGACACTCAGTCCTTCTAGTCTATCCACTATATCTACTATGCAGTGCTAGACACTACAAGAGGGAGAAAGTCGGGGTTCATCTCAGCCCATGCCGAGAACCACTCTACAAAGTGGAGGGCAGTATCCTATAACACAAGAGGAACTAGCCTGGATAGAACAAAGCTACCAGAAGGTCTACGTATTCTATCTTTCAGTGCAAGTTAACCAGGAAACGTCGAACACTTAGCTTCACCCAGGTAACCACGACTGGGGCTTGTATCACCCTATAAGGAAGAGTACCTCGACACTGTAGGGAAGAAGGTGGTCAGACATTAGTCAAAGTCCAAAGTCCTGTCTGTTTCTGCCAAAGTGTTGTGTACTTTCAAGAGATTGTACAGTAAAACTGTTCTATTTTTCTATCGCTGGGTCTCAGTCATCTTTTCCTACACACCAGTACCTGTACACGCTATCCGTACACCTTGGGTTAATTTTCCCCTTTCTGTGGGTGGCGTTTTTGTGGGGTCGATTGCCACTCAGGACTACCGTGACAAGAGCCCAAGGGACCCACCAAAACCCGGTAGGTCACTGACCATTTGGGGAGCACTACCGACCATATACAAAGCAGGTACCAACATCACACCTGTGTGCTGGCCTAGCACTGGCGTCACGACAACCACCATCACTGGCCGAGTAGCGTAGCTACCACCACACTTACATCTGGTCTTCCTAATCCACTGTTGGTTTTGTTCCTGACCTCACATTGTGGCTGTGTCCATCTGCCTGCTGGTGACTATTCTGGAGACAGCCATTTGAGACTGCTCCTACAGTAAAGTCCATACTTCTTTCCAAGACTTAAAGGAGAACTGAAGAGGGGAAAAAAAGCTTTTAAATCTACTTGTACCATAAAATTTTATAGCCTTATCCTTCCAGTGCATTATCAACTGCTGTATGTCCTGCAGGAAGTGGTGTATTCTTTCCAGTCTGACACAGTGCTCTCTGCTGCTACCTCTGTCTATGTCAGAAACTGTCCAGGTCAGAAGAGGTTTTTCATGGGGATTTGCAATTGCTCTGGACAATTCCTGACATGGACAGAGATAGCAGCAGAGAGCACTGTGTCAGACTGGAAAGAATACACCACTTCCTGCAGGACATACAGAAGCTGATAAGCACTGGAAGGAGTGAGATTTTTAAAGGGAAGTAACTTACAAATCTGTATAACCTTCTGACACCAGTTTATTTACATTTTTTGAAAACCAAGGGGTCCTTCAGACTCTACACCCCAGTCTAGCCAGTACAAAATCCTTTGTAGCCTCAAGGATCCCCCATCAACTCACCCAAAATACATTCACGGTTATTATTTTGGAAATTCAAGTTACAAAGTTATTTCAATATGTTTTCCATGGCATTAAATGATTTCATATTTTTTCTCATATATATATATATATATATATATATATATATATATATATATATTTTTTTTTTTTTTTTTTTTTCATCTGGAAACAAATATTTTGTTAGTAAAAAAATTTTTTTATATTTCCTGGTGCCCATATGTCCAGCTATTAGACACACATTGCTTTGTGCCTTTTTTATTTCCGGATTTACTGGACACTAAAAAATGTGTGTGGACATCCTCCTACATGTGATGATTCCGTAGTTTTTGTCAGGGGTTGTACTTTTGAAAGTTAGAAGTTATTTTCTTGCTTCGAGAGGAGACAATCTTTTCTTCAGTAGGAGCCCGTGTCTAATTATTAACAGTACTCTGCCGGGATGTGTGTTAAATAAAATACTTAAATTAAGAATCCTCTGACCTTTGTATCTGACCTCCGTCTGCCAACACTAGTTCGGAGACCACCAAGTGAGGTAGTACGAGTCCCAGGTCTCTGTCTCTGGGTGGAGCTGACTAGTGAAGTTCACCTCAACTAGTTGAGTGTATTGTCAGTAAAGTACTTCGGCATAGCGCACCTTTGCTTTACTGGGGATCAGTCCTCTTCATTACCTTTGGGGGTTACTCTCCTGACTGACATCCGGTTACCCTACCTCTAGGGTTCAGCGCTGCATACTGGCTGTTAGTTTCTCACTCTGAACTGGAACTGCAGCTAAAACTGAACTCTTCTGACTGGAACTAACTAAAGCAGGAAACTCCTATCTTATATAGGGTGGTGTGACAGGAAGTGAGGGTGAGAAAGTGGTGTACAGAGTATGAATACCTGTGATTGGTCAAACATATAAAACATAGCTAAACCTTTAACACATACTACAGCTGTGCACAGGGAGAGTGGGACACCTAGTGGCTGCAGTGGAAATCAACAGCTACCAGCACTTGATGTGACACCTGAGAGTGTTACTTTTCCTGGTTGGTATAAAGACTTAGGGAACCGCCTGTGGTGGGACACTACAATATGTCAGAAACGTACGGTTATATCTCATGATTTATTACTAGGGAAAAATTTCTACTTCAGAACTGATCCTCTTGATGAAAATAACAGCAGAAAGTTGAAACCATTACCACCCATTTTGGATTGATGGAACTGTCTGTGGTCACCTATCTGTACTCAATAGTGCTTAACAAATGTTTAACACCCCGCCCCTCCCGCCATGACTACCCCTCTCCACTTTGCATGTCTGCTATCTTTGTATATGTTTCATAGTCATGTCCAACTCTGTTTACGAGAGGGAAATCCATCCCAATACAGAAGCAATACGTTCACATGATAGCGTACATGCAATTTGAAAGAACGAATGCAATGTTCTGATAGCGTTCCCTGAGGCACATCTCTGAAAAAAATTGGAAACTGAGAAGATTCATTTTCATTAGCACATTTTACCTGTTTGCCAACACATGACAAGTATGCCTGTCATGAGTGCCAGGCAGTAGCCGCATTATGATAAGCATACTCATCAGGCATTGTGCCTTCGAGAACTGGGTGACAGCTGAAATACATAGCAATGGTCCCGCTCCAATGTTTAACTCTTTGATTTCCATGGTGTTTTTTAAAAAAAAATTGGATTTTGAATGAGAAAAATTCACTCCAACGTCCCTAAGGGAAATGCCGCCATGATATCACAGACATTCTTTATAAAGAAGAAGGATATGCAAAGTAAATTCTTTGCAGGTAGCTCACCTTTAAAGTGACTCTGTACCCACCGTCTGCCCACCCCAAACCGCTTCTACCTTCAGATAGCTGCTTTTAATCCAAGATCTGTCCTGGGGTCCGTTCGGCAGGTGATGCAGTTATTGTCCTAAAAAACAACTTTTAAACTTGTAGCCCTGTGCCAAACTGGCGTGGCCCAGAGAGTCTATGCATTAGGCTGGCACAACCTCTCTGTCCCTCCTCCCAGCCCTCTTCATCAGGAATGCCCCAGGCAGATTTTTTCCTATTCATCACCTGTGTGACCATGGCACATGGGCTGGATCATTAAGGCACCTGTGCAGTGTTCAGACAAGTGATGAATAGGAGAATACCTGGCTGGAGCATTTCTAATGATGAGGAGGCGGGGAGGAGGGACAGGGAGGTTGTGCCAGCCTAATGCACAGTCACTCTAGGCCACGCCAGTTTGACACAGGGCTGCCAGTTTAAAAGTTGTTTTTTAGGACAATAACTGCATCACCTGCCGAATGGACCCCAGGACAGATCATGGATTAAAAGTCGCTATCCGAAGGTACAAGCGGTTTTGGGGGGAAAGATTGTGGGTACAGAGTCAATTTAAAGTGATACTGTCACCCTTCTTACTCTCGCTTCATTTCATCGGTGGGCAGTGGCACCTAGGCAGGGCTTCATGAAGCCTCACCTAAGTGACACTGTCCACTGATGAAATTAAGTGATTATAGAGGAGAAAGAAGACACAGATGTAATGGCATATGGTCGTGTCTGTTATCCCCTACCTGCTGAAGGTTGCTCTGTCCTGTGGTCATCTGTACCCACTCCTGCTCTGAGCTGACCTCCTGGAGGATTAGGCTCCCTCTAGTGGCAGATGTGCGCCTGTTCACCTGTATTTATAGCTCAGCCCACATGTTCTGGAGAATTCTACCCTGTTCACCTAAGGGTATATATATATATATATATATATATATATATATATATATGTATATATATACACCACCACACCACCACTGTGCTCAGTTGTTACTGTGTTTGAGTCAACAAACCACGTTTGTGCTCCCTGGCTGCCCCCCCCCCCTTCCTTGCTTCTTCTACCGGTCGTCTTTTTTGATCTTGCTTCATTTCTGATTCTCAGCTCAGCTCAAGTCTAAACAGTACTAACTCATCATAATTTGAAGTGTAACTTCAGAGGAAGAACATCTATTTTCAGGCTCCTTCATCATAAGCCGGTGGTCACCGGGATCTTCTCTAAGAGTAGAAACCTGGGAGTTTCCCACAGTGAAGCCCACCCGGCCTTGTGGCTGGCTGTGATGAACGCCGGGGGCTCCTTAGACTCTGCTCCTTGGAGAAGGTATGTCAGCACCCCTCAGTGATCCAAGGGATCCACCTCCTCGTTTCAGGTCTATCCGTTACAACAGACAAGTTTTATATTTGTATTTATTGAATGTGCAGCATCTAAGCCTGTGGATGACGCACAAAGAGTAAGGGGGTGACAATATCACTTTAAGAGAATTTTTAGAACATTACTGAGGATTAAAAAAGCCAACCTAAAATCTTTCCTAAAAGGGAAAGTTACCCAACTGTAGACGGCCGTTGCTACTGGGATTTCTGGGGTTGATCTCTGGATTCAATAGCAGGAAGTCCTTGTGATAAGGTGAGTGTTCATACAATATATTGGCAAAAATCTCAGGTAACATTGTTTGATCATTGCTTAGTCCTAATATGTCTCTGTCTATCTGAAAATAAGAATGCTATGGCTGCCAGAAATTAAGGAAACAAAATGTAACAATTTTTTGTTTTTCCAAATTAAAAAATTGGACTTGTTCTTAAGTAGGTAAACCATATTTTCCAGGTCCTTGTCCTCACATAGCATAGGAGGAGTTTGAGTATTTTGTGTAACCTTGTCACTCACTACCATGTGAATATATTCATATGCTGTTTTCTAAGATAAGAATAGACTTCACAAAGGCATTGTATAAAGCTTAGCTCTTCTTCATAGCGTTCATATGATTGTATGTGACAAAACATGGATAAGAAAGTAGTCACAAGTAAGCTCTAGACACCTCTTGTTGTCAGATCAAGGTCAACTCCTTGTAATACACAGATTGTATACTGGTGACCACAGCTGTTAGGTAACATATATAGATGATATTCAGCATGGTAGCACAAAGAATAGCAATTATAGCTGGGAGAAAAGACTCTTCACAGCATGCAGAAGGGAGTATCAGTAGAAAATACATATTGTAAGGCAGATCACTGTACATAATGGCTGAAATTCACAGGATGTTCTTTCACCAATTCACCTCCAATATCTCTTGGCCAAATTTATTCTCCAGCTGTACTCTAAATATTATACACATATACCGTATAGAAGTATAGATTGTACTGTATCGTATAGTATAGAGTTGTTTTAGACAATATGTTCTTTAGTGATAATAGTTTTTTAGCTGATATCCGTAAGTGTACATTTATGACCATGTATTATTCCAGTGCTATTCGATTCCAGTCCTCATGGCCCACTGCCACTCTTCAAAAGGATTGACTAAATAGCCCCTAGGTTTCCCCTCTTTAACTCCTGTGCTGGGTGCTAGGTATTACTAGACCACTACCTCTGAGAGTGAACCCAGTATGGGTGGCCCAGCAGACCAGGAGACAGCGGTGTCAGGCACTAAGGTGTCAGGTTGCAGAAGATCTGTTCTCATGCTCGTGATGAACAGTCCAGGTCAGCCATGGGTGGACATAAAACCTAGACCAATAACCCATAATTTTGCCCTGTACTCTTAGAGTGCTCCAGACTATTTTCTGGAGATATCCATCTACATCAGTGTTTCTCAACTCAAGTCCTCAAGACCCACCAACAGGTCATGTTTTGAGGATTTCACAGGTGATATAATTATAGTCAGTGCACCAATACCTGCCACAGCTATTCGTTGTATAGGATATCTGCAAAACGTGACCTGTTGGTGGGTCTTGAGGACTGAAGTTAAGAAACACTGATCTACATGGATAAATTAGAAAGAGAGAGGTGAAACAACTGTTTCCTTTCCCCTATACTGCTCAGGAGGCTTTTCCTGTTTTGCTGTTTCCCCGCCCCTTGGCCAGGTGCTCACTGATTGGTGTTATGTCAGTGGTGAGCAGGGTTACAGATGTGGTGTTACAGCTTGCCTGGCAACAAAAGAAACAGAGATCATGTGACTTTGGTCTTGGAAGGAACGGGGAGGACTGAGGAGTAGAGACAGAGTGGACCAGTAAGTGAGGATTTCTAGCAGCTTCAGAGAGTAAGGGTGGTATTACACGGGCCGAGCAGGGCCCGATAATACCTGTAAACGAGCGCCGATCTGCTAGCTCGTTGCTCGTTTACTGGGCCTATTACACGGCCCGATAATCGTTTGACAAGAGCTGCAAGGACATCGTTACCGATGTCCTTGCAGCCCTTGCTAAACTGGCATACATTACCCATCCATGTTCCAGGGCTGCTTCTGCCGTCCAATTCTCCCGGCGCGCTCTAGCTTCACAGCGGCCTGTCAGCTAGTAGGCCGCTCAGCCAATCACAGGCCGGGACCGCCGCGGCCTGTGATTGGCTGAGTGGCCTATCAGCTGACAGGCCACTGTGAAGCTAGAGCGCGCACGGGACCCCGGGAGAAGCGGACGGCAGGAGCAGCCCTGGAACGTGGATGGGTAATGTATATCGTTAGACGCCGGCCATGCACCGCTATTACACGTAGCGGTGCGCGGTCGGCGCCCGACAAAAATAGGGTCTAACCTATATCAACGATCACCCGATGATCGTTGTCATCGGCTGATCGTTGCATTTATTACACGGCGCTATAATCGGCCGAATCGGGCCAATTCGGCCGATTATCGTTCTGTGTAATAGTACCCTAAGTCAGGATGTGCGGCCGACAAATGGCCCAATACATATAATAGAAACCTATTACAAACAAGCTTAGATTATGGGTGGGAATTAAACAAAGGTAATCTTTTCTTAGGGTGCGTTCACATGTACAGGATCTGCAGCGGATTTTCTGCTGCTGATCCGCAGCAGATTGCATGTAAATAACTGAACACAGCATCAAATCTGCTGCGGATCTGCTGCGGATCCTGTACGTGTGAATGCAACCTTAAGTGAGACTGATAGTCAATAACCAAAAAGAAGACGCTGTATACTGTACCATATATTGGTTAGTATGATCAGTTTAACAAGAATACATGTCTTCCAGAAGGTTTTTTTTTTTATTTTTTATGTTTGAGATTCATTTTATAATCTATGTAATAATCTGTTATCTCGTCTCTCCGATAATTTCATAATCTGGCACCCGTCAGGTCCTGTTGATGAATCGGAAAAAATGGTGTTTTACAAAACACTGACAAATACCAAACACGTCGGTTTTCAATTTTCAAGTAATTTAATTTGCAATCTGAACATATGTTCATGAGAAGGATCCGGCTTGTGTATCTGCACTGACAGAACAGATCTGGGAGCCAGGCTTTTTAACTGCTTTATTAGGTTCCCATAAGCATGCCTGAACAGATAAATCCAGATTAATTCTTCTTGGAGGTCAATTCTTGACACCGACATGCACAGAGTCAGGCATTGTGTGACCCCAACCTACCACCGGGACCGCATTTCGACAAGCTTATTAAAGATTTCAAAGGCCACATTGTTTTTCAGCTGACAGAAAAATAAACATAGAGACATTTAACACAGCACATAGTGTACCCCGGATAACAGAATGCATTGCTATTTATAAAGCCACAGCTGTTACTGCCGCAGACCCTCCGAAGAAATCCACCTCTTCCTACAAAAATGACGAAATAAGCGTGGTCAAATATTCGCCCATACGTTAAACTCTTCTATTGTAGGTCCTGAACATATATACTTTGCTTTTTGCACAGTAATATTGATTTAAAGGGGTTGTCCAGCGAAAATCTTTTTCTTTTAAATCAACTGGTGTCAGAAAGTTATATAAATTTGTAATTTACTTCAATTTAAAAAATCTTAAGTCTTCTCATACTTATCAGCTGCTGTATATCCTGCAGGAAATGTTGATTTATTTCCAGTCTGACACAGTGCTCTCTGCTGACATCTTTGGCCAAGACAGGAACTTTGTCTCGGTTTGCTATGAATCCCCATAGAAAACCTCTCCTGCTCTGGGCAGTTCCTGTCTCGGCCAGAGATGTCAGCAGAGAGCACTGTGTCAGACTGAAAATAAAACATTTCCTGCATGACAAACAGCAGCTAATAAGTATGGGAAGACTTGAGATTTTTAAATAGAAGTAAATTACGAATTTATATAACTTTTTGACATCAGTTGATTTGAAAGAAAAAGATTTTTGCTTGACAACCCCTTTAAACCCCTATATGTAGTTGTCCGATCAGTAGGGGGTCCTACTGCTGGGATTCCCACCTAAGGAATGTCCACCATCGAGTGACAAACAGAATTAACCATTCAACTCTACGGGCCAGATAAAGATAGATGACTATCGCTTTTGGATATCTTCTTCTGACCCGTAGAGGAGTACCCCCATAGGGTCCGTTACACGGCTGATGAAGGCCCCAATAATATTGGAAACGAGCGCCAATCTGCTAGATCGGCGCTCGTCTACTGGGCTTATTACTCGGTCGATAATCGCTTAGCAAGGGCTGCAAGGACATCGCTAGCGATGTCTATGCAGCCCTTGCCCAAAAAGTTAATACATTACTAGTGCACCCGATATTCTACAGGTATGAGATGAAAATCCCTTTAAGTGGGCCTCAATGAGACAAGATAGATATGGATTATGAGATGGTCATAGAACAAACAATATATGAAACATATTTTATTACCTATTGGGGTAGGTGGTAACTGGCAGTAACTGATCTCTTCTTGGAGTTCCACCTTTTTCCCACCAACACAAACTTTGCATTGGTTGGTAATTACCAATGGTAATTATAATAATTAGAGATGAGGGAATTTTTCAAAAATTTGGTTCAGCAGGTTCACCGAACTTTAATGAACCGCACTAAGACAGCTATACACTAGGAGGTGTTTAGGTGTTTTACTGCGGCTTGTAAAGACTGTTTGGGCCATCACTCTACAAGCAGCTGAAGACACCGGAAGGCCACAAGAGCAAAGGAGAGAATTTTTTTTTTCTTTAAAAATCTCAAGTCTTCCAGTACTTATCAGCTGCTGTATGTCCTGCAGGAAGTTGAATATTCTCTTCAATCTCACACAGTGCTCTCTGCTGCCACCTCTGTCCGTGTCAGGAACTGTCCAGAGCAGGAGAGGTTTTCTAGAGGGATTTGCTTTTAGACACTAGAGGGAGGAAGTCCTACTATGCTGGTGTTTTTATTGGCTGGTGAGAACCTGTACCTCCATTTGTACTGCAGTGTAAACAGACAAGGAAATTGGAGATGTACTTGAGTTATAAAAACGAGTAGATGCACCTGCCTGGAGAATAGGAGTGTTTGGATGTCAAGCAGCATCTGAGAAGAGCCCGGATTCTTATTTTTGCTGCAAAGCCCCATCCTCTATGAACTCCAATCTTTTTATTACTATCCCATCAGCATCTTCTGCCTCATTGCTTCAAAATTGAGAGGAAAGTGCATTATTATCAAGTGGCAGTATACAGAGGCCTTTTAAAATAATACTGGAGTTCAAGCAACTTAAATGAGAATAAGGAGAGCAGGTTCTGGCAAAAATATCTTAAAGAAGTTTCTTGCTACACCTGAACACCCAATCTTGAGATATCTATCTATCTATCTATCTATCTATCTATCTATCTATCTATCTATCTATCTATCTATCTATCTCCTATCTATCTATCTATCTATCTATCTATCTATCTATCTATCTCCTATCTATCTATCTATCTATCTATCTATCTATCTATCTATCTATCTATCTCCTATCTATCTATCTATCTATCTATCTATCTATCTATCTATCTATCTATCTGTCTATCATGGTAGCATTTTAAGTTGAGCTCATCATTGAGCACCACTACACAGTTAGGCTATGTTCACACTACATAAAACTACGGCCGGGGTGGAACATAGCCTTATTGTCAATGGGATCCCGACCGGAGCGTACACACATCGTATGCGCTCCGGCCGGGATCCTGTGCGGCGCCGGAAACAACTGACAGAAAGACCTGTCAGTTCACACAGTGAAGCAAGCGGCTCCGGCCGCTTGCTTCACTGTGGGCTATGGGAAGCTCTGATGCGGGCGCGCTGATGCGCCTGCATCAGAGCTCCGCGGCCGGAGAGATCATCCGGCCGGTACTTAAGTACCGGCCGATATGATACGGGCTAAGACCGGCCGTTCCGTGACCCGGCCGGGGTCATGGAACGGCCGGGTGTTCACGTAATGTGAACATAGCCTTAAAGTTAAAGCTGATGCCCTTTTTCCTTTTTTTATTACACAGTATGAACATAGCCATAGACGTTTGTACAATTAGTAAGTAATTCAGAATATTGTATAATAAATCACATCCAGGGTAGGACTGAAGGGGTTGTCCAGGCCTAAACAAAAACATGTCTGCCTTCTTCTTTAAGAAACAACCCCTCTCCTATCCTATGGGGGAGATTTATCAAACATGGTGTAAAGTGAAACTGGCTCAGTTGCCCCTAGCAACCAATCAGATTCCACCTTTCATTCCTCACAGACTCTTTGGAAAATGAAAGGTGGAATCTGATTGGTTGCTAGGGGCAACTGAGCCAGTTTCACTTTACACCATGTTCGATAGCCCTCCTCCTATGTTCCTTTAATCCTGGTCAACGCCTTTAAGTTCAATTGATGACCTGAAAGAAAAACATTTAGTGAGAGTTCTTGGGAGGCAAACACCCTAGGGCCATGTTCACAGAGCGGCCGGTCTCTGAAAAGATCATCCCGGCCGGTACTGCAGTACTGGCCGGATATTCTTTCGGCCCGCGAGTGCATTAGCGCACGCCCGCATCAGAACTCAGCACAGCACACTATGAAGCAAGAGGCCGGAGCCGCTCGCTTCATAGTGTGAACTGACTGAGCTTTCTGCGGCTGCTATTCAATTAATAGCGGCCGCAAAAAACTGACATGTCAGTTGTTTGTGGCGCCGCTAGGGATCCTGGCCGGAGCGTATAGTATGTGGGACCCCGTAGACAGCAAGCCAATGTATTTTTTCGTATTAACTACGGCCGTTGTTGCAAACGGCAACAACTGCCGTAGAAATACAAAAAAATACGTTGTGTGAACGTAGCCTAGGTTTGTACAGTGTAGGCACCTATATAAATAGCAATTACTAAACATTTACTAATAAGTATTTGCATACCATACAAGAATTACTCACATAATGCCTCATCTAACCATACAAACACTTGTAGTAGGACACATTCCCGAGCCCCAAAGCAAAAAACTGTAAGCCCCCCCCCCCCCACGTACAAGACAAAGCACTGCACACACACACACATATAAATATATATATATATATATATATATATATATATATATATACATACAGAGAAAGGCTGAAAAGCTCATATGGATTAAGCTGAAACATTGCTTATGCATTTTGTGGAAGAAATAAAAGTCACCGTTTGATCACAGCTGATCGGAGTATATATATATATATATATATATATATATATATATATATATATATTCCGTGATAATAATAAAATCTCCTGTGGCCAGAGACAGACACAAAACTGACAGGCAGAGCAGAGAGCCAATGGCTGCTTGCTATCTCAGTCCACTATATTTAACTATTTGGGCCCATTAGGAGCCCTTCTGGATAAATACATAGGTCCAGGAGCAGACTAGCTTCTGTTTCACCCCTCATGTACTCCAGTGTGTAAGTGACACAATGTTCAGAAGACAAGGAAATCTTTGCTCTACTTCTGGTGCACTGATAACCCCCATGCACAGCAGGCAGTGAGAACAGAGGTCAGGGGGTTACCAGTGCAGGAAAGCAAAGTTTTTTTGTCTTTTGCCTGTTAACCTTTTTTTGTGTTGCAGCATGTAAGTAAACATCGGGTCACTTACACACTGCAGTACATAAGAGGTTAAGCAGAAGGACACAGGAGACTTATTTTCTCCCCCAGGCTCCCCTTCGGCACGGGCCCCATAGCAACCGCCTACTTTGCCTCTATGCTAGCTACGCCACTGTGTTCTTGCAATATGCCATCAATCTACTCATTTAAAGCCAAATTGATATAATTTTCTGTATCTGATGACCACATCTAGCATATAACATCTAGCATATGTACACTAACCTTGTTTTTTCTTGGATATATCTGGTTCATTGTACAGTGTTCATATATGCATACCTTCCAACTTTTGCAAAGAGCAAAGAGGGACATATGCGCCGCGGTCCCCATAGCCACGCCCCCATAGCGACCCTCCATAGCCACGCCCCCATAGCAACCCTCCATAGCCACTCCCCTACAGTCACCACAAGCTGCTGACTGAATAGTGTACACAGTATCCAATCCCTCCATATAGTGCCCACATAGTATTCAATCCCCCCATATAGTGCACCACATAGTATCCAATCCCCCCATATAGTGCCCCACATAGTATCCAATGCCCCCATACAGTGCCCCACATAGTATCCAATCCCCCCATATAGTGCCCACTTAGTATCCAATCCCCCCATATAGTGCCCCTTATAGTATCCAATGCCCCCATACAGTGCCCCACATAGTATCCAATCCCCCCATATAGTGCCCCACATAGTAGCCAATTTCCCCCATATAGTGCCCGCATAGTATCCAATGCCCCCATATAGTGCCCCACATAGTATCCAATCCCTCCATATATGCCCCACATAGTATCCAATCCCCCCATATAATGCCCAACATAGTATCCAATCCCTCCATATAGTGCCCACATAGTATCCAATCCCCCCATATAGTGCCCACATAGTATCCAATCCCCCCATATATGCCCCACATAGTATCCAATGCGCCCATATAGTGCCCACACAGTATCCAATCCCTCCATATAGTGCCCACATAGTATCCAATCCCCCCATATATGCCCCAGATAGTATCCAATGTCCCCATATAGTGCCCACATAGTATCCAATGCCTCCATATAGTGCCCACATAGTATCCAATCCCTTATATAGTGCCCACATAGTATCCAATGCCCCCATATAGTGCCCACATAGTATCCAATGCCCCCATATAGTGCCCCACATAGAAGCCAATGCCCCCATATAGCGTGGCCCCACATAGAAGCCAATGCCCCCATATAGTACCCCACATAGTAGCCTATGCCCCCATATAGTGCCCCACATAGTAGCCAATGCCCCCATATAGTGCCCCACATAGTAGCCAATTTCCCCCATATAGTGCCCGCATAGTATCCAATGCCCCCATATAGTGCCCCACATAGTATCCAATGCCCCCATATAGTGCCCCACATAGTATCCAATCCCTCCATATATGCCCCACATAGTATCCAATCCCCCCATATAATGCCCCACATAGTATCCAATCCCTCCATATAGTGCCCACATAGTATCCAATCCCCCCATATAGTGCCCACATAGTATCCAACCCCCCCATATATGCCCCACATAGTATCCAATGCCCCCATATAGTGCCCACACAGTATCCAATCCCTCCATATAGTGCCCCACATAGTATCCAATGTCCCCATATAGTGCCCACACAGTATCCAATGCCTCCATATAGTGCCCACATAGTATCCAATCCCTCATATAGTGCCCACATAGTATCCAATGCCGCCATATAGTGCCCACATAGTATCCAATGCCCCCATATAGTGCCCCACATAGTAGCCAATGCCCCCATATAGTGTGGCCCCACATAGAAGCCAATGCCCCCATATAGTACCCCACATAGTAGCCAATGCCCCCATATAGTGCCTCACATAGTATCCAATCCCCCCATATAGTGCCCCACATAGTAGCCTATGCCCCCATATAGTGCCCCACATAGTAGCCAATGCCCCCATATAGTGCCCCACATAGTAGCCAATTTCCCCCATATAGTGCCCGCATAGTATCCAATGCCCCCATATAGTGCCCCACATAGTAGTCAATGCCCCCATATAGTGCCCCACATAGTAGCCAATGCCCCCATATATGCCCCACATAGTATCCAATGTCCCCATATAGTGCCCCACATAGTATCCAATGTCCCCATATAGTGCCCACACAGTATCCAATGCCTCCATATAGTGCCCACATAGTATCCAATCCCCCATATAGTGCCCACATAGTATCCAATCCCCCCATATAGTGCCCACATAGTATCCAATGCCCCCATATAGTGTGGCCCCACATAGTAGCCAATGCCTCCATATAGTACCCCACATAGCAGCCAATACCCCCATATAGTGCCTCACATAGTATCCAATCCCCCCATATAGTGCCCCACATAGTAGCCAATGCCCCCGGTAACTCACCCATCCGCCAGTCCCAGCAGCTCCTCTCCCGGCAGAGCGTGCACTCCTGTCATCCTCCGTCACGGGCAGCGGGATACAGAGAACTCTGACTGTGCCGGATGTGTCCTGCAGCCTCTATAGTTCATGATAGAGGCTGCAGGTCACTTCCGGCACAGGCAGTGTCTCTGTATCCCGCTGCCCGCGCCGGAGGATGACAGGAGTGCGCGCTCTGCCGGGAGAGGAGCTGCTGGGACCGGCGGATAGGTGAGTTACTGCTTTGTTGTTTTTCTGGTCGGGCCACATATAATGCGGGACACTGGGTGCCGTTCTGGGACCGCAGGACAGCACCCCGAAAACGGGACTGTCCCGTGGAATCCGGGACAGTTGGGAGGTATGTATATGTGTAGTTTACAGTATATATATATATATATGCAAAAAAGGGGTCCGTGGAGCCTCAGTTACGAGTCTCAAAACACGGGAATAGCCAGATATCCCTCTCTCCAGAGAAGGAAGCCCATTGCCAAGGGGTGCCTCCCAGTGGGGAGAGCACCAAACCACCCTGATACGTAGTCCCTCAGGTCCTCACTCTGTAGCGAGCTTTGGGACCTAAATAGGGAAACACCAGGGTGGCCCCTGTGAGTCAAAGTCTAACTCTGTGGCGAGTAATAACGACATAAGACAAGGGTTACCAAGGCTAGGCATCCATCCACAGACTGCAGTTTCGGGGTATTTGCCCCTCGTCAGTGTGGAGCAGGATTCTGGCTACTGGGGCAGTGATAAATAGACCAACAAAACACAACAATCACTGAACTCAGGGAGAACAGTGAAAAATTCCAATGGAGTACTCATTTACAAGTCTCCATTAATTGTCCCATACAAATTTTTTTTTATAAAATTGCAGTCTGTGGATGGATGTCAGTGTATGTATATATGTATATATATATATATATATATATATATATATATATATATATATATGTGTGTGTAGTTTACCACTTGTCCATCTTGTATCTTTGCCTCTTTTTGCTTCTTTCTTACCGCTTCTTGTCTTGCAGTTCATTTCCTATTTGCCTCATTGTCTCTCCTTTAATGGAGTACTCTTCTTTCCTTTGTTCCTCCTCTTCTCCATGACCCCGGACAGCTTTTCCTGTGTCTCCTTCGAAGTTGAAAGTTAAAAGCTGCTCCTCCTGATCCTGAGAGTTTTATAACTTCTTTCATCTTGATAAAACATTCATAAAATGATCACAACTAAAAGGCCAAACAGAGAAAGCCAAGCAAAGCAAAACGCTTCAGGGCAAATGGCAATCAAAGAGAAGTCGCCCCAAAGTTGCAAAAAAAAGAAAAAAAAAATTCAGTTTCCACTGGTGTCAAGAGGCATTCTTCTTAAAGCAAAATATGAAACTAGTGACATTAGTATTCCTGCCATAGGATTATCGCTTCTACATAGGACTGATGCTTCACTGCACTTTTTTTCAACCCTATTCAGGACTATGCAATGTAGTATAGACTCTTAAAGGGGTACTCTGGAGAAAAAAAATAGCTTTTTAATTAAATTTGGTGTCAAAAAGTTATACAGATTTGTAAATCACTTCAAATCTCAGGAACTGTCCAGAGCAGTAGAGGTTTTCTATATGGACAGTTACTGACATGGACAGAGGTGGCAGCAGAGAGCACTGTGTCAGATCGGAAAGGAAACTCCAATTTCTGCAGCACATACAGCAGCTGATAAATATGGGAAGACTTGAGATTTTTAAATTGAAGTAATTTACAAATCTATATAACTTTCAAACATCGATTGATTAGTATTTTCAGTAACCCTTAAACAACTTCAAGTGCATCAGAAATTACATATACAAAGGCTGCATTCTCACAGCCTGTAAAATTGCCTGTGGACGCGGATCCGCAACCACGGACAATTTTAGGTACCATTAAAGTGCAGCCATTTACATGATCTGTACCACGGTCCACATGCGCTCCTGTCATGCTACGGGGGGTGGGTGGGATCCGTGCCCGGGGGCAGGGGGCTCCAGCTAGGGTCTCATCTGATGATCTTTTTTTTTTTTCCCACTCTGAACAGGTATAAAAGCCATAATATATACATGAATTTGATCTTTTCCATGAACAGGCATTGTACATGTACACAATGTGACAGCAAGGGTTTCATTCCTGTGCAGTGCTACTGCAGGGTAAACGAATCATTACATACTGCCAGCTGAAATCAGTGGACAGTCCCTGTAAATATTTGGACATGTCCTCTAGGGCAAAAGTTGCTGTTTTAGGTGTTCTTCACCTTCTGTTAAACCCCTTCTATTAATGTCAAGTCCCCTAAATAGGTATTTCTTTGTTTTACATTTCTATATCACATAACATTGTAGTATAAATTGCAGGTTTGTGCAAAATTGTGCAAAGTCCCCTGCTGCTGCGTACCTGATTGCGCTGCTGACCTTCTTATTTTTGTCGCCCACTGCCATTTTTGTTCCATTTATGACAGGGGCCGGGGCTGCGCGCGCCGGCCGGCTGTCTGGCAGCACTGATGGCATCTTTGGCAGCTGGCCCCGCCGGTTTCTAGGGGAGCGTCGCTGGCGTCCTTAGCAGCCGACCGGGTTGCCAAAGGCGCGTTGCCGCGTCTCTATGATGTTGCCACGGCTGGGGCCTCACCAACCCTGGCCGATTGGCATTTGGTGTGAGTAAATGTAATTAGTCTGACTCACAGCTGGTACTGCCAGTCAGCTGCTGGGCTTGATCTGGGCTGGGAATTCTGGTCCTATAAGTATCCTGCACTTCCCTGCGATAGTGCCTAGTTTACTAGTATATCTTGACCTAGCATTGTTCCCTGCACTGACTTTCTGGTTATCTGACTTCTGGCTCTTGACTATTCGACTACCCTCTTGGATTCTGTATTGTACTGTGCTGCTTGTGTGTTATTGACCCGACCCCTGACATCATCTTATTGTGTGTCTGTCTTGTTTTGTTTGCACCTAGCTGAGTACAGGGTTTTACTACCAGTTGTCTGTTGCCGCCTAGGGCTTCTGAGGCAAGCCCCCTCTTCCCTCTCCCCCCTTATAGCTGGTCCTCTTTTCCCCCCTTATAGCTGGTCCCCCTCTTTCCCCCCCTTATAGCTGGTCCTCCTTTCCCCCCTTATAGCTGGTCCCCCTCTTTCCCCCTTATAGCTGGTCCCCCTCTTCCCTCTCCCCCCTTATAGCTGGTCCTCCTTTCCCCCATTATAGCTGGTCCCCCTCTTCCCTCTCCCCCTTATAGCTGGTCCCCCTCTTCCCTCTCCCCCCTTATAGCTGGTCCTCCTTTCCCCCCTTATAGCTGGTCCCCCTCTTCCCTCTCCCCCCTTATAGCTGGTCCTCCTTTCCCCCATTATAGCTGGTCCCCCTCTTCCCTCTCCCCCCTTATAGCTGGTCCCCCTCTTCCCTCTCCCCCCTTATAGCTGGTCCTCCTTTCCCCCATTATAGCTGGTCCCCCTCTTCCCTCTCCCCCCTTATAGCTGGTCCCCCTCTTCCCTCTCCCCCCTTATAGCTGGTCCTCCTTTCCCCCCTTATAGATGGTCCCCCTCTCCCCCCTCCCTTAAGATGGTCCCCCTCTCCCCCCCCCCCCTTATCGCTGGCCCCCCTCTCCCCCCCCCCCTTATAGCTGGCCCCCCTTTCCCCCCCCCTTTATAGATGCCCCCCAGTGAGTAAATAACACAAAAATAACAAAATACAACTCACCTACCCTGCGTTCCCCCGTCGATCGTCTCTCCGTCTGCAGTCTCCGTCTGATGCGCGGCTGCCAGGGGTGTCCGGTCCTCTCCCCGGCAGCGCGCGCATCACACAGCTCCTAGTGCCGCCTTGGCCCTGACTTCCGGTATGTGCGCTCCCAGTACCGGAAGTCAGGGCCCCAGGCGGCACTAGGAGCTGTGTGATGCGCGCGCTGCCGGTGAGAGGACTGGACACCCCCGGCAGCCACGCATCAGCCGGAGGCAGCCGGAGACTCTTGTGACCGCAAGCGAAACAATGCTTGCGGTCACAAGAGTGCAGTGGCGGAGGGGAAGGGGGCCTCCCGGGCGGCATTATAATGTGGGCGGCAAGGCATGGGCCCCCCCGGAGCCTTTGGGCCCCGGGCGGCCGCCCAAACCGCCTACATTATAATCCGCCATTGGATACGGGGGTAGTGTATTTAGTTGAATTTAGGGCTTTACATGTCAGTAACATCATTATCTTTTCAATATCTCAAAGTTATTTTTTTTTTTTAGACTTCAATATTCACAATTACAGGGTCTATGCAGGAAACTCACCATTACAGGGTCTATGCAGGAAACTCACCATTACAGGGTCTTATGCAGGAAATTCACCATTACAGGGTCTATGCAGGAAACTCACCATTACAGGGTCTTATGCAGGAAATTCACCATTACTGGGTCTATGCAGGAAACTCACCATTACTGGGTCTATGCAGGAAACTCACCATTACAGGGTCTATGCAGGAAAAAGGTCACAAATGCAGTGAAGGAGCAGTAGTCATTGGAGGCCAGTGGAGGTCCAGCAATAGCCATTTGAGGCCAGTACAGGAGCAGCAGTAGCCAACATGGAGGCCAGGCAGGATCAGCAGTAGTGAACATGAGGCCGCTCCTCTTAAAGCTATACCGACGTGACACAGGGGTGGGCTAGTGCAACATCCCTGCTGGTTGGAAGTGTTCTGGGCATCATGGGAAAGCGCTTTTCCCGTCTGGAACACTTCCTGCTTTCTAAAATGGTGGCTGCCATTTTAGAAAGCAAGAAAAAAAATCAGCGCAGACTTCCAAAAATCCGAATCCGACCGGACTCTGACTTTTGGGAAAATCCGACCCGGATCCCATACTGGCCGAACCTATTCGATCATCTCTACCCACCACCATATGTTTAACAAAACATTTTGTGCATTCCACTCACATAAAATCCACAAAAAAGTACATTGAGAAAAATGCAAAAAAAGAACAATAGAGTTGCTAAATTCCCCCTATAGTATATACTACATACAATAACGTGACACATGATACGCACGTAGAAGATTACAGAATGCGCTCACCTGATATACCGACAGAACACTGCTCCTGTCCATCACCCAGTATCAGGGGCAGCATTAAAGAGGAGGCAAGCTGCTCCATAAATCAACTAGTCTTTCAGCAGCCCTTAATCTCAGCAAGGAAAGGCTAAGAAGTAGCAAAGCGTGCGCGCCCCGCAGGTGTACCCACTTCTCCAGTTGACAAATAGGTCAATCTGTCAGCCATTTGAAGTTGGGCCACTGTAGAACATCTGTGGAGGATTACGGAAAATCTCCTATTTTCATTAAAGAGAGCGTAATCCCATGACATGTACAACGTTCAGCGGCAAGGCTGGAGCCTATATATTTAAGGCACAATGTGACGAATGTTGTAAATGGTGTCTTTGAAGTGATAAGCGTGCAGACAGCGCAGTGAGTTCTCTCGGGTAGAGCGCTCATCGCTGCGGCGCCTCTCACTCACATCTAGACTTTGAAATGAATTCTGAACAGATGATGGATCCACACTGTCCTCTCTTATATACTAAGCACACGAAATCCTGATCACTGCGTAAACACTTTAAGGAGTTATTGTTATCCAGGCTTAGAATAAGATGTCCGCTTTCTTCCAGAACCAGCACTACTCTTTTCCTCTTGTCCTCTTTGGTGCAGCTCATTTCTATTGAAGTTAATTAAAGGGGTTATCCAGCGCTACAAAAACATGGCCACTTTTCCCCCTACTGTTGTCTCCAGTTCAGGTGCGGTTTGCAATTAAGGCTAGGTTCACACTGCGTTTTCAGCATCCGTTTAACGCGTCCGTTTTTTTGCAAAAAATGCATGAAAAACGGATTGCAAAAAACGGATTCATTTGTGTGCATCCGTTTTTCCATTGACTTCCATTATAAAAAAAAACGGATCCGTTTTTTTTGGCGGACCAAAACGGACCAAAAAACGTTGCTGACCCTATTTTTCTGGACGTTAAAAAAACGGATCCGTTAAACGGATGCTGAAAACGCAGTGTGAACCTAGCCTAAGCTCCATTAACTTCAATGGAACTGAGTTTTAGGGTGCCTTCACACCTCCACAGCGGATCTCACTTCTGCGGATTCGAAGCGAGAACCACTGCGGATCCGGTATCAATTTACCCCTATGATAGCACATATTCGCAGCGGGATTGACATCCCTGGTGCCCGCAGCCCCGCCGTCACATCCCCGGCGCATCCGCCCCATCCCGGCCACATCTCCCCATCAGCCCACCCCCAGCCCGATCAGCCCACCCCCTCAGATCAGCTAAGCGGGACCGGAGCCGGGAGCCTCACTGCAGCCGCGCCGCCGAGCAGGTAATGTATGCTCGCGGCAGCGGGCCGGAGATGGGCTGATGGAGGGGATGTGGCCGGGATGGGGGGGATGTGCCGCCGCCGGGGATGGGGGATGCAACGGCGGGGCTGCGGGCACCAGAGAGTTAAAGCACATATTCACATCGGGATGTTAATCCCGCTGCGAATATGTGCTATCATAGGGGTGAATTGATACCGGATCCGCAGCGGTTCTCGCTTCGAATCCGCAGAAGTGAGATCCACTGTGGATCCGGTAGGTGTGAAGGCACCCTTAAAACCCCACCCAAACTGGAGACAACAGTAGGGAGAAAGTGGCCATGTTTTTGTAGCTCTGGATGTCATTGGAGGCCAGCTGAGGTAAGCTGAACTGTAATATCACACACAACCTGAGGACAGGGGTGGTGCTGTTTCTATGTATCTCTACATTCTGCAGATAGGCTGACTGTTTCCCTGCTGTGCCTGACTGCTGGGTGAACTGTGCAGCTACTGATAGCAGCACAGTCCTCTCACATCCCCTGACGGACACGAATCTGTGAGATCAGTGTCCAGCAGAAGAGGAATCTGAAGGTGATGTGCATCCAACATGGCAGATTCCCACATAGAGAAGCCCCAACCTAGGACCTTCAGTGATGTCACAGTCATGTGATTAGTTACATGACTTTTAGGAATGGATGGTACAGATACTGATACTGTAGGTAGGGACAATCTGTATTAAAATGTATTTGTGTGTGGCTGTCTATCTCTGTATGTATGTATTTTACAAAGCTGTTTGTGTATGGTGATGAAGCAGAGGTGTGTGTGACTGTAGGTATCTTTATGTAGCAGAGCTGTGTGTGTGTCTGTATGTAGCGGAGCTGATTGTATATGGTGATATAGAAGATGTCTGTGTCTGTATACTGATGAAGTGTCTGTGGGTATGTTTATGTAGCAGAGCTGTGTGTGTGTGTTTTGATGTAGCAGAGATGAGTGCATATGATGCAGCAGAGCTGGGTGTGTATTGTGCATGCAGCGGAGCTGTTTATGTGTGGGTTTAAGGTACTGTCATGGAGACATGTGGACATGTCAATTCAGTGAAGGCCCACTTCACTGCCTTAGACCACCAAGGAGTCTTAATTTGCACAAAATAACCCCTTCTGACCCTGCTTTTTCTTCCTCCTCACCATCTACAACCCTCAAATGAGATCTTATGTTTTGTGGGACTAGTTGTAAAGAGAAAAAAAAATTGTAGCGCAAAACTTAAAAAATGTGCAGTTTTGTGGTGGCAGCAATTTAGGAAGTGATGTGACAAAAAATTAGAAATTTTGGAATCTGGTATTTTTTGCTTTTACATTTACGGCAAAGAATGTAGTAGTAATGTAATGTATTTGTTTATTTCTTTTACTTAATTGTAATGTGTAAAGTGTAATTGGAAAATTATAAAAAAAAAATTAAGATTTAAAAAAGGTTTTTTATGTTTTACTTTGTTAATTACCCTAAGGGACTATTATGAGCAATCCTTTGATTGCTTACATAAATCAATGTAATTTGTGATCGGCATCAGAGAGATCTCTGATGTCAGTCATCACCAGCAGGTGTCGGCTGCACATAACTGTACGGTACGGGTCAGGAAGCGGTTAGAAGATGCAACCTGGGGACAGAGATGTTTAACATCATTAAAATTAAAAGATTTTTAAAAGAGATCAATTTACCACTAAGACTGTTTGATCAGTACTATCGTTCCCTGGGAATGAAAACTCCAGTTATCAATATATTCATTGATTTCAAGGGTAAACAGCAGAGGAAATGTACAAAACCCTGAGTCCAATTATTGCTATTTTATTTAAATATAGATAAAACAGAAGATATGTCAGAAGATATACAGGCCCGTTTTTAATTCTTCTATTTAATCCTATCTTTCTATCTTACTAGATTAACCAAGCTTCAAGACATGTCACAGATGCTGTGGGTGGGTAAGGTACTGGCAGCAACATTATAAACCTGGGTGGGTGAATGTGTTCCCAGGTTTTTGCATAAGTTAAAGGGGTTATCACACAAATTGTCAAAAAAAAACTGCAGTAATATAAAAACTGTAGTAATATACCCCAATGTTACATGTGAAAACAGACACTTTCTGTTTTATTTTCACCCTTTCTTTCCAGTGTTCTCTTTTCCCTGTAGCTCCGGTCTCTTTACTTTAAGTCTTTAGGCACCAATATGATCATGTGACCAGAAAGCAGCTGTTTTAAATGCATTGCTCTCTTGCACTTAGTAACTCCCTAATCGTTGCAGATCACTTCTCCTGTCTCCCTCCACTGACCTGCATAGAATGTAATTCCTCACACCCCATCTAATTTCTGTAAGGCCTATAGAAAGTCATAAAGGAAGTATATCATATACAAATATACAGAGGTATCCATACATTTGTCGAGAAGGCTAGAAATACAGCTTGTGTGTCCACCACCGGACTATGCAAAAAGTCAACACACAAATCAGAAGAACAAGGAACAGCAGGGGGCGCTACCACTGATATCTCAGCAGAAATAGATTTTTTTAATCAATTGCTATGGATGATTTTTTTTTTTTTTTTCATAAGTACTACTCAAATACAAGGATAACCCCTTTCAATAAGTGAAAAACTGCCGCTGCCTGACCTTTTCCTTTCTTTGGCCAGCTACACCTTCCTTGTAGGACGCCTATTAGCCCACCCTTTCTCTTTACACCACCAGGGAGCCTGCCACATACAGTAGTACAAGAACACTAAGTTACAAATTACAGAGTAAATTCTACCGCGGAAAATTGAAACATTCTACTAGGATTTAAAGCTGAAAAGGGATTCATGTCAGGAGGCATTATAGGCTTATTAGATGGACTAATCCTATGGAGAAAATATTAGGGGAGCCTCTAGAGATTATTGCAAGGGTGGGCATGGCTACTTTATCTATAGACTTTGTGCTTAAAGGAGATGTCCGGTGAAAATTTTTATTAAAGTATTGAATTGCCCCCCAAAAGCTATACAAAATCCCCAACATACACTTATTACAGGAAATGCTTATAAAGTGCTTTTTTCCCTGTACTTACTACTGCATCAAGGCCTCACTTCCTGGATAACATGGTGATGTCACTTCCTGGATAACATGGTGATGTCACTGGATAATATGGTGATAGCATGGTGATGTCACGACCCGACTCCCAGAGCTGTGCAGGTTGTGGCTGCTGGAGAGGATGATAGCAGAGGGATGCTCGGTGTCCCTCCAGTGCCCATCTGCCATCATTCTCTCCAGCAGCCACAGCCGCACAGCTCTGGGAGTCGGGTCGTGACATCACCATGTTATCCAGGAAGTGACATCACCATGTTATCCAGGAAGTGAGGCCTTGATGCAGTAGTAAGTGCAGGGAAAAAAGCACTTTATAAGCATTTCCCGTAATAAGGGTATATTGGTGATTTGTATAACTTTTGGGGGGCAACACAATATTTTAATAAAAAATTTCACCAGACTTCTCCTTTAAGGCTGGGTTCACACTATGTATATTTCAGTCAGTATTGCAACCAAAACCAGGAGTGGATTAAAAACACAGAAAGGATCTGTTCACACAATGGTGAAATTGAGTGGATGGCCGCCATTTAATGGCAAATATTTGCTGTTATTTTAGAACAACGGCTGTTATATTGAAATAATGGCCGTTATTTACTGTTATATGGCGGCCATCCACTCAATTTCACCATTGTGTGAACAGATCCTTTCTGTGTTTTTAATCCACTCCTGGTTTTGGTTGCAATATGACGACCACAATACTGCTTGAAATATACGTAGTGTGAACCCAGCCAGAAGCTGCAAATCAGGAATATTTTTCCTGTTGGTGTCCATGGTGCAATGGATCGGACAATCCATCTTCTTTCGGCTCCTATAACAGAACACAATAAAGGAAATGACTATGTAGATGTGAGCCGAGAGACTGTAAAATATCAGGTAAAATTTTTTCCTTCTGTGAAATTATTATGCGGCTAATATGGCGGGATGGCATTAACATAGGTTAGCGACCTGAATTGGATGGACCTTATCCAAAAACATGTTCGCGCAAAGTGAAGAGGAAAGCAAAGTAATATGTCATTTCCTGAGTCAATATTGCTGTTGTGCCAGGCGAGGGAAGGTGACATCAAGCTGCTCACAGTGTACCATAACATATTAAAAAATAATTATTTTGTCCTTCAAGAGCAGCACCTGACATACATCTCTCTGTCTTGTTTTAGGCATGAATCATGCTGAGGGATAAGGAACATTCAGTCATCCTTTATTAATAAACCTCCTCAGTGGTTACACTGTAAAAATTGAATTTTTTGGTACAGAAGTATGGCCTTGAGTTCCATACAAAAGCTATACTTCTAGGCCTTGGGTGGTCAGGGGAGTCATTTCCTTACAATAGGTGGGGGTCCAAGTGGTGGGATGTCCACTTATCCTGTATGGCCTTTCCCATCACAAACTCAGTTAAACAGAAAGATTTGGTTTTTAGTATACTGCAGGCAGCCATGGGGTCCAGTTATGGGGCCAGGGTGTAAAGGCAACCTTTGTGCCCCCTATTGTAGATGGTATATGATTGAAGGTGAGCCATGGAAGAGACTATGCGCGGCCCACAATAATGGACCATACATTTTAAAAGCGATTTTAAGAAACTTTGTAACTGGGTTTATTATCCGGAAAAAAAAATGCATTTTTATCATGAAAAAGCAGTGTAAAGCCCCCCCCCCCCCCCTCCGTCTTCGTTGGTCTCTATGGTAAGGGGAGAGGTGGAGGGAGATGAGGCACCAAAACAGGGCAACAAAGAGTTAATTTACAGCTACCTCACCGGGCTATCTCCTCTGAGGTCAGCACTCACCTCTCTGACCTCTGCATACCATCTTTCACACAGTTAGTGCTATGTAATCCTTTGTTCTCTAATCTCCCTCCTCCTCCCTCCCCTCTCCATAGAACATACAGGGCCCAACTGATGTGACCAGTCGAGATTTCGTGATAATGAGCAGTGGATGAGAGAGAGGAGGGGAGGGGGGGCAGGGAAAAGTCTTTTTGAATGCAGATAATGGCATATTTGCCCAATAAACCCAATTACAAAGTTTCATAAAATCGCCTGGACTATTGATTTCTGCAAAAAAAAAAAAATGAAATGACAGTGACAATTTATACTCTTTGGAGCATGAATTGCATGCCGGCTCCCGGCACAGACTGTGGCATCCAGGATCATGTGCATTGGCTCTTAAAGTAGGGAGGGTCCAACAATATCCACAACTGCAGCTAGCATACAGACTATATGCTATGAACATGTAAATGAGGCCCTAAAAAGTACCTGTCATCAAAAATATCTTTTTGACCTTTCACACATATTGACTACCGCGGTCAATGTTGAGAGCCACTGTGATTGGGAGATGTAGGGTTGTGGATGGTAAGTATACACTGCTTTCCTGGTAATAGCACATGGCTACTGAGGAAGAAATGGGAGCGTGGTTTCGGCCACATGCATTTCTCTACATGTAGAAACATTGTCTGAATCGCGTTTTTCATGGTTTTTAACTGCTTAAAACCTAAATAAATTTTCACATTGAATCAATGATTGAAGCGGTCTGCATATTGTCTGAGGGAATTCTCACCAGAGGATTGGTAGGTAATAGCTCCAGGCGTCACATTTACCACCGCCATACCTGACCTGACCAATACCACCACACTGTGACTGGATAACACTGCCATACCAGACCTGACCAATACCTCCATACTGTGACTGGATAACACTGCCATACCAGACCTGACCAATACCACCATACTGTGACTGGATAACACTGCCATACCTGACCTGACCAATACCACCACACTGTGACTGGATAACACTACCATACCAGACCTGACCAATACCGCCATACTGTGACTGGATAACACTACCATACCAGACCTGACCAATACCGCCATACTGTGACTGGATAACACTGCCATACCAGACCTGACCAATACCACCATACTGTGACTGGATAACACCGCCATACCAGACCTGACCAATACCACCATACTGTGACTGGATAACACCGCCATACCTGACCTGACCAATACCGCCATACTGTGACTGGATAACACTACCATACCAGACCTGACCAATACCGCCATACTGTGACTGGATAACACTGCCATACCAGACCTGACCAATACCACCATACTGTGACTGGATAACACCGCCATACCAGAACTGACCAAAACCACCATACTATGACTGGATAACACTGCCACAGCTGACCTGACCAATACCGCCATACTGTGACTGGATAACACCACCACACCAGACCTGACCAATACCACCATACTGTGACTGGATAACACCGCCATACCCGACCTGACCAATACCACCATACTGTGACTGGATAACACTGCTACACCAGACCTTACCCATACCGCCATACTGTGACTGGATAACACCGCCACACCAGACCTGACCAATACCACCATACTGTGAGTGGAAAGTACCGCCATACCAAACCTGACTAATACCACCATACTCTGACTGGATAACACAGCTACACCAGACCTGACCAATACCACCATACTGTGACTGGATAGTACCGCCATACCAAACCTGACTAATACCACCATACTCTGACTGGATAACACTGCTACACCAGACCTGACCAACACCGCCATACTGCGACTGGATAACACCGCCACACCAGACCTGACCAATACCACCATACTGTGAGTGGAAACTACCGCCATACCAAACCTGACTAATACCACCATACTCTGACTGGATAACACAGCAACACCAGACCTGACCAACACCGCCATACTCTGACTGGATAACACCGCCACACCAGACCTGACCAATACCACCATACTGTGACTGGATTACACCGCCACACCAGACCTGACCAATACCGCCATACTGTGACAGGATTACACCGCCACACCAGACCTGACCAATACCACCAAACTATGACTGGATAGTACCGCCATACCCGACCTGACCAATACCACCATACTGTGACTGGATAACACTGCTACACCCGACCTGACCAATACCGCCATACTGTGACTGGATAAAACCGCCACACCAGACCTGACCAATACCACCATACTGTGAGTGGAAAGTACCGCCATACCAAACCTGACTAATACCACCATACTCTGACTGGATAACACAGCTACACCAGACCTGACCAATACCACCATACTGTGACTGGATAGTACCGCCATACCAAACCTGACTAATACCACCATACTCTGACTGGATAACACTACTACACCAGACCTGACCAACACCGCCATACTGCGACTGGATAACACCGCCACACCAGACCTGACCAATACCACCATACTGTGAGTGGAAACTACCGCCATACCAAATCTGACTAATACCACCATACTCTGACTGGATAACACAGCTACACCAGACCTGACCAACACCGCCATACTCTGACTGGATAACACCGCCAGACATGACCAATACCACCATACTGTGACTGGATTACACCGCCACACCAGACCTGACCAATACCGCCATACTGTGACTGGATTACACCGCCACATCAGACCTGACCAATACCGCTATACTGTGACTGGAAAGTACCGCCATACCAAACCTGACTAATACCACCATATTCTGACTTGATAACACAGCTACACCAGACCTGACCAATACCACCATACTGTGACTGGATAACACCGCCACACCAGACCTGACCAATACCGCCATACTGTGACTGGATAACACCGCCATACCAGACCTGACCAATACCACCATACTCTGACTGGATAGTACCGCCATACCAGACCTGACCAATACCACCATATTGTGACTGGATAACACCACCACATCAGACCTGACCAATACCGCCATACTGTGACGGAATTAGTGGCTGGCCGGGGAGAGGATGGCGCTGCTGTCGTGCTATCTCCCTGGCTACAGTATATCTCCTGATCACAGCGGGTCTCAGAAGTAGAACCTACCACAATCAATAACCTTTGACATACCTGATGATGTCAAAAGTTATTCTTGACGACAGGTACTCTTTAACTTGAGCTCTGCTGCAAAGATAGATAGAATATGCAAATGTCAGAATAGCTTTAAATGTGTTTATCTTCTACAGCCTGCACTTATTGTTATGAAAATGAGAAGTATGGTCTATGACATTAGTAAACTTTACAAACACTGGATGAACCATGTCCTTGCTTTCCTGCCTTCCATCCACTTGGTAGGCAGAACCTTTGTGAGAAATACTCAATGTATATAGTAAAGATTCTGTAGAAATTTCAATGCATTCAGAGTCTAAGACCTGTTTTGACTTTGACAGTCTGTAAATTGTTATATCCATTGCCGCGCGTCTCAATTGTTACTTATTTGTATGATTCAAGGCTTGGAAGGCCATAGAGACGTGCAACTTTGCAGATAAGCCGTCCTTAAATCGGAGGCCGTAGGGAAGCATCCATGCAACTTTTTGTGCTGTTCCTTGTTCTGTTGATCTCTACGTCCACCTTCTGCAGCCTCCATTGCTATTTATCTCTCTCTTTACGTGTACAGGCATGCATACAGGAAGTCTATGAAGCAGAGTTAATTAATACGAAGGATAAGTCGGTAGGGACAGGACAAAATTCGGGGAGATTAAATCTAATAAAACTATGGAGGGATTTATGAAGATGGGCGTACTCGTAAATCGGTCTAAAATTAGGCTACGCCCCCTTTTCCACGGCCAGATTCACTAAGAGGCACAGGTTTGAGCGTGATGATTTATGCCTGCGAGCAGGTGTAAATTATGATAACTGCGGCACGGGAGGAGGCTACTCCTCCTCCCTGCCTTGCCGCGCCCGCCTAGCTCCCCCTGCCCGCCCATCAGATAAGCGGGAAATAGGGCATGTGTACACCAGGGAGAATGGGCACCTTCTGCACCTTCTCCCTGGCGTTCTCCCTATGTGTGACGCTGTATGTGAGGGAGTACTGTCTATACAGGTCAATGAAAGGAGACAGGAGCTGTAGAGAGGTACTAAGGGCCAGCCTGGAAAGTGCAGCTGCTTCCTAGCTCTGTGAACACAATGGTAACCACCTACAAAAAATAGTCTAGAAAGAGCAAAAATGATACTGAAGTGTGACTACTGTTGCATGCATGGTGTTACAATAGTAGTACTATCTTTTTTTTTTTTAAATTGACAAGATAATCCCTTCAAGACAGTACCTTTAAGTATTGATTCTCCCATTGTATTCTATGAACCTAAGAATTAGCAAACAAGGCCAATCAATGGGCTGACTTCTGAAGTCTTATATTTACCCGCGTATTATGACAGCATTTCATTGTAGACAGGGATGATCAATCTACACCAATTTCACATCCATTAAAATACAATAAATGTAACAATTCACTGATCATTTCCTTTGACTCCCCAACAAATCTGTCAAATTGATTCTCCTAATGTGTCTCCACGGTGGCAGGATCAGATCATTTATTGGCCAAATGTCAACAAATTAACTAATTGTAGCCACAAAGCATAAATCAATCAATATGTTAAATAAAAGTATACATAAGCATCTATATCTATTTATCTATATATCTATGCATCTAATATCAGCTGCTTGAGGGTGTGCGAGGGAAGATCCATAGAGAAAACACGACGATAGAGGTGGCCCCACAGATACTCAATTGGGTTCACGTCTGGGGAACAATGGACCAGGAAAGGACTTGGAAGTCTTGGTCAAGCTCCTCCAACGACTATCGGACATTTCTAGCCATGTGACATGTCACATTATGTTGCTGGAAGATCCCATCCACCTCAGGGAAGACAATCAACATGATGGGGTGTATGCGATCTGCAAGGATGGATTCATACCTGAATCAGTTAAGAATGACTACATATGGATAAGTAGCCCAGAGAAAACCATGAAGCATTCCCCAGCCTATAACGCTACCACCAGAGATGAGCGACCCCTTCAAAAGTTCGGTTTGTTTTAAGTTCAGGGTCATGCCGGAACAAATTTTAACTGCATTAAATCCCTTGGGGTCCGGTCCTGTCCCGGCGTCTTCTACAGTGAAGGGCCGCTCAGCCAATCACAGGCTGATTGGAACAGCACCACGGCCTGTGATTGGCTAACTGGGCTGTCACTCTAGAGACAAGAGTGCTGCCCTGTTCTAGTCAGTCTGTAATTGGCTGAGCGGGCCTTCACCACAGAAGATGCCGGGATGGGACCAGAAAGTCACCAGGAGACACCGAGGGACTGCGAACAGGTGACATTTTTTTAATTTATTTATTTATTTTAACATGAGCTGCCCAATCTTCCTGAGCACCTCCGAACTTTGCAGAAAGTTCGGTTCGGTAGCGAACCCAACTTTTTGCGAATGTGGGTCCAGCTAATCTCTAGCTACCACCACCAGCTCATGTTCTTCCAGCAATGGATGCAGGTTGTTAGCTCTCTGGTGTTAGGTTAGGTCTCTGCTCTCCAGTCAGTGAAGCAGGAAAAATGACTCATTGGAGAAGACAACTCTTTGGAAATCATTGGAGGTCCAATTGTGATTCTTGCCATGGAAACTGAGCCTTTGCTGCTGATGCTATTCAGTTAGCGGAGATGCAGTGACCATCCATCTGCTTCTGAGCCCCATATGCAGTAGGGTTCTGAACTGTTGTGCTAAACGCACATCTGGCAGCCCCCAGGTTTGGCAGGGAGCTTCTTCACTGTAACATGTTGGTCCATCCTCACGCACCTTCGTAGCCAATATTAAACGCTTACATCAATGGCTTTGCAGTTTTCAGGCTGTTTTCTTTTTTAAAACAATGGCGCCATTTGTCCACTTACAAAACCCTTTCACCACCGTAGTCTGAGAACAGTTCACTATTATCGCATTTTCTGTCATACTCTAACGCTTGGCCTGAAGCCAATTATCCCATTTTACAATCCCCTCTACCCATGATAGCAATAAAGGATATGGGTGCAGACATCCTATCAATTCAAAAAATATGTTCAGCAGCACTAGAAAAAAATACAATGTGCGGGTGCACGTCTCACCAAACCGGACCCAGGTTTGTATAGAATATCCAAAGAGAAGATGGAGACCGCACTTCCAAAAAGAATTCACACTTTATTCACACCAGATGCAACGTTTGGGCTCAATGTGTAGCCTTTCTCAAGCAGTGATACAAAATGCTCCAAGAGCTCAGTATATATACATGTGTGCATGATTGTAGTTCATCAAACAATTAATTCATAAAGATATAAACAAAGTGAAATAAAAGTGATCTAGAATCGTGTAGAGTTCCAAAATCAAAGTAATATGCAGGCAAAGTGAAAAGAAGTCCTAATCTGATAATTTACAGCAATGATCATGTTAGGAGTAATATGAAACAACAATAAGTGACATGATTAAGTGTTATACAAACAGCTGTGCAACAAATGATAAACAGAAAACAAGTAATACATACATCACACCAAAGCAGGGAATCCACATGGAGGTGGCGTGTCCGGGAACGCCGGCGTCGCCCGCTGATGACGTCACCCACGGCGCATGGTGTCCGGATCACCTAGTTCCAAATCACGTGACCTGGGTGTATCACATGATTGGTGTGATCACAGGCGCATGCGTCGGGTGGTCCCCAAGCTGACAGCGGCGCGGGCATGCCCATAACAGCCCCAGAGTCTGATGCCGCCATATTGGTAAAGGGAAAATAGCCCTTACAGCAATTGTCATTGTATGTATGGATAAGTGTATCGCGCAAAATGCTAAGAGTTGCAGGGTTGTAAAAAATGAAAGGAAGAATTACCAAAAGAAATGGGGCTGGATAAAGTACATAGGAATAAGTATAAATAAGGGAGGAGGACCAGTACCAAAGGGAGAGGGGCTGGATTGCGTCCAGAATTTGTCATAGGGGCTTAAAGAGTATAACAGCAGGCCAACACAGGGCATTTAGGTGTCACACCAAAACCAAGGCACCGAGGTCACCAGTGTCCTGAGTACCAACCCTGTCATCCACAGTAACTGCAGAGAAGCTGGGCAAGTAACATGGCCACATCTGTTTCCTCGTATTAGCACCACACAGACAACTTAGCAAAGACGACAGCCTCAACCTGTATTCCGTACCTCAGGTCCATCCTCCCGGGGTAAAAGGGGCATGTAAAATAACTATATAAGCGACCCATGTTGGTGAACATATATAGTGAAAGCAACTCAAATGTAAAAAGAAAAGGTTTAATATAAACACCCATACACACTGACAAAAAACTGGTGCAAAAGAAAATAAATAATGGCACCAGATAAAGTAATAAAGGCGTCATAAAAACCAGGAAAAAGACGAAAAAAGATCCATGTTCGGATTCAGGCAAATGTATGCAGTAGCTTGATAACACTCCAATTCATCAAGAAAACAGATTTTCATTCATGCAGACATCCTATCTCACACCTTATATACCGACCCGACTGTTGGAAGTAGTAAGTGGTCATAATAATTTGACTTTTTGACTTGACTGTTTAACTGTGCAGCTGGAGGAATGAGCATGAGAGGAATCTGGAAACTCAACAACAATGGAGCTGAAGGACCTGCAGGACCTTTATTGGTGTCACATGTGATTAGTGAGGAGTGTGCACTACAGATACTGTAGGCAGGACAATCTGTATTAAAAATTTGTCTGTGTCTGTATGTAGCAGAGCTATGTGTTTATGTATTTAGCACAGCAGTTTGGGTATGGGAAAGTAGCAGAGGTGTTTGTTTGTATTTTAGTGTAGTAGCACTGTGTGTGTCTGTGTGTGTTTTGATGTAGTAGAACTGTGTGTATATGATGTAGCAGAGGTGCGTGTTTGTGTGTGTGTTTTGATGTAGCAGAGTGTGTATGGTACAGTAGAGCTGGATGTGGATGGTAAAGCAGAGCTGTGTACTGTATGTGTGAATATAATGTACTGTCATGGAGAGCGTTAAAAGGATTTCTCTTATAGTCAAGTGTGTCTTATAAACATACTTTTACTATACACTACCGTTCAAAAGTTTGGGGTCACCCAAACAATTTTGTGTTTTCCATGAAAAGTCACACTTCTTCACCACCATACGTTGTGAAATGAATAGAAAATAGAGTCAAGACATTGACAAGGTTAGAAATACTGATTTGTATTTGAAATAACATTGTTCTTACATCAAACTTTGCTTTCCTCAAAGAATCCACCTTTTGCAGCAATTCCAGCATTGCACACCTTTGGCATTCTAGCTATTAATCTGTTGGGTAAGCTGGAGAAATTGCCCCCCACGCTTCTAGAAGCAGCTCCCACAGTTGGATTGGTTGGACGGCACTTCTGGCGTACCATACGGTCAAGCTGCTCCCACAACAGCTCAATGGGGTTCAGATCTGGTGACTGCGCTGGCCACTCCATTACCTATGATAGAATACCAGCTGCTGCTTCTGCTGTAAATAGTTCTTGCACAATTTGGAGGTGTGTTTCGGGTCATTGTCCTGTTGTAGGATGAAATTGGCTCCAACCAAGCGCTGTCCACTGGGTATGGCATGGCGTTGCAAAATTGAGTGATAGCCTTCCTTATTCAGAATCCCTTTTACCCTGTACAAATCTCCCACCTTACCAGCACCAAAGCAACCCCAGACCATCACATTACCTCCACTATGCTTAACAGATGGCGTCAGGCATTCTTCCAGCATCTTTTCATTTGTTCTGCATCTCACAAACATTCTTCTTTGTGATACAAACACCTCAAACTTGGATTCATCCGTCCACAACACTTTTTTCCAGTCTTCCTCTGTCCAATGTCTGTGTTCTTTTGCCCATCTTAATCTTTTTCTTTTATTGGCCAGTCTCAGATATGGCTTTTTCTTTGCCACTCTGCCCTGAAGCCCTAAATCCCGCAGCCGCCTCTTCACTGTAGATGTTGACACTGGTGTTTTGCGGGTACTATTTAATGAAGATGCCAGTTTGGGACCTGTGAGGCGTCTGTTTCTCAAACTAGAGACTCTAATGTGCTTATCTTCTTGCTTAGTTGTGCAACGCGGCCTCCCACTTCTTTTTCTACTCTGGTTAGAGCCTGTTTATGCTGTCCTCTGAAGGGAGTAGTACACACCGTTGTAGGAAATCTTCAATTTCTTAGCAATTTCTCGCATAAAATAGCCTTCATTTCTAAGAACAAGAATAGACTGTCGAGTTTCAGATGAAAGTTCTGTTTTTTTGGCCATTTTGAGCGTTTAATTGACCCCACAAATGTGATGCTCCAGAAACACAATCTGCTCAAAGGAAGGTCAGTTTTGTAGCTTCTGTAACGAGCTAGACTGTTTTCAGATGTGCGAACATGATTGCACAAGGGTTTTCTAATCATCAATTAGCCTTCTGAGCCAATGAGCAAACACATTGTACCATTAGAACACTGGAGTGACAGTTGCTGGAAATGGGCCTCTATACACCTATGTAGATATTGCCCCAAAAACCAGACATTTGCAGCTAGAATAGTCATTTACCACATTAGCAATGTATAGAGTGTATTTCTTTAAAGTTAGGACTAGTTTAAAGTTATCTTCATTGAAAAGTACAGTGCCTTTCCTTCAAAAATAAGGACATTTCAATGTGACCCCAAACTTTTGAACGGTAGTGTATATACTAAACCAAGCTATTGAAGTGCAAATCTGGTGTGGCTTTTATGGTCTTTGCTCATGTTAATTTATGTCATAAATTTAGCGTTGTAAAAACCTTTTTTTAATTCACCCATCATTATTCAAGTGAGGTTTTAGTTCCCAGCGTCTGCGTCAAGTACCTAAAGTACCGGAATAATCTCTATTGTGATGAGAGAACATTGATATATTGGATGGATAATTGATCTTACTACATTAAATAATGGGACCGAACGTGTAAAGTTAACAGGACGAACTAACGCTACCACACCGCTTAAGAAAATAAAACCACACACATGTACGTACAGGATTTCTATAGCAAACCTTGTTTCTTTTACCTCTTATATATTGTGACGGTAAGAGGTCTTATGTGCTGCGTGTATGTGAGCTCATACGCTTCGGCACAGCACTTTATTTGCTGCTAGCATTTGCAGGATCTCAAGTATCCCCTTCACAATCAGCATTCTATCTTCTGATGGATACACCATTGTTATGTCAGGCCTTTTCCAGCCTCTGTTTCACTTCTCTTCTTGTTTGATGTATTGATGTGCTAATTAAAAGCTATGTGTTATACAACATTCATTGACTGGACATTGTGATCCAAGTCTTTACTTGTCCGGGCTCTGCCATCTTTGATTTGATTCTGGTTTATCACTCGGCTAAGAAATGACAAAAGGATTTTCTGATTCTTTATGATGCTTTCAATATAATATATATGTATATATATATATATATATATATAGAGAGAGAGAGAGAGAGAGAGAGAGAGAGAGATGTATCAAACATGGTGTAAAGTGAAACTGTCTCAGTTGCCCCTAGCAACCAATCAGATTCCACCTTTTATTTTTCAAAGAGTCTGTGAGGAATGAAAAGTGGAATCTGATTGGTTGCTAGGGGCGACTGAGCCAGTTTTACTTTACACCATGTTTGATTAATCTCCCCCATGGTGTGTGTTTGTGCAGATTGCAAAGATGGCATGCCGATATATGAAAACTTGCATATATAGGCTGGGTTCACACTACGTATATTTCAGTCAGTATTGTGGTCCTCATATTGCAACCAAAACCAGGAGTGGATTAAAAACACAGAAAGGATCTGTTCACACAATGTTGAAATTGAGTCGATGGCCGCCATTTAATAGCAAATATTTGCTGTTATTTTAAAACTACGGCTGTTATATGGAAATAATGGCCGTTATTTACTGTTATATGGCGGCCATCCACTCAATTTCACCATTGTGTGAACAGATCCTTTCTGTGTTTTTAATCCACTCCTGGTTTTGTTTGCAATATGAGGACCAAATACTGACTGAAATATACGTAGTGTGAACCCAGCCTTACTGTGTATATATACTGTATGTGTGGTTGGTTAATAGACAGGCAGTTTAGGTGAACCTGGTAATTATACATTTTCCTGCAAAGAAGAAGCCTTACCCTTCCATTAATCACGATTGCTTTAACCTTAGGGCAAACAGGGCAGAGGGTCTTAGTAACTTTCAACTGTATTGAAACTGTATTCAGGCAATTATCTCTCTGTGTAATAGGGTCCTTACGTTAAACTTAGGGGCCAGACTGTCACTTCTAGATTAAACAAGTACCTTCCATTCTGCTGAGTGGGGGGTGGGGGGGGTTGGGGCACCTGGTTCAATACTTAAGTCTCCCATTGATTTCAATGGGTCTTGTTACTGAAATTGAGCACTTGAGTATTAAAGAAGGAGCATTCGAGTATTTTGGTGTTTGCTCATCTCTATTAAAGATATTTTCTAAGACTACGACATTGATCCTTACGATTGACCATCAATATCTGATTGGTGGGTACTGGGCTTTGGCTTTTTGCACCCAACATGAGAGCTGCCGCCTTTTCATTGCTCTGTATGTCATCATGCTATATACAATTCTGGATATTGCAGCTTTGTCCAGTTCACTTGAATTATGAGAGTATAAGATATCTTATATATTGAAGGTTTATCCTGTAGTCCCTTTAATAAAAAAAATTCTAGGATCAGTGTATACAGTATACTATACACTGCTCTTTTATAATTTGCCAATCCTTGGTTATCCGGTTAGCTACTCTTCTTACTCTCTATGTGACTTGCTTTCCATAAAGTCTATGCTCTTCTTCTAACCTTCACTGCCAGAGGCAAAGGCCGGGGGGATAAAACACGACCTCTCGTAAGCGCACAGTCCCTCTCACCTCCATGTAATGTACATCTGTTCTGATACTACACTGGCCTGTAAAGTGACTTGTACACTTCTTCATCTAGCTGTCTATGTATTCCCAAGAAACCATATGCTTGTAGGATATTGCACTAGCGTGCTCTTCTTCATGGTGCGTTACATGGTTCTGTTTGCCTATGAGATAAACATTACATGACTTCTGTATTTGTGGTGATGTTATATAAGGAGCTACGCAGCACTGTCTCAGCTCACCCATGTCATACTACATTGTGAAACCACATAGTCTCCACAAATAAACCATGTTTGACAAATGTGGTTCCTCTTTATTCTCTATCCATGCCTTAAGTGCCCCCTGTTTTGTGTAAAAATCATGGCTAAGGTGCATTTCATATGATCTCGAGTGCATTATTCTATCCGGCCTGTCATTATTGATTATGCACTTTATTGGCCCATTGCCAAGGGGTTTTCTGGGATATTACATTCATTGCTATTTATCGTTAGCATAAACCATCAATGTGTGGTTTGTGAGGGTCCGACCGCAGCATTAAGTGAATAACATTGATCGTTTCGGAACAGTTTCTCTGGGATAACATTGATTGTCTTGTTCCAATGGCACCTACAAGGGGTGGGAGACTGAAGGCAGTAGGGGATCGATCGGGTCTGGAAGTTGATGAGTTGGCAGCAGGAAATGTGGGCAAGTTAAGGGATCTGAGAAACATTAACAAGGGCTGAATTGTGATGTCTACCAAAGTGGTCCAAGAATGAATGGGGGACAGGCTAATCCCAAGCCTCACTGATGGGGAGGGAAGGCTAATGTACCTGGTCCCATCCTACATAAGAGTTTAAAGGGAACCTGTCACCCCAGCTGCCGAGGTGAAGCCCACCCGACCCTGGTGGAGCCCCTTATACTTACCCCTTCCTCAAAGTCCCTGTCCCGTTGCAGAAAAATCCCCGTGGGAAGCCATGCGCGCACTCATCAATGATGAGTCCGACAGGCCACAGTCATTCTCTATGGGCATCGGACTAATTTCTGGTGAGCGCGCGCGGCTTCCGACAGGGATTTCTCGGCAACGGCACTGTTGTGTCACTTCGCCCCTCCCACATTGGTGTCGTCCCTCCATGACTCCATCCGCATCTAGACCCTGCCACTTCTTGGCTATTGGAATTGGATGGCACTGATGTGAACGGGGCGAAGTGGCGCAGCGGGTGTGAAGCCCCGCCCAGGTGGCACAATCCACCAACAATAAAAAGCATTTTTCACTGGACCAAGCACCAAGAAATCTATTATAAATTAAGGTATGAAGACTGCAGAATTCAGGCTTTACAGCTGTGTAGAGAAGTCTCATGCAGAAAGGGGTGACAGTATCACTTTAAGGGGTTCAAAATGTTTTTTGATATATTGCTGGGTTTGCATACAAAATAATAAACAACCCATACATAAGGACCCCTGAAGACGTGTGGAAGCTGAGAATACGATCTTTAATATTTCTTTTGCAACCCCAATGTTTTAAAAAATATAAAATCCCAGAGTACCCCTTTAATGCTTATGTAGGATGGGACCAAGTCATATGATGGGACCAGGTCATCAGTCAGACAAGGGCAGACACTTATTAGCCTGTAAGTCATTCTTCCTCGGACCTGATACTACAGAACACCTTCAGGGCTTGTGGAGTCCTTGCCTCCACCGGCCGCGGGGGTCTGACCTCTGTTCCCCCGCCAATTTCCTTAGCGGACCCCCAGCTTTTGTGTAATGAATAGAGCCGCGAGTACAGCATGTGACCCACAGCTCTATTTATTCCTATGGAGCGACGGTAAGAGCCGAGAACGGCAGAAGCGCTCGGTACAGTTTACATCGCTCCATAGTAATGAAAAGAGCGGAAGGTCACGTGTTATACCAGTGTCTCTATTTGTAATAAAGAAGCCGCAGGCCCGATACGGGATTCGGGGAGGGGCACAGAGGTCGGACCCCCCACGATCTCCCTATCCCCGATAGGTCAGAGCAATTATGATTGTATAAGGAGATATAGACTATATATATTGTGTGTAGATAGATAGATAGATAAATAGATAGATAGGAGATCGATAGATAAATAGATAGATAGATAGATAGATAGATAATAGAAAGGAGATAGATAGACAGACAGATAGATATAAGAAAGCATGGAGTGATCAGACAAGCTGTTGCAGTTCTGTATAGACATTTATTCAAGGTAAATGTCTATACATGTGCTGAGAATTTAATATCTCAATTGTTTCTTTGCTCTATTACCTCTAATTGCTTCCTGAAGCAAAGATAATTGTCATATATTATGTATAAAAGGATGATCATACATTTCCATAACATAAAAATGGTCTCTAAGTTAAAAGGCTTCATACTAGAAACACTAGGAGGTGTAGGGGTTAATAGTGATCTTCACCGAGAACAGCTATTTCAGCTTGTCCCATGAGTGTATTGGGTTAAAAGTACTTGGGTCCACATAATATCATTTGTGAATTGTGGAACTACAATCAATTTAGAAATGCCCTAGGCTTGCACCACCCCTCCATTCTTCCTCCCCACCCTCTTCACCATTAAGAATGCACTAGGCAGGATTTCTCCTATTCATCACCTGTCTGAACACTGCATGGGTGTTGGATTGTTAAGGCCTATGTGCAGTGTTCAGACAAGTGATGAACAGAAGAAATCCTGCCCATGGCATTCCTAATGGTTAAAAGGGCGGGGAGTAGGGACAGAGAGGCCTAGGGCACAGACACTCTAGACCATGCCAATTTGACACAGGGCTGCAAGTGTAAAAGTAGTTTTTTAGGACAATAACTGTATCACCTGCCAAACAGAGCTAAGGACAGATCTTGGATTAAAAGTAGCTATCTGACAGTACAAGCCTTTTTTTTTTTTGGGGGGGGGGGGGGGGGCACATTTAAGGAGGTGCATGTGATGTTACACAATGCTTTGCTTCTTCCATAGCAGAGTGACACATATCCTCACATGCTGCTCCATCTTGTGGGGTGGAGGGGAGGGGGCTGCACACTCTTATATGTGTTGTTATCTTACTGTTTTCACCTGTACTTGCCAGCCAAACACTTACACAATACTTTATTGTACTTAAAAATAAAAAATATTTTATTTCCCATCCACAATCCATGAGTCATCGAGTCATTGTCAGACATGAAGAAGAAGCAGAAGAAATAATGCAGGGTACAGACAGCACATCCTCATTTGTATTCTTACTGAAAAAAAGCATTGGCTCCAGTAAAGATGCCAATGTACAACCAGAACTGTGTACCCGTCATGTATGGATAGGGTCATTTACCTCTGGAAGACTGAGGGGCGGGGCCAACACTATTTGAAGAAAGAAAAATTTAAAATCCATTAATCTAGTCCATGTAAGAATCCGAGGCTTTTTCTTGACAGTAAAGTTGTCAATGAGTTTTTAATTGCATTCCTCCCTCTTCCGCTTTAGTATTGTTTTAATTTTAAGGCTATGTTCCCACTCAGTATTAGTGGATTGCTGCCATTTAAAGGGGTTGTCCAGCGAAAATCTTTTTCTTTCAGATCAACTGGTGTCAGAAAGTTATATAGATTTGTAGTTTACTTCTATTAAAATATCTCAGGTCTTCCCATACTTATTAGAGGCTGTATGTCCTGCAGGAAATGTTGTTTTCTCTTCAGTCTGACACGGTGCTCTCTGCTGACATCTCTGGCCGAGACAGGAACTGTCCAGAGCAGGAGAGTTTTTTTATAAGAATTCATTAAAAACCAAGACAGAGTTCCTGTCTCGGCCAGAATTGACAGCAGAGAGCACTGTGTCAGACTGAAAATAAAACAACATTCCCTGCGTGACATACAGCAGCTAATAGGTATGGGAAGACTTAAGAATTTTTAATAGAAGTAAATTACAAATCTATATAACTTTCTGATATTTGTTGATTTGAAAGAAAAAGATTTTCGCTGGACAACCTCATAACTGCCATTGTTTTAAAATAGCGGCAATCATTTGCCAAATGACGGACATCCACTAAATTTTAACAGTGTGTGAACATAGCCTCTCTGTGTTTTCAATCCACCCCTAGTTTTAGTTCCAAAATACTGAGCAAAAATACTGTGTGGGAACGTAGCCTAAGGGGTTATTCAGCTATGCAAAACAATAGCTTAATGGTTGCAAGTATGTAAAAAAAAACAATAAAGAAGCTGTACTTACCTCTCTGTGCTGCCCTGGTGTCCCCCCTAGAATATCCCGTCTCCACTTCTGTCTCTGGGATGACAGCCAATCACAGACTAGGACCACCCACTTTACTACTTAGAGATTTCTATAAATAAATGACAAGTTATCCTGGAACTTTCCCCATAAAACTATATATCAATCTACTCAGCTCCGCCAGCTCTATAATAGGGTGTCTCCAGATTGCTCCGCATGTTTAGCCTGCCAGGGTCCCTTTAAGTGAATTAGATCCAACTATCCTGTTTTCCAATTCACGAGCTGTGCCTTGTTTTACATGGGAGATTGTAATAGAAGGGTAGAATACAATAATTAATTACATCATTGAGTTGATTGTGTAGTCTCAGGCTTCAGCTGTCAGGGAAGCGTAATAATGAGTTGTATCGAATGTACCGCGTCTCTACAACCACATAAACTCCGCTTTACAATGGGAAATCTCGACTTGCATCTAGAAAAAAAAAATGTTTTATTCAGAAAATGATTTTCTAACTCAGGGATGTTTGTTATACGGCACAAACTTCCAATTACAGGCGGGTTTATGTTTAATTAGATGGAGGCGATGACGGATTTACAAACAGCCCCCCCACAGAAGACGGCGCAGGGTAATATATGGCGCTACCGTCCCTCCTAATACATTAAATGGATAAAAAAAGGAAGAACGCGGAAGATTTCTTTATTCATAAAGAAAATTCACTCTTGCTCTTTATTAGCCGACGCACGGGAGACAAATGATAAGAAATCACATTTTATTATTCGCGGAGGCGGACCGCTGAAGGAGGAATAAATAAGGCGGTGAATGAAATGGGTGTTTTTAAAAAAAATAAAAATAAAAAAAATCAATGAAAAAAAAAAAGGAATAAATTCTTACATCACTAATAAATGACTAATGATTCCTCCCTCATCTTGCATTCATCATTCCTCATCCGGACTAGTTACCATCTATTGATTTGGTTTTCATCCTGGTCCTTTGTGTGCTGTTGTCTCTTTGTGGATATACCACATACTCATAAAGCGCAATTTTATAGGTACAACGCCCAAACTGGTATAAAAGGGTTATCCGAAATGTATCGATTAATCATAGGATGAGTTGTGAGGATTTCATTAATAGGAGTCTGACCTCTGTTATTGATTGCACTGTTTTTCACACCTGAGACCCACTGCCATCCTGAGATACAGCCGGGGTATGGTGGAGTAGGGGGGGGGGGGGGGCAATGTGATACAGCTGGACATACAACTCTTCATAGACTGGAATGAAAAGAGGGAGTCGGATTTGACTGAGAAATGTGCACTCCCCCCTTTATTTTGGGATTGCAATGGACCTCAGCAGTGAGACCCAATACAATCAGTAACTTTTGACACATACTCCAAATGACAGTGGGGAACATAAACAATGACAACTTACCTCTCCCTGTGATTTTTCAAAGCTTGCTTGCCACTCCAAGACCCCGGGCTTTTTTTTAAAGGTATTGTATATACAAATTACCAATATACACTTATTACAGGAAATGTATATAAAGTGCTTTTTTCCCTGCACTTACTACTGCATCAAGGCTTCCCTTCCTGCATAACATGGTGATGTCACTTCCTGGATAACATGGTGATGTCACTTTCTGGATAAAATGGTAATGTCACGACCAGACTCCCAGAGCTGTGTGGGCTGTGGCTGCTGGAGAAGATGATGGCAGGGGGACACTGAGGGACACAGGGCACTGGAGGGACACTAAGCATCCCTCTGCCATCATCCTCTCCAGCAGCCACAGCCCGCACAGTTCTGGGAGTCGGGTTGTGACATCACCATGTTATCCAGGAAGTGACATCATCATGTTATCCAGGAAGTGACATCACCATGTTATCCAGGAAGTGACATCACCATGTTATCCAAGAAGTGACATCACCATGTTATTCAGGAAGTGAAGCCTTGATGCAGTAGTAAGTGCATGGAAAAAGCACTTTATAAGCATTTCCCGTAATAAGTGTATACTGGTGATTTGTATAACTTTTAGGGGGCCATACAATACTTAAATAAAATTTCCGCTAGACCTCTCCTTTAATGGACTGCCCACAGTTAGTCAGTGACTGGGGTGGAACACCACTGCAGTCACTGCCTTCCAGCAGGGGTCCTGGACATCCCTACTACATGTTTATTTTTTTCATTCAAACAACACTGTAAAGACTTGTAAAGGTACCTTGTAATGGGGAATGGGGGCACTATTGGTGTACACACCTACATTTACACAGCAAAATTATTTAGATCTTGCTCTTAAAGGGGTTGTCGGGTATTTGCAATCATTTGGTATATGGCTGCGGCTATATTACAAATAACAAAAATCCTATGCTTTCCTTTCTGCGCTCCCCCAGTGTACTGATCCAGGGCCTCCGGTGTCTCCCACTGACTGTAGCTTAGCCAGTTTCAATCATTGGCCACAGCGTTGTCCTGTTTCAGTCAGTGATTGGCTGGGTGGGCTGTCACTGCCAAGACAAGTCCATCTCGGCAGTGGCAGGGCTACAGTCAATGGGAGACACCACATTAGTCTAATGGTTGAGGATGTGGATCTGTTGGTCCATGGCAAGTGATGGTGAAAGTCACACCAGGGAGTGGGGCCACTGGTCTTCATCAGAGTCCACCACATAGTAGGTTGGGCTTTCTGCAGCAGGTGACCCCCAGGTCTCTACCCCTGGTATGGCTTGCTTGTGGTGGTGGGCGAGGTGCACAGAGACTCTATGAAATCATTGTTTCTGTGTGAGTGTGATGCTATAGTCTCACCAGTCTTACCGATGCACTCGTGCTCTACAGGAGCGCGGCTTCTACTTGCCGCTTAATCACATTCACTGGAATGATATCCTGGAGCACACAATAGTAATATTTTATATCAATACATAAACCAGAGTTCTACTCACGGTTTCGTTGTCTTCATGCTTCATTTATTGTTCATCTTTACAAAACATACAGGTGACTGATCAGGCTGTGCGTTCATCTGAGGTGGCGTTCCTCCTACCTGCCTCCCATCGACTCTCCTTACTCATGAGTCAATGGGAGAGCAACATAGGCAAGGCGAAGCCAGGTACAGTAACAGGGAACAGTACTATGGGAAGGAATGAACACTTTATTGGGGTAGGGACACAAAGAGTAGGGCCAGATTTATACATACAGGTGGACAGCCAATTAAGGACACACTGGCCCTTTAAATTTCACTGAGCCGGCATCCGCACCATAGGAGGTGGGAAAGTGCTTGTCAACAAAGAGGCGGAAGAGCAGGAGTGGGGATGGGTAAAGGGAACTTGTGGACGGGCCATGCCCCGACATCAGGGACTCAGCATCCCCTGCGAAAGACAGAGGGAGCGGGGACGTCAACATCCGTGAAAATTAGTACACTGGGGGAGCGGTGAGAGCTAAGCATAGACTCTTTACTATTTTTTATATGACTGCAGCCACATATCATAAGTTAGCTCATGCCAGACAACGCCTTTAAAGGGGAACTCCACATAAGAAAAATTTGTTTTCTATTAAAAGTACATTAAAAGTTATATAGATGTGTCTATACAATGTATTACCGTATCTATGCGTTTCTGCCACACTGGTAGCTGATAGAAATCCAGGTAGTGAAGAAAAATGGCCCCTGTGCCAATTCACATTGTCTCCTGCTCCTCCTGCTCTCCCCCCTTAGGAGACAAATCTTCCATGCCTCTGTCTCACATTGTGTGTGTTTGCTGAGCACAGGCTGATGATACAGACAGGGGGCAGGGCGTGATGTCACAGGAGGCTTGGCTGGATCCCCCAATCCCCTGAGTGATTCACCATCTCTGACCGGCCAGAAGCAGGTGCAGCAAGGACTGAGGACTGTGATGAATAGCTGAGGGACAGCATTGCATTCTGGAACCAGTAGTTCATTCTGGGAACTGCTCAACCAGGAAGTACAGAAACACAATACAGAACAAAACCCCCCAAAACAAATGGATTTTGGTAGTTTCAAAACTGGGATAGATAGATAGATAGATAGATAGATAGATAGATAGATAGATAGATAGATAGATAGATAGATAGATAGATAGATAGATAAATAAGTAATGCTATATGCTTCTGCAGAAGTTTCATTTTTTTTACCTGGAGTTCCCCTTTAAAGACAGTAACATTCTCGTAAAGTGAGTATCAAGGACTTATGGTGCGTTTACACAGAGAGATTTATCTGATAGATCTTTGAAGCCAAAGCCAGGAACAGACTATAAACAGAGAACAGGTCATAAAGGAAAGACTGAGATTTCTCCTCTTTTCAAATCCATTCCTAGCTTTGGCTTCCAAAATCTGTCAGATAAATCTGTCTGTGTAAACGCACCATTAGACTTTACCATTGTGATTTTTTGGGGAATTAAAAGCGTCCTCCAACCTCTTTGGATTTTTTTTCACACATTTTTTTTTTTTTTTTTTTTTTTTTTTTACAGTAGGAGAATCGGCACAGTACGAGGTGTTTTTATGCTTTTAGTATGTCAGGTCTTTGCAGATAACAATGCACGCTTCATTACAGGATACAGGATACATTCATCTATACTGTTGATTGCCCGGCGTTCGGAAACACGTTAATGCCATACACATGATGAATGGCAACACGGAGTGTATTCTCTCCTGTGAAGAAACATTGACTTTACTGTGTTGGACAAGGGTAAAACAAGCTGCTTTTATTTACTGCACAAAGTAGCCGGCTAATTTGCAGCTAAAACATATCCATCAATCATTCAATTAATAAAAGCCGCTCCTGGTGACGTGGCTGAGGTTTCTTGTCTTTACGTGAATTTTGCAGGGGAATGCTGTTAGGACTACCGGGCGGCTTTATATCTCCCCATTGAATATCGTGTTAAAAATACAGTAGGTCGATATAAGGACAATAGGGTCAATATAGATGGTGCTTTACTGCAATTACAGTAAGATTGTCTCTATAGTGATAGTAAATGATTGCTATACTCCTTTATATCAGTGTGATAGTTCATTACAATCTTTTTCTAATTTTACTTTTCTCTTTGGCCAGATCCATTCCTTTGGAGGAGGGAAAGTTACAGCGTAAAAAGAAGGAATTTGTGACAATTGGTGCCTTATTGATGTATGATGGTGATACTATTTAAAAAAAACTTAAAGGGATACTCTGGAAAAAAGAAAAAATGTTCTTAAATCAACTGGTGCCCTAAGAGAGTTGGACCTACACTAATTGGTACATTAACGTTTGCTAAGAACCTCATTTTTTTCAAAGAAAACTTTTTCAAATTTTTTTTTTTTTTCAAAAAATGTTTCAATAATGTCCTTAAAACTAATGTTGTATAGCACATGTGCTTTGCTGCAGCAATTTTCTGTTGTTGATTTACTGTTAGCCATGGCTGTGGGCAAACTGCATAGTGTGAACAAGTTATAGAGTAAATGTGCGGGCTGTGATTACTTTCTTATGTCAACTGGTGTCAGAAAGTAAATTACTTCAATAATAAAAATATAAAGTATTCCAGTACTTATTAGCTGCTGTATGTCCTGGTTAGAGATGAGCGAACCGGGTTCGGGTTCGAGTCCATCCGAACCTGAACATTTGGCATTTGATTAGCGGTGGCTGCTGAAGTTGGATAAAGCCCTAAGGCTATGTGGAAATCATGGATATAGTCATTGGCTGTATCCATGTTTTCCAGACAACCTTAGAGCTTTATCCAACTTCAGCAGCCCCAGCTAATCAAATACCGAACGATCGGGTTCGGATGGACTCGAACCCAGTGTGCTCATCTCTAGTCCTGGTGGAAATTATGTATTCTTTTAGTCTGACACAGTGCTCTCTGCTGCCACCTCTGTCCGTGTCAGGAACTGTCCAGAGCAGGAGAGGTTTTCTATGGGCATTTAGTACTGCTCCGGACAGACTACAGTTTGTAGTTTATACAATTTTTCTGGGGTGTGATGTGACCAAAAATCTTCATTTCTAGTGTTTGGTATATATATATATATATATATTTTTTTTTAATGTGTAAGTGGTTCATCATGTGGGATCAATAAAAAATGTTTCTTCACTCCCTTTTAAGTAACCGTAGAGGACTTTTAGAATCATTCAGTAGTTGGTATTACCTTATCAGTCTTCTTCCCTGACTATACTCCCTTCTGCTCAAGACTCAGAAACTGAGTCTGAGCATTCTCCTCCATCCTGCGGCCAAACTCCTTAGAGATGACAGCCATTGGCAGTGGGTGCCTGATAAAGATAGAAGTTTATGGCTAGTGCATATGGGACAGATTCCCATTTATTCCTGTAGGGGAAACTTTTAAAGTGAATGTACCATCAGATACATTGCTTTTAGTTTTTTACATGAATGGATCAGTGCTGGCGTGGGGATGCCGGGGCCATTGTCCTGTTTTTAAAAAAGGCGTCTGATTCCTGCGTATGACTCCGGTCTATTTCCGGGCACCAGAAATACTGGGGACAGGCCCACCGTCTCCCAGTGTGAGGAAACCTCCTCCTCTCTGTGACACAGCTCCATTGATTCTAATAGAGCCTTATCACAGAGAGGAGGGTAGATTGACACACTGGGGGCCAGCGAGTGCCAGTGCCTGGGAATAGACTGGCGCCATATGCAGGAACCAGGCACCAGCACCCCCATGCCAGCGACGATCCATTCATGTAAAAAACTGGTTAGGTACCAAGTGTGTACTGAAAATTCAGAACGAGCTCTCGGTGTCCTCCTATAGGTCTCTGGTGTCTCCAGCCACCTCCAGCCCAGCCAATCGCTGAATGAGACAGGACAACGCAAAGGCCAGTGATTAGCTGAGCTGACTGTCACTCTCATCTCGGGAGTGAGAGCCCGCTCAGCCAATCACTGACTGACTGACAGGACAGCGCTGTGGCCGAGGGGGTGTTATTCCATAGACAAGAGTGACAGCCAGCTCAGCCAATCTCGGACTGACTGAGACTGAACAGTGCAGCAGGCAATGATTGGTTGAGCAGGCTGTCACTCCTGAGACAAGAGAGACAGCCTGCTAAGCCAATTACTGACCACAGTGCTGTCCAGTCTCAGTCAGTGATTGGCTGAAGGCAGCTGTGGAGGACACAGGTAAGTAAAGAAAAGCGAATGTGCTGAACCACACTAAAACAGCTAAATGTCTGCAATCGTTTAGCTGTCTTAGTGCGGTTTGTTTAAGGTTCGGATCAGTGAAACCTTAACTTTGAAAATGAAACTTAGTTGATTTCTATTATATAGATAAGACCATTCAAAATAGGTAATGAACACAGTTCACGTCCTCCTCCTCCGTGACCTGTTCACAGGTAAAAGAGCATGCCTAGAAACTTTTCCATAACTTGACAGGATCCTCTCCAGTCTGTTGTTCCTATGTATATGAAGTTTGCTGTAAAACTCATCTCAAAATGCTGTCAAGTGAAGCTCAGGTAAGATGGTTGCCCCCTAATAATTTACTAAAAACTAGTGATGAGCGAATACTGTTCGATCGAATAGATATTCGATCGAATAGTAAGGTATTCGATCTATCGAATATTATCGAATAGTTCGCCGAATATTCAAAAAATATTCAATAAGCGTTCAAATCCCCCAGCTTCCGTTTTTTACCTCCAAGTGGTCGAATAGATGTGTTTTATAAATAATCGAATACTTGTTCCAATAGACTTTAATGGGATCGAATATTCGATTGAATATTTGGGAGATATTCGTACGAATATCGAATATTCGAATATTTCAATATTTGCTCATCACTAGGGATGGTCCGAATCTGCCGAGGTTCGGGTTCGTATGAACCCGAATGCTCGGCATCAGATTCCCGCTGTCTGCCCGCTCCGTGGGAGGACCGCCTGGAAAACTGGGATACAGCCTATGGCTATGGCTGTATCCCAGTTTTCCAGGCGGTCCTCCCGCTGTATCAGCCCTCTCCACGGAGCGGGCAGACAGCGGGAATCATTACCGAGGGTTCGGGTTCGTACGAACCTGAACCGAACTCGGTTCGGACCATCCCTACTCATCACTACTAAAAACTAAATATAGTTGGTACATTCTTTAATACAAGTTGCCGTGAAAGCTCTTCTACCCCCAAGATTCACGTCTATCTTTTTTTTTTATTATTATGATTATTATTATTTTCTTTTTCCGCACCAGTCTGGTATTGTAGGCTGTACTTTTCTTTTAGCAAATGCAACACACTCCTGCCCATTCTGAGTGTGTATAGAAGCATACAATTACATGTCTGAAAGGAGCAGTAGGCAATGGCTTATACTTCTATTGTGAGACACCTTTTCACGGCAGCATAAAGAAAAAATATTAAGTTCATGACTTCCAAGACTTTACTAACATAGAAACATAGAAGATTGTCGGCAGAAAAAGACCACTGGGTCCATCTAGTCTGCCCTTTTAGTATTTTCTTTCTTATTATCTTAATATGTTTATCCCAGGCATGTTTAAATTCTGTTATTGTACATTTACCAACCACCTCTGCTGGAAGTTTGTTCCAGGTATCTACGACTCTTTCAGTAAAATAATATTTTCTCACATTGCTTCTGATCTTTCCCCCAACTAACCTCTTACTGTGTCCTCTTGTTCTTGAGCCCAGTTTTTTACTAAAAACACTTCCCTCCTGAACCTTATTTAGTCCTTTAACATACTTAAAGGTTTCAATCATGTCCCCCCTTTCCCTTCTTTCCTCCAGACTATACAGATTCAAATACTTAAAGAGGATGTACCACCAGGTACATCCTCTTTAACCTGAACCCACTGATCGAACGGCGCCAACACCGGGAAGCCGCTGCCGCGGTCCGTTTTTTGGACCAAGGCCCGGTTCTTGTGCACAGCGCCGTTCTATGCACGGGAACAGGCCGGTGCTCAAGCACTGGAGGCGGGCTGGGCCGCCCCCAGTGGGAAGGAATTCCCTCCCCTGTATGACGCGGCTCCCTTAGAATGAATGGAGCCGCGTCATACAGGGGAGGGAATTCAGATGTGGCCTCACCAGAGCTCTATACAGCGGGATCACAATCTCCTTCTTCCTACTGGTTATACCTCTAGCTATACACCCCAGCATACGATTTGCTTTCCCCACTGGTGACTCATTTTAAGGCTGTCAGAAATCACTACCCCTAAATCCTTCTCTTCTGAAGTCTTTTCCAACACAGTACTGCCGATGTGATACTCAGATAGAGGATTCCTCCTCCCCAAGTGCATTATTTTACATTTGGAAACGTTGAACTTCAATTTCCACTGTTTAGACCACTTTTCTAGCAAAGCTAAATCATTTTCCATATTACTGACACCTCCAGGAATATCAACCCTATTGCACACTTTTGTGTCGTCAGCAAACAGACAAACTTTACCTACCAAACCTTCTCCTATGTCGCTTACGAACATATTTGTTAGGGCCCCTGGGAACACAGAGACACAGGACAAGTGGGCCCCATGGCTAAGACCCCCCACACTGTCCCTACCTACTTGCAGAGCAGGCCCTAAATGACCGTCTGCAACTGGGCGGCGTTTCCTACGCTGCAGTAAATGCAAATACAGACAACACAGTACAGACGAACAAGGTACAATGACAGACAAAGCAAAGTCACACAGAAGGACAGGACCAATAAGGCAGACCAAACAAACGGAGGACGAAAGCCAGAGACGCAACAAGGTAAGAATGTAGCCAGAAAATTTAGCAAGATAACAGTGGAGAGCCAAAGCCAGAGAACCAAAAAGAAGAACTGGGAACAGCGCAAGGAACACAAAACCAAGAGACAAACACTGGAGAGAATCAGGCAAGGGGATAAGGAACCAAGAAAACAGGCAGAATAGCAAAGGCTGGATCTAGCAGTACAGACTAGCTGAACAAAGCTATCAAGAGCCCAGACTGAAGGGAGGGAGAAGCATATAAGGGAGCAGAAGTCCCGGACTCCAAGCAGATAGGCTAAGCAGGAGAAACACACAAGAGAAACACCGAAAGCCAGAGGAGAAGAGACCTGTAAATCACAACACAGCAGACACAATCAGTAAACAGACAACAGCAAGGAAGGTGCAGGGAGAACTAAGAAAACATGGACCGGAACACAGATGACATAAGCAGAGAACACAGTAAAACCAGGAACGGATCATGGCCAAAAGCGCAGTCTTTGCGCAGAGGTCGAATCTTCGCAGCAGAGGGTGGCACTGATCCCTTTTCAGGCGCGATTTTGACAATATTAAAAAGAATAGGACCCAGAACAGACCCATGTGGCACACCACTTGTAACCAGTCTCTGCTCGGAATATACACCATTAACAACAACCCTCTGATATCTCTCCTTCAGTCAACCACAAATCCAGTGAACTATCCAGGAATTAAGTCCAATTTTCTCCAACTTCTCTATCAGCTCTTTATGGGGAACTGTATCAAAGGCTTTGCTGAAGTCTAGATAGGCGATATCCACAGCACCACCTTCATCCAGTACTTTTGTGGCATAATCAAAGAAATCAATGAGATTAGTCTGACATGATCGGCTCTCAGTAAAGCCATGCTGGTTTGGATCCATCAAATTGTTGATTCTTAGGTGATCCATTTATCTTCTTTTTTAGAAGAGTCTCCATCATTTTCACTATTACAGATGTCAGGCTCACTGTGGATTGGTATAACATTGGCCGTTCTCCAATCATCGGGGACATCTCCTGTTAGCAGGGATTGGTTATACAGATCTGTCAGGGGGGGCAACAATCACAGATCCTGGGATGGACACCATCTGGACCCATCGCCTTATTCAGCTTTAAACGGGCAAGTTCCTCTGCAACTTCAGCCTTTGAAAATACTGGAGCAGAACCCATATAACTGGAGGCAATGTTGTGTCCAACCATCCTGTGATTGTGAAGGCCGCCTTCTGAAAACACTGAGCAGAAGTAACTATTCAAATAGTCAGCGACCGCCTTATCTCCATCAATAAACGTATTCTCCCCATTACTTATTTTAGTAATGCTGCAGCCATTCTTCTTCTTCTTCCCGTCACTTATATATCTGAAGAAGGTTTTATTCCCCGCAGTAACAGATTTTGCCATTTCCTCTTCTTTTGAGGCTTTAGCAGCATTTATAATCTGCTTTGCCTCCTTCTGTATACTTTTATACGTCTCTCTGTCAGCTTCATTCCCAGTCTCCTTATACTTCCTTATACGCTGCCTTTTTTCCTTTTACAATGGCCTTGACCTCTCTAGTAAACCATAATGGATTCTTCTTCCTTTTACTTTTGCTAACTTCTCGCACATATAGTCTAGTTGCCTTTGATATGGCATTTTTTAATTCTGAGCACTGAGTGCTCGCTCCCGATATTTTATCCCACCCTCTTAATTCTTTATCTAAATACTCCCCCATTTTCTTAAAATCTGTCTTCCTAAAATCCAATACTCTTGTTGTAGTATGTTATTTCCTTGTTATTTTTCCTTACTGCATTCATTGTAAAGTGTAAGCGTTATATTAACTTATTCGGCATGCAGGGAAGTAACCGGTTGTTCGAATATGTCCAAGAGGTGACATTTCTACCTTGTTTCCCAAAAATAAAACAGTGTCTTACAGGGCTCCAGATGGCGACCAAAATGGTCGCCAATGCGACTGACATTTCGCAAATGGCGCCCAGATTTATTAATCTGGGCGCCATTTGCGACTGGCCCCGGCGGCGGCGCGCTGTCTCTTTAAGTCCGGGCCCCCGGCTGATGCGCGGCTGCCGGGGGTGTCCCGTCCTATCCCCGGCAGCGCGGCGCATCAGTGAGCTGCCTGGGGCCCTGACTTCCGGCACAGGAAGCGCACGTCAGAGACGCTTCCTGTGTCAGAAGTCACAGCCCCGGCGTACAGGGAGCTCACTAACGCGCCGCGCTGCCGGGGATAGGAGGGACACCCCCGGCAGCCGCGCATCAGCCGGGGACAGCGCCTGAAGAAGAAGAGGATCGCCAGGGGAGCGGGTTGTCAGGTGAGTTTGTGTGTTTTTTTTTTTAAATACTGCTTAGCATAGAGGAAAGGGGGGGGGGCATCTATAATGGGGGGGAGAAGAGGGGCCATCTTCAAGGGGGGAGAAGAGGGGGCCATCTATAAGGGGAGGGGGTATCTATAAGGGGGGGAGAAGAGGGGGCATCTATAATGGGGGGAGAGGGGGCATCTATAAGGGGGGGAGAAGAGGGGGCAGCTATAATGGGGGGCGGAGAGAGGGCATCTATAATGGGGGGGAGGAGGGGGCATCTATAATGGGGGTAGAGGGGGTCATCTATAAGGGGAGGGGGCCATCTATAAGTGTAGGGCAAACTGGCTGCAGACACTGGGAGATAGATATATGCACAATTATTATTATCAGGGCCCCTCAGGTGTCTGTATTGTAGGGGGTCACTTGCATTAGTCACTAGGTGAGAGATATATCTATTTATATACACATCTTGTGGGGGGTCACTATGGCTGCAGTCATAAGTCCAGCTCAGTATGTATAGACTGTTGCAAGCTTTTAAAGGGAACCTGTCACCCCCGGTGACGGGGTGACAGGCTCCCAACCCCCCGTTAGAACCCCCTATACTCACCTCATCGTGCCGGGTCCCGCTTCTGAAGATGGTCGGGTCACGGAGATCTCAGCCGCTGCAGCCCGGCGCGCACACTGAGAGATGAGTCCAACACTCATAGAGAATGACGGAGCGCTGGACTCTCCCGTCATTCTCTATGAGCGTTGGACTCATCTCTCAGCGCACGCCGGGCTGCAGCGGCTGAGATCTCTGTGACCCGGCGCGATGAGGTGAGTATAGGGGGTTCTAACGGGGGGTTGGGAGCCTGTCACCCCGGCACGGGGGTCGACAGGTTCCCTTTAAGTTCAAGTTCAGAAGAGTAAGCCTCATTAATAGGCTAGCCAAGTGAAGCTGAAGTACTGAGTCAGACTGTATATGGTTGTCAAGTTGCAAGTTTCCATGTTGAACGTTTTCAAACTAAGAAAAGAGAGAATCTAAAGGAGGAGGATGCTGCTGTGGCCTCTGCACACAGTTAATCCCATTTAACATAACATTAATTTTTCATGGTTTAAAATGTTGGCGACCAAATATTCTATTTGGCGCCTAAATTTTTCAGGTTAGGAGCCAATGGCTCCCAGGTAAATTTTTTAGTCTGGAGCCCTGGTCTTATATTAATTTTCGTCCCCAAAGAGGCTCTCTGTCTTACTTTTGGGGATGTCTTATTTCTCGGGAGCGGCTTCAGACAATCAGAGGGAGGGAGAAACGCGAGCGGCATGGGGGGGGGGGGGATATGAGCAGCACCAGGAGGGAGGGAGAGAGGTGGGCAGCATGGGGGGTGGGGGGGGGGTGAGCAGCACCAGGAGGGAGGGAGAGAGGTGAGCAGCATGGGGGGGGGGGGGGGGTGAGCAGCACCAGGAGGGAGGGAGAGAGGTGAGCGGCATGGGGGGGGGGGGGGTTATATGAGCAGCACCAGGAGGGAGGGAGTGAGGTGCACGGGGAGGGACAGAGGTTAGCAGCACAAGGAGGGATGTGAGCAGCACGGGATTGATGTGAGCAGGGTGGGAAGAGATGTGAGCGGCACAGGGAGAGAGGGGGTGAGCAGCAGCAGGTGGTGGTGGATGGCCTTACTTTCAGGGGGCGCCTTACTTTCGGCATGAGGGTGCCTTATTTTAAGGGTAATGCCTTACTTTGGGCTAGTTGGTAGACTAGATATCAAATATTATTAAAAACAAAATGCTGTTATTTAATGGAACCCAGTGTATCAAGACCAATAATACCAAGTATAGTGCTTTATGATAACACCACACCATAGTCACAAATTATCACCACAGTATCTAAATTATTATATATTGTTACAGAGCAAAAGAAACTAGACACTGGTCATAAAAACAGCATTCCTCCCATATGGTGGTAGATGCCAACTCTACAGGCTATGAAGCACCTATATGCCACCACAGGGGAAACTAGGCATTACACAAAGCTTCTTAAAATCAGTAGGTTGCCCATGTAGTTCAAGACAAAACAGGTCCTCCAAGGTAAGAGATACACTCAACTCTGGTTGAGATGAAATACGGAATTCCCTATAACAGGAGTTGGGAACCTTCGACCCTTACAGTGACCCTTAGTTCAGCAATCCACAAGTTAACCAGGTAACATACGGGATACAACTGGTCTAAAAGAGTGGACAAATTTGATTTAAACAGAGAGCCAAGCTCAGAGATTGGCTGAAATAACTAAAGCTCTGATTGGCCGATCAGATGGCTCTGATTGGCTAAATGACTTTGCACAGTGTAAGCATCTGTATTAAGCTGCAGGGCTGCAAACAGGTGAGTCATTTGCACATACACATTCTCACATATGCATTGGCACACATTGGCACACTCAAATATACTGTGTAACCCATATGCAGAACTGGCCTAGCTACCATAAAGGCAGACCATGCCACTGCTATGGGGCCCAAGGGGGTCCGAAGGCCCGTACTAGCATCTGGTTCTTTAACTGTGAGTGATTGTGTTAATTGCTGCAGTGCTCGGACAGAAAAAGAAGTCATTGGCCCTGCCCTGCCAGTCTCTCTTGAGGCCGGGGGAAGCATTGCACCTCCAGCCACAAGAAGGCACTTTCTGTCTCTGAGTGATGTTACTCATGCGCTCCAAAGCTGGGAAACAAAAGGAATGCTCGGAGACTGCACCAAGCCAGGTAAGTATGTCCATGGGGGGGGGGGATTCATGGGGGCTCAAAGCAATAAACCGTCCAGGGGAGGGGTTGTACAGTTTTTTTGCTATGGTTCCCCTTTAATACTAGCTACGCTCCTGATATGCACACACATATACCTTCCCAGATAACTGTAATAAAAAATGCATGAACAATATCTGTTTGTTTTTAAGCATATTCAATAATTATTCAAGGGCCCCCGGTGTGTGGACTTCGCTGTATGGTCTGCTTTAGAAGAGTAATGAAATCAAGAAATAATGAAATTCTAATATTCTCCAGTAATTGCTCACATTGCATAACATTTAAAGGACTATACTGATAAATTAGCATCATGAATTAGTGAAGTAATCTTACATATGTTAATTCAATTGAATCCATTTATTTTACCCAGGTTGTACTTAACTAAACAATAATTGCTGCTTCTATTTAAAGTTATGGAGGAAATTGATTTTGACATGAATGTATATTTTATAGTGGCAGAGAAGAAGCAAAGCATGATGGACATGGTTAGGTGCAGCTTGTGATGGGCATATCGACAGGAGGCTGGACAGCTGGAATGGATGGCTCTATTTGCCCAGGGGCACTCCCCCACGTAATGTCCGGTCAGATGATGAGTCAGACATAGAGATTTATAAACAGGAGAATTATAAAAGCTGGCAGGGGCCGGGGGGAAATTGATTACAAGTACTAACTTACCCGCGGTGAGCAGCTGGACCGTCCACAGGACCCCCGCTGGGCTCCGGGATCTCTGGAGCTGACACGTCATGACCCGGCTGATGGACTGGCCACTCGGCGGGACGCTGCTCCATTCACTGATTGGCAGTTCATCAGCCAAGAAAGGCAGGCCTTTTCCCCCAAGTCGTGACATCATCACAACTTGGAAAATCACGACTTGGAAAATGCCTTCCAGCGGAGGTCAAGAGGCCAGTCCAACGGCTCAACGCGGGGACGGGGAGGGGTAAGTTAGTACTTGTAATCGATTTCCCCCTGCCCCTGCCAGCTGCCGGATTTTATGTCACTGGACTTTTCCTATAAGAAAACTTAATAATTATTTAAAGGACAACTCCGGTGGGGCATAAAAAAAACAAAAAACACAGACACACACACACAGTTCATACTCACCATCCCTCCGGTGACGATTGGCACTTGAATCTCACGCCATCCTCGACTCCGTCACCTCCAGCCAGCGTCTTCAGAACTCCCTCACTTCCGAGTCCGTGAGAAGTGAATGGGAGAGAAAATGTTGACGGAGCGCATGCGCAGCCTTTTCACTGGCTGGAGCGCATCACATGGTTTCCAGCAAGCTCAGCCAATCAGGGCTGAGCAAGCTGGAAGCCATGTCATGAGGTCCAGCCAATGAAAAGGCTGCTGGTGTGCAAGGGCACCGTCAGCCTTTTCTCTCCCATTCACTTTAGCAGAAGACGCCGAGGAGAATGAAGACCTTGCCCACCCCCTGCTGTGACGACATTGTCACAAAATGGCGCCCGGGAGAAGAGGACGGGGTCGACTGTAATCAGGTATGTATACTTTATTTAACTTCCGGGGGGGTCGGGAGCCGGAAGCGGGGGGAAAAGTTATATAACTTTGTAATGTGTGTTAAATATGCTAAAAAAGAAAAATGCCGGAGTTGTCCTCTAAGCCTTTAGCTGCCTTTTCAGAAGAAGCAGATAAAATAAGCAAGAGAATGCCCTAAAGGAGAGCAATGTAGTATGTGGGGGTCCCAGAAACGGCCTATGCTCCACTCCAGCCTTTAAAAAAAAATCACTAGTCCACTAATTTTTCTCTTAGGGGATATTCAAAATTCACTTATCCAAAATTAGTAGTAGTCACTGATCACTGAACAATGCCCACTGTGGGGTGCAGGTCCTTTGGTAATTCTTCTTGTCAACTGTGAAGTCAATAGGCTCTACCTAAAGCCCTGAAAGGTCCTGTATTTGCTATGGGGTCCCTGTTCAACTTCTCTACACAGACTCTTCCCTTCTCTCATGATCCCTCAGAATGGATTAGGACTTTAATCAGTGGAACAGTAGCAGATGGGTCCCAAATTATTCCAGACACTAGAAATCAGGTGTTCCTAATGTTGTGCTATGTGCATGGACTCTATCACTGACGGGTAGTACAAAGGTGCATCACAGTATAAACCACAGAACAATTACATATGACTAGTGTGATAACATCAATACACATTTGTAATAAAGGTAACTATTAAACAACCAATACCACAGGGATATGTAGTAGGACACTGCAATACCAATTTTAATTCCCTTCCCAGAACCCAAAGCAAATGATAATAGAAAGGCCCATATTTTTACTCTAGGTTCGCATACCGGCAGAAGAATGAGCAGTAATCGAAGTCTGTCCATACTGTGAATTGTTCATACTATGCAATATATTTTACTAATTTGGAGCGCTATCTCTTTAAAAACTCACTTAAAGGGTTTTTCTGATTTACACTTACTATCCACAGAATAATGCTGTACTTTCCTTTGGCAGCTCCATAGAGAATGAATTCAGCTGGAGGTCACACCCCGACTCACGGTGCCCTTTCTAACAAAAGATCCAGGGCGTTGATCTACAGATCCTCGGAGGGAACACAGAGGTCGGAATTACCGCAATCTTATACTTGTCCCCTATCCTGTGGTTAATTTCAATCTGAAAACCCCTTTAAAGCTATTTAGCCACACCAAACTATAAACTAAAGCTTGTGCCAACTTTTTCTCTATAAACTGCCTATAAATAAACTTCTCTATAAATTTCCTAGCCCAAGAGAAGCCCCAACTGGCCACACAGTTCTCCTGCAGTGGCCACTAGTGGTGAAATGTAGTATTACATCTTCATTCAAAGGAAAATAGTGAATTAAAACACAAGGGAGGGGATTTATGAAGACTGCCTACTCATACGCCGGTCTTAAATTATTCCCTGCCTCCTTTCCCCGGACGGATTCACTAACAGGAGCACAACTCTTAGTAAATCCGGCCGGGCACCAGACACTTCTTCTAGCAGGTGTAGATTTGGATCATGATTTACACCTGCGAGCAGACGTACAGTGGGGAAAAAAAGTATTTAGTCAGTCACCAATAGTGCAAGTTCCACCACTTAAAAAAAAGAGAGAGGCGTCTGTAATTGACACCATATGTATACCTCAACTATGGGAGACAAAATGAGAAAACAAATCCAGAAAATCACATTGTCTGATTTTGTAAGAATTTATTTGAAAATTATGGTGGAAAATAAGTATTTAATCAGTAATAAAATTTCATCTCAATACTTTGTTATATATCCTTTGTTGGCAATGACAAACGTTTTGTGTAAGTTTTCACAAGGTTGGCATACACTGTTGTTGGTATGTTGGCCCATTCTTCCATGCAGATCTCCTCTAGAGCAGTGATGTTTTGGGGCTGTCGCTTGGCAACACGGACTTTCAACTCCCTCCAAAGGTTTTCTATAGGGATGAGATCTGGAGACTGGCTAGGCCACTCCAGGACCTTGAAATGCTTCTTACGAAGCCACTCCTTCGTCGCCCTGGCGGTGTGCTTTGGATCATTGTCATGTTGAAAGACCCAGCCACGTTTCATCTTCAATGCCCTTGCTGATGGAAGGAGGTTTGCACTCAAAATTTCACAATACATGGCCCCATTCATTCTTTCATGTACCCGGATCAGTCGCCCTGGCCCCTTTGCAGAGAAACAGCCACAAAGCATGATGTTTTCACCCCCATGCTTTACAGTAGGTATGGTGTTTGATGGATGCAACTCAGTATTCTTTTTCCTCCAAACACAACAAGTTGTGTTTCTACCAAACAGTTCCACTTTGGTTTTATCAGACCATAGGAAATTCTCCCAATACTCTTCTGGATCATCACAGTTCTCTCTAGCAAACTTCAGACGGGCCCGGACATGTACTGGCTTAAGCAGTGGGACACGTCTGGCACTGCAGGATCTGAGTCCCTGGCGGCGTAGTGTGTTACTGATGGTTGGCTTTGTTACATTGGTCCCAGCTCTCTGCAGTTAATTCACTAGGTCCCCCCATGTGGTTCTGGGATTTTTGCTCACTGTTCTCGTGATCATTTTGACCCCACGGGGTGAGATTTTGTGTGGAGCCCCAGATCGAGGGAGATTATCAGTGGTCTTGTATGTCTTCCATTTTCAAATTATTGCTCCCACAGTTGATTTCTTCACTCCAAGCTGGTTGCCTATTGCAGATTCAGTCTTCACAGCCTGGTGCAGGGCTACAATTTTGTTTCTGGTGTCCTTTGACAGCTCTTTGGTCTTCACCATAGTGGAGTTTGGAGTCTGACTGTTTGAGGGTGTGCACAGGTGTCTTTTTATACTGATAACAAGTTTAAACAGGTAATGAGTGGAGGAAAGAGGAGACTCTTAAAGAAGAAGTTACAGGTCTGTGAGAGCCAGAAATCTTGATTGTTTGTAGGTGACCAAATACTTATTTTCCACCATGATTTGCAAATAAATTCTTACAAAATCAGACAATGTGATTTTCGGGATTTGTTTTCTCATTTTGTCTCTCATAGTTGAGGTCTACCTATGATGTAAATTACAGACGCCTCTCATCTTTTTATGTGGGAGAACTTGCACTATTGGTGACTGACTAAATACTTTTTTCCCCCACTTTAAATCATGCGGGAGTAGGCCATGACTCCTTTTCACCTTACAATGCCCCCTTACCCGCCCATCGGGCGAGCGGGGGATATGGCAGAGGTATGCCAGGGAAAAGGGGAGAATCTGTAAATGTCCCCCAAGCTCTGCAAGCAAGGGGGCTTCTCCTACATAGGGGCTCTCTTTATATACAGTACAGTAGGACCCCCTCCACTATGATGTCTATAGGCCCTATTAGAGTGAATAAACAGGATTATCTCCCCGCTAACTGATCTGTTCCATACACACAAAGAATATTTCCTTTCCTTACACAAATTACCTTGGTTCCCTTCCTTACCAGCATCCCATCCATTACAGCTCCAGCATTCTATCATTTCTGGTCACCCCTGCTGTTCAGACCACTCCACACGTTGATTCTTTTGAAAGCTACTGATCTCTTTACCGTTGCTGCCAAGAAAGAATACATTTTAGTGACTGGCTTGCAGGGCTGTTAATAATGTCTCCGCTGTGTAGCCTGTCACAGGTAGAGCTAATCCAGTCTTTCAGGGCCTGACAATTTCTCCACTGATCCATCAAAACGCACCATTTACTCCCTACCCTACTAGCCGGGTGATCTCTCGGCTGCACCGGTGCCAAGTCTTGTGTTCATCCTTGCACGCAGACCTGTCATTTTAAAATATTCACCATATTCCATAATTCCCCTGTGTCTTTTCTAGTCGAATGGGTTAATCCATGTTTCTAAGCAGAACATTTGTCTGTCTTAGGTGTTGGGTTGTTTTAAGACCCCCCTCCCCTCCCCTCCCTTTCTTCTCCCCTCCCAAGCGTGCACTTTGCTCACCTCCTCTTCTCCCCACCACCCAGTGCCTTATTTCCTTGCTATATCAAGCCGGAGCATACTAAAGTCACATTGTTTGCTTTGCCAGCAGGGAATGAAAGTTACTGTCTTTTGTTCAGGTGGAAAGAAGTCAAACATTCAAACAAGACGTTCGCTTTCTTCTAAAAATATAAGTCCGGCGGCTCGGCGCGGTTCCTCTGGGAGAGGAGCTGCATTTAAACAGCTGTGGCTGATTTTTCAGGTGATTGGAAGGTCCCCGAAGAGTATCTAATGGAGTCGCCAGAAACCAGAGGAGTGAGCGAGAGAGAATGGAGATGATATGGAGGGAGACAGGATGGAGAGAGAGAGGGGGGGAGAGGATGGAGGGGCAATCACACACTGTGAGGGGAATCAGAATAAGGCAGTCTGTGAGCGGCAAGCAAAACACCGGCTGAGCCAGCTGAAATAAACTCTCACACATCAGTGTGCTAAAAGGGTGCCAAATGACTCATGTTCCCGAACAATATTAGTACAGTCACTTTATTACTCATAGAATTTCTTGGACTGATAGAATCCGCGTGTAAACAGATGTAGCCGAGCCGAATTTATTATTATTGCATTATTTAGGTCTTAGCTGGGAGTTACTCGACCCGTATTCTTATATACGCAATATATCGTAATATCCTGTTTTCTGTCATTAAAAAGTTACATTTTTTTGTCGTGTGCACGCCACTTTAGGCTATGTTCCCGAAACAGGATTTCGTTAATGACAGAGGCAAATGATCATCATTAAAGGGGTACTCTGGCAAAAACATTTTTCTTTCAAATCAGCTGGAGAAAAAAAAAAGGTTATAAAGATTCGTATTTTACTTCTATTGAAAAATCTAAAGTCATTCAGTACTTAGCAGCTGCTGTATGCCTGTTCTTTCCAGTCTGACACAGTGCTCTCTGCTGCCACCTCTATTTAGAGCAGTAGCAAATCCCCATAGAAAACCTCTATTGCTTTGGACAGTTCCTGACATGGACAGAGATGGCAGTAGAGAGCACTGTGTCTTTGAGTTGTGATGTGAACCTGTTCCCCGAGTTGTGATGACGTCACAACTCAGGGGAAATTGCCTGTCCCAGCTGATGGACTGGCCGCTCAGCCAATCAGTGACTGGAGCAGCATCCTGCCCCAGTCACTGACTGGCTGAGCGACCAGTCCATCAGTTGTGACATGTCAGTGCAAGAGATCCCAGATCCCGTCGAGGATCTCGAGGCTAGTCCCGCCACAGGCATGGGAAGAGGTAATTTAGTACTTGTAATCAATTCCCCCCGCCCCTGCTGATTGCCGGCTTTTATACACTGCCGGACTTTTCCCTTAAACATAAAAACCTTAAAGGGGTTGTCCAGCGAAAATCTTTTTCTTTCAAATCAACTGATATCAGAAAGTTATATAGATTTGTAATTTACTTCTATTAAAAAATCTCTTATCTTCCCATACTTATCAGCTGCTGTATGTCCTGCAGGAAATGTTGCTTTATTTTCAGTCTGACACACTGCTCTCTGCTGCCACCTCTGGCCGAGACAGGAACTGTCCAGAGCAGGAGAGTTTTTCTATGGGGATTCATAGAAAACCGAGACAAAGTTCCTGTCTCGGCCAGAGATGTCAGCAGAGAGCAGTGTGTCAGACTGGAAAATAAAACAACACTTCCTGCAGGACATACAGCAGCTTATAAGTATAGGAAGATTACAGATTTTTTTTAATAGAAGTAATAACAAATCTATATAACTTTATGATATCAGTTGATTTGAAAGAAATAGATTTTCACTGGACAACCCCTTAAAAAAAAACTAAGAGAGTATATAGCAAAACTGTTTAGGATTTCTTGTTGATTTCTTAAAAAAAAAAAAAATGTAACAGTGTCTCTTAAAAGTAGTAGGGCCACAACCAAATGTATAGTCCTGTTGTCATCTCATGTGGTAGAAGAGCCTGTTACCTCTACATCCTCCCATATGATTAAACTCCAGACTGGAGATAGACTCAATCCATGGTCTATTATAATAGGATTAGATGTTCTTGGTTCTTTCATTGTAGATACATTACAGAGTCATACACCAATGATCTCGCCCACTTCAAAGCTTTCACAAACTGATCCTTACCAGATTTAGAGGGGTTATCCAGTGCTACAAAAACATGGCCACTTTCTTCCAGAGACAGCCCCACTCTTGTCTCCAGCTTGGGCGGTTTTTTGCTGCTCAGTTCCATTGAAGTGAATGGAGCTTAATTGAAAACCTCACATGAACTGGAGACAAGAGTCTTGTTGTCTCTGAAAGAAAGTGGCCATGTTTTTGTAGCATTGGATAACCCCTTTAAGGTCAAAGGTTTTTTTTTTTAATACTACAAGATTTCTTTAAAATGTCAAAATCTTTTTCTTTCGAATCAACTGGTTTTAGAAAGTTATATAGATTTGTAATTTACTTCTATGTAAAAATCTCAAATCTTCCCATACTTATCAGCTTCTGTATGTCCTGCATGATATGGTGTTTTCTTTTTAGTGTGACACAGTGCTCTCTGCTGCCACCTCTGTCCGAGACAGGAATTGCCCAGGGCAGGAGAGGTTTTCTATGGGGATTTGCTACTGCTCTGGACAGTTCCTAACATGGACAAAGGTGGCAGCAGAGAGCACTGTGTCAGGCTGAGAAGAATACAGCACTTCCTGCAGAACATACGGCAGCTGATAACTATTGGAAAACGTAAGATTATTAAATAGAAGTAAATTACAAATCTATATAACGTTCTGAAATCAGTTGATTTTAAAGAAAATATATATTTTTGCTGGAGTAATCCTTTAAGGGATATAAAGGCTCCTTGGCCCTCTCCTATTAATATCCCTTGATTTTCCATCAACTAAAAGCATAGCCCTGACTGTGAAACAAGCAGGGTCAGGGAAGGGAAGAAGAGCCAGGAGATGTTCCAGTTTTCAGCATTTTAGGTTACACCTCCTTGAAGTACAGACAGATAAATATGAAAGGTACCATGTGCCTCCTTGCTCTATCTAGTTATCTAACAGTGTTAGCAGTTTGGAACAAGAATTGCAGCTGCGAGGATCCCTCTATCCTTCATTCTTTCTAGGCTCTTACAATTGTTTGTTTTGCAGCAGGAGAGATAAAAGAATGAATTTCTGTGGTTTCCTCAAGATGCCCTCGATAGATAAATGAAGTAGGACTCTCCAAGGATTGGTGGTTACTGAAGAGCCTGTGACCGAACGGATAAGATTATAGATTTGGTTCCAGCACCTGGAATTTATAGGGCAGTTCCACCTAATATGATTTATGTATCCAGGAGTTGCACAGTCCCTAAAGCATTCTAAGGAGTATCCAAGGACGGCAGTCAGCATAGGCACTATATACCATCTCAGTAGGACCTTAAAAAAGGCCTGTCACCCCGGCTGCCGGGGTGAAGCTCATCCGACAACCTGGTGAAGACCATTATACTTATCCTCCTCTCAAAGTCCCGGTCCCGCACCCCGTCCTGACACCAAGAAATCCCCGTCAGAAGCCATGCGCACGCTCACCAGGAGGAGTCCAACGCCCATAGAGAATGAATGGAGCAGTCATGGCCGTCAAACTCATCTCTGGTGAGCGTGCACACGGCTTCCGACGGGGATTTCTTGGCGCCGGGACTTCGAGAGGAGGATAAGTATAAGGGGCTCCACCGGGGGGGTCAGACGAGCTTCACCTCGGCATCTGGGGAAACAGGTCCCCTTAAAGAGTGTTAAGCACTGGCCCATCTCCGCTCACTTGCTCTTCGTTCCCCGCTCTCTGCCGGCGCAATTACACGCACCGACAGAGAACAGGTAAGTGCGGGGGCGGGTTTAGCAGCAGTCTGCTTCTGACACTACTATTACACGGAGTGGCGGCAGCAAATCATTGCTATCCTCTTCGTTTGTCTATCAACATGTTGAAAGGCATGAAAGGACAATGATCAGCCGACATTGTGCAGGTCGGCTGATCGCCGCCTTCTATTACACAAAAGGATTATCGGCCGCAATGGCCGATAATTGGCCAAATACAGCCGATCAACTCTTCATGTAATAGGGACTTTAGGATATTAGAAATTTAAGAGTATGCACCCTTGGTCTTATTACTCTTCTTTACTCCTCATTCAAAGACCAAAAACAATGCCCCCCCCCCCCCCCCCTCATCCACCTTATACCAAGAAATGAGAGTAGGACTTTGGTAATCTGGAAAACGATTGCTAAGGGCCCTATTAGACAAAGTGATTTTTCCTTTTCTCCAATTAACAATAAACAATTGCAAAGGACCTGAAATCATTCATTATAATACTCAGGACGATAGTCGTTAGTCAGAATACCGATTTTATGTATACTCTCGTATTCGAATGATCGTAATAACGAACAATGTGGACATACACCGAAAGATTTGAGAACGGTTAGCAAATAATGAACAATAATTTTATGCTCAAAAGATGCCATCAACAACAAATGAAAAAAATTTCATCAGTGATTTGATCGTTGCCTGCATACACATTGAAAGGTTGTCGCTTAGATTCGAACGATGTAACGGATTTTCACACAAAAATCTTTCCATGTAATAGGGCTCTATGGGAAAGATTATCGTATGAAAAATCGTTCAATTTAATTGATAATTTCCATAAAATCATTGCTATTCCTTTGCTAATCGTTTGTTTGCTAATCTTTACACATAGTTTGTTTGTTATTACAATCATTTGTATATTGGAGTTTACTTGTTTCCTTGTATTATGATGAATGATTTTAGGTTGTTTGTAAAAGTGCTCGTTTGCAATCATTTATCATTAAAGGGGTTGGCCTCTTTATAGTAAAATTTTTAGTGTGTAGTATAAGTGTATTCACATCACTTACTGACAGCAGCTCCCTGTGTACCTCACAGAGCTAAAATCAGACTCCGCTCCTCCAGCCTGTGCTGTCCTGCTCTGTGGTGATTCTGTCCATAAGATGGCCAACATTGATGTGACCATGTCCCGCCCCCAGTGTCCTTTAGAGGCATATACAATCTAAGTGGTGGATACTGGGGGGCGGGGCATGGTCACATGCTCCTCCATGTCTGCCATCTTATAGACAGAATCACCACAGAGCAGGACAGCCCAGCATGGAGGACGGGAATCTGATTTTAGCTCTATGGGGTACACAGGGAGCTGCTGTCAGTATATACAGTGAGTACAGTTACTAATACTGTACATTGAACAATTTACTATAAAGTGGCCAACCCCTTTAATCGGAGAAAACATAAGATCGCTTAGTCTAAAAGAACACCTAAAGGTTGTATTACATGGCACAGTCTAGAGGAGGAAGCGAGTGCAGACCAGTCAGATCAGTGCTCACTTCCTCCTCATTCCCAGCTTGCTGCTTGTGCTATTACATGCACAGACAGTGAGCGGGAGTAGCGAGGGGGGAAGGCGGTGCCAAGGACCTGCCCTTAGGGCCCTATTACATGGGTTGAATATCGTTCTAATTTAAACGATGATAATCCTGTGTAACTGCAGGCAACGATTAAAAAATCGTTTGTGTGTCGATCGTTGATTTAGATCTCACCCTAAAATCATTGTTAACCGTTCGCTGATCATTCGCTGTAATTCCGCCTCCGTTCACTAATTGTTCAGTGTAATTCCACATCGTTCATTCTTCTACTGTGATCACATAGTGTAATGTTACTTAAATAAATCGCCCAATCGACCATTTAACGATTTTAGAGCAGCAATTTTTTTTATGTGGATCAGCATTTAGATAAAGCTTAAAGGACAACTCCCACTGGCAGCCTTTTCAGTCCCCTGGACCCGGAAGTGAGAGACATCGCTGGACGGCAGACGGCGATGACAGAGAGGCTAACGGCGGGCGAATCGAGTGGCGATTGTCACCGGAGGGATGGTGAGTATGGTGACTGTGTGTGTCTGTGTTTTTTTTGGGGGGAGGGGGGTCCCGCGGGAGTTGTCCTTTAAGATTTACATTTACATTACCTATCCAGGCTGCAGGGCTCCTCTTGCAGTCTTCTTCTCCCCGGGTCCTGCCCGCTCCAGCTTCAGAGCGGCCTGTCTCTGAGACTGAGGCTGAGACTAAGCGGCCGCTCTACAGCTGGAGCATGCAGGATCAGGGGAGAAGAAGACCACAAGAGAAGCCCTGCAGCCTGGAAAGGTAATGTATAAAGTTTAAGCAAGGGCTGCAAGGACATAGGTAACGTTAAATGATCATCGGGCCGTGTAATAGGCCCAGTAAACGATCGCCGATCTAGCAGACGCTCGTGTACAGTTATTTAACGGGCCCCCATCAACCCCTGTAATAACACCCTAAGAGTGCCCTAAATTCCAGGTAATCTCTTTAGTCTCACTTCCAGCTAATAAGTCAGCCTCAAAATTACAAGGAAATAAAAATCCAGTTTTGATGTCTAAATTCTGATCGTAAAACAAAAAAACAACGACCTCTGCATAAAGTACACTTCTCATTTAACGTCGGAAGTTACAAAACCACCTTGGTGAAGGAAACAAATTCTGACAAACGGAATCTGCCGGTCAGCCAGCCATTGTTACATTGTGAGGGAGAATCGGCGGAGTGTAACAAGCAGGTAGAGCATGGCAGCCGCACGTTTAACGCTCGCAGTGAAGCTTCTCATTCTAATAATAGACGGGAGAAGACAGAGAAGAGGGTGTTCAACCAAACTGATTGCACATCAGGGGGGTTTCTTACACCTGGATTTGAATAAGATAAGAGTCAATTTTATTCAGCTTTTTTTCCCCTCTATACACCGGGAGGGAGTGATGAAGAAGAGGGGGGGCGTAGATGTCTCTGACACGTGAAGCCAAGCTGTGCTTCCTGTTTGATACCTCTTCTACAGCTCTGTTTATGCAGTTGATGCTATTTTTCTGCCTATAGTTCCCCCAGGGCAGAACTGCCCTTAATATTTCCCTCGCTACCATAACAAGTCCCGCCACAGCCCAGGCTGCAGCCGCTCTACTGAAAGCACTCTAGAGGCCATTTTATCAATAAACACAACCTGCTGAGGTCAGGTCGCATATCTAAGAAATCTGGGCCAGTTCCTCCCGCTACGGCCGCTACAATAAGTAATTAAGCGAGTTAATTGGCATATTTATAATTAAAGGAAAGTACACACAGCCTGGCCGGCTCTGCGATTGTAATTCAATTTCAGATAGAAAACACTGCCGTTTTTGATCTTCTTTGACAATATAAGACTAAAGCGTTTTCTCCGCTCAGCGCTCTTCACCAGGAGATTTCTCCATACGTTCATCATCTTCAATAAAGAATATTTCCTACATGTTTATTCCCTTCTGGCTTATAAATCCTTTTGCTAAAATCTTTCTTGGAAAATCATTTTTTTTCCCCCCTCCATGTCCTGTAATGTCCTTGATCTGGCAAAGTATAAGTCTGTTACATGCTAAGAGTCTGGTTATCTACACAAACTGCAGCCTATGTAGTCACAGAGAACACAGGATGTTTATGTACAAATAACAATTATTAGAACAATTATTAGTATTGTTATTTACTGAGCCGTCAAATTCGATTGGGCCGGACAGTGTAAATATTTAGGAGCAGACATATAGTAGCACAGGATAATGGTCCAAGCAAAATGTTCAAAATCTCATATGAGCCTATACTCTGTAGGGGCCCATTCACACTAAAAAATCGGTACCAAAATTCCATGCGGAACACTGCCTCTGCATAAACCCCGATCGCACTGAGCCAGTCCGTGCGAAAATGTTGAAACCTACGCCAGCTCAGAGCATAATGGGGCAGATGCGGAAAAAATATTCTCAAAAATACCGTTTGCGAATATTTTTACGCTGATTTGCCCCATCTGCGCCTAAAAAAAGGCATTTACGCGTTTTCATACATGTCCCCCCATGTGTCCAAAATCCTGTGTATACAGTATATGTAGTATAGATAAAGGGGTTATCCAGTGAAAATCTTTTTCTTTCAGATCAACTAGTTTCAGAAAGTTATATAGATTTGTAATTTACTTCTGTTTAAAAATCTCAAGTCTTCCTATACTTATCAGCTGCTGTATGTTCTGCAAGAAATGTTTTCTTTACAGTCTGAGGCCGAATTCACACGGTGTATGACACGGGCCGTTCTGTGGCCCGGCTGTGTCAGTGAAGATCATCTGCAGTATCAGCTGAATGATCTTCATTTGTGCTGAATTGGGATGCGCCCACATCCCAATTCAGCACTAATGAAGATCATCTGGCCCAATTTACCATAGCCGACAATGGAGAGTGAGGCTGGAGCCGCACACTCCATTGTGTAAGCTGTCAGTGTTGTGCGGACGCTATTCAATAAATAGCAGCTGCACAAAACTGACATGACGGGATCCCGGCCAGTGTGTATACTATGTGTATACCCTTCCGGCAGTGCAGTAAGTTGTCTATTAATCACGGCCGTTGTTGCACATATATTGTGTGAACATGGCCTGACATAGTGTTCTCTGCTGACATCTCTGTCCAAGACAGAAACTGTCCAAGGCAGTAGCAAATTCCAATAGAAAACCTCTCCTGCCCTGGACAGTTCCTGTCTCGGACAGAGGAGGCAGCAGAAAGCACCGTGTCAGACGGAAAATATTACACCACTTCCTGCAGGACACACAGCAGCTGATAAGTATGGGAAGTAAATTACAAATCTATATACCTTTCTGAAACCAGTTGAATTGAAAGAAAAATATTTTCACTAGATAACCCCTTTAAATGGATATTCCCATCTCAACTTACATAGTTAAAGGGTCAGGAGAAATACGTGTTGAATCATCCCCCCTCTTGGAGACTAACAATTTGTTCCATACTTATTATCTTTTCAGTCTCCTTCCCCCAGTTCTGAGCTGCTGCTTTCTGCTGAAGACACAGAAATCTGTGTGTGAGCTGTTCACTCCGTCTCCCACTCCTCCCCCCTCCTTTCGGTTATGGTTCCTGTAAACAGTGTCCCAGGCTGTCTTTTTTTTTGCACTCTGTACTGCCAGAGGGTTAATCACAGTGAGGATTCTGAGTGAAGAAATGTAAGATGCCACTCACCGTTTAATGTGACCCTTTAATTTTCAAACCTTCATAAAACCATTACAAAGTACAGTGCAAAAAGCGAGGATGCCAGCGTCAAAGTAAGGCATTACAGCTATTTCTTTTGACGAAATCACAGTGAGGTCACCAGCAACCTGACCTCAGATTAACATTTACTGTATATAGCAAATTTACCTCTTTCTCTTGATGTGCCGCCTTTTTCCCATTGTCTGGATGATCGCCACTACCAGCGGCATTTGGGGGGGGGGGGGGGGGGGAAGAGGACAGGCATCACTGCCAACGCCAAGCAAGTGGAAGGGTTGCGCTCATGCATCACCACCAGTGGCATGCAGTGCTGCCAGCCGCTGTCAGGGGGTTGGGGTGGGCGACACTGACACTGACTGCCTGGGGGGGTCCGCTCTACCCTGGACAGGTGCACCTTGACCGCAGAATTCAGATTCTGCTTCACTTTCACCCCTGGCACCTCAGCCATTCACATCTCTGAAGGTGAGGGCCCGGAGCAGGGAGCAAGACGGAGAGGACTCCATTTAGCTGGTTTTCTGCATCCAGAGGGCGTGAGTCTATGTAAAATGTAAAGTGTAATGACAGAGCCGTGGCGTATATATAAACATTAGAACAAATAAAATAGTCAATTGCCTTTAGTTTAGGTGGACACCAAAAAGAGCATAATTATGAGAACGGATGTAAGAGAAAATGGAGAAAAATGAAGAAAAAAAAAAAATAATAATGAAAAATTTTTTAAAATTTTTTCTACATTTTCTCTTACATCCATTCCCATAATTATGCTCTTTTTGGTGTACACCTAAACTGAAGACAATTGACTATTTTATTTATTCTAATTTTTGAATATTTGCTGTATTTTATCCATTCAATTTGTCTTACATGAGGGCCTTGTTACTCTCCACTTATATATAGACTCCTTTATTTCCATATTCCATGAGCTGACTAGAGGACCTTGGCATACATTTTTCTTGCAATTGTTAAACCCCCAGGGTATAGGAGATCAGAAGATTAACCTTGTCAACTACTTTCTTATAGCAGTTGAACTCACACTATACCTATTTTTCATGCAGCTCTAAGGCTGCCTGGAAAACATGGATACAGCCATAGCCATCGGTAATCGAATTCTGCACGCTCAGGTTAAGATGGACCCAACCCTGCTCGAGATTTACTCATCTCTACTTTACGCCAGTCGGCTCCTGAAATAGGCTCATTAAACGAGCGCCAATCTTGTAGGTCATTTACATCGCCCATCGGCCCATGTAATAGGGTCCTTCATCTCGCAGGACTGTGTTATTATATCTATTCTAATCTCATCCGCGTAAGTTACATTATTTCCTCTATAGACGGAATATAATGGGACTCTTCCTTATTAGAGGAATGTGCATTAGAACACAAAGAGATGATTACAGGAGGCAATAATGGCTAATTTGTAGATGAAATATTGTACCCGCAGGTTGGCTTCGTTTTTTATGGGAGGATTTGGACAGTCCGGTGTAGTATTAGCAGTACTGTAAGATAGTGGCGGCAATGCAAAGTAAAGTTTAGTAAAATTATATGTGTGTGCATCTGTACACTTCCTAGGGTTTGCATGTATTTACATTACAGTCACAGCAGCTAAGCACCTGTTCACTCATTTTATCTTCTTAGGAGGCACGGATCTACTTCTTCGTGTTTTGAAATATACTCTGAAGGTGGTGACTGAAGTCTTTTTGGCAGCACTCAACGCAATCTAATTTTGTTCCCAAAATTTTGTATTTTTTTTTATTTATTATTTGCTTCTTATACATAGTAAGTAGAGATGAGCAAAGCAAATCTGGTGAATCTAGATTTTCTGCAAATGACACAAAAAAATTTGTTAAGGAAACTTGCAAAAAAACAAAATGTCGGCAGCACGTGCAGCCTGGAGCATCACTGGGCGAGAGAAAGAGATTAACCATAATCCCTTGCGCTCGTCCAATCAGCTGCAGGCCCCTCTGTGATGTCAGCACCTCCCTTCCTATATAAGGCGGTTCAGTAACGGAGGTGGCAGTAGGCTGTGTGTGGAGGAGAGAGCAGGATGGCAGCAGGCAGATAGAGCAGAGCAGGGAGAGACTAAGGGTATATGCACACAGAGTAATTCTGTTTGAAAACTCTGTGTGTAATCTGCCGCTCATTCCCTCGTGTTCCCACTTTCCTCTCCACCAGCTCCATAGGCTCTATTATATGCTCATGCAGATTCAGCTCCCCGCCCAAAGAATTGACATGTATTTTGTCGGAAAACTCAGTGCGGAATCCACTGCTGGTCCCCGCGCTCCTAATTCCCTCTGCACCAGCTCCATTAAATGCTTGGGCCGATTCCGTCGTCCGCCCAAAGCATTGATGTGACAGTTCTTTAGGCGGACAGAGGAATCCACCCCAGCATATTATGGAGTCGATGGAGCCAGCGCAGAGGGAAGCGGGAAAGTGCAGGGACAAGTGGCGGATTCCGCACTGAGTTTTCCGACAGAATTACTCCATGTGCTTATACCCTTACATGTCAATTCTTGTCATGACAGCAGAATCCGTCAGAGCATATAATAGAGCCTACGGAGCCAGTGAAGAGGGAAATGAGAGCGGGCGGGGTCGAGCAGTGGATTCCGCACGGAGATTTTCAAAATATAGTTACTCCGTGTGCATATACCCTAACAGAGACAGACAGGACAGAGAGGAATGGCGAAAATTGGATGATTGACTTTTCTTTTAATTGTGATTTTGCGATTTTTGACACTTGCTTACACAAATTCGCCATTCTGTAATAGTCCCAGTAATGTAGCTACTATATTTTTGGCTGTTTTAATGAAATTCATTAAGATTTGATTCGTGAATCTTAACAAGTTTGACCCAAAATTTGTGAAACTCTCGAAACGAATTTTCGCCTGCTTCGCTCATCGCTCATAGTAAGTGGTCAGGAACTCATTCTAATGGGGTCACTTGTGAATGCTGCGCACAAAGCTACAACACGGAGCATTTACATACACGGCCGTGCCGCAGCTAACAATGAATTTCATCCGATTTAATGAATTTCATGGAGGCAAAAATCAATCAGGATCAACAGTAAATGATCTTCTCCTGCATTAACGCCGGCCAATTACCATTGGGATTGAATCTGAATTCACTAATAAAAAAGTGACAGCAAACTATCAGGGATCATTTATAAAGTGATCAGCTACCAAATAGTTTCTGAATTCCCATAAAGGAAGCACAGATGGCTGAGGGGCAAAACTAATAAAGTAATAGGTTAAAGTGCAGAGTAAACATGGGTGAACGCAAGGGTTAAGTATGTAATTTACTTAGGGATTCCCTGGGATGACTCAATGAGTTCTCCATTTGTTTGGTCCATTAGACTATAGTATTACTGCAATCTTGGTGAGTGCTCATTGACTTCTAGGCTTTCAGACCCTTCCTAATATTGTCTGCATAGATTTTTTATGTGCTTTGCATTATAGGCTGGACAGGGATGCAGTTAGGCAAGGACCCAGATACAGTGCCGTAGCTACCATGGAGGCAGTCCACGCAGCTGTTATGGGGCCTGTGTGGCAGGGGGGCCCAGGCCTCCATGGTATGCCAACGCAACACCCCCTTGGCGGTGAGGCATTTCAGTGCGGATGCACAACCACCCCTAACCTTCCCCCCTCCCCATGGGACGGTGTTGCTCTCACAGCATGGTGTTCTCCCCACTGGGAGGCACCCCTTGGCAACAGGCTTCCTTCTTTGGAGAAACGGATAACTGGCTATTCCCGTGTTTTGAGACTTGCAACTGAGTACTCCATTGGCGTTGGATTTGTTTCACTGATCTCCCAGTGATTGTTGTGTTTTGTTGCTCTCACAGCATCCCAGCACCCTCCCATTACAGCAAGGGGACGCCGATCACAGAACACCCTTCCCAGAGTGGCTCTCACAGTGCAGCAGCTTCCTGTGACAACCACTCTGAGCATTGTCCCGGGGGGCAGGGTGTTCTTTGATCACCGTCTCCTTGGAAAGGGGGTGGGGTGATAGCGGCTCTGAGGAAAGGAACAGCCCTTGGAAGGGGGGGGGGAGATGGTAAGAGACGCTCTGTGGAGCCGTCCCAGAGGGGGAGCTGGTGCCCTGAAAGCCTCTCTGAGGAGCCACGCCATCCGGGGGAGAGGGAATACACTGGCCCATAGACACTAAGGGTACTATTACACGGAACGATAATCGGACGAATCGGCCCGATTCGGCCGATTATCGCTCCGTGTACTAAAGATAACGATCAGCCGATGATCGTTGTCATCGGCTGATCGTTGATATAAGTTCAGACCTATAATCGGCGGGCGCCGACCGTGCACCGCTACGTGTAATAGCTGTGAAGCTGAAGTGCGTGGACCCGGGGAGAAGTTAAGAAGAAGAGGAACCCTGGACCATGGATTAGGTATGTATACAGTTTAAACAAGGCTGCAAGGACATCGGTAACGATGTCCCTGCAGCCCTTGTTTAACGATTATTGGGCCGTGTAATAGGCCAAGTAAACGAGCAACAATCTAGCAGATCGCTGCTCGTTTACAGGTATTATCGGGCCCCATCGGCCCGTGTAATACCACCCTAAGATTCACAGGGGGCCCATACTATGTTTTGCTATTGTGCCCCATGAATCCTAGTTACGCCCCTGCCCTGATATGTTCCTATATTGGCCACATCGTATACACCTCATCATGTGCCTCACCTGTCCTATGCAACCTTACATTTTTATGCCGCCCTCCAATCTACAATGCATAATAACAAGGGATGAGCAAATTTACAGTAGTAGCGAAGCAAAGCGATTTGCTAGACTCAGTCGTCGCCTTGTCAGATGGCTGCCTTTGAACTCCATGCTGCTCCGCTCCAGAGGCCTGAAAACGATGGAAACTGTGAGAAGTTTCCCAGGACTTGATCCAGCATTTCCAGGCACCCAGAGTTAAGCGGCGCGGAGTTCAAAGGCAGCTGGCTGACGAGCTGACGGCCGAGTCTAGTAAAGCGATTTGCTTCGCTAGTACTGTAAATTTATTCATCAATAATCATAACATTTTTTTTCTGGGACTATTCTCTCTTTTTTGGCTACTTAGTAAGGGACACAGTCTCTATATCCCATCTAGTTGGCATACAGTACCAGTTTTTAGGTACACCAGAAGGTCTGTCACTCTTCATACAAAATTGGATATTCAGAGTCATCGACATCTGTGTTGAAGGGTCCGAACTAATAAAGTATATGGTGCTACTACCATGTTGAAACCCAATGGCCACTATAACAATCAATCAGGTTCAGACAGGTGCCATTGGATCTGTCATGTGATGGATTTGGCACTGCCTTTACTTTTTGCTTTTCTTTTCCCATGATGGAAGAGAAACACCAAAATAGGATTGTAACACAAATACAGCCAACAAGCTTTACGAGTCTCCATGCATAAAGCTTCACGTCAGGATGATAAATTGCCTACAAACTGGGAGGCATGAACACACTGGGCTAGCCTCAACATGAATTCTCTCAGTCCCGGATTTACTGTTGTATTGATACTGTTTTCATTACTGTTGGTGGTGGGCTGCTATGTGTAGTATACTATGCTGACGAGACTTATCACATACAAAACAAGTTCTCTAAAACAGACAAAGCAGCAGCCATATAAAAGACTCTGCAGCTTGGGCTAGTTTCACACTGCATCTTCCAGTGTTGGTTGAAGGTCTGATCCTCCCCCCGACATGACCTCCAACTAAGATGGGGATCACACTATGATTGACTTCCAAGACACGAATATGTCAGCACCCTGTCAAAATTGGGGCTGAAGCATCTGTGAATGGAGAAGTACAGACTAGAGATGAGCGAACCTGGAGCATGCTCGAGTCGATCCGAACCCGAACTTTCAGCATTTGATTGGCGGTGGCTGCTGAAGTTGGATAAAGCCCTAAGGCTATGTGGAAAACATGGATATAGTCATTGGCTGTATCCATGTTTTCCAGACAACCTTAGAGCTTTATCCAAGTTCAGCAGCCCCAGCTAATCAAATACCGAACGTTCGGGTTCGGATCGACTCGAACCCGAACCCGGTTCGCTCATCTCTAGTACAGACCCATTTATGTCTATGGCCCAAATGTAGTCAAAAGTACAAAGTGTCATGGCATAGCCAGCAGTAGAGATGATCGAACAGTGCTGATGTTCAAGTTCGTTCCTACTCGAACCATCAGCATTTGACTCCCGCTGCTTTCCCGTTCCGTGGGGAAGGTAGAGACAGCCCGAGTACCGCCTGGAAAACAGGGATACAGCCTATTACCTAGGCTGTAACCCTGTTTCCAAGCGGTACTTGGGCTGTCTTCACCTTCCCCACGGAACGGAAAGGCAGCGGGAGTCAAGTGCCGATGGTCCGAGTTCAAACAAACCTGAAGATCAGCGCTGTTCGATCATCTCTATCCAGGAGGTCACAGATAACTAAAATTTTATTTATTTCACCATCTCCAGATCCGGAGTATTCCAAATGTAGTCATCTAGAGATGACATATTTATGCTTCGGAAATAGTGTTGAACGAACCTTTCAACCTGTCAATCGGCAACGTTCTCTGAACGTGAACGCTCGGCATTTGATTCCCCGTGGCTGCAGAAGTTGTATGACACCCTAGGGAGTCCTAGGCTATAGCCATGTTTTCCTGGCAGCCCTAGGGCTGCATTTAGCTTCTGCAGCTGCAGAGAAAAAAATTCTGAGCGTTCAGATTCAGAGAGTATTGACGAATCTAAACAGGATGACAGGACCATGCATGGTTGCTCAGTGGTTAGCACTGTCAGCCTTGTAGTACTGTGGTCCTAGGTTCAAATCCCACCAAGGGCAACATCTGCACAGAGTTGTTTTCCTCCCGCCTCTACATAAATCCTGTGCGAGCTGGTGCGCACGGCCAAAAACCTACGCCAGGTGAGGACTGGAGTAGGTTTTTGTCGTATATTAAAAAAAAAAAAAGATAAATCGCGCGGACTATGAGTCCGCTCCCTCCACACCCCCTCCCCGCCCCCCCCGGCGTACCCGGCATAAAGAGCCGATTTGCAAATATTTTATTCACAAATCGGCCGTTTTGCAAATAAAATATTCGCAAATCGGCTTTTACGCCGAAAAAAAAAAATACGCCGGATGATACATGTCCCCCATAATGTATGAGGGCTTGTTTTTTGCAGGAGTAATTGTGATTTATAAGAACACCTTTCATTTTACCATAAAAATAGAAAACAAATATGTGTAAGGTGAAAATAAAAAAAGAAGAAGAAGAAGTTTTGCTAATTTTGTAGGTAGTGCACTTTACGGAAATACTGACATGTTGTTTGTACTGTAAGCCAGTATGATTACAACCGTATTCAACTTATATAGCTTTTTTTGCTATGCTATTTAAAAGGAATATGTCAGCTGCAATTTATGTCCCAAACTGGTGACGCTGTTAGATACTGTAGCTGTTAGGGCAAGGAGACATATGGTACCTTTCATACATCAATCTGTGCTTCCAGATCATAGAACAATGCTTTTATTCTATAGGCCAAGTTTCCAGATGTCAATCAAGCAGCAAAGCAGGTAAGGGGAAGGGGAAGAGAGGAGGCTACTATTCAGGAGCTTGTTAAAGCCTCCTTGTACCATAGAAGAACTTTTTTGACATTTTGGAAACACAGACTGATACATGGAAGGTACCATGCTATCTCTAACAGTGTCAGCAGTTTGGAACCTGAATTACAGCTGAAAGATTCCCCCTAAGAATTTTTAATGACATAATTGCTACTTATCATGTCATTGAAAGGGGTTCAATTTCTGACATTAGTGTGACTGCTGATGTCAGTCATTGACAATGAGTATTGGGTGCGGATAGCAACTGGCACCTGCTGTCTATGAAGCAAGCACATGTAATATATGGAAGCAAGTTGCCCAACTCAGTAGGCATAAAAACTGTAATCTTTATTACTTTATCATGAAAGAACTTAACAGCCTTAGGGCATAAAAAAACGAACAATTGTTTATAATCTTGTATAAACATAGAAGATGTATAACAGATGTTTATACCATGTTTGCCCCAGAGGGATGGGCATGAAATGTAGCAGTCACCCCCACCAGGGGCATAGCTAGGATTCAAGAGGCCTCATAGCAAAAAAACAAAATGAACGCCGTCCTCACCTACGCACAACAAAAAAAGCACTGCATGTATATTAGTCTCGGCAAAAAATAAAATATCTTGTGGCCAGAGGCTGAATCCTGACTGCTGCCAAAAGAGTGACTGGCAGAGCAGAGAGCCAATGGCTGCTTGCTCTGTCAGTCCACTGTATTTAACTATAAGGGCCCATTAGGAGCCCTGATGGTTAAACACATAGGTGCAGGGGCAGACTACCTTCTGCTTAACCCCTTATGTACTGCAGTGTGTAAGTGACACAAACCTGACTTACATGCTGCAGCACAAAAAAATAGTTAAAAACAGAAGACAAGAAGATTTCCTCTTTACTGCTCGTGCACTGATAACCCCCGACCTCTGCAGGAACTCCGAGAACAGAGGTCAGGGGTTATCAGAGCAGTGAAGCAGAGATCTCCTTGTCTTCTTCTTTTTTTACCCTTTTTTGTGTTGCATGTAAGTGAACTTTTGTCACTTACACAATGCAGTACATATGGGATTAAGCAGAAGGACACAGGATGGCTCTTATCTTCCCTGTGCATCCCCAGGCCGCCCCTCTGGCATGGGCCCCATAGCAGCTGCCTGGCCAGCCTCTATAGTAGCTATGCCACTGACCCTCACAATTAGCAGTAAACTGGCAGGTAAGTATATTACAAGAGGTCATTGTAATAGGATAAGCCAGGGAAAATAGGTGTCTAGGATCCCCTCTGATGTGAATCACATCATAGTCCATTCCCCACCTTTTTGGGCTGACAAATTTTATCAGTAACTTGCAAGCAGCCAGTGCTATTCTCAGAAATGTTTTGACCATCCAGATTCCAGTACCAGAAGTAAGAGAAGACCAGTATGTGCTCCGATGTATGTTTCTTTAGCTTGTGTGCCGCTCAGCCTATGTATTGTACCCTGTATTCGGGACACGTAGCTAGATAAACTACATATGTGGTCTCACAGCTGATAAATGACTTAATGTGAAAGCAATTGCCTGTCGCAGAAGAAGTAAAATGATTGCCCTTGTGGATATATTAGTAAACATTGCATCCAAGACGGGTACATTTGTAATAGCTTCAGAGACTTTGGTGTGTACTAGGTGACATACTTTTGTATAATAGGGGGGATTTAGCATCACTGTGCCTTGGCGTAGACATTTTTGCATGTCCTATGATGTTAGCACAAAAATTTCCAACTTTTTCAAAGTGTACAACCCTACCCTAGATAGACGAGATCTCCAGAGGCCTGACCTCTGTGCCCCACCGGTGATCTCTGTATCGGGCCCCGGCTTCTGTATTGTGAATTGAGCTGTGGGTACGACACGTGACTCGTGGCTCTATTCATTCCTATTGAGCGGCAGAAAGAACGGAGTATGCCGGAAGACCGCTGTGCTCGGCTCTTTCCGTCGTCTCCATAGGAATGAATAGAGCCACGGGTCACGTGCCCTACCCACCTCTCTATTCATAATACAGAAGCCAGGGGCTTGATATGGGAATCGGCAGGGGTATAGAGGCCGGATCCCCCCCACACACACACACAAACACACACATGATCTCCTACTTTTCCTGTATCCTGTGGAAAGGGGAAAAGTTGATTTCTTCTTTACCTCTTTAAGTCTTTGGCGTTCTTGACTTACAGGTCCGTGTCTTGCCGCCTTGAGGTTAAAAAAAACATCCAGCTCCAGGTGGAAACAAACAAAGCTTGGTTTTTAAAATCTAAAGAGTGTACAAAGAAAATGATTAAAATCACAGAAAAACTGACGCAATTCGAGTCTAAAAGATTCTTACAGACAGAATCATATACAATCAAAAACATATGCGGCTCAGTATACTTTTTTAAAACTATATCTAGCTGTGCTATTCCATCCTAATGTCAGCTAATCCCGACATATCCCACTCAAAAGAAGGTCAAAACGAGACTCTTCTGACCTCTTCTGGGTAATAGGGGTCTTGGACATGTTTAGTATATATGCCGGGAGGTTTCTGAATACATACAAACATGCACTGGGAACGGCGAGTGAAATGAGCCTTATAATCACTTCTGTGAAAACCGCCGCCCCAGCTGCGCCTCACCAACGATTTAGGGACGCCTCACTGGTGAGATCCGACTCAGATCGAGAAGCACTAGCTTAGAATAAGCCAGCATGACACATAAGGAGACATAAATACATGAAAATACATGACACAATAATTTCATACAGAAGAATTATTCCCGGTATATTCCTGTTGGAGCAAATATATGTTATTTTTCTGTATAATTGTTTTACAATTATTCAATGTCCTTTATCAATGTAATATTTTTCATATCTCTACTTTCTGATAACAACTCATTATACATAGGCGTATATCATAGAGTGTAAATAGAGTAGGTTCAGGAGCCCCATTATACGAAATGATTAGCGGCCGAATGGCCGTTACGGCGGATAATCGCCTTGTGTAATAGAAGAGAACGATCAGCCATCATGAACGATGTTGGCTCATCGTTGCAGTCGTTTGTCTTTCAACATGTTAAAAGACAAACGATTTACATAGCAGCGACATGCTGCCGTTGCTCCGCGGAATAGGTGCCGGCGACAGCAGACCGCTGCTATCCTCTATGGGCTGCTGGGACGATTTAGAGATCACCGACCAGATCCCCCCCCCGCAGCTCCCAGTGGCCCCCTCTGCAGTCAACCGCTTGCTGCCGACGCCTGTTATAGTGTTGGCAGCGAGCAGGGAACAAGGAGCAAAGGAGAGCTGACAGGGCTAGTTTGCTCCTCTCCTTCGTCCCGTTTAATAAGGGCTTTAGTCTGCTCCATACCTCACAGCTGACAGGTGCAGTCACTGATGTGCACCACCTTTGACCCAGCTTGCATATGCCTACCCCCTTTGACTGACAGGTGGCACAGATATGGTGAATAAAAAGCAGTGTTGGACTGGCCCACCAGAGTACCGGAGAATCCTCCGGTGGGCCCCCAGCTTTAGAACCTGCAATAACACTGACAGACATGTTTCTCATTGGTTCTTTATTGGTGGGCCGCCAGGATCATTTTCTCTGGTGGGCCCCAGATACCCCAGTCTGTCACTTATAAAAAGAGATGGGTCCCAGCCTGGTCAAAGAACGGCTGGTCTCTTACGCCATGTGAACATGGCCTAAGGGTGCATTCTGCTGACGATCTGCTGTGGATCTGCAGCAGAAAATCCGCTGTGATACGGTGTGTGTGAAGCTACTCTAAAAGAATACTGTGATCAAAAAGGTTTACCTATAACCCTGATTAGAAACCTTATTTAGCCTTAAAGGAGAAGTCTGGTTATTAGAAAAAAAAATCACAGCCAGCAGGGGCAGGGGGTAACATAACAAACATCCATTACTTACTTCTTCCCGTGCCCCTGAAGCACTGGGTCACAGAAGCTGGAACCCCAGCCGATGTCATGAGTAGAGATGATCAAACAGCGGTATATCTTAGGTTCGATCAAACTCGAACCTTGTTGAACTTTCCGCATTTGATTCACAATGCCTTTCCAGTCTGTGGGGACGGAGGAGACAGCCCGAGTGCCGCCTGGAATTCCGAGATTCAGCCTAGGTAATATCCCGGAATTCCAGGCAGTACTTGGGCTGTCTCCTCCTTCTCCATGGACCGGAAAGGCATTGGGAATCAAATGCGGAAGGTTCGATCGAACCTAAGATTTCCCGATGTTCGATCATCTCGACGACACTCCAACTCGGGGGAAAATGCTGGACCTGGCTGATTAGTGACTGCTGTGGTGTCCAGTCCAATCACTGATTGGCTTAGCAAGCAGTCCATCAACCTAGTTGTGATGTTGCTGGCAAAAAAGATCAACGGGGGTCCCAGAGTGGTGAGCCAGTGCTAGAGAGGCACCAGGAGAGGTAAGTAGTGATTGTTTATTATTTTCTCACTGGCCATTGTCGGTTGTGATGTTTTTCACATGGCTGGACTTCATGTAACGTAACGTATCTGCAGCGGATTTCTCGCTACAAATGCCCTACTTGCCCATTTACTTTAATGGGCTGACATACTCACAGGGGGATTGTCATCCCGCTGCGAGTATGTCAAACTCAGCGCCATTAACCCCTGTGGCCTGGGAAAAATACTGTACTGGGTCCACGCTCCGGCTTGCTTTGGGGGCTCCCAGCGTCTCTCGGAGGTCAGCCAATTAGTGCAATGCTGCGGGGCAGCTCGCTGATTGGCTGAACGCTGGAAGATGCTGGGAGCCCTCGAAGCAAGCCGGAGCGGGGACCTGGTACGCTTTGTTCCAGGGCCGCCGAGGTTAATGGCGCTGAGTTTGCCGGGCCGTGGGGGTTAATGGTGATGAGTTTTACATACTCAAGTGGGCCACGGGGGTAAATGACGTTGAGTTTTATAAACTCACATCGGGATGACAATCCTACCTTTAAGCTTATTTTTCCCATGTTTAGCTGTTGACTGGTCTGCTTTAAGGTCACCAACTCAGTCAGTCTATTAAGTAACAGTTAAAAGTGCACAGCGAAAAGCTTCAGTAATTTATCTGGAGCATATGACAATTAGCAGTGAGAATACAGAAACCTAATATTCTCAGTAGCTGACAATAACAGTAATTTCTTGAAAGATATACAGACAATGTCCTAGAGATATTAACTTTGAACTAGTAATATGGTAGTTAGTAACACCTGGCCATTTGCCCAAATATATAGGTATAACTAACAACAAAAAACCTACACAGTCCTTCTGGCTGCCTGTAGTAGTCACACAGTAGATTTAGGTACTGTCACTAACATTAACAGGATCTGCTGGGGGGGGGGGGGGGGGCAACTATTTACCTACTGTGGGCATCTACATATGAGATGGAGGGGGGGGGCATATTTTGGACATGGGAAAAAGTGAGGATAATTTTTGGAAAAATAAAAATTAAAATGTTTGTCTGATCACAGAAAATGTCACCTGTGAGTCACTGGATGTAACTGCACTGTAATTGCTCCCATGTTGTGGTAATCGTATTGGGGCAATCTTGGTGTGTGTATAATGGTCTTTATTCAGTAGTAGTATGGAAATTTTATTCGATCATTAGGTAGTGGTTAGTATGTGGCAGAATTATTTTTACCCTATATAGTATTACTATTGGTTATATTGGCTCTGGTATACTGGATTTTATACAATAACAGTAAGGTGATCATTTTTAGTTAGTTATATGGTAATAATATGTGGTCATGGTGTGACAGAATTTTATGGCCTTTATATAATATTGGTTTCAGTTCAGCTGGTTTTGTTAAATAAGCACTATCATTAAAAATATATATTTGACATTGTCACAGGGAGATAGAAATACCAAAAAATTGGCTAGCATATCCAATTGAACTATTACGGCTACACAGGTGTACGTTGCTATGGCCGAAACACAGATGTAAACACTAGAAAAAAGTACACTGCAAATGCTAAGATACATGCATAATACAGATTTGTATCAAATATACCATTTGATCCAATATATACCATCCCACCAAGGTAAGGTAACCTTAATGGACTAACCTTAAAGGTATACTGCAAAGGAAAAACAAATGAACTGATATACAGATTTGTAAATGATGTCTTTTAAAAAATCTCAAGCCTTTATTTACTTATTAGCTGCTCTATGTCCAACCAGAAGTGGTGTATTCTTTCCAGTCTGACACAGTGCTCTCTGCTGCCACCTCTGTCCGTGCCAGAAACCCTCCAGAGCAGTAGCAAATTTCAATAGAAAACCTCTACTGCTCTGGACAGTTCCTATCAGGGACAGAGGTGGCAGTAGAAAGCATTGTGTCAGACTGGAAAGAATACCACTTTCTTCTGGACATACAGCAGCTGATAAGTACTGGAAGTACTTGAGATTTTTAAATAGAAATAATTTACAAATCTGTACAACTTTCTTACACCAGTTGATTGAAACAAATCTTTTTCCTCCGGAGTACCCCTTTAAGTCTACCCATTCTGGGCATGAAGAATCCAGCTTTTCCCTGCTTGAATCATCCATGGGGAATGTATAAATGACTCAGTATAACAATTAAAAAAAATTATATCATGTATATACCTTAGCATTTGTAATGTGCTGTTGTGCTTTTATGTTTATATCACAGAGACTTGTTAAATACTATAGATCACAGTTTCACTGCTGAGACCTCACCAATCAGGAGAACGAGATGGGAGAAGCAGATGGTCCAGACAGCTCCTTTATATGCGGCCACTGGATGGAGATGAATAAAGGGGTATCCCCATCACCTAAACGTTTGTGATTGGCAATGCAATTGTATTGCAAAATTGGTCCCTTTCTCTTGCTGTCATGTTGGCAGCGGTTGCCTAGAATCCCAACCCCCACAGGTTGCACTTAGTAGGATATGAACAAAGGACTCCAATGCTGCAAGGCAACAGTGTTAGCTAGAGTTGAGTGAACCTTTTAAAAGTTCTATTTAGCAGGTTCGCTAAACATTGTCGCAAAATTCCCAATATAAAAATTAAAGTAGTGCTCCTGAGCGAGCTGGTAATTTGAAGTGGGACCGACAACTGATGCCCTTGGCAGAGTTTGAGGAGGTATTCTAAAACCATGTGTAGTTTTAGAACACACCACCTGTCGTAACCTGGGAGGTGCTTCACTGGATTAACTTCACCCAGGAGAGCTGTAGAAAGTGGTGGATCACTTGCATATAATGACATTTATTCTGCTGCCAGACATGGTTTCAGAACAGGCCCCCTGATGTTAACTCAAAGGTGCTTCACTTGATTAACTTCACCGAGGAGAGCTGAGGATAGCGGTGCATCACTCGCCTATAATGACACTTATTCAGCTGCCAAACACACATTTTTAGAACAGGCCCCCTGATGTAACCTGGCAGGTGCCTCACTGGGTTAACTTAACAAAAAAGAGCTTTGGATAGCGGTGGATAACTGGCCTATAATGACACCTATTCTGCTGCCAGACATGGTTTTAGAACAGGCCACCTGATGTAACCTGACAGGTGCTTTTCAGGGTTAACTTCACCCAGGAGAGCTGTGGACAATGGTGGACAGCGTGTACTGACATACAAATCACAGGACAGGAGTGATTTTACAACTACACAGCTTACACTACTACACTCACAATATCCTCTATCTGCCCCCTCTAAACCTGCCTTTACTTACCTATATCTCTTTAGTAAGCGTAAATTTTAGAGATGAGCAAGTAGTGAAATATTCGACACTCAAGAATTCCAATCGAATAGACACCGATATTCGACTATTCGAATGAGTATTCGATCCCATTGTAGTCTATGGGGAAAAAAATTGCGGCACTTGGAAATCAAAATTCGACCACTTGGACGTCACCAAGTCCCTCATAAAACCTCCCTAAATGATGCAAACACCTCCGGAATGATACTGGGACATTAGGGGGAGCATGCCTGGGTGCACCTAACACCTCAAAATCGCAGTATAATGCCACTCGCTGCAGTTGCGAAGGAAAAATATTTGCGAACGCTTTATGAACATTTATGGCAATGTTCACACATTTCCTTCGTATTTCTTGTGCAGTGTTACATACATGATTCCAATGTGCGTCCGCAGAGGGTCATGTTATTCGCGTGTATTGCGCGTAATGCTGTACAAACGTTACTGGAACAGTATGTATGACGTGCCTTTTTCTGGGCTACTGGAACAATATGTATCATGTGCCTTTTACTGGGCTACTGAAACAGTATATATCAAGTGCCCTTAGTGGGCGACTGGAACAATATGTATAACGTGCCCTTAGTGGTGTTAAACAAGGACACTATAAGTCACTTGTACACACAGGGTACCGGAATGAATACACCTGCTGCTGCTGTTATATCATCTATTTCTTAGCACTGAGAAGTGCTTTTGATTCAGAGATGACTTTTTTGCTTGATCTTAGTCCTGAAGAGGACTTTTGGGTTCTGTAGTAAGCCTGCCTAACCAAAACGCTACTAAAACCTATCTCTCCCTGCTGCAAGAACTCTCCCTGGCTAGGTTGAAAGCTCATCTGCGGTCGAGAGGCGGGAGCCAAGTATTTAAGATTCGAGGTCATGTGGTTCAGCTATCCAATAAGGGTAGACGCTGTTTTCGTGCTGCGTGCGTACTCCCAAGGTCCCTCACGGCCTCCCTGCATGGTCATTGGATTAAAAAAAGCGCCAACTGCGATGGGAGGGCTTTCGAATGTTTCCCGCGTATTCGCCTAACTACTCGCTCATCTCTAGTAAATTTATGTGTTCAGTTCACTGTACAGAAGCTGACGCGCTCCAATATATATAGTAAAGAAGAAAGTGTGATGGCTCAGAAGGAGGAGTTTGCTGCCGATAGCCCGGCTGCGAGGGATTATGGATAACCCATTGCACCCAGGCTTTTGATGTAATGTAATGTACAATGGGCTGCCGCCATCTTGGACCGGGATCGTACGTACTTTGCAAAAGGCAAAATTTGTAAAAAAAAAACCTCAGTGTGGTAAGGTAAATAAATAATTTTACTGGTTTTAAGAACTATACCACAGATTGTAGACTTGAAGCAGATTGCAGACGGATGAAACTGATAATAAAGTACACATGATTCATTTCTTCTGCCTTACGTTACTTCTGCTTTATTTTAGTTTTACAATAGATAACACTTTGAGTAAAAAGGCCCCTAAAGAAACAAAAAAATTAAATAAAGAAAATGCGAATCCTTGAAAACATTTGAATACAGTGGATAAAAATATACAGACATGTTCATCTATAATGATGAAGACAATATGGTGAGATTAGAAATAAACCACTTGGCCATAATCTAAGTATAATTGAAAAGCTAAATAAAACATTAAAGAGAGAATTGTAAGAAAATTTTTAGTTTACATTCATGTATTATTCAGTTTGGCAATTGTTAAGGTATACAATAGATAGAGAACGCTTCTGTCTGGAAAGAGTCCTTGATTTTGTCTGCTTATTGGCAATGTTCTCGATATAATTAGAGGATGCCGAGCAGGGCTTGCTTCGAATGGAAGAAGAAAAAGTCGGAATTTCATGGCGCACACTTGTCCTGGAGATGGAGCCTGAAAGCTTCACAAATCCATGTACAGGCTTCAAATGGCTTAACAGGGTGATCTATAGGGAAAATGCATTTGGGGAGTAAATTCCACCTTTTCTTCTTCCACCTGAAGAAAGTTCTATACAAGGCTCCATCTCAAGGATAAGTGTGCACTGTGACATTCCATGATTTTCTTCTTCTAGCCAAAGCACGTCCTGTACGGTAACTTCCTACTATTTGGCAACGGGATTCTGGACAGGTGGAGGCAACAACTTCATTCATTCTGCTACTGGTGGTGCCAATATCACAGTTAGGATAGTAAGCTGTTGTACCTTACTGCAACCACTAGGTGCAACACTCTCCCGCAGCACAGATGCAGTCAAAGTTGGGTTTAACTACACACACACACTTCATTTTTTATGTTCTACACTTCCTTTTCGTTAGTTAGTTAGTGCTTCAGGCCAGACAGAACATGTCTAGCTTGTTCTCCAGCAGTAGTTACTCAACCATCATGTTTTACTAGACTCAACGCCCAAGGAAGCCGGAGACAAGTGAGCAACCCCCTTTGCCTATGCCGTGCATTATTTCAACTCAGGACAGTCAGCCCTCTGAAGAAAGGAGAGGAACACTAAGGCTGTACCGCAGTAGAGTACAGTGCAAGTTAGCCGCTCTCTACTGATTTTCGCTCGGCTGAGTAGGAAGGACGCTACAAGCTAGCTGCACCCAAAGGCCTGGAACCTGTACTACCCACCAGGATGGAATCGCAACACTCCCAAGTTGCAGAAGGCTGTCAGATGAAATAACTGAGACTCATCTACACGTGAGTACCAGGGTTACTTCAAAACACTCTATCCATAGACACTTCACCACATTGTGGTAGAGTACTTACTAATTATTATGTTGGAGTAACCTCAGTGTTCAATAGTATCTGTGCACATGTGATGTTCTTATGTAGGATTTATTTACTCACTAATTTAGGCAAGGGGCCTTCCTATCCGGTCCCTGACACCTTCTTCAGTTATCTTTTTCTATCAACTCATCTTTTACAAGTTCCTAATACTGTTATTGACTTTTTACACTTAGTACTTGAGCACTGTTTATTATTACTATTACAGTGAAGATACCTTTTCTAAGTAAAGTGAGCTTTGCTTAAAGTGGGACTTGTCTTTACCACCGCACCTGCAACTGCCCCTCCCATCTGTTCTAACAAAGGTCCGGTTTCCGCGTGTCTGGGGGTGGGTGTTACCACTCCTGGCCTATGTGACAGTAAGCCCCCAAAACACCAGAGCCAACCAGCAGGTTCAATACCAGTCCCAGCAACCCTGACCAAATATTGATCCAGCTCAGAGGGTCCAGTAGGCTCACTGGTCCGTCTTTCCTAGCTGCACACACATGAATATTAGAGCCAATTACTGCCCTCAGTGGTCAAGTGCAGTGTCATTAGCACCCCAACTAACTAATGGAAGCCATGATGCCAGTGGTTTGGCAGGTGACCACTGAAGCCACTAATTGGGTGAAGCAATTATGTTTTGGCCAGTAGTACCCACTGGGACTTTTACACTACCATTGCCCTTGGATCGGAGAGGTGAAAAAGGTTTATGTTGCTTTATGAGTCAGGGTATAAAGCTCCTTTAAAGATGTGTTTCTTTAAAGGAGAAGTCCATGGTGAGACTTTTTTTTTTCAGAAGAGCCGGGGAGGAGGTGGCTATACTTAACATGCACCTACTTCCTCGGCTCCAGCGCTGGGGTCTGCTGTCCTCCACTCCCAGTCCCAGTTCCCCGGCCACTTCCCTGGTCTTAGCAGGGACCCGGATTGTGGCGCGTCAGGCCCACTTAGCCACCTCCTCCCTGGCTCTTTAAAAAAAAAAAAAAAAAGTCTGACCCTGGGCTTCTCCTTTAATAGAACTTTTTAAAAAGTTTTCTAGTGGTTATAAATCTACTGGATTCGTGCACTTCCTATAAAATTCACGGTTTATTGCAGATTCATCAAGACATGTTTTAATGGATCTACAATAAATTGTGAATTTTATAGGAAGTGCCGGAATCCAGTCATTTTCTTCGTTGTTGCCGTATATATCTGCCCTCCCAGTGGTTTATTCATTGGGCTTCCAGACAACTGAACAGCACCTGACTTGGATATTTTATACTTTGTTCTATTTTTTACATGTATATTGGGCTGGGTTCACACTACATGAAAAAAACACGGTCGTATTTCATAACAATGGCCGTTATTTCTGCCAATACGGCCGTTGTTATGAAATACGGACGTTTTTTTTTTTTACGTAGTGTGAACATAGCCTTGAACTGATAATGGTCCTTATACTACTGTACCAATATAAAGTTTTACACTGAACTAAGAAAAATTCCACCGTAAAAAGTTATCTTTAAAATGACCGAACCAGAATAACCCTAAAAAGCAGTAAGAATAATAATCACTCGAAGATGACAATTACACTCACATAGAATAAGCTGAAAAAAAAAAGATAGAAATATAGTACCTGATATTTCTTATGTTGTATAATTGGATGGTACTCATCAGACATTCACAGGACTATACGGTAAAGTCTGAGGAGCAATTTGGATTATTAAAGTGTTATGGAAAATTTTTGAAGAACTTTTAAACATTATTTGAATTTCCACCTTCTTGAAGTACAGGAGATGACAACTAGAAGAGTTGCCGGAGAGGCACTTGTCCTGAAAGCCCCAGAGAACAGCTAAAGCGTTATCTTCCTCTGTGAAGATTACATAATTGGGCTTACAGGTCTCGTACTTCCCTTCTTTATTTTAAGAGTGTTAGATGCCAGATGGGAGTACATACTAACTACTATAGATGGGTAAATCCTGTAACAGTGTTCTCTAAGGTGATCACGCACCCATGGGACCCATCACATACAAAAGGGTAAAAAGAAGTTTAGAAAATGTTTCTGTAAAAGTTTTTATTGTGTAAATGAATTCTGATGTAAAAGAGTTTTTAACAGGGTCATCAAGAAAACTTTTTCCCATGTGACCTGTTAGAGTATATGGACATCAAAAGAGTCCCTGCTCAGTACTTAGACAGGCATGGAACAACGACCCACTTGGACATGGCACAGCGACATGGTCAGCTATCTATTTGAACAGGTGCCATGTAAATGGTCACTATGCAGAAATGTATGGCCAGCCCCAGCAACCTCTAGTGATTACTCATAATATAACTGTATCTGTACTTCAAAAGACTGATAAAACCTAACTAACCTGAATGGTGTATTATTATTATTAAACCTTGAAGGGATTTTTGAAAAATATAACGGCAAGAGTACGCCATAGGAGAGATCATTTAAATGCAAGCATAAAAACAGGTAAAAAAAAAACTGCTTGTCTGAAATAGTTGTCCAGTCATAAGCACAACGCTTAAGGGCTCTGCATATATTTTGCCCTGACCATGCCAATTCTGCTGCTATGCCTGCATCCTCCCTGCATCTCCTTCCACTACTCACTGATTTCAACTGCAGCATAGCACAGACACAAGTTGCACATAGTTGCATGTAGCTAGATAGCTACGTAAAACTACACATAAGACGTGTTTCTAGGTCAGTCCAAACTCTTCATCAGGTACTGATTCTAAGTGAGCATGTGAGGCTATGTGGCAGGCAATGACCAGCAGCAGAGAGGATTACATCAGGGAAGGAAATACATCACAAACGCAGCCCTGGCTGGTTTAAGCAGTAAACTGCTGATAATGATGGAGACTTAGGGCCCTATTACACGGAGCATAATCGGCTGAATCGGGCAGATTTAGCTGGGTATTGCTCCACGTAATAGAGACAACGATCAGCCAATAACAAAGTTCATCGACTGATCGTTGGTTTAGGTTTGGACCTAAAATCGCCAGGTGCCAACCACACATCACTATGTGTAATAGTGATGCACGGCCGACGGCTAACGATCGCCCAAACACCTGTTACCTTACCTCTCCCCACTCCCAGTATTCTCTCCTGTGCTCCGTAGTTTCCCGATCGCGGAGACTGCAAGGTCTGAGTGGCTGCAGGGTCTCAGCCAATTGAAAGCTGCGGCGGTCTCATCCTGTGATTGGCTGAGCAGCCAGTCAGCTGACTACCTGTAAGCTGTGTAGCACAGAAGAGAAGACCGGGAGCAGGAAGAGGTGAGGTAACAGGTGTTTGGACAAGGGCTTCACGCAAACGATGTCCATAAAGCCCTTACTGCCCAATTATCGGGCCATGTAATACTGTAGGTCCAGTAAACGAGCACCGACTTGCAGATTGACGCTAGTTTACTAAGATGATTGGGCCGTAGTAGGCCTGTTTAATAAAGGGAACCAATCAGCACAATTGTGCTGATATGGTTTCCAGCTGTACGGTATAGCTCTATTGTGCAGCTCCTCAAGGCTACCTGCTGTATCTGCAGCAGTAGCTTTACATGGGGGGGGGGAAGGAGTTTTATTCCCATGCACGAGACCGGGAGAGGGATGGCAACCGGTCATCTGGGCAGGGAGCCACCAATGACAGGCAGAGATTGACAGGCAGAGAGGCCCGTCAGTGGCCTCTCTACCTGTCAATCATCCCCACAGATGATTTGACTCGGGCAATTGGCGAGGGGGGGATGGCTTTGCCAGACTTCGCATTATACTTTCTGGCAATAGGCGCTCAGGACCTTAAGCGATGGCGGACCTCTCAGGTGCTCAAATATATTATGGATCACTGTGGTTGGAAATATGCAGACGCCCTGGTCGGGGTGGATGCGGGGTTTGGGGGTTATAATGAATTAGCACAGGTTAATAAATATGTGAAAATGTGGTGGAAGATGAAAAAGATATTTAATTGTAAAGGTTGTTTGGGGGAACCAAGTATTAAAGGAATTTTGTCACTTTCAGGATGTTTATTTTTGGTCTAACAGGGGTCTCACATATGTACACCAGTTGGTCACAGATGGAAACATTATTAGTTTTGAGGAATGCAAAGCCATGTTTGACCTTACAAATTCACAAGTATTGTGGTATGCACAGATTAAAGGAGCTTTTAAAGACACTCAAAATAGCGAGATTTGGCACTATGAATCTTACTCTTTTTTTGAGCACCTCAGAGATCCTCCACAGGGTAAGAAACTACTCTCAGGTATTTACAAATGCCTGGTAAGGGCCTGGAAAAATCCGTATGCCGAGAAAGTGAGGCGAAAGTGGGAACTTAGAATTGGGGTAATCCCACAGGATAGATGGGAAGTAGCGTTACGCAACAATAGATTTGTGGCTTCGAATCAGTCACATAGACTTATTCAACTTAAAATTCTATATCGGATCTATTACTCCCCCCAGAAGCTTTGTATGATGGGTTGCTGGAAGTCCTCTCGGTGCCCTAAGTGCAATTCTGAACATGCTGATTTTTTTCATCTGATTTGGGATTGCCCCAAGATACAGGAATTTTGGAGGGAGATTGGGGAGTACATGGTAAAATGCCTTTCTCTTGTGATTCAGGAGGATCCCTTTGTGATTTTGTTTGGTGGGCATGATAATGATGGTTCAGAGGGTTCCTTACTGAATAAACTTTGGGCATTGGGTAAGGTTATGGTGTCTCGGAAATGGCTGGGGGAAGTTCCTCCAACCCTGGTAGAGTGGGGGGTGTTGGTGGATAGAATATGTAGCTACGAGAAATGCCTTGCCAGAATTAGCTCTCATAAAGCATTGCAAAAGTACGATAGATTATGGTATAAATGGATTACTAACCGGATGTGAGGATGTGAGTTTTTTTTTTCTTTTCTGGTTTTCTGTTAAGTTCGCTACTCCTTTCTTTGCTTAGGTCTTTTTCTCTCTCGCCTGGATGGGTGGGGTGGGTAAGGGTGGATGGGGGGGTGATCGTTCTGTCTGCTAGATCCTGCTATAGGAGGGGTAGGTGGGGAATGTCTACCGCCCTCAATTGTTTTCTGTTTTTTATCTATGCTATTGATTTGTGAAATAAAAAAAACAAAAACAAGGAAAGCTGCGGCGGTCCCATCCTGTGATTGGCTGAGCAGCCAGTCAGCTGACTGCCGCTGGGACCGGTAAGCTGTGTAGCACAAAAGAGAAGACCGGGAGCAGGAAGAGGTGAGGTAACAGGTGTTTGGACAATGGCTCCACGCAAACGATGTCCATAAAGCCCTTACTGCCCAATTATTGGGCCATGTAATACTGTAGGTCCAGTAAACGAGCACCGACTTGCAGATTGACGCTAGTTTACTAAGATGATTGGGCCGTAGTAGGCCTGTTTAATAAAGGGAACCAATCAGCACAATTGTGCTGATATGGTTTCCAGCTGTACGGTATAGCTCTATTGTGCAGCTCCTCAAGGCTACCTGCTGTATCTGCAGCAGTAGCTTTACATGGGGGGGGGGGAAGGAGTTTTATTCCCATGCACGAGGCCGGGAGAGGGATGGCAACCGGTCATCTGGGCAGGGAGCCACCAATGACAGGCAGAGATTGACCCATCAGTGGCCTCTCTACCTGTCAATCATCCCCACAGAGCATGCTTACAGGTAGAGAGCCGTAACTAGTCTTGGGTGGCTCTCTGCCCAGATGACTAGTTGGTAAGAGGCGTAAGAAGGGTAAGAGGTGGGGATTATAGGTGGGGATTCAACAGGGTTAACTCTTTCCTAAGTAGACTACCCATTTAAAGAGCGGGCCACTTGGGTATATTACACAATTATCTTGAGATGAAGTGTGAAATTCTTGGGTTCTATAGATTTCTACAGTATGTATGTGTGACCTATTCAGAGGTCATTGTGTAGGGGGAGAGGGAAATGATCTGTCACCTTTTGTCAATGGTGCGTTCTCTATTTGGAGATGGTAAGGGTTGAATATGCATGAGATAATTGTCTGCGGCAATGACCCGCGTCCAACGCTGGTTCAACAATAATTTAATGGGATGATCCTAAATGAATAGTATTGGCCTTACTATGTGAGCCCACTCTTTCTGTGTGCGCACAGGACTGTGTCTATATGTATGTTGGAAGAGTAGATTATTTAGAAGGAAAACTCACGGCATATTTCTGGTGTCATCTGCATAGATCTCCCATTCTTTATCTTCTCTGTCGGGCTGCCACCGATAATAATTAGAACAAATAGATGTACATTGCAATTACCAGGCGATAATGAACAGAGGATGCAAACAAAGATGAAATACATGTAGTAACCATTCATTGTAATCCTGTCTCTGATGATGACACCGATAAGGTGCTCACTGAGAAATGAGAGTGAAGTAAGAGCAGTGGAACGTTCCGCCAGTAAGCTGAACAATACAGCCTCCCTTAGATGCTAATTGTTCACAGCAATTTTTTAGCGGTAAAAATGCCATGAAAATGCTCAAAAATATCCCAAAACTGCTGGCATGGGATTTTTATTTGTGGTTGTCTATTGAAGAATTAGAGTAAACTCATCTCCAACATTTTAGGCTCCTCACTTTTTCAACATCATCCACACCACACCATAGTGCCCCTCAGTAGCGCATATGGTGGTGTATTGTCTCCTGGCTACAGTTCTGATTTGATTTTCAAAAAGAAAACAAAAAACTGAGCACCACGCTAGTACCACCATAGTTACAGTTAAGTATGAGTGTGTGTGTGTGGGGGGGGGGGGGGGGGGGGGGGGGTTCGGGGGCAACCTTGGTGAACAGCTGGGGCCTATGGCAAAGTTAATCCGCCCCTGGTGCTTCTAGTTATAATAATGTGCCCTTGGTGTTCTGCACTGTGGGTAGGTAAGTGAGTTTGGGGGAAGATAAGGTTCCCTTCCCTGCTATGGCATAGCAGTGATCAGTGTATAGAATTCAATAAATGTATATAATAGTTCCCTAAGGGGACTGTAAAAGTGTACAAAAAATCAATAAAAGTTTTAAAAAAACTTTAGGTGGAAAAATAAAAGAGTTATGGGTCTTAGAAGGTGAGGAGGAAAAAACGAAAACGCAAAAGTGACAATTGACTTAACCCCTTAACGACAGATGACATACTGCACATTCACACCATCTCTTTGTTAGGGGAGTTCAGAGCGGGGCCGTGCCGCGACCCTTCTCTGAACTGCCGCGATCCTGACTGCTATCTGCAGCCCGGGACTGCAGTTATTAGCGGGCGCGGCTAATCGCCGCTATCGCTAATTAAGACCATTAAATTCAGCTGTCAAACATGCATAACATGCATAAGCGCAAAAGCGCATAAGCGCAAAAACCCGCCAAAGGGCAAATTTGCGCATTTTGGGTCGCATCAAATCCAGAAAAATTGTAATAAAAAGCAATCAAAAAGTGGCATATACGCACTAAAGGTACCGATAGTAAGTACAGATCATGGCGCAAAAAGTGACACCCCAATCAGCCCCATAGACCAAAGGATAAAAGTGTTATAAGCTTGGGAATGGAGCGATTTTAAGGACTGTTTATTTTCTGTGAAAGGTTTTACTTTTTTAAAAGCCATCAAATAATATAAAAGTCATGCAAGTTACTTATCGTTTTAATCGTACCGACTTGAGGAACATAGATAACATGTCAATTTTACCATAGGACGAATAGTGTAAAAACAAAGCCCCCCCCCCCCCCCCCCCCCAATAAAAAGAATTGCATCATTTTTAAAACAAAAAAAAAACAAAACGAAAATTGGCTCCGTCGTTAAGGGGTTAAATAAGTGGTTTCCCCGAATACACTTGTGTGTGTCGCCACATACTTTATGAAGCAGATGTTACACAAATGCTTAAAACCACATACAATATTAACTAGAATTTCTTGAATTGATGTGTTGGAGCAAAAAAAATTGAGTCCATATGCTCAGCTACCCTATTAATGACCTATTTTAGAAGTTGTCATATATAACTGGGCCACATCAAGAGGGCCATCTGTATATTTCAATTATATAACTCTATGTATTTCCCATATACCTATAGTAAAACATTACAAAGAAGGGTGGAAAAAAAAATCAAAGGGAGGACTTGTATATGGAGGACTCTAATGGTGTCCCCTCAAAGATTCCTATGGGGATTTGATGATTAGTTTTGGTGAATTTTCATGTGTCACCCACATAATTGGGGTAGAATTAGAGTATAGAAGGCTGGTATACTGTGCGGTACCCAACTGGGGATGACTAACTTTAGGACCCCTCAAAAAAGTATGCAGAATAGAGCAAAGTAGGTACTCTTTTAGGTACTACCAAGAAATTCTCCAAGGACTCTTGGAGACGAATCTTCATCATGAGTTTATTTAACCCATTATAGAGGTCATCCAGGGAGCTAAAGATGTCTGGAGATTTTTGTTTCCCGGCACTCACTGTCACCAACATTTAAGAAGGTATGAAAGCAAATGGACAGTGAGCCCTGACTGATACCACCCACTGACCCTACCTACTTAAAGTGTGAACACAAAATGGAGACAGACGTACAAACACAATATAACAAGTCAACAATCCGGGTCGGTATCGGCGGGCAGCAGCGGTACAAAATCGTAAGGGAAAGAATGGTCAAGGACAGGCAAAAACGTCAGGAACAAACAGCACAGAAATCACAAGAAACGCTTAGCCTAGCAAGAACTAGTAACCTGCAACTTGCTGCTGGCTATGCTCAGTATTTATGAGGACCAGGAGCCCGGTCCAGATCCCAATTGACAATCCACAAAGACCTTTACTGGCAAAGGCATCTGTCAGTCAAGGAAACACCACACTGCTCAGCTGCAGGAATCAGGCTAGGAGAGAGCAGAGTAAGGGCCCTATTCCACAGGAGCGATAATCGGGATGATTGTGTCATCGGCTGATCGTTCATTTAGGTTCAGACCAAAAATCATTGTTCGCCACCAGCACATTGCTACAGTTGAATAGCGGTGCCCGGCGGCGACCGACGATTTCAACAGAACCATATATTACCTGTCCAGGCTGCAGGTCTTCTTATCCCGGTCCCGCACGTCAGCATCGGCTTCGAAGAGGGGCTGTCTGAACTTACGGACCAGGAGAAGAAGACCTGCAGCCCGGACAGGTAATGTATAAAACAAGGGCTGCAAGGACATCGGTATAGATGTCCTTGCAGCCCTTGTTTTACGATCATCGGGGCCGTGGAATAGGCCCAGTAAACAAGCGCCGATCTAGCAGATCGGCGCTAGTTTACATCAGTGCTCGGCCCGTGGAATAGGGCCCTAACCCTATCATTGCCAAAGGCTGAGAGGCAAAGCAGGTGGGGCTGAACAGACAAAAACAGAGCCCTGTTTACACCAGGTTCAGTGCCTTCTGCCTTGCACGCCTGAACTGAGGAGCACAAAGGCACACCCTGTGCAGCTATTGGACATTGCATGTGGGCATGTTCCACCCATACGCGATGAATGAGACCTAGACCTGCCCTTGCACTTCATGGAAGGGGGAGAGGAATAAAAAATTTCAGTGCCAGAAAGAAGAAGGCTTTAGCCATATTCTGCTCCCCAAACTATCCCTTTGTCTATTTTTAACTCTACAAAAAAAACACAAAGGTGCCGAAGAAAAAATCAAGAGTACATGAACCAGCATAATAAATAAAACCGATAAAATGACATAATAAATCCCCAAAGGAGTGTCATAAAACAACACTTACACTTGTGAGTGGTGGAGACTCCACGAACCATCATTCCAGACTTTCCAAATCTTTTGGCATGCTGTGATCCACTGCCGGTGAGACCCCCGAAAACTCCCCTATGTCATAAGAAAAGAGCAACAAAGATGGGGAATGGAATGCATAGGCAAAAACCATTTACGATAACATGGATAACTTATGTCACCAAGCAGTGCCAGAGCCCAAGCTCTCCTCTATGCCAGTTCACATGTAGTCAGTGTGTGACACAGATTCATTTATTCAAGCAGAAAACCATCTAGAATCAGGTACAATGTTCTGACATGTTTGGGGTTGTGTCCCCTTCCTCAGGAATAAATTTAAAATCCCTTGCCCACAATGCTTTATATTTCTAAGAAAGGATTCTCTAAGGCTAGGTTCACACTGCGTTTTCAGCATCCGTTTAACGCATCCGTTTTTTGCAAAAAACGCATGAAAAACGGATTGCAAAAAACGGATTCATTTGTGTGCATCCGTTTTTCCATTGACTTCCATTATAAAAAAAAACGGATCCGTTTTTTTTGGCGGACCAAAATGGACCAAAAAACGTTGCTGACCCTATTTTTCTGGACGTTAAAAAAAACGGATCCGTTGAACCGTTGATGCATACCTCATTTCAGGTACGGTTGTGCCAACAGGACCCTATCACTTTTAGTTTGTTGATGACAATCTTTTAGGACCATTGAGATGTGGTGTATGTTATTAGAGATGAGCAAAGCAAGTGGAAATTTGTTTCGCGAGGTTCGCTAAATTTTATTCAAATTTTTCAATATTCACGAATCAAATCTTAATGAATTTGAATAAAACAGCCAAACTATAGTAGCTACAGTACTGCGACTATTACAGAAGGGCGAATTTGTTAAAGCATGTTGTTGTAAAAGTGTCAAAAATTGGAAAATAACAACTTAAAAAAATGTCAATCAGCCAGTCAATCATCCAATCTAATGAAATCCAACTTGTATAACACAGTAAGAGTGGAGTGTGAGCACTGATTATGTAAGGCGCACGCTCCATTCCCTGATCCCAGTAAATTAGTATAACTCAATAGGAGTTTACAGAAGCGTACAGTGCTCAATGCCCAGTGAGTGAAGAATATGGACTGTGTCTTCACAGGTCCCAGTGCATAAAGTTACTTGGTAAACTGGACACTTGGTCGGCAGCTACTACAAACAATCCCCCACAATCAGCCCTCCTATCCTCTCCTCTCTGTCCCTATATCGCTGTTAGTCTCTCCATGCTCTGCTGTAACTGCCTGCTGCCATCCTGCTCTCTCCTCCACACACAGCCGACTGGCCGCCTCCGTTACCGAACCGCCTTATATAGAGGGGGAGGTGCTGACATCACAGAGTGGCCGGCAGCTGATTTAACGGACGGTAGGGATCATGGTTAATCCCCGTCTCCCATCTAATGACGCTCCAAACAGCATGTTGGTTTTTTTTGCGAATTTCCTCAACGAATTGGCAGGAATTCGCTTTGCAGAACAAAGCAAATTGACGGCCCAATTCGCAGTGAATTTTTATTTGCCGCATTCGCTTTGCTTATCTCTACATGCTATAATGGCTTTATACATAAGCATATAGCGAGACTCCCTGAATATATAACAGCTCTACAAACCATTTTATTCTATAGCACAATACTTCATTCCTATTTTAATGGCAATCTGTCACCTTCTTCACGCTGCCCCCTCTCCGCCCATGCGTCACTTATAGGCACGTATGTTGTATTTTGGCTAAATTTACATTTAATTAGTTGCATCGCGGTGTGAGCTCTGTGTATCTGCAGTCAGGCATACTCATGAGCCGTATGCTCCCTTCACCCACTGGTCGCTGACTGACAGCTTTCCCCCCTATTCAGAGTAATAGGAAAAAAAAAACTGTCAATCTGCGGTCGCTGGGTAGATGGAGATCACAGCTTGTAAATTTTCCAAAGAACAGGAATTCCATATACTAAGTTTAGGTGTAAAATTTGTCAAAATACAATGTATTTTCACGTAAACAGACAGATTCTGTATGGCTCGCTTGCTCTCCGGGGTACATGTTATTGGCTTTCCAGCATGTGGGGCCTTTATGTTGGTGTCTTTCACTCAAAGTCTGGGTAGCAGGGGAGACCAGTGTCTTTCCTGACTATTAAATCAATATAATCAGCACTTATAGATTTCCCAGAATCTCCCCCTTGCGTTGGACTTGGAAAGAGCGATGTCATCATCACGAAGACATCCGTTTCCATAGACGATGGAGGCATGGGCTTCCAAACATGACAACATAGTCATCAATTTGAGTGCCGTGCTTCTGACTTTTATAGGCAGGGAATTGATTATTCTAGTTCTCTGTCACTTTAGTGACAGCCCGACCAAGGTGATGGCTGCATATTGTACAGAGAGGTTTTACTTTAAAGGGGTTTTCAGGCATTTTTAATATAAGGCATTGATTTTTTTCTTTTCCTATTGCTCATTTATCGAGTAGCCAAAAAAAAACCAACCTAAAACTATCTGCCTACTGTGGAGTAGGTCTCCTCTGTCTTGAGATGTGGACTCAACAAGACCTCTGATGGTATCCAATAGTATGTGGCACCAAGATGTTAGCAGCAGTAGTCTCTATTGTAGACAGAATATAAAACTTTTGTGGGATATAACGTACTGTAAAAAAAAAATAATAATAATAATTGGCATGCTACTGCATTGAATTGTTTATTTTGGGATCTGCACGCCTAGGGCTGGCTATAAGAGCAGATCACAGATGGCAGGCATGGAGGCCTAGTACAGGCCTCTGGCTGCCATAGCAACGAATCAGTTCTCTGTGATCGCTTAGCAGGAAGCTGATCAGATCCACTGAACCAGCAATGATGAGTAGCATTATTGTTAGCGGTTAAATGTCACATTTGATAGCAGTATTAAACAATTAATGGCTGGCAAAGGAGATCGCTCTGTCCCCGCTATTAGAAGTGGTTGCTGCTCCCAAGTCCACTCCATGATAGGTTGAGGGTATAGATGAGCGTGTGATTTGATTATCGGTGGTTGATGAAGTTGGCTGCCTGAAAAACATGGATACAGCCATAGGCTCCCATCCTTCGATAGTAGACTGGGTCATAGACACAATGACTGGTAAGGCCCAATATACAGCAGAATATGTGTTCTTTATCCAAATCTATAGCAAGAATTTTCTTTTAGGGTATAAACACACAGGCCGGATCCGTAGCAGATTTTTTTGATCACTTGCATGTAGTTTCTATGGGAAGACATACTCGCATAGGGATTTACATCATGCTGCGAGTATGTAACTGACAGCCCTGTTAACCCCCCGTCACATGGAGCATACTGTACCTGCTCCGCGCTCCAGCTTGCATCGGGGCTCTTGGCGTCTGTACGTCCTGCTAAGCCAATCAGTCCTGATTGGCTAAGCAGGACGTCTATCCGGAAACCCCAAAGCAAGCCGGAACATGGAGCAAGAGATCCGCTGGGAATCCGGCTTGTGTGTTTGTACCCTTACTACAAGTTGTGCTACAATACTTCTTCTGCAAAGGTAGAACAGATGGGCCTCTTTGGCCCTTTCCCAGTAATCTAATACCTGCCGTAAACATAGAAGGGCAAGTAGTGCTAAATTTGTGCTGCAGCCCCTTCATTCTTATGATGATTGGGGTCGCAAGGTTCAGATACCCTTTTACAGATGTGAGCTCTTCTCTCATTACTGCTTTATCCGACACCAGGGCTGTTTTTCTTTAGGTTTATCTGCAATAGAGTATGAGGCAAAATGTGCATAGACTGTCGCACAATCTGGAAATGTACGGGGTGACAACCACAAATCTACTTAACTGTGAATTCTGCTGTTGCCATTAAATCTTTCCCAGGCTGCTTTATACTTACTGTAGATGATGTAAAGCACTGCCAGAAAGTGTGTCCTTTCATGCAGTGGGAAAAAGAGAACAGACTAAGGGTTCTATTAGACAAAGCGATTTTTAATGATAAACGATCGCAAGCCAGATTGTTTATTGTTGACCTGAAATTGTTCACCATATTGGTCCGTTTACACAGAGAGATAATTCCCTCGATTAATTGTTTAAAGTGTCACTGTCCTTTACATTTTTTTTTTTTTTTTTGCAGAAATCAATTATTCAGGCGATTTTAAGAAATTTTGTAATTAGGTTTATTAGCCGAAAAATGCACTTCTATCATGAAAAAGCAGTTTGAAGCTCTCTCCCCTGTCTTCATGGTTTTCTATGGAGAGGGGAGCGGTGGAGGGAGATGAGGCACCAAAACAGGACAACAAAGAGTTAATTTCCAGCTACATCACCGGGCTATCTCCTCTGAAGTCAGCACTGACCTCTCTGACCTCTTAATACCAGCTTTCATACAGCTCCCACTGTAGAATCCTTTGTTCTCTGCTCTCTGCTGGCGACTAATCTCCCTCTTCCTTCCCTCCCCTCTCCAAGGTTACACAGGGCCCGACTGATGTAAAAGAGTCGAGATTTCCTGATTATGAGCAGTGAATGAGAGAGGAGGGGGGGGGGGTCTGAGGAAAGTCTTTTTGAATGCAGGTAATGGCATATTTGCCTAATAAACCCAATTATAAAAGTTTCTTAAAATCGCCTGTACTATTTTGAAGCAACAATTTGGTGTTTATAATTATGAGCGTTTAGACAAAGAAATAAATTGTTAGAAAAAAAAACATTTTTGCGATCGTTTTAAGATTGTTTAAGCCCATCTAATACATAGGGTAAATCGGTGAAAGAATTTTCAGCAAACAATCAACGATGCTGAAAGATCACAATGAATAATTTCTCGCTCGTCGCTTGATCGTTTGCTGTGTTTACACAACTCGATTATCGCTCAAATGCGATCGTTACTGCGAAAATTCGAACAATAATCGCTCAGTGCAAACGGACCGTATTACACAGAACAATAGTCGTTAGGTATGATTGTTCGATTGTATGATAATTCGCAGATCGCTCTGTCTAAACAGTCTTTCGCAGATTCACCTTAGTGTGTGAGATGGGCTTAAGTGATCTTAAAACGACCGTAAAACAATTTTTTCTAACAGTTTATGGTCTCATCTAAACGCTGATCGGGTCGGCATAAAAACCAAATCGTTGCTGCAAAATCCTTTAACGATGGATTGGGAGATTTATTGCTCCGTCTAAATGGACCATTACACTGAACAATTAGTGAACGAATGTGGAATTACAGCGAACAAATGTGCAATTGCAGCGAGCGATAAGCGAACGCTTAACATTGATTTTAGATTCAGATCTAAATCAACGATTGACACATGAACGATTTTCCGATCATTGCCTGCAATTACACAGGACGATTATCGTTTAAATTCAAATGAAATTGTTTTTTGCACAATTATTGTATCATGTAATAGGGCCCTAAGGCTATGTTTCCACTACAGGATTTTTTGCTGTTAAAACAAAGGCCCGTTCTCGTAGTGGGAACAAAGCCCAACGCTCCCCATGCCATTTTTATTGTATGCCTTGGCCAGATGTTAAATGGAGTCAATTGTTTTGGGTAATTTTTTGTTTCTTGAGTGGAATTTTTGGTTATTTACTATATTCTTGCCTGTATTAAAAAAAACAAAAAACTTTTTCTCTCTTAACCTATAAGACGTTAGTTATACCGCTTATAAGGCACTCGTGCTGTTGTCATGCGCATGGAAGTTTAACTGGAGTTTTCGGAAGGTAAAAATGATATTTTTGCATCAGCAGACTTTTGCTTTATTCAATTCGCTTGTCAGTTGAACAGATGGATTAGATTTATTTTGAGATTCTAGTGAGAGAATATGGGAGGTCAAAAACATTTTTTGTTCTCTTTTCCCTCTTCGCTCAAGCACATTTCGGGAAGAAAAAAAATGTCTTATATACATACTGCATCAGCTCAGGAAGTTGAAAAAAACAAAAAGAGCATTGACATCAAGAGAGTTCTGATTCCATATGTGTTTGTTTTCTCGGCGGTAAACTATATACTCATTATGTATTCATAGCTTTATTAAGTTTAAAGGGGTATTCCCATCTGATAAGTTATCTCATGTCCACAGATTTTCTATGCAAAAAAAAATGTTCAGAAACTCCAAACAAAATATAAATATGAAGACTGCTAGATCTGGGTGTTTTCAATGAGAGACAAAGGAAAAACACTAATGCCACCCCATTATTTACACTGACTAATACTGCCATTCAAAGACCAATAGTCCTTCATAGTCTATGTTCACACGGCACTTTTTTTTAAAAAAAAGAACAGATGCTGATTGAAATTAAATCAGCGTCCGTTCTTTTTGTTTTCTTTGAACTTAATGCAATACCACCCACTGTGTTTCAACATTATTTTAATGCCCTTTGTTATACAACAGACAGTGTTATACGATGTGAACATAGCCATACAGTCACCTGTAGAAATAGATACTAGCTCTGCATGTATGTTCTGCAGATCACATAGGTCTCCTGGCTATGATTTGGCTCCACAGTATCAGCCGGACAAATCTCAAGCACTATCCTCATCTCTATACAAACACTTTTTTGTATCTTTCCCCACATAATAATACTAAAACAATAATAGTGCCCAATTGTGCCTCCATTAAGTAGTTAGGTCCCCTTTGTGCTCCTATATAGTAGTTAGGTCCCAGTCAGGCTCTAGACCAGAGGGCTAAGAAAATATAATATCCCTTTTGAAATGCTGACACACCTTTGGCCCCTCACCTGTCCTCCACCTCCTTCTCCTTGGGTGGTGAGGGCCATTTAGTAGAGCCGCATGGATGGATCTGTGTGACCCTGCAATGCAGCCACAGCAAGAAAGGAGGCAGGCAGCATATTGTGCACAGGTGTCAAACTCGGGCCCTCCAGCTGTTACAAAACTACAATTCCCATCATGCCTAAAGTTTGGCTGTCCAGGCATGATGGGAATTGTAGTCCCTGCCTTACAGGGACCTCTGGTTTGAAGGCCAGGTTGCAGTTATTATCATTGAGCCCATTACAGCTATGCTACTGCATTACATGGAACCCAAAATAATATCAATTAAAAATGCTTTACAACTCCCTCGTATAGCGATTAAAAAAAAACTACTGCACATCCCTTGGAAAAAAATGTTTGCTATCAAAGCCCAAAATAAGCTGGTTATAAAGGGAGTATGGATATCAGCCAAACCAGAGACATACATCTGTACGCAGCTTCGTTTGATTGTGATGATTGAAAATAAATTTATGTGCAATCAGTCATCAAATACAAACATAAAAACTACTCCAAAACGGTGGCGGCCGGACAAGAGTACAATAAATAATCAGATGGAAATATCATAAATACATTACAGGCAATGACCCTTTACTATACAGTACACACTCTGCACTACACCAACGTTCTGATAAAGCATCATGTGTTTGAAAAGCAACTGAAAAATCATGAAGACGGGGGAATGAGAAAATAAGGGAATAACTGAACCCACAAGTCAAGGAGAGGTAGAGGAGGAAGTAGAGAGGTAGCTTCTCTTTTTATGTAAACGTCCAGACTTACCTTTATGGCACAGTGATTAAAAGCCAATGCATCAGCAACTCCTTCTCCATCCATATGCCATCTAAAGCGCTGTATTGTAAACCATCAGCATTGCACAATGCATTTTTAGCACTATGTCATGGCATAAGAAAAATGACTGTGTTCTGTCCTGTGATTGGCCAGAGAAGTAAGGGAAAGAAAGTTCTGTGTGTGTGCTACTGGTAAACAGCCCAGCTTTGGTCCACCCTCGGAAATGTATGCACCATGCAGGGGAATCTCAAAATAGCAGTGAAGACACTAAAATCATCTTGTCACCACTCTAAAAAAGTTAATTTAGTGAAACCATGCAGGTTTAAAAAAAAAAACTTTTTGGAATTATAGCATATAGCATACTTTAAAGGGAACCTGTCACCCCCCGTGCCGGGGTGACAGGCTTCCGACCCCCCGCTAGAGCCCCCTATACTTACCTGATCGCGCCGGGTCCCGCTTCTTGAGCCGGTCCGGTGACGGACTCACCATTCATTCTCTATGAGCGTCCGACTAATCTCAGGAGCACGCACGCCGGGCGTCGGGCGCTGAAATCTCCGTCACCGGACCGTATCAAGAAGCGGGACCCAGCGTGATCAGGTAAGTATAGGGGGCTCTAGCGGGGAGTCGGGAGCCTGTCACCCCGGCACGGGGGTGACAGCTCCTCTTTAAGTAGGCTGCTATCTTGGACGGACATCCTCTCCTATAACTATATGCAAAAAAGAGCCTGTAGAGCTTTTTGTGGATGGTTACCTGGCCTTGGTTTTCCCTTGTCATTACATTGCTTTATAGGGCCACTTAAAATGGGGGTTTTGATGGTTTCCCTACAGGAGTCACCCCTTGGTTGGGTCCTTCCCGGAGGGATGTTTGGCTAGTCTTGTGTTTTGAGACTCTTAAATGAGGCTCCATGTTTTTTTTTTTTTGCATATTTATATTTCCCAGGGAGCAATGCACCTAGAATTTCACTGTATTGAGAGCTTTAGTGTTATCTTTGGCTGGTCTCCCTGAGATCAGTGATCTGTTTCCCATATGATTCTCATATAACAAGGCTTCCTGGATAGCCTCAACTGTCTAACTCGCAGAGAAACATCTATAAAGTTATTAGCTGTATGATAAGCTGCTCCTGGTCACATAGGTGAAGTGTCCCAGAACCCATGTGTCTCTGCGATTCTGTATGTATATGGTCGGCACTAGGGATAAGCGAACCGAACTGTAACAAACCAGATTTGTTACGAACTTCGCAAAAAGTTTGGTTCGTCACCAAATTTTTACTTTTTTATTTGTACACATATCTCCTGATATTCGAATATTTGATCGAATATTCGATCCCAACAAGTATTCGATTATTGAAAATAATGGGTATTTCCATTCAAATATGTAGTAGCAAATCTACAAAGGGTAGTGCAAGCACTCTGCTGACCAAGTGCTTTGTGCTGCTGATACGTGCTAGACTGCTCGATCTAAAAAAAAGAGTAGTACGTGTGTTCATCCAGTGCTACGTGCTGCTACGTGATACATAAATACACCGGGTGGTACAAGCAGGCTGCTGTGCCACTATAAGGCACTCTGTTTACCAAGTGCTACATGCTACATAATACAGTCCTCCAGCTGTTCCTATAAAATATTCATACACCCTTTAATAACCAGGTAATTCACCTGTATAACATCGACTTGAGACTTTATTACCAGCGATTTTGGGGTGTCAGATGCTTCCCCTGCTGTCCCAGTTGCATTCCAGTGGTGTTGGCATCATTTCCTGAGGTGTCATTGTGGACTTGCTGACCTCCAAGTGGTCGAATAGATGTTTTTCAATGATCAATACTTGTTCCCATAGACTTTAATGGAATCGAATATTCGAATATCAGGAGATATGCGTACACATATCGAATATTCGAATATTTCACTATTCGCTCATCACTATTAGCAAGGTTCGTTTTTGGTTCGGTTCGTAAGAATCCGAACTTCATGAAAGTTCGTCGAATCGAACCGAACTTTTCAAAAGTTCGCTCATCCCTAGTCGACACTGAGTATTATGTATTTTACAGGGTTTCCTATGGGAAAGTGACTTACTACTTTTTGGCCACAAAACGCGGCTATTTTTTACAGCAAGCATCGGCTCAAATTGACCAAGGGGTTATTTATTTGTCTGATACTTGTATCAGACAAACAAATAACTACAGCGGTTAGTTGCTACTAACCGCTATGCCCCACTGAAACCTGCCCAGTCCTAAGGAGAAGTCTGACGTTGGGCTATTCAGTGTTAGGGTACAAACCCACTTGACGTATTTGCTGCGTGAATCAGTCTTAAAAATAAGCAGGCAAAACGCAGGTTGGCTTTATACGATTGTTCTGCGTTAAAATACGCAATTGCGCATTTTTGAAGCGTGAAGCTTGTTGTTAGCAAAGCATCAGTTGTTAACAACCTGTGTGAAAAACGCATGTAGCTTCACGCTTCAAAAATACGCAATTGCGTATTTTAACGCAGAACAATCGTATAAAGCCAACCTGCGTTTTGCCTGCTTATTTTTAAGACTGATTCACGCAGCAAATACGTCAAGTGGGTTTGTACCCTTAAAGTTTGGGGTCTGTACTACTGGATATGGTACTCTGTGATCTCTCCAGCAAGGGCACATCAGCCCTTACAAGTAACACCTGTCACCCCTGGGCCACCACATAGGCACCTAGTGCAGAAACTGGTGTTGTATACTCCATTAATGCACTTGACAACTCTTAGGGGCTGGTTGGCATGTCTGTCAATCAATGTTGTCAACTTACACCGAAATGGCCATTACTTCGATCCTGCATTATATTTAGTACCTGTTTTCAGTTTTTATATAGTAGTAGCCCATTGGTGTGTTTCACTTTTATGTTTCTCTTACTTGAAAAGGGATAGTAAAGGCCATAGAAAACATTGTATATTTAGATATAACAAAGAAAAAAGAGTGTCAGATTGTGGGACACCAGCCTGTATAAGGTTTGGTGTCCTGGACTGCAGGGGCTTTTGTTTGGAGAGGTAGGGGTTAAAGAGTAGTTGGGGGGCGGTGCTATAAGAACGGGCAGTAAGGGAGTTAAGAGGTTGTTAAGGGGTGGGGGCTAGTTGGCAGGAAGGGGTTTGACTTGGGAGGAGTCGGGGTCTATATAAGTCAGGACGTGGTGGGGCTCTTCCTCTTTCGACAGTTAGCTGCCAAGGTTTTTTGTGCAGTGAGTATGTCGGCCGGAAGAGATTTGGTGAGTGCGCTGCGTCAGCAGCTCCAGCAGGACCCAGCCTTCCTTGGTCGCCTCTTAGCAGGCATTGGGGAAGTTTCTGTTATTGCTGCGGACTTACCGGTTAGCGCTGACGGTGGCCGGCGGTCCGCACGGCGTATCCGCCCACCGGCGCGGCTTAGCCCCAGCCCCCCGCTCCCCGCTAGGCGACGTAGGTCTGAAAGGGGAGGAGCTGTCGCGGAGATGACGTCGGCGCGACTTCCTGCCGCGCCGCCGTTGGCTCTGCCTCCTTCCCCAAGCGCCACTGCAGCTTTAGTCCCCCCGGCAGGTCCCGCTCCTCCCTTAGACGCTATGCCCGCGCGGCTGCCACAGCAAGCCATGGGAAATCAGGCCTGCAATTCGCCGGCGGCTCAGGAGTCCGGTGAGGATCTTAATGCCGGCTCTCAGCAGCTTGCTGGCATTGCGGAGCCCCCTTCTGCGGCCGGTGCTTCCCTGCCCCCTACCACGTGTCCGCCCCCCCTTTCCTTGCCTCTCATGCCTCCTCCCTCCCTCCTTCCTACTTCCCAGCTCACCGACTTTCTGGGCCCCTTGGCGCAGCGTGGATGTGATCAGGCCTCCGGCAAGGAGCGGCTGCCTGTGACTGCGGGAACATGCGATTGGTCTCATGCGGCCTCATGCGAGCGGCGGCGTTCTCGCTCCCCCTCTTGCGCTTCATCCCAGGGATCATATAGGCGTAGGCGCCATGAATCCCGTGGGTCACGGAGCTGTCATGCCAGGCACCACCGTAGAGAGTCCAGGAGGAGGAGCCGCTCGAGGCGCTCTAGGAGCTCCAGATGGCGTTCGCCGTCTTCTCAGTCTTCATCTGGTACCCCCACAAGTTTCGATGGGCAGTCCTTGCGGCATCGCAGGAGGCGGGAGCCTTCTGGGAGAAAGAGGACGACCAGCAGTTCAGCTCGGCCGGAGGTCACGGCTCCAGTGCCGCAAGTACTACCGTCCGCTCCACCTCTACCAGTCGTGCCGGAAACAGTGCGGTCGCCTAGCGTGTCATCTGCTCCGGAGTTACCAGGTCCATCGGCCGGTGGTGGTGAGTTTGACTATGCACGGGCATGGGGTGGGGGTGGGGGAGACATTGTTCCTGCTCTCAGGGCGTTGTTAAACAAAATTGACCACTGCGAGGACCCCCCATGTAAGGTAGTTAAAAAACCCCCACAAAATGCTAGTATACACAAAGACGCCTTTTTCTGCGGGGTTAGCCCGCTTGGGGCGCATCTAGATGAGGAGGTGAAAGAAAAAATTTGGGATAATCAATTCGTGGACATTTGGTCTTTGATTACCACCGACCAGCATACGGTTGACAGGGAGCGAAAGGCTCTTGCTGATCGGTATGATAAAAAACCAAAGGTCGCGAGGACCATAAACAATTGGCTCCAGGCTTTTGCTGTATTGGGTTGCGTTATGGGTCAGAAGCACCCCGAACGCTGCTCTGAGCTTTTTGTGTATATGGACTCTATATATAGTGCCTTTAAATCTCACGGGGGCAGTGCTTGGTGGCGGTATGATGAAGAGTTCCGCCGTCGCCTCGCTTTGCAGCCAGACATCGGTTGGGGGGTTAAGGCAACCGATGTTTGGTTGCGCCTGATGATGGCCCAAAAATCTAATCCCTTTCCCTCGGCGGCCGCCGCCTCAGCGTCTGGAACCCCTGGGGCGGTGGCCGTGCGACGGCCGGGAACCTGCTGGCTCTATAATGAGGGGCATTGCAAATTCTATGGACTTTGCAAGTTTCGGCATGAATGCTCCACATGTGGCGGCCAGCATCCCGGGATCAGATGCCAGCGGGCAAAACTACCCGCTAAGGCAGCAGCGGGTACTGACGGGAAGGACGCCAGTGGACGTGGGCGAGATGCGCCCCTGGCTAAATAATTATCCGAAAATTGAGGCCGCTCGGCAGTTAGGTGATGGTTTTACTTATGGGTTCTTTATCCCCTTCTATTTTTCTTCCCTGCCATCATGGGCCGATAATCTGAAATCTGCCCGGGAGCTGCCTGAGGTCCTACAAGAAAAGGTTAGTCAAGAGGTTTTATTGGGAAGGGTTGAGGGACCTTTTGATGCCCCCCCTTTTTTCAATTTAAGAGTTTCGCCGTTGGGTGTTGTTCCAAAAAAGGAATTTGGTAAGTTCAGATTGATCCACCACCTTTCTTACCCGAAGGGTGACTCTGTTAATGACGGCATTCCCAAGGAGGATGCTGCGGTCTCTTATGTTTCTTTCGACAACGCCGTTCGTTTATTGGCGTCTTGCGGCCGCGGTGCCCTCCTTGCGAAGTCCGATATTCAGTCTGCCTTCCGTCTCCTCCCGGTCCACCCCGAATGTTATCATCTGCTGGGTTTTCAAGTAAATGGTTTGTATTACTATGACACTTGTCTCCCAATGGGTTGTTCCATTTCGTGTCACTACTTCGAGATGTTCAGTTCTTTTCTTGAATGGGTGATACGTTATGAAACTGGGAGTAATGCGATCATTCATTATTTGGATGATTTTTTGTTTGTTGCCCCAGCAGATTCTGGACGATGTCAATTTTTGTTACACACTTTTCTTTTTTACATGCGTAAGTTTGGGGTGCCCGTGGCGAAGGAGAAGACGGTGGGCCCTGTTACGTCGTTGTCTTTTTTGGGTATCGAACTGGATTCAGTTCAGATGGTTTTTCGGCTCCCGCAGGAAAAATTGGAGCGCTTGTCTTCCCAAATCAACGGTTTTGTATCTGTTCGCAAGGTTACGTTGCAGCAGATGCAATCCCTCCTTGGTTTGCTGGTCTTCGCATGCAGAGTCATGCCTATGGGCAGGGTGTTCTGCAGGCGTTTATCGCTATCTACGAAGGGGGCGCGACTTCCAGCCCATCGCATCCGCATAACTGCTTCTTTACGTGCGGATTTGTTGGTTTGGAAGGAATTTTTAGCTACGTACAACGGTCACACTTGTTGGCCCTTGGGCGAAGCGTCGAGCGTTGAGCTGGAATTGTTTACAGACGCGGCTGGCACCTGCGGCTTCGGAGCCATTTTGGGTAAGGAGTGGTGTGCTGAGGAGTGGCCTCGTCTGTGGCAAGAAAATGGGTTTTGCCGTAACCTTACTTTGCTCGAGCTCTTCCCCATAGTTGTGGCAATTGAGCTTTGGGGTCGGGCCCTTGCAAACAGGCGAGTGTGTTTCTGGACGGATAATCTCAGCGTTGTTTTTTGCATTAATAAACTAACTTCCTCTTCCCTTCCCGTTTTGTCCTTGTTACGGCGTTTGGTTCTTCGTTGTTTAGAGTTTAATATCGCGTTTAGGGCTCAACACGTTCCTGGGCATGTGAATGTCATAGCTGATGCCTTGTCACGCTTTAATTGGCAGGTTTTCCGCAGTCTCCATCCGGAAGCGGCGCAACAGGGTTCGAAATGCCCTCATCATCTTTGGGACATGGTGATGCGAGACTGTTCCCACTAGTTCGTGCATCTCTGGCGGAGTCAACTTGGTCGGCATATGGTAAGGCGTGGGCCGAATGGTTGGGTTGTGCTGGATCGAGGGATGTCGTCCAAAGCGAAGCTGCGCGTGTCGAGGTCACGGTGGAGTATTTATTGTCACTGCATGCTAAAGGTCTATCGGGAGTGGTGGCGCAGAGAAGGATAGCGGGGGTCAATTTTCATTTTAAGTTACGAGGTTGGGCAGACATTGCGAGTAATTTTGCTATCCGCCAGGCTCTGAGGGGTTGGAGAAAAGGCCAGGTTCATAAGGACAGCCGTAGGCCCATATCCTATTCACTGTTGGTTCGCATGTTAGAGAAGTTAAATATTTTGTGCAACGGGGAAGCCGAGGTGCTGTTATTCTCTGCTGCTTTCGCGCTTGCTTTCTTTGGGGCACTTAGGGTTGGCGAACTAGTCCCACCATCGACACGTCGCCCTGGTGGGTTGACTGCTGCTGATGTGTTGCTCGCTAACGGGGTATTACGGGTCCGGATTCAGCGATCAAAAACGGACCCTTTTGGTCTGGGGTCATGGATATCCCTTGCTCCTGTCCCGGGCCCGGCGTGCCCCGTTGGGATTGTGTCTAGATACTTGGCCTCTCGTCCTAGTGGCGCCCAATTTTTGGTTCACTCGGACGGTGCGCCGCTATCAAGATTTCAATTTCAAGCTCTAATGAAAAAGGCCTTGGATGCGATCGGCGCTCCATCTGCCGAGTTTGGAACACATTCCTTCAGAATTGGGGCTGCCACGGAGGCAGCCAGAGCTGGGTTGTCAGAGGAACAGGTCATGAGGATTGGGCGTTGGAGGTCAACGTGTTATGCTTCTTATGTGAGGCCCGAGTTGTTGTTCTAACGTTTTTTTCTTTTCAGGTCCGAGACGTCCAGTGGTTTGTTTCCTTGGTCATTCCTACATACATTGGGCAGCGCTGAGGGCCTCTCATCGTCCTGGTGGTCGTTCGCTTGGTTTCAAAGATGCGGAAGTTTATTGGAAGGGAGTGAAAGGGTTACGGTGGTCGGATGTCCTGTCCAAGGCCATTGAATTTAGCCGTTCTGTTACTTCCCCCGTGGTTCTGGTTGTGCATGCGGGGGGTAATGATCTCTGTGTGTTAAGGTTGAATGAACTTTTAACAATTATTAAGTCGGATTTGGAGCGACTGCCTGTTTTTTTCAATGAGATGGTGCTGGTGTGGTCAGAGATCGTGTCGCGGGTTAAGTGGCAAGGGGCCAGGGATGCGGCAGCGGTGGAAAGAGCTCGGAGGACGGTCAATGCTCGCACGTCCAGGTTCGTGCGTGCCATGGGCGGAGTGGTTGTCCGGCATAGACAACTAGAGGGTGACAACCGTAGGCTGATGATTTCCGATGGGGTTCATCTCAATGACATTGGCCTGGACATATTTTTATCTGGGCTCCAGGATGGGGGGGAGCAGGCTTTGTACATCCTTGGTGGGGGTCGGAGCTCGGTCTAGGGGTAGCCGAGCCCCTCCGTGGCGGAGGTTTATGGAGAAGTTTTGTTAGGAGGCAGTGCCCGTCGGTTTGCCCGGCAGCAGGCACGACCCCTGGTTAGAACACTTAACTGTTTTCCCTTTATATGGAAATAAAGCTGTGGCCGACCCTGCCCACAAAAAAGGTTAATACTTGTCTGTGGTTATTTATAGCACGACCTCATTAGGCGGGTTGGGAAGTATCCGGGCAGTCTGTGGGACACCAGCCTGTATAAGGTTTGGTGTCCTGGACTGCAGGGGCTTTTGTTTGGAGAGGTAGGGGTTAAAGAGTAGTTGGGGGGGCCGTGCTATAAGAACGGGCAGTAAGGGAGTTAAGAGGTTGTTAAGGGGTGGGGGCTAGTTGGCAGGAAGGGGTTTGACTTGGGAGGAGTCGGGGTCTATATAAGTCAGGACGTGGTGGGGCTCTTCCTCTTTCGACAGTTAGCTGCCAAGGTTTTTTGTCCCGCCCGCCCTCCCTATTATAATAATAAAAAAAAAAAAAAAAAAAAAGTAATTCGTTGTGGTTTTGGATGTGGTATGTGTGGTTTTTGGTGTTTGAAAAATCTTACTAAGTCACAGCTGGCGGAGGTTTATGGAGAAGTTTTGTTAGGAGGCAGTGCCCGTCGGTTTGCCCGGCGGCAGGCACGACCCCTGGTTAGAACACTTAACTGTTTTCCCTTTATATGGAAATAAAGCTGTGGCCGACCCCGCCCACAAAAAAGGTTAATACTTGTCTGTGGTTATTTATAGCACGACCTCATTAGGCGGGTTGGGAAGTATCCGGGCAGTCATGATTGCCTATCGATGGCCTACTGAGATGTCCTACTGAATACACAAAAGGTTACCCAAGGGCACACTACAGTATATCTGCAGGTTACTTATTGTGTTCAGCACAATCTATAAAGCTAAAGGTTTTTAATCTGCTCATAAGCGAAATTTGGGGGGTGCAGGGGGGGCAGTGGCTCCTGGGCCCACACTGGCAGGGGCCCACTGAGGTCTCAGAGGCTTAATGCTGTCTGCAAAAGCTATTTCTTTTGCAGACAGCCTGCAGAGCGATGAGGAAGGACCTGTGGTGATGTCATAAGGGGGCGGGGCTGAGAACTGGAGAGGATTCTTGTGGATGAAGGATCTGTGGTGATGTCATGAGGGGGCGGGGCTGAGAAGATGCTGGTGCATGAAGGACATGTGATCATTGTCCTCTTATATCTCCTCCTGTAATGTGATAGAGAGAGAGAGAGAGAGATAGGAGATGGATAGATAGATAGATAGATAGATAGATAGATAGATAGATAGATAGATAAATAGATAGGAGATAGATAGATAGATAGATAGATAGATAGATAGATAGATAGATAGATAGGAGATAGATGATAGATAGGAGAAAGATAGATAGATAGATAGATAGATAGATAGATAGATAGATAGGAGATAGATAGATAGATAGATAGATAGATAGATAGATAGATAGATAGGAGATAGATAGATAGATAGATAGATAGATAGATAGATAGATAGATAGATAATAGATAGAGATAGATAGATAGATAGATAGATAGATAGATAGATAGATAGATAGATAGATAATAGATAGAGATAGATAGATAGATAGATAGATAGATAGATAGATAGATAGATAGATAATAGATAGAGATAGATAGATAGATAGATAGATAGATAGATAGATAGATAGATAGATAGATAGATAATAGATAGAGATAGATAGATAGATAGATAGATAGATAGATAGATAGATAGATAGATAGATAGATAGATAGATAGATAGATAATAGATAGAGATAGATAGATAGATAGATAGATAGATAGATAGATAGATAGATAGATAGATAGATAGATAGATAGATAATAGATAGAGATAGATAGGAAATGGATATTTAGCAGCTCATCACATATCTTGGATTGTACATGTATGATCACAACCAGCTCACCCCTTTGAGGCTATGTTCACAGTGCGTATGTTTCTGCACGTAGTTTTGAGGTTGATGTGTTCGCTTGAAAGTATACGATATACGCCCGCACAATGCACACTACGTATGAGCTTACGACCGGATCGTATACGGCGCCGTGAAAAATGAACAAGACTTTTGTTTGAGGACGGAAATGTTGAAACTCACGGCTGTGGATTCCCAGGCGGTCCTGTATGAAGTACTTATTTCAGCCAAATTGAACTTGATTTTTCGATCCAAAAAGGTTCTGTGAGTTTTATTGGGCTGGGCGAAGATTTCCAAGTAAATGACCTGTTTCAGATCGCTTCGAAACAAGCTAGGGAAGCATAACTGTACTACGGGCGTATGTTCGCGGTTCGTACGCATCCGGCCGCATGTCGATTTTTCCCACGCCCGTAGTTTCAGCCGCACATGTACGCCGGCGTACGAAATGCGGACGGACTCATACGCAGTGTGAACATAGCCTTAATGTCTAAAAACTTATTACCTATACCACTATTATTTTTAGGCAAAGATAATCTGGTTAAAAGGGTTCTCCAGAATTAAGAAAAAAAAACATAGTTGCTTTCTTCCAAAACAGCGCCACCCCTGCTCTTAGGTTTTGTGGTATCACAGCTTGGCACTATTCACTTCACAAACTGAGGACAAGAGTGGTGCTGTCTGTGGAAGAAGGCAGCTATATTTTTCTAATCTTAAGCACTTTAGATTTTTTTGTGGTTCTATATGTGAAATGTACAGAAGCCTCTTACACTGCTCTTTATCCTTATCCACTATGAGTAATGTAGAAGAATATTCCCTTTATTATTCAGAAAGCCTTGTCACCTGCTGAGGTTCCCTATGGGTAAGGTTGGTTGGGGGCCCACTCAGACTCACTCGCCCCCCCTAGGCTGAACCCCTAGCTACGCCCCTGAATCTGCTCATACCTTTATACTTTTTATATATATATTGAAGAGGTACTCTAGAGGGAAAAAAATGTAATTGAACTGCTACTCTCTGCTGCCACCTCTGTCCATCTCAGGAATTGTCCAGAGCAGTGAAGCTTTTCTATGAGGATCTGCTGCTGGGATCTACCCACCCTGGTAATACTAGGCTGCTACTGCCTGGGCTTTAATGGCTCGTTGGCTGGTAATATGGGAACTTCAAACATTTTTTATAAAAAAAAATAATTAAAACATTTATTCAGAAGATGCAGAGGATGAAACATCCATAGGTCACAGTGGCATCCTCTCCATCCAGGTAGAAGGCAAATGGACAATGGTTTTCTTCATAAGAGACCTCGTTTAAGCGATTTATATGTGAGAGTAGAAACTTGAAAGTTTGTTTCTGACTTCTAGTTGACATTTTAATTTTCCATTGGGTCAGCAATCTTTTCAGCTTTAATTTGTCACAGCAATTCGTTCTTACTGAAGATTTTTAACCCATGTACATAGTGTTGCAAGCACAGTGGTTTCTGGAATATACACTTTATGAGGGGTTGTATGGTTAAACGTTAAAAGCTTATTATGCAATGTTAGGTAAAGTGAAGTGAAAAGAGATGTGGGTACTCCAGAACTTAAACAATGAGGGGGTCCAGCTTCCCATGGGGGGGGGGCGGGGACATAAACATTAATGATAGCGATTGGACTCCCGCCATGACCTGGATGAAAAAAACACCGCTCTAGTAACAGGGGATTGTGCTACATACTGTAGATTAGTCTTGATAAAGTGAGTGGGTGTGATTCGCAGTACTGCACACAGGTACCATATCTATTGGGTACATATTCTATCTGTGTAAACAATCACTCAATGAAATGGCCTTGGTTGGAGGAGTCCTAAGGTTCAGCCCTCCTACTAATCAAACACAGAAATCCTGTTTTAAAGATCCTAACCTTAAATCCCTATAAAAACCAATATTATCCATAGTAAAAAATAAACAAACAAATACCATATAAAAAGGAAAGAAAACGCAAGATTGTTACCCAATTCTCTGATCTCTTGGTGAACCTCTGTAGAATCTCTGGATGGCAGCCACATTTATTCAGTGGTCACATGCCATACACACCAACAAATGGCCACTGAGACCACTTGTAAACAAAGATTGGTTAGGTATGGTGGTTCACTGTTGGATTGGAGAAGTGACCTGTGTGTGTGTGTGTGTGTGTGTGTGTGTGAGAGATCCTTTTATTTCACTTTTTTATAACACGGATAAGTCCCTTATATCTGAGTACCCAGTATTCTAAAAAAACACAGTTACTTTTTTTGCAAAAACAGCCCCACCTCTGTCCACAGGTTGTATGTGATATTACAGTTCAGTTCCATACACTGCAATGTACCTGAGCTGCACAATTACACCCATCCTAAGGACAGGAGTGGCGCTGTTTGTGAAAGAAAGAGGATAAACCACTATGGTCGTCTTCTTCGACCGGGGGGGGGGGGGGGGGGGGTGGGGGGGGGGAGGGTCCCCGCTCTCTGCTGCTGCCCTGCTCTCCATCACTAGTCCTTCAGGCCTTCGGGCATAACCGCAAGGAGGAGCAGAATGTGTTCTTTCTTCATGCAGCATTGATCTGGCCAGTGGAGGGGATGTGAACACACCCCCTGCCTGAGAGTTGAGGTCCTTGGGTCCTGCTAAGGTCTATTTTGTGATGTTATTGCAAGAGCCTCCCATATTACCCTGCTACAGTGTTCCTGTACCTTCCATGCTGGTTCCTGTGTTCTTGCTGTGTTGTTTCCTTATCCTGGTGTTCCTGCTGTCTGACCCTGCACTTGCAATCAGTTCCTGTATTCCTGCACATTCCCATCCTGTGTGAACCTGACCGACCTGTGTTTGTACCAGCTACCTTTTCCTGCACCAAGGTACCTGCATTGCGTGACCTGCACCATGTGAGCCGCACCGTGTGACTCGCACCTGTGTCTTCATCTTCAGCATCTGTCACCTGCATCTGGTCTCCTGTGTCTATACATTTCAATTTGAACAGAACGTAAACCCTTCGACAGTATTTCTACACTGCATATGTGAAGACAGGAAGTATCTTTTACATCATTATTATATCACAAAGATTTTTATTTTTTTTGCAATTCCTCCTAGACACATTGTTTTATTTATACTATATATTGATAAACGTTTTACTTTTTATAGATTACACATGAGGAAAAGAACTAGTTATAATTTTTTTAGTTATATATATCATTTCTCATTTTATTCAGAATTTTTGCTTTTGTTTCTCTCCTGTGATTCTAGGTATAATATATGTTAAAGTGTCGTCTGTTCGTATTGCCCGTGTTGCTAGGTTACAGGCTGTCGGAATTGTCTACACGAAATTTATAGAAGTTTGCGCACCACATTTCTCTCATTTTACATCTTTGCAAAGTAAAACCTGTGATTTGAAATCACCATGCAGACCAAGTACCCATGCCAAGCTGTATTTACAGCAATGAAATCTTACATATAAAAACTAATGTATGTCACCGCACTTGTGTTTTATAATGATAACCACGAATGGCAGGATGTAGAGTATGATCATAGAGTGTTGTGCTTATTCAATGATCATTCATATGTAAATCGCAGGTCATATGTATTTACTCAGTTATCCTGCTGAGGCCTGTCTTCTTCTATCAAAGTCTTCTTACTGGTATAGTATATTTATTCATTGGTGAATAATATATTTGATATGTAGCTAACATTTTAAGAAGCACTACCTTAGTCTTTTTTTTTTTTGCCCATCAGTATTCCTATATTGCCATCTGTTTCATCCCAGCTCTGCTGCATCTGCTGTATGTTTCCGCGCTTGTGTTTTAAATTGGTAACCACAAATGGATATAGGATATAGAGTTATACATGAATGTTTGTGCTTATTCTGTGATCATTCATATGTAAATCAGAGGTCGTATGTATTTATTCAGTTATCTCAGCAGAGAGATCCGCTGCAATCAATAGCTTTTGACATCCCTGATAACACGTCAAAAGTTATTTTTAATGACAGGTACTCTTCAAGACTCACTCTTAGTCATTTTTACTATAACACTAATTGGATTACTTCAACGAACACTAACATTAGTTGTAAGTTAAAAAACATTGGCGCTTTTTAGCAGCATTTTGTTAAACATTGCATTACACACGTCTCCTCAGCGCTCTCTCTTTTTCTTAAGGAAAACATACAGCCTAATTTTGAAGATTGGAGTTTGTAAGTAGAACAGTAAGACTACTAAAAACAAGTTATCTGCATAGCTCGCTTCTACCATATGTCCCAAAAACAAGGAGTTGAATACTTATTGTAGTGAAGTGGATTGAGGTATGCATATTGTTCTTTAATGCCCCAGTGGCTATCCAGAACAGCTGGTATATAGGTGTTTGGATATTTGATTACATTTATCTATGTAAATAATTCCTATGCTTAGAAAACTGTGGAAGCAAAGGAAACAAGACGTTCCAGAAATGCCTAACAGCTGATTTTCTATAGCTTGTAAGGCCCAGCCGAATTGGGAACAGGGTCTCTCACTTTTGCTTAAAGAGAGGTTTTGCTGTCAGTAGGTTTATGGTGTCCTATCTCAGGGTAGCATAAACTAGAGAGAGAGAAGCTGAACAGAATGATGTATCACTTACATAGTTCTGTGCAGCTGATCCAGAGATCTCGTCCTGAATAACATGGACAATAACTAGTCCTCTCTGTTACGTGCATGAGCCCAGTAGTCCTGGATATTCATGAGAAGCAGAAAACTCCACCCACCAGCTGCTGATTGGCAGTTATCTATCCATGCTGTGTATAGCAACAGCAGCTGAAGGGTGTAGGGGAGGGGTGTGGCAACAATCTTATTATCCTGCATATGAGAAGAACAGCTGAACAAAGTGATGTAAGCAACACATTTCTGTCTCTAGTTTATGATCCCCTCATTTAAGGCAGTATAAACCTAATGACAGATTCCCTTTAAATAGTACTGCATTGGCTATTATTAAATAATAAAGGAAGGGACATAGAGAGAAACAATAAGGGTGAAACTGGTAGGGATGGGGTCCGCTCTGCCAGTAGGAATCTAGGTGATGATGTAGTCTTGTAGTTCACGGGAAGTCAGAAAAACTGACATGCCGTCTATACCTTAGAGCGTGTCATTTTTTTTATTTTAGACCGGAATCATATGATTCTGCCGTGAGGAAATGCCTGGATGTGGCTGAGCTGGGATGAAACCGGCGACACTGCAGGAATAATTTATGTAAATTAGCATTATATAAGCAAAAAAAAAAAAAATCTTTATTTACTTTACTACTATCTTTATGGATAGTCACATTAAGTGAATTTATAACATGAGCATAAGCTTATTTGTCCATTAAAGGAGAAGTCCGGCGGATGATAAAATCCTGCAGCTGGTAGGGTGGGGTAGGGGTGGGGGTTATTGGTTACAAGTACTAACTTACCTTTCCCTGTGCCCGCGGTGAGCTTAGGGGCCCCCCGCCGGAAGGCCTTTCCCCCCGAGCTGTGATGACGTCATGACTTGGGGGAAAAGGCCTGTCCCAGCTGATGGACTGGCCGCTCAGCCAATCAGTGAATGGAGCGGCTGCCCGCCCCAGTCACTTACTGGCTGAATGACCAATCCATCAGTCGGGTAGTGACATGTCATCATTGGAGGTCCCGGAGCCCGGTAGGGGTCCCGCGACGGTCCCAGCCACTCAACCCCGAGTATGGGGAGAGGTAAGTTGGTACTTGTAATCAATTTCCTCCCCTGCTGGCTCCAGGATTTTATAATCCGCCGGACTTCACCTTCACCTTGTGGTTTTGACCACACTGACATTTCGCTAGTCCTTCCATATGTTGGTGCCAACAATATCAAAATTTGTATTACACATTTCCCATTGAATTATTATTGTGTCTATCAGGATCCATAGATAATCATGTAGAAATTCTGTAGATCTGGTATAGCTGTCATGGTTCCTGTATAAGCGATAGCCTGGACGATAACAAATTTGCATTTACAGTTAATTAAAAAATTCTGCAGTTGAATTTTTTGCACCTGTCTACATAGCTCATTGCTTTAGCATATGCCATAAAATAGAACACAGATACACACATATAAGCAGTAAGGCTACGTTCACACAGAGCAAAAGGAGCGGATTACGCAAGGAAATATTTCCGCCTGAAATCAACTGACGCTGAATTCCGAGCAGAATATAAGCAGAATGTAAGCAGAATCCCTGCGTATTCTGCTAGGAAAGTGTTCAGCTCATAATCAGCTCATGACAAATTCAGCGCGGAATACTCGAGGAATCCGCGCTGAATCCGCATGCATTCAGCGCTGAAATTCAGCGAGTATTTGGTGAGTAAACTAGACTATACCAGAACATATACTAGAATCCTCCTCCCCCCCTTTTCCCCATTTCCGCGCTGATTCAGCGAGTAATTTCCGCTTGTATTACGCTTGTATTCCGCGCTGAATACGCGCGTATTCCGCGCTGAAACAGAAAATCAGAGCCCCATTGATTTGTATAGGCTTCCGCTAGCGGAAGAATGAACATGTTCATTCTTCTGGCGGAAAGCGGATTAGTTCAGTGCGGAAATTCCACTGTGTGAACTGCAGAGCAGAATTTCCGTTCAACACAATGGAAATTAGCTCTGCACCTATTTTAACGGCTGAAATTTCAGCGCTGATTCAGCGCAGAAATTCAGCTGCTTTTGCTCAGTGGGAACGAGCCCTAAAAGGTCTTTTCTAACATTGTTCCTTAAAAAAAAAAAGTACACCTGTCAGCCATATTAAAGTGACACTGTCACCCCCCTTTCTAGTTGAGGACTTCTCTACACAGCTGTAAAGCCTAAATTCTGCAGTTTTCATACCTTATTTTATTATAGATTTCTTGATGCTTGGTCCAGTGAAAAATGCTTTTTATCATTGGTGGTTTATGCCACCGGGGCAGAGCTTCAAACCTGGAGCATGACTTAGCCCCACCCACATTGATGTTATAGCCCCCCCCATGTCATTGGCATCCAGGCCCCGCTCTCAGTGGCCCTTGCAAAGGCCCCGCTCTCTAGGCCCTACCCCCTCTATGTCAGCCCATTCCAATGGCCGTCGAGGGGAGGGGCCTAGATGGCAATGCCGTCACAGAGGGGTGGGGCCTATGGGGCCAATGTGGGCAGGGCTAAGTGGCGCTATGGGCAGGCACAAAACACCAACTATAAAAAGCATTTTTCACTGGACCAGGCACCAAAAAATCTATAATAAATTAACGTATGAAAACCTTTTAGGTTTTACAGCCATGTAAAGAAGTCCTCGTCCAGAAAGGGGGTGACAACATCACTTTAAATCTAATTTCTTTTTCACCTGGTCATCTTTTGAGGGTCCTTGTCTTTCTTTCTTAAGATCTCAAAGTAAGCTTATCACAATGCAACCTCCAATGGTGACATCAGTACCAGATGAAGTATCTCATCTTCCTTCTTATTCAATACGAATCAATATAATTATCAGCTTTGGATAGAATTACATGCAGAAAAAAGGTAAGATGTGGAATTTTACAAACAAAAGCAGCCGTTTTATTACATACATCAAGACTGGAGACTGCTGAAATCTCCGAGATGATAGTTTAGCAGAAATCGTCCTTTTTCCTGTAGCGTCATTAATGCTCGACCTCTGGAGGTCACTGCAAGAAGCATTGTGGGCTGTAAGGAGACAATAGGAGACGTAAATTACTGTTCAGTACAATGGTACTCCCTTTGTCCTGAGCCGGACACTGAATGTTGAGAAGGCAGTAAACTGGGTTAGACAGAGTTTATCCAGGCACTATAACAAGAAAGCCAAAGAAAATTCATCACCTCATGTTTAGGGGTATGAACGCTTATTATTATTTTCTTCTTTTTCTTCGTCTTCTCCTTCTTCTTCATTTTATTTTCTGATTGTAAATTTTTTTCTTATTTTTTACATATGATTATGGAGGTAGCCATCTTGCCAGGGCTGCAGTCAGAGATATGCTTTACACCATGGGAGTCTAAAGTTGGGAGCTGACTTGTTGATGTCTACAGGAGAGTTTTCTATGCATGCTTTTTGACCTGTGCAGAGGTCATCGTGCAGGGAGGGGGAGACTGAGCTTTGGGTAACAATTATGAGTGGCCTTTTCCTATTTGATCACTAAACTAGTGTGTTTCGTTGTAATCCTTCATGTGATGATGATGATGATAAGGAGGAGAGAGTGATCTCAAAACAGAAAGTGTCCGTTTAGTTAAAAATAGGTAGGGATGTGGCTATAAAAAAATACTACTACTACTACTAATAATAATAATAATAATAATAATAATAATAATCTTAATGTATTTAAAAAATATGTTAAACATAAATAACCTGATTTAACCAATAGGTCTGTTGGCACATTCCCTTTAAGGATTGGGTTTACAGAACAGCATTTGAGTAAACAGGCAAAGAGATACAGCTCTGTAGTAGGCAAGACATCTGAACCCAAGGCAGTTTAGACTGCTCACTACAGCTCTGTAATGTTTTCAACTGCTGCCTTTTGAGCTGTGCAGGACTCCTCCTCTGTGTGCACACATTATAGGTGTTAGGGTCTGCCCACCAGCTCTGGGAGGAAAAAAAACTTACTGTTTTAGCTTGTACAGCAAAAATATACAAAAAAATAAATAAATAAAAAAAAAATAAATAATAAGCCATACATAAGATATATTATGGCCAGATATAGCGCTCCTAAACATGCACACAGGTACAAGGCAGCTTATCCTGAAAAGTCACCAGCAGCAACAGGTTTTACTTTAATAAGATCTCCTATGATGTATGTCTGGCCACTCAGTAAGTACAGGAGTAGCAATTCTTGTGTTTCATAGTCCTTGCTGCTGTACTAGATTCACCTTAAAGGGGTTATCCAGTGCTACAAAAACATGGCCACTTACTTTCAGAGACAGCACCACTCTTGTCTCCAGTTCAGGTGCGGTTTGCAATTAAGCTCCATTCAGTTAAATAAAAGTGAGCAGCACAACCCCGCCAAGCTGGAGACAAGAGTGGTGCTATCTGTGGAAGAAAGTGGCCATGTTTTTGTAGTGCTGGATAACCCCTTTAAAGCGAATGTACCATCAGTAAATTCACTTTAAGCTTTGCACATGGATAGAACTTCCTTGTGCCGATGCTGCCGTCCTTTTTATGAACCGGGGCCCACTTCCCATATATGGCGCCATTCTATTCTCGGGCACCGGCCGGGGGTGAACTGCTGGAGGCGGACCGGCCCACCCCAAGTGGGAGGAAACCCCTGCCCCTCTATAATGTGGCTCCATTGATTGTAATGGAGCTGCATCATAAAGGGGCAGGGGTTTCCTCCCACTGGGGGAGGGCCGGCATTCCTCCAGTGCTTCAACCTGGGCTAGTGTCCAGTAATAGACCGTCGCCGTGTGCGGGAACTGGGCCGTGGTTCAAAAAAAGGATGGCGGCACCGACTTCCCCATGCTGGTGCCGTTCTATTAATATGCTACTCTTAAAGGTGTACTCCAGCAGGGGGGGGTGGCACTTTTTTGCTGGGACTGGGGAGGAGGTGGCAGAGGGAAAAGACGTCCACTCACCCCCCCGGTTCCAGCGGCGGGTCCCGCATCGCGGCACTCCGGTGCCCCGTTCCCAGCTGCTTCCGGGTATCTGACGCGGGCCAGAGACTATACGTCTCAGGTCCGCTCAGCCACTCAGTGAAGGAGGCGGGATCTGAGCAGACTTGAAATGGATCCCGCCTCCTTCACTGAGTGGCTGAGCGGACCTGAGAACTCATGTCTCGGGCCCGCGTCAGACACCCGGAAGCGGTCGGAAACCGGCACCGGAGCGCCGCAATGCGGGACCCGTCGCTGGAACCGGGGAGGTGAGTGGACGTCTTTTCCCTCAGCCACCTCCTCCCCTGTCCCAGCAAAAAAGTGCCCCCCCACTGGAGTACCCCTTTAAAGCGAATGTACCAGATGGTACATTTGCTTTATGCGAATGACTAAAAAAAATTCAGATTTAAAGGAGTCTAAATTTCTTAAAACAAATCTGATTAATTCTAAATAGATTCCTTTAAGTTATACCCCTTGTTTAGTGAATGTTTTGTATCTGATAATCTGTCGAGGTAGCTTTGAATTAAACTCTCTAATGTATTACTTAGGTGGTGTTACTGTATTAGACAGCCCCCCCACCCCCACCCCCCTTACTCTCATATGTGGCTTTGTGATTGTCAGGAAATACTGGTGCTCTAAAAAAATCATTAAAAAATCATTAGTTCCCTTTACTCTAAAGGAGAGAGAAATGAGTCTAAAGTAGTTTAAATTTGGGTCATGCACTCACCTCTGAATAGCGCGGACGCCAGACCTAGCCTTACTGGAAAGGGTTCCTGGGTTTTTCTGTTAGAAGTTGCTGACTTTCCGCTTCTTTTTTCACTGAAAGACATGGCAATGACCCAAAGGGAAATTGTCCAAATAAATACACTCAGACTAATCTTCCCTGATATCTAAAACATTCTATTATAGTTATTGATTCGGTTTCTTGTTTGAACAAAAATAGCTTTTTGGAGAATTTGTGCCCAAAATGTGAAAACGCATTTAAGATTTACTAGCATTTATTAGGAAGGTATAATGCTATTATATATATATCCATAGTCCACTATATATTGTTTTTAATCACTCTCTGTTTACATAGTGTCAACAAATTCCCCAGTGTCATACAGAGAATGCATTTAAGGGGTACTCCTATCTTCCTCTGGCCTGTTTGGGGCTGTCACAAAAGCAGAAAACTGCCAAGCCGTCTTTCTTCTATAGATGGTGTAAGTCCCATTTACATTAATAGGAATAGTGTAAATAGCAATGCTATTTGCTTATCTCTCCCAGTTACATAAACAGCGTAGGTTTTGGGGCGACACCGTTTATGCGACTACCTTTAATGTCAATGGGAGTTGCGTACATTTGAATTTTGGATTTTTAAGAACAAATAATAGCAGCATTTATCTATAAATAATAAAAAAAAACAGGTAAATAAATACATAGATAAATAAATAATGAAATAGATAGATAGATAGATAGATAGATAGATAGATAGATAGATAGATAGATAGGAGATAGATAGATAGGAGATAGATAGATAGATAGATAGATAGATAGATAGATAGAAGATAGATAGGAGATATAGGAGATAGATAGATAGATAGGAGAGAGATAGATAGATAGATAGATAGATAGATAGATAGATAGATAGATAGATAGATAGGAGATAGATAATAGATAGATAGGAGATAGATAATAGAAGATAGATAGATAGGAGATAGATAGATAGATAGATAGGGAGATAGATAGATAGATAGATAGATAGATAGATAGGAGATAGATAGATAGATAGATAGATAGATAGATAGGAGATAGATAGATAGATAGATAGGAGATAGATAGATAGATAGATAGATAGATAGATAGATAGATAGATAATAGAAGATAGATAGATAGATAGATAGATAGATAGATAGATAGATAGATAGATAGATAGATAGGAGATGGATAGGAGATAGATAGATGATAGATAGATAGATAGATAGATAGATAGATAGATAGATAGATAGGAGATAGATAGATAGATAGATAGATAGATAGATAGATAGATAGATAGATAGGAGATAGATAGATAGATAGATAGATAGGAGATAGATAGATAGATAATAGATAGATAGGAGATAGATAATAGAAGATAGATAGATAGATAGATAGATAGATAGATAGATAGATAATAGAAGATAGATAGATAGATAGATAGATAGATAGATAGATAGATAGATGGATAGATGTCAATTATAAATGTTTACATCCAAGATAGATAGGAGATAGATAGATAGGAGATAGATAGATAGATAGATAGATAGATAGATAGATAGGAGATAGATAGATAGATAGATAGATAGATAGATAGATAGATAGATAGGAGATAGATAGATGATAGATAGATAGATAGATAGATAGATAGATAGATAGATGTCAATTATAATTATTTACATCCAAGATAAATTTATTATAGTTCTCCCCCATATATTAAAGCGGTTGTCGACTGGAAACTAAAAAGCATTAAAAAAAAAATTAAGGCAGGTAATGAACATCAATAAAAGTGATACTCACCTTCTACACAACTTGTCACCATCACTGTCACACATCCCCAATTCTGTTGCACAGTGCTTTTGGCATGAAGGTTGGAATGAACCACTGACCACTCATCTAGTCAGTGACTACAACAGCTGATTGGCTGAGTGAGCAATGCTCCATGCCCACCCTGATCCTGGAAGGGTTGTGCACCGCAACCACAACAGCAAAGGGGGTGAGTTAGTATTGGTTTTTCAGGTTTATGGGATGGTTTATTACCTACCTGGGCACATTTAAAATGAAAAAAAAAAAAAAAAAAAAAAGTTTGCAAATGAACAGGATAAAACTTCCCCTCTGCCCAACAATAAGTTTGCACCTTCAGGCTATGTTCACACTACGTAAAACTACGGCCGTTGTTGCCGATAGCGTATACTTTTTGACACCAGTTGACACGCTGGAGTACCCCTTTAACACTACATACATTTTTCTAGCTAAAACAGTATCATACTTGCTTTCCTGCTACAGTATATATATATATATATATATATATATATATATATATATATGAAATAGAGGTTTGTTGTATTGCTGTACACCATACGGAATCCTGGGCCATTACCATTCTCTTATATAACACAGTAAAAGTTCATTAAAACCAGTGACTGTATAATAGAAGAAAAACAACATACATAGTAATAGGTTGTTCATAAATTGCAAATTCAGTATCTTATTCTCCGTGTGTTAATCTTTTTGCTGCCAGATGGTGCCAGATATGCATCTTTGACTGATTGACTGTTTTTGCTGTTTTGTTTAATGTGCAATAACCTTTTACTGTATTTTTCTCAGGAAACTTGCAAGATATCCATTAAATCCATTACCATATATATATATATATATATATATATATATATATATATATATTATACATTACTCAAAATATGGAAAGAAACACTTAAGCATCACAGTATAACACAAAGTCAATTACACTTCAGGGATATCAATCTGTCCAGTTAGGCAGCATATGTGTTTGTGGATCAATGTCACCTCCATTGGTGCAAATGAAAGTGACGACGCTGGAGAGGCAAGAACGAGGAACCCTCAACATGGGAGTGACTGGTCAGAGATAAGGAGGTGGACGGGGAAAGGCAACACCCAGCAGCAGTACCGGTGCACCTTCCCAGAGCCGTCTTATAGCCTGAAGATGTATGAGCAATTCCATTTTTTATACTACTGCTAATTGTAAATTGCACTTTTAACCCTTTGAGGACCAGGCCCAAAATGACCCAGTGGACCGCGCAAATTTTGATCTTAGTGTTTTCGTTTTTCCCTCCTCCCCTTCTAAGAGCTCTAGCACTCTCAGTTTTCTATCTACAAGCCATGTAAGTGCTTGTTTTTACAGGAATAGTTGTACTTTGTAATGGCGTCTTTCATTCTACCGTAACATGTATGATGGAACCCCAAAAATATTATTTATGAAGATATAAATTGGTGAAATCGTAAAAAAGAATGCAATTTGGTAACGTTTGGGGGGTTCCTGTGTCTACGTAATGCACTATATGGTAACAGCGACATGACACTATTATTCAATAGGTCAGTACGAACACAACCATATGCAGGTTACACAGATTCTCTAATGTTATATATTTTTTTTTAAATGAAATCCTTTTTTTTGGCAATTAATTATAAATAAAATGGGCCTATTGTGACGCTTATAACAGTTTTATTTTTTCACCTACGGGGCTGTATGGGGCGTCATTTTTTCCGCCATGATCTCTAGTTTTTATTAATATCATATTTGTGAAGATCGGACGTTTTGATCACTTTTTATTAATTTTTTTATATAACATTTAATCGGTAATCCGCGCACTTTTTTCCCTCTTTTCGTCTACGCCGTTCTCCGTTCGCAATGACGCTTGCTATATTTTAATAGATTGGACAATTACGCACGCTACGGTATATTATGTTTATTTATTTGTTTTATTTATATAATGGGAAAGGGGGGTGATTTCAACTTTTATTGGGGGAGGGGTTTTGGGGTAGTGTGTTAGTGTTTTTAACTTTTTTTTTTTTTACACATTTGAAGTCCCTTTGGGGGACTTTTACATACACTAGTGTGATTACACACACTGATCATTGCTATGCCATAGGCATAGCATTGATCAGTGTTATCGGCGCTCTGCTCATTGAGCCTGCCTGTGCAGGCTCAGTACAGCAGATCGCCGATCGGACCGCACGGAGGAAGGTAAGAGACCTCCGGCGGTCCGTTTTACCGATCGGGACCCCCGCAGTCACACTGCGGGGGTCCCGATCGGTAAGTGACAGTGGACTCCCCCTGTCACTTACACTTAAACGCCGCGGTCGCGGGGTTTAAGGGGTTAATGACACGCTGCAGCGCGATCACTGCAGCGTGTCATTACCGGTGAGGTTCCGGCTGCTGATTGCAGCCGGCCCCCACCTGCTATGAAGCGCGCTCCGCTCTGGAGCACGCTTCATAGCGGGAGAACCACCCAGGATCGTCTAAGGGTTAAAGACATGTTCATACTACATATGAGACCGGCCGTTCGGTGACCTTTCTGGGTCACCGAACGGCCGGTCGTATTAAAAATCATCCTGGCTGGTACTGATCTTTATGGCCAGAGAGTTCTGTTACGGGCTCATCCATCAGAACTCCCCACTGCACACTATAGAGCGAGCGTCCGGAGCCGCTCACTCCATAGTGTGCACTGACAGGGTTTTCTGCGGCTGATATTCAATGAATAGCGGCCACAGAAAACTGACATGTCAGTTTTCTACGGCGCCGCCGAGGATCCTGGCCAGAGCGTATACTATACTATACTACTAAGGCTATGTAACGTATATTTTCGTATTAAGCACTGCCGTTGTTGCAATCGGCAACAAAATCGGTACTTTTATGAAAATAAACATTGTGTGAACATAGCCTTGTATTGTACCATAAGTGGTAAAAAGTTAGTTAGTTAGTTAGTTTCCTACAAATATCGAGATTTTCCAGACCTCATGTTTTATTTTTTTATTTTTATTTTTTTGTTTATTTATTTATTTATTTCATGGCCGGCTTTATCTCTAGCCGGGGGGGATAACACCTTTGTGCCTTTGTGGGGAAGGGGATTAAGCCTAGGTAGTAGGCTGAAGCCCGGATTTCCAGACGGCAGCCAGGCTGTCTCATCCTTCCCCACGGACTGGGAAGGCATCTGGAATCAAATGCGCAATGTTTGACAAGGTTCGAGTTCTATAAAACCTAAGATTTTCTGATGTTCGCTCATCTCTAGAACTAACCACAGCACTTTACTGATACTCACCACTGCAGCCCCTCTCTTTACATTGTCATGCCCCAGGGGTAGCACCGAGCACCAGTGAAACGCAGTCCTTGTGGCTTGATTGGCATTTAGCAGAGAACACAAGAACTGGTAGGTCCGTCATTGGCACTCCATTCTCTTCACAGATAAGTAGATGAGGACAGGTACATACTGAGCATGATATGAAAGAGTCTGGAGATGCTCTGGTGAATGTTATGCTGTCTGCAACATCATCCATCATGGCAATTTGGTAGTGGTTTCAGTGATGGTCTTGAACAGCACGGAGTGTTACACAAACCTCCACATTACTCTGGTCTGATGGAACCCGGATTCCTCCTGGTGTAGGACAATGCTTGGCTTTATGTGACCAGAACGTCTAGGCAGTTCCTGGAAGATGAAGGCCTTGATGCCGTAGATTGGCCCTCCTGTTCCCAAATGGCGACCACTTAAACATTATATTTCAGTGCATCTGATGCCGCTAAATAGTGTGAAAGACTGTCCAAGCGCTCACTGGTGCCCTGGTGAAAGATTGAAAGGAGATGCCAAGAAGATGTCGTCCCACGAGGAGCATGACCAGGTTTTGTCAGCACGTGGGGGCCATACACACTACTGAGTCACATTAAGATTTGCCGTAATGAACTTCACATAGATTGGATCCACCCGAGATTTCAATTTTCACTTTGATTTTCAACGTGATTTGGACTCCAGACGTCAATCGGTTCATGATTTTGGTTTCCATTGACCGTTGCCACCTCATTTTGCTCTCGGCAAATGACACAATTTACATCAGTAAAGATTTTAGGTCGTTCATTGAGATCCAAAGCGCGATTCATGTATTCCCTTCGTTTCTTTTTTCTTCTTCTGTGAGCAGTGTATTAAACAATTTCCCTCTGGATCTATAGGAGCTAGTGTAACTTCATACATTATGGAGATTAGGAGCATGACTTAACAATGTCAACATGAAGTTCAATTTAATTACTTCGGTATATTTATAAAATGCAAAGCTGATAACACTTCTTAGCATATTCCTAATTATGGAAATAGTTTATTAAATGTATGTTATGCAATGGAATCATTAAAATAGTGACACTTACCAACTGATCATAACATCTAGATTACTGGGAGATTTTCTTCCCACTAACATTCTATGGGGTATTCTTTCCTCCCCACACACATTCTATTGATATATCTATAACGGATATGGCACTACTTTCCGTTTTGCCTTTGTACTTTATAAATAAGATGTAACATGTATGTTTTTATTTTACCTATTTTTAGTTATTGGCATGTATGTCCTTTAGGCTATGTTCACACTACAAAAAACTACGGCCGTTGTTGCCAATGGTTAGAACAATGCCTTAGTTTCAATGGGATCCCAGCCGGAGCGTATACACATAGTATACACATCGTATACACATCGAGTGCAGGGGAAAGCTCTGATGCGGACGCGCGCTGATGCGCCCGCATCAGAGCTCTGCGGCTGGACAGATCATGTGGCCGGTACTTAAGCACGGACCGGCCGGATGTTCATGTTGTGTGAACATAGCCTTAGGGCGGAAATGACGGTGTATACAAGTATATTACCACAGAATTAGATATGTGCAGACCATGAGTATGGTCAAGTACAGACGCGTAGGTCATCCTGCTGAAACAAATGTACCTCCAGGTGCATCACTATGGATTTTTTACATTTACAGACCGGCGCGGGGATGCCTGTGATGTAACCTTTTTTTTTATCCGCCGCCTGGTTTCCACGCACAGCACCAGTCTATTCCCGAGCACTGGCCTGGCATGGAGCACTGGAGGCAGGCCCGATGGTCACTAGTGTGATGAAACCCCCTCCCCTCTCTGACATGACTCGATTACAATAGGGGAGATCATGTACCGGCGGGTCTTCCCCCAGTGCTCCATGCCGTGGCGGTGCTTGGAAATAGACTGGCGCCGTGCGTGGGAACTGGGCGGCAGTTCAAAAAAAGGTTTAGGCCACCGGCATTTCCACGTCAGTGACGGTCTGTTAATACAAAAAATACAAAAGATGTACCTGGTGGTACATTCGCTCTAAGTTTTCCCCTAAGATATATGTGTGTCCCTTTTAGGCAGCTTTGTATGGGTTTTGATTAAAAACTAAATAAAGATGTAAAGATTTTATACAATAGACATTAGGTTATATCTGTATATGGGCTTGTTTGTATGACATATATGGTTTGCTTGTTAAAAACATAGTGTAATAGAGTAGTACATACTTAGAACAAACTTCCAGCAGATGTGGTAGGTAAATCTACAATAACTAAATGTAAACCTGCCTGGGATAAACATCTATCTATCCTAAGATAATAAGAAAGGAAATACTAAATGAGCAGACTAGGTGGATCAGGGGGTTTATTTATGCCGACAATGTTCTATGTAACAGAAACATAGAAGATTATAGTCAGAAAAAGCCCCCTGCTCCATCTAGTCTGCTCATTTAGTATTTCCTTTCTTATTATATTATAATAGATATATGTATATCCCAGGGAGGTTTACATTCTGTTATTGTAGATTTATTAACCACATCTGCTAGAGGTTTGTTCCAAGCATCTACTACTCTTTCAGTAAAGTAATATTTTCTCATATTGCTTCCAAACTTTACCCCAACTAACCTCAGATTATGTGCTTTTGATCTTGATTTAGATCCTTAGGGTGCGTTCACACCTACAGGATCTGCAGCAGATCTGCAGCAGATTTGATGCTGTGATCAGTTATTTAAATGAAATCTGCTGCAGAAAATCAGCTGCAGATCCTGTAGGTGTGAACGCACCATTAGGGTACAAACACACACACCGTATACGCAGCAGATCTGCAGCAGATTTCATGGTGCAGATTTGATGCTGTGTTCAGTTATTTAGATGTAATATTGGTTGCAATATGAGGACACAATACTGACTGAAATATATGTAGTGTGAACCCAGCCTCATAGTGTAACTGTCATTTAATTTAAAAAAAAAAATAGTTGCAGAAATTACAAGCAAATTTAAGGCTATGTTCACACTAAGTAAAATAACGGCCGTTTTTTTCACCGGCCGGACTTTTGCGACCAAAACTACGGCTGTAGAATTACGATCGCACGGGCTAGTCGTGAAACTACAGCCGTTGTTTAATTTTGATTCCTAGCATGTTTATAAATGGGATGAAACAGGTCATTTACTTTAAATACAGCGCCCAGCCCACTCAGAAATTTTTTACATCAAAATCAAATTTAATTCGGCAGATATACGTTTTACCTTCGCGGCCGCATTGAAATCCCCGGCGGTTGTTGCAGTATTACCGTCCGGAAATAATTGACATGTTCATTTTTCACGGGGCCGTATAAACAACGGCTGTTATCTGATACGTAGTGTGAATTCAGCGGCCGTAGTTACATTGCATTGCAGTCATTATAGGAAACCTCTAAACAACGGCCGTAGCTTTTTTGGGTACAGAAGGAAATTTTTTGCTTCAGAAATCCTATGAGAGAGTTGCTTAAAATAGTTTGTACTCTTTTACTAAAAGTGACATTTAACCTTTCTACAATATTGGGTATGGACAATTTCTCCATTGTGTTTAGCATTTTTAAGGTATTCTCATGTTGTTGGCATATATGAGTCATATGATTGTAGCTGTAAATAAATAAAATGATTTTTGGGGAGAAAAAATAGTTTTTCTGCAAACACTGTGTCATGTAAGGGGTTAAATGGCTTCAGAGATCACTCAGATCCTGGATGTTGCGGTCGGTTGTCTGCTGTAGTACAAACGTCACCCACTGCTAATGATGCTTCCGATACACCGCACATTGGATGTACTGTTATGACGATCTTTGGTTAGTAAATCTTTCAACTGGAACCTTGAATAATTGAAATCTATCCTGGCGATGTGATAGATGAACAGGTGAATGGCTCCTTCCAGTTACCCTGACAGCTAGAGTTGTCAGAGCTGTGTCTTGTAAGGATCTCTGTATCTCTGTGATCACCACATGACTAGGATATTCATCCTCTGGAATGGAACAGACACGATTCCCTGTGAATGGAAACAATAAGGATCCATGGGAAAAAAAAACACTGTTTTCACATGGGGCATTGCTGTCACTGCAGAAAGACAATGTATTCCAGGGCTATACTCTCACCTTTGTCAGGTCGAATTACACTAAATCAAATTTAACCGTGTTAAATAGTTAAAAATTGTGCAGTTACAAGGTCATTGGGACTTTGCAATTCCCACAATTTTAACTATTTATTGTGTCTAAGCTTGATTATGTGTAATTTGACCTGACAAAGCTGTAAGTATAGTGCTGGAATACAGGACCATTGTCATTAACAATGAAAAGAAACAGAAGAAAATACTTTCCTAAATGATAGCAGCACCTGATGTGATAGAGACGGATTATATCCTGCTCACTCCTGTTGATGACAGGAATCCTTTTTTTTTTTTCTTTTACTAGGTACTATAACCTGTTGGCTCCATAGGTTGATTTGCCTTTTAGGATTAGTGTGGATCATCAACAGCAAGCTAGCTCAGTTTTCAGGTTCACATATCAGGCTTTATCTCTCTCTCTTGCACATAGCACATGCTAAGCCCCATCTCTACTTTCTGTGTTCTGTCCTGATCTAGCTGTTACTAAAGAAAAGTTCTTAGAATTTAGGGATATTTTCCTGGTACAATAACCTGTTGGCTCCAAAGTTTGATTTGCCTTTCAGGATTAGTGTGGATCAACTTCAGCAGGCAAACTAGCTCAGTTTGTAGGTACACATATCAGGCTATATCCCTCTCTTGCACATAGCACATGCTAAACCCCTCCCCTACTTTCTGTGTTCTGTCCTGATCTATCTGTTACTAAAGAAATGCACTTAGAATTTAGGTATATTTTCTGGGGTAAGGAGTAATTTTTTGTAAACTGAGTGCATTAAAAATATGGTAGGAATCACATTGACTATTACAAGAAGCAAGACATGACAGGTGGTCTTATAAACTGATTGCATATTCTTAGGATTAGTTTGATCAGTAGGAGTCGTAAAGAACTCTTTTAAGTTGATTAGCTTAATGGATAACCAATGAGGTAAGTCACTATAACCTCTCTTTTTAATGTGACAGACAGGGGAAAAAGAATAGGGAACTGGCTCTGAAGCCAAGGGTACTGATAGACGGGCCGATGGGGGCCCGATAACAACTGTAAACGAGCGCCGATCTGCTAGGTTGGCGCTCGCTTACTGGGCCTATTACGCGGCCCGATAATCGTTTAACAAGGGCTTCAAGGACATTATTACCGATGTCCTTGCAGCCCTTGCTTAGATGGCATACTTTACCTATCCACGCTGCAGGGCTGCTGCTGCGGTCCGCTTCTCCCTGAGTCCCGTGCGCTCTAGCTTCAGAGTGGCCTGTCAGCTGACAGGCCGCTCAGCCAATCACAGGCTGCGGCGGTCCTGGCCTGTGATTGGCTGAGGGGCCTGTCAGCTGACAGGCCGCTCTGAAGCTAGAGCGCACAGGACCCGGGGAGAAGCAGACCGCCGGAGCAGCCCTGGGGCGTGAAAAGGTAATGTATATCTTCAGCGGCCGGCTGCGCACCGCTATTACATGCAGCAGTGCACGGTCGGCGCCCGACAATTAAAGGTTCTAACCTATATCAACGATCAGCCGATGACAACGATCATCGGCTGATTGTTGTCTTTATTAAACGGAGCGAATCGTCCAAATATTTTTCCGTGTAATAGTACCCTAAGAGTGCTGACCGCTATCTGCAGCAGACATCCTGCTACTAACGACTGACATCAGTGGTCCTGATGATGTCAGTTATTTAACTTCCTAAATAGTGTTATTTACTGTGTAAAAATAATGTCCCCCTCCCCATTAGAGAATAGCTTTTTTTCTATATATAACTTTTTTTTTCAATAGAATATATAAAAATATATATTTAATAGAAACTAATGAGTCTGTTACATTGAGCAAAGTCACACTTATTTAGAGGAAAGTCAGTAGTCTAGGTGTGTAGTATATTATAGCAGCCATGACACTGACTACTACAGTTGTGAATAGATTTGCTGTAGCAAAACCTACAAATGGCAGAGTCTGCCTAGACACTTTGACTAGGGTCACTCTCAACACATTCTTTCATTGACAGACATGAAAGTCATTCAAGTTAATGGTCTTCATTGTAAAACTGATAGAATCTTGTTTTTTGGATGACCAGGTTGATATATGACAGGTCTATTATAGTGTGAAAACAAGAATCTTTTGCTATTGAATAACTATCCTGTTTTTGTTCCTGTTAGGCGCCATCCATAAAAGAACAATCTTAAATTCCTACAGTATGTATTCAAGGGTTTAACCATATAGATTCTCCAGCTGCTGAAGATAAACCTATAAACGAGTCTGCTAATGTTGATATTTTTGTATTAAAATGTTTAATTTAATTCAAATGCATAGACTGTTTTTATTTTTGAAAATTTCCTCTATATGTTAAGGTAATGTTCATACAAGTTTATTATGATGCGGTTTGTACAGGATAAAATTAAATTTAAGGGGTAATGTTTTACTTTGCTATTAAGAGTAGCACTAATTGGGATGATGAAGAGATGTGGTGTTTGAATATCTATTTAAAGGGTTATTCCAGAAAATCAAAAAGTGGTTTTTGTTTTTAAAAAAAGACTCTGCCAGTAGGATTATGCTGTCCTATCTCAGGGTAGCATAAATTAGTCACAGAGAAGCTGAACAGAATGATGTATCACTTACATCGTTTTGTGCAGCTGATCCAGAGATATCCTCCTGAATAACACGGACAATAAGTAGTCCTCAACTTTATGTGCATGTGCTCAGTAGTCCAGGATATTCATGAGAAGCAGAAAACTCAGTCCACCAGCTGCTGATTGGCCATTATCTATCCGTGCTGTGTATAGGCAGTCAACTGTTAAACATCAGCACGGGGGGGGGGGGGGGGGGGGGGGGGTCTTGGTGGTGGCAAGGATCCTATTCTCATATTAGGGCTGAACAAATTGATGTAGGAAATTCACTGATCCATTTATCATTTCTATCAGTAGTTTATGTTGCCCTCATTTGAGGCAGCATGAACCTAGTGTCTGATTCCCTTTGAATTGTTTCTATAAAAAAAAAACCTCCAGTACTTATCAGCTGCTATATGTCCTGCAGGAAGTGGTGTATTCTTTCCAGTCTGATAGTGCTCTCTGCTGCCACCTCTGTTTATGTGTGGAACTGAGTAGGAGAGGTTTTCTATAGGGATTTGCTTCTGCTCTGGGCAGTTCCTGACATGGACAGAGGTGGCAGCAGAGAGCACTGTAGAATACACCACTTCCTGCAGGATATACAGCAGCTGAGTTTAGTTTCTTTTTGTTCATCGTCTCCATATTTTTATGTCTTTAAAAACGTTATCCTTTCCTGAATCCTTTCTTTTTTTTTTTTTTTTTAACTCTGTGTCACAATTTAATAAAAGTTCCTCTAATAAAAGCTTTATGGGAATTCCAGGCAATGGTTATAGGTATATCCGGTTGGGAATTAAATTGGAAATATTCCTTTTCAATTTCATTTTTATGGAATGAATGGGATATTGAAGATGAATTAGCTCTCCACAGATATTTATATAGTAGCTGTTCAGATAGATTTATCTAAAGTTAAGGTAATAGAGACAGGATCTGACCATGTAATCTGCTCAGTTGGGGAGAATATAGCGAGATTAGGGTCGCCCTATCCGATAAAATAAGTTCTGGAACAGAATGTGATAAGAAGATGTTGTCTTTTTGTGAGTGATGTTGTGCTCTCCATATGTCACATACAAATCAAATTGGCTAGTGACCGGCCCTGGTTATAAGAGCCAGAGGTAGAATCTGGGTCTGGGTGGAAGTTTCCCCAATTACCAGTCTCCCCTTTTTATGATTAGAAACACAGAATACACAGAATCTTATTAAGAAATTGACATGGAGAGAAAGGAGCGGCTGCACATCCCACCTATGGCTGATACCAATGCCGCTGGGCCTATTTTGAAAACCAACGCCAGGATGTTGGTAAATAATTTGATCAAACCATATTGCCTCGTGTACCACGTGCAGGTCCCCTGGTTCACACAGGTCCCTATTCTAACTCCACACTGTGTCGGTCAGCGACCGCCAACCCCACAAAGCGTGCACATGCAGGAAAGGGAGGCCACAGCCCGCACAGCTCTGGGAGTTGGCTTGTGACATCACCATTTTATTCAGGAAGTGACATCACCATGTTATCCAGGAAGTGACATCACCATGTTATCCAGGAAGTGCCATCACCATGTTATCCAGGAAGTGACATCACCATGTTATCCAGGAAGTGACATCACCATGTTATCCAGGAAGTGACATCACCATGTTATCCAGGAAGTGACATCACCATGTTATCCAGGAAGTGCCATCACCATGTTATCCAGGAAGTGACATCACCATGTTATCCAGGAAGTGCCATCACCATGTTATCCAGGAAGTGACATCACCATGTTATCCAGGAAGTGACATTACCATTTTATCCAGGAAGTGACATCACCATGTTATCCAGGAAGTGACATCACCATTTTATCCAGGAAGTGACATCACTATGTTATCCAGGAAGTGACATCACCATGTTATCCAGGAAGTGACATCACCATGTTATCCAGGAAGTGCCATCACCATGTTATCCAGGAAGTGACATCACCATGTTATCCAGGAAGTGACATCACCATGTTATCCAGGAAGTGACATCACCATGTTATCCAGGAAGTTACATCACCATGTTATCCAGGAAGTGACATCACCATTTTATCCAGGAAGTGACATCACCATGTTATCCAGGAAGTGACATCACCATTTTATCCAGGAAGTGACATCACTATGTTATCCAGGAAGTGAAGCCTTGATGCAGTAGTAAGTGCAGGGAAAAAAGCACTTTATGTGCATTTCCAGTAATAAATGCATATTGGTGATTTGTGTAACTTATGGGGGCCACACAAAACTGACATTTTCCGTGCAGCCGCTATGGATCCTGGCCGGAGTGTATACTAAGTGTGTACACTCCGGCCTGGATTTCATTCATATTCAATGCAATGTATCTTTTGTATTAATCACGGCTGTTGTTGCAATTTGCAACAATGGCTGTGATTGATACAAAAGATACGTTGTGTGAACGTGGCCTTAAACAAGTTCCTAATACAATATAATGTTAGTGCATCTGTGGTAGTATTACACTCAATACTCCTCCCCTACACCCACATCTTCTCCCTTCTCCTGGTTGAGCTTGATGGACATGTGTCCATGCTAAGTAACTATGAATTTTTTTAACTTCTGGGTCTTCTTGTAACCATGGGAAATCTATGATGTTGACCTACGGCTGTCAGGGATGAAATATTAATGGTCTATCCTTAGGATGGATTATCATTGTATGATCGGTGGCCCCCAGAGCCTCTGTCAATCAGTAGAATGATATCTTATTTTTTTGCAATTTTGGGGGAACATCACTGTCTAGGCTACGTGATCATATAATCCCTGCTCGTGTATTTTCTTTCCTAAGATTGCTATAGATAAAAAATTATGTGTCTATTTTTTCTTTTATCTTCAACAAGACCTGGTAGAGATGTTACTGTTATTCCTCCTCAGGAACTGGCACGCTTCCTCCCCGCTAAGGCTCATTAGCCCCATCTGGAGCCGGGTGAAGTGCCCTCCTTCCCCTCTATTTCAATTAACATGCACATTTGAACAGGGCATATTAAGCTCAACAAGCAATAGATATATTCCATGGATAATATTCACATTCTTACCAACATTTCATTGTGATTTCAGAAGACGAGTAACTTTGACATTGCGAAAATGTACGTCCAAGGTATCACTTATACAACCTTCATAGCAGAGGTAGGTTGGTGTATTTGGGAAGGAGTGGGGGTAGTGGACGAGTGCTTCCATGTGCAGGTCAGCTACCTGTACTAGTGATTATTTAAGGCTTCATTCATATGGCAGAGCTGAGTGCATATAGGGAAACTACAGCACCCGCAAAACCTCTCTATTTAGAGATGTGCAGAGAAGCTGGAAATACATTTCATGAGCTTCACAAATTTTTGGTCAAACTCATTAAGATTCGCAAATTGAATCTTACTTTTTTAATAAATCAGCAAAAAGTTTAGTAGCTACAATACTGGGACTATTACAGAAGGGGGGATTCGTTAAAGCACGTTCTTGTAAAAGTGTCAAAAATTGCAAAATCACAATTGAAAAAAAAATGACAGCGGCTTATCTCTTTGAGAACAAAGGGATCAGGTGGTGAAATTCCATCACACCCAACCCCTATTTCCTCTGTGGGGTCTCAGGAGAGCCACTTAGACTTGGCCGTACTTGCTGGGACCAGTAGGTTTAGCCGACATAATATAAAGTGTTATCTAGCCTTGGTCTCAAGACCACTTGTGGTATGCATGGAGCCACAGTCCCAGCAAAGTCTACAGTCTAGTTGCCCAGCTCTACCAGTCCACCATCATAGAGGATACCTAGTAAGAGCGCCGGCAACTGAAAGTTCACTTCCAAGCCACCAAGAAAAGAGCTAAGATTTACAACCACTGAGGAGAAGCTACACCGGTGCTTCATTGCATTGTAGGACATATTGGTCTTGAGGCTGGGCGTAGTCATTTACGTAACTACGAAGGTTACACCCTAGTTACCGATATCCTGCAGCTTTGAGTATTGCATTGGGTCAGATACTTCTGCAAATATCAGGAATCCCGCCGGGAGTCAACTAGAGAGAAATAATCCTCCCCCCCCCCCTTTTAATGAAGCAGAGTGAATAGACTGTGATGAATTACACTTGCCAGAGAATAGATAGCAGTCTTGCTGTAATGCCTGCTCTGATGGCAGCCATTATAGGAAGTCACTGGATGCTGGGTGCATTATAGGAAGTCACTTAGAACACAGTGTCCATCTTATTACCTCATTGGCTGCTCATGTACCAATGTCCGCCAGTGGCGGATTATAATATGGGCGGTTTGGGCGGCCGCCCGGGGCCCGAGGCTCCGGGGGGGCCCATACCGCCCGCTAGTGGCGTCGCTAGGCATGAATATTCGGGGCACAAGCCCTGAATATTCATGCCTAGCCCCGAAAGTTTCTTCCCCCCCGCCCCCCCGCAGCTCCCCAGCGCTCAAAAAACAGCAGCCGCGGCCTCTAATAGTGATCCGCGGCCTGCTCGCATTGCCAGCCCCCAGGTACCGCATCCAATGAACAAGTGCGGGATGACGTCATTGCATGCGTACGCCGCGGCAGGCCGCAGTGGCACCCAGCTCCCGCCCATGCCTCTCTCCTGCCTCTGGAGTCCGGACGATCATCTTCAGCTGAGGAAGCAGCTTCGGGGCCGGCGTGAGCTTCCAGCAGAGAGAGCCTGTATCCCAGGCCGGAAGCTCACAGCTGCAGCCCCGTGATGCCCGAACTCTCGTGCTCGGCGATGACTTGGCAGAAATCCTCCGGTTCAACCTTCTATACAGGAAACAGGGAATCTTTGGCTGTTGCAATACTACAGCTGTCATTATGCCTGAACAAACAAAGATTTTTTTTAAGCTACTGTTGATTGTCCAAGCTTTTTTATTTTTAAGGGGCAGCTCAAAGGGAGGAAAGAAGGAAAAGGGGAGCAGGATAGAAACCTTTAAGGCTATCTAACCACAATGTATTTTTTAGGTGAAAAAATGGCTGTTTTTTTCCTTCCTTTTTTTATAATAATGGCCGTTTATAATAATCATGATCATTATTATCAGCCACCATTATCAAATAGTGGCGGCTTTTTTTTTGACTAAAAAGGCTTTGTGGGAACATGGCCTAATTATGTTAAAGGTTTAAATAAGATTTAGGACAAGTGCTTTTATTAAGAAACTGAACACAAGAACAGGGGGCACAATGTGAGATTAGTTGGGGGAAAGATCAGAAGCAACTTTACTGAAAGAGTAGTAGATGATTGGAAACAACTTCCAGCAGATGTAGTTGGTAAATCTTCAGTAAGTGAATGTAAACCTGCCTGTAATAAACATACCATATTTGTCGCTGGCTTTACACTACGTTTTTGCAATCTGTTTTAAAAAAAAAACGGATAAAAAACGAATTGCAAAAAAACGGATGCAACTGTGTGCATCTGTTATGATCCGTTTTTTCCATTGACTTCCATTATTAAAAAAAAAAAAAAATGGTCGACTTCATTTTTGGGTCCGTCAAAAAAAAACAAACAACGATCCGATTGCAAAGTGTGAACCCAGCCTAAGACACATTTTTTCTACCAAAGTGTGAGGAAAAAGTTACTTGTAAAACAACGTCCGTAATTAATTTTCATGATAAATAATTCAGGACATAGTTTTACAACAACGGCCGTGGCTTTTTAGCGTTAAAGCATTTAGCGTTATAGGTTTTAGTGGGAACATAGCCTGTAGGTTAAGGTTCACACTATAGTTTTTTCATCCGTTTTTGCAAAAAAAGGGTGAAAAACGGATGGAAAAACAGATGCATTTAAGTGCATTCGTTTTGATCCGTTTTTCTATTGAAAAAAATCAAAACGCATCCGTTTTCTTAACGTACACAAAAATAAGGTCAAGTACGTTTACTGTATGGTAAAAAAACGCATTTTGGAAAACGGAGGAAAAAAACGGATGCACACAAAGGCATTTTTATCCTTTTTAGGGAAAAAACGTAATGTGAAGCCAACCTAACCACAGCTTTTGTCAGGTTGGGCCATTGGTATGAGATGTATAGGGCTCTCCTGACTATCCACTGACAGATAATTTCGGTGAAGACTGCGGTCGGGCATGATGAAAAATCACAGCCTGACCCGTTTGTTCTCAGAGAGATAAACCTAAACCTTTCTTTCTCCACAGAGAACACAGGATTGCTTGGCCGTGCCAAATAATCTTGCGTATGGGGAGGACGGGGAAGAGGACAGGAAAGATAACTGTTATTGAAGGTGTATGCCTAGCTTCAGTAATAAATGGCTGCACTCTAGCCATTTTACCAGCAGTGGTAGGCTCTTCTCCAGCGGTAAGCCTTGCTGCATCATTGGCTGTATGTCTAGCCACCCAGGACATCCTGCCAGGTTTCCTAGTATGTGGTGTGCCTTGCACTTGTGGTAGCTACCAGGGATGTAACTAGATGTGTCTGGGCCCCGGAGCAGACTTTTGATTGGGCCCCCTCCCCTTCCTGACTGACCACTAAGCCGTCAAGTGTAATAATAACTGTATAACTATGAGCGCTCTTCAGGAGTGCTTTCAGTTAAAGGGACATTTGCCGATCCCAGGAGGTCTGCTCGGACACCTGGTGCTACAAAGAATGATAGCTCGGGGCCTAGAGTATTGCAGGAGCCGGGCACAGGGCCCCCTGCTGCGGCAGGCCCCATAGCAGCCGTTATGGCTGCTACAGTGGTAGTTACGCCCCTGGTAGCTGCCCACCTTGCCTCCCTTCCTACACCCCTGTTATAAAGGTATCAATGTGCCTGGTGGGAAGGCGAGCTACAGAACTTGTGTGTCCAGTACTAAAGGTTTCAGAAGACGGACTCAGAAATTGGTAGAAAAAGGAATAGCACAATATAAAATAAAATTACAATTTAATTCAATTGCTATGGAAGGCCCTACTGGACAGGCTTGGACTGGACAGGAGACAGGCATGGCGAGATGTCTAGAAGTCACCGCGTCCGCCCCCCCGTTACTGGATAGCAGCCACTTGTATGTGCCATCTGAAGTTGTATTTTCTGCATTGCAGGCAGCTGCACAACACCTCACTTGTCAGGTCTAAGACTGCTGTATGAGGCTCTGGGGACCCGACAGGTTCTCGTGAAATCAATGCAATTAAATATGCATTATGTATTCCATTATTCAGCTTCATTTTGTCTGATATTACATTTTGTTTGAAGATCACACCCCATCCAGTTGACACTGACACAGTAATGAGAAGCCTCTGAAGGGAGTAAATGCTTTTCCGCAGCGCTACATTTACTCGCACAAAAGCCAAAAGGGTTTTTTTTTTCTATTTTCTTTTTTTAAAACATATTGTCAATTTTTAAACACTAATAACTTTTGATAATCCATACATCTGGGTGTATATGCGCTATATAGCAATAATGTCTCCATAGAAATAGGCAGCATCAGCCGTTAAGAATATAGTGGTGTATATACAATATAGGGGGAAATTTATTCATGCTAAAACCAGAAAAGTGGTGTCAAAAAGCATGCCCCTCCCCACTGCCCCTACTCTGACCAATGACATGTCTCTTGGACAAATTATAGGTATACATTTAGGCCACGTTTACACCATGTGAGAACATTGGCCGTTGTTTGACACGCCCGGTGTTTGACTTGTGAAACAACGGCCAATGTCACAGATACTCACCCGGCTGATACTGCAGAATCGGCCGTGTGAACATTACTTTATTTGAATTGGAGTTCAATTTTTCATAGAACTCAATGTAAAGTACGGCCGGGAGCCGTACTCTACATTGTGAGGGGGTCGCACAAAATAAACCGACAATTTATTTTGTGCGGCTGCACAAAACCACAGCTGTAGTGTATACAGAGTGTATAAACTACGGCCATGATTCTATACACCCTATTGTACTTAGCTGCTGTCATGAAACAACGTCCGTTACTGCAAATAAAATACATCCCTTACATCCCTACTTAAATTAACTAGTTGCAGAAAATTATAGAGATTTTTAAATTACTTTTAGTTAAAAAAAAGGACTTATCAGCTTCTGTATGTCCTGCAGGAAGTGGTGTATTCTTTCCAGTCTGTTACAGTGCTCTCTGCTGCCACCACTGTCCATGTCAAGAACTGTCCAGAGCAGATTTACTCACTGCTTTGGACAGTTCCTGACATGAAAGAAACAGATCAGTTTCCCTTATGGCTCTACTAGGCATTGCTCCCACCTAGCCAGAATCCTGTTCCACACTGATGAGGGGCAACACCCCGAAACAGCTGTCTGTGAATGGATACCTAGCCTTGGTTTTTCCCTTCTCATTACATTGACTTATGGGGCCACTTAATATGGTGGTTTTGGTGGCAGCAGAGAACACTGTGTCAGACTGGAAAGAATACACCACTTCCTGCAGAGCATACAGCAACTGATAAGTACTGGAAGGCTTAAAATTTTTAAACAGAAGTCATTTACAAATCTTTATAACTTTCTGGCATCGGTTGATTTAAAAACTATTTTTTTTTCTAGTTTATCCTTTTAAATAACAATTAAAGCTGTTATATAGTGGTTGTATAGCAATTATCATTCTTTGTATTAAAAAAAATATATATCAAATAATAGAAGGATAATGATAAATCTAAAAATAACCTCCTCTTCTAAATGGAACTCTCAGATGACAGCGGCAACAGCCGCCTTCACAACTCCTATTTATTTAGCTTCAGGTATTAAAAAACTCATTTGTGTCTTTTATCAGGTGACAACATAATTAAGGGAAGGGACTAGAGAACGCTAAATGTCGCGCTCGGTTACAATCAAACAAAAGAACGGAATGGGTACCCTATTAATAAACTCACTGCGCAGCTGTTGTTTTCAATATGTAGCATCCTCCAGTGAAGTGAGACGCGGAGAGAGCTGCAATATCCAGACACAGAGTATCAAAAATGACTTTAGATACCGAGATGCTTTGTGCCATTGTTGTCTCCAGATAATGGATTGAAATCCCGGAGCTGGGCTTGGTCTACAATCCTTACTGGGTCAATCCAATAAAATAGGTAACTAATTTAAAATCATTCTGCATATAAAATATATAAAGCACCACACTCACTGTCTACAATGTAACCATAAAATTTCAAATAAAAAGGGTAGAAAAACACAGTTTTTGGCCATGTTCACACATGGCAAGACAGTGGCCATTCTGTCTGTCTTAAAGGGGTATTCCACTCAAACATAACTTTTGATATGTTGCTGCCCATGGAGAGATTAACAATTCCTTCCATACTTGTTATTATCTATTCAGTCTCCTTCCCCTAGTTCTGAGCTGCAGATTTCTGCTGAATACATAAAAGTCTGTGTATAAGCCTTTCTCTTTCTCCCCCCTTCCTTCTGAGACAGCTGATGTAACCAAGTCCGTGGCTGGCTTTATCTGCAACATTGCAGCTTCTTTGTAATGCTGGGAGGGTTATTCTGATGTCAAATTGCTAATGAACTCACTGTGATTATCCCTCCCACCAATACAAAGAAGCTACAATGTTGCAGATACAGCCAGACAGGGACTTGTTTACATCAGCTGTCTCAGAAGGAAGGGGGGAGGATGGGTAGACGGAGAGAAAAGCTTATGCACAGATTTTTGTGTCTTCAGCAGAAAGCAGCATCTCAGAACTGGGGGAAGGAGGCAGAATTGATAATAACAAGTATGGAAGGAATCATTAGTCTCACCATGGGCAACAACATATCAAAAGTTATGTTTGAGTGGAATACCCCTTTAATATCACTTCTTTTTAATTGGAATGCAGGCACATTAGGGTGTGCTTACACTCCAGCTAACCAGAGCCACACTTTACATTATCTGCACAGTCTATTTCATGCAGCGGCTATTCAATGAATAGCAGCTGCACAAAAAAGACATGGCAGTTTTCTGTGTGACCGCATTGAATTCCGGACGGAGTGTGCACAGTGTGTATACACTCCGGCTGGGGTTCCATAGTAGTAAATGCAATCGGCCGCTGTGATTAAACAACGGCCATTGTTGTAAACCTGTTGTTTAATCAAAACAATCCTTGTCATCACCTGTGTGAACACTGCACAGGTGCTGGATCGTTCAGGCTCATGTGCAGTGTTCACACAAGTGATGACTAGGAAAAATACTGCCCAGGGCATTCCTAATGATGAGGAAGGTGGGGAGAAGGGACGGAGAGGCGGTGCAAGACTTGGGCACACACACTCTAGGCCATGCCAACTTGACACAGTGCTGCAAGTGTAAAAGTTGTTTTTAGGACAATTACTGCATCACCTGCTGAACAGACCACAGGACAGATCTTGGATTGGAAGCAGCTATCCGAAGGTACAAGCGGTTCGGGGGGGGGGGGGGGGGGGGGGGGGAGTCAGATTGTGGGTACAGAGTCGCTTTAAGAACCTTGGAAAATCCAAAAAACAATGTCATGGCTTTAGAAGATTCCAATGGGCTAATTGACATCCTGTGAGGTGCTTGGAGGTGACCTATGGCAGACTTGCCTCTTTGCTTGACATTATAGGAAAATCCCAACAATCCATGCAACGACATCAGAAAGTGAATAATGGGCCTCCCATATCTGGTACATCCTAGGAAGCGATTTCCAAAGACCTGAAGGTTTCAAGTTCATCAGTTCAAATGATATTATGCAAGTTTAAACACCATGGGACCACGCAGCCATATTATAATTCTGAAAAGAGATGCCTTCTGTTTCCTTGAGATAAATATACGCTGGTGCAAAAAATACAAATTAATCCAAGAACAACAAGTGACCTTGGGAAGATGACGGAGAAAGCAAATATAAAGGTATCAATATCACCAGTACAACGTCCTATACCAATATAACCTGAAAGATTGTCCGGCAAGGAAGAAAGCCATTGCTCCAAAATTACCATTTTACCAGTTTATACTTTTTGGAGAAATGTCCTCTGGTTTCATGTCACAAGAACGGAACTGTTTGGCCATAATTTCTAGGCAATGTATGGTGGAAAAAGTAGGTGTAACCCCTACAAAGTTAAGACTACAAAGTAAAGAATTGAACAGTCTATTCAATCTAATGATAGTTGGTAATAGTCCCCCAGGGGGACCTAAAAAGTGAAAAGAAAATTTTGAAAGGTTCTTAAATATAACATAGCCCCTCCCCCAATAAAAGTTTTAATCACCCCCCCCCCTTTCCTATTTTAAAAATAAAGCACAAAAATAAATACATAAACATTTTATATAGCATAGAGGGCGTAATTGTCTGTTCTAGTAAAATATAACAATTAACAAAAAGAGGGAAAAATACAAAGATTGCTGATTTTTTTTTTGTCACATAATCCTTAAAAAAAAAGAAGGAAGAAAAAGCGATCAAAAATTCCCATCTACACAAATATGATATTTGTAAAAACTAGAAATTGTGGCACAAAAAAATGACACCCCCAACCAGCCTTGTAGGTGGAAAAATCAAAGCGCTATGGCTCTTTGGAGGGGGGGGGGGGGGGGCTGGGGGGGAGGAAAAGACAAGAATGAAAAATGGTCGTCCTTAAGGCCAAAATAGACGACAAAGGCAAGGGTTAAATAATACTTACCTTAAACATCTTTTCTTTCAAATCAACTGGTTTCAGGGAGTTATATAGATTTGTATTTTACTTCGATATAAAAATCTCCAGTCTTCCAATACTTATCAGCTGCTGTATGTCCTGCAGTTACTGTCTCGGACAGAGGTGGCAGCAGAGAGCACTGTGTCAGACTGGAAAGAATACACCACTTCCTGCAGGACAAATATATGAAGACTTGATTTTTCAATAGAAGTAAATTACAAATCTATTTAACGTTTTTTGCCGGAGTACCCCTTTATTGACTACCTAGCTGCCGTTTACAATTCTATATTGGGCCCAGATGGCGTGGTCCTTAACATGGGAATATTATAGTCATGTATTTTTGCAATGAAGAATGCTGATTTGGATTTAGAACTTTAACTTATTTATTATTTTATTTATTAAGATTAATTGAAGCGTTTTTGGATTTATATATAATATATATATATACATATATATATATATATATATATATATACATATATATATATATATATAATATATATATATATATATATATATATATATATATATATATATATATATATATATAATGTGTATATAGTCTTAACACCCTAGGGGGCCCCTTAAAGAATGGGTCTGTGAATGACAATGATTATTGACCATCCAGCCATTCCGTCGGGCCTCCCCAGTGATGACTGCAGGCAGTCTGAATCCTATCATTTAATGATGGTAAAGGGAATCAGGGGATTCGGCTCTTTGCAGTAGAAAAACTGTGATAGTTATGACTTGAGATATGTGAAGGTAAAATGTCCGTCGCCAGTGGGATTAGACCGTGTTAGAGGTGTAACTAAAGTGTCAAGGATTATTACTTCTGTTTTAAATGCCACAGCATGAATTATGTAGAAGTAGCTTTTCTTCCAAGAAGTGTTTGTGACATTGAGAATTAGAAGAAGTATTCTCACTTGTGTATGTGGCGTTACTATCGTGACAATTTGTTATATTAGTTTCTTTAGACATTGTTCTGGCGTGACCTTCTAGTTATATAAAGAAATGACAATTGTGTAGGAGTGACTCTACTTCCTAAGGTAATGCAGAAACCTGTTCCACTTATATTACCTGATTATACAGCACGGACATCCCCGAGTCTGTACTGCACACCTATCATGGGGTATATGGCAGACTATGGGGGAGATTTATCAAACATGGTGTAAAGTAGAATTTTCTTAGTTGCCCCTAGTAACCAATCAGATTCCACCTTTCATTCCTCACAGACTCTTTGAAAAATGAAAGATGGAATCTGATTGGTTGCTAGGGGCAACTAAGACAATTCTACTTTACACCAGGTTGATAAATCCATACCACCATCCTCGATCCGGCGGGACAGTCCCGATTTTGGAGTGATGTCCCGCCGTCCCGGGACGGCCCCTATGTGTCCCGCTGGCATCACTGAAGCCATCTGACAGTGTGAGCGGCACCTGCGGCTGCTGACAGTGTCAGATGGCTTCAGGGACGCTATTTGCACATGCAGAGAGCTTCTGGAAGCTCTCTGCTCCAACTCGGCGGTACCTGCACTCTGTCTCTTCTCTCCTGCTTGTCTACACACTGCTGATGACGACGTCACAGGTCAGGGACGGGCAGGAGAGAAGATGAAAGCAGAAGCCCCCGAAGCTAGTCAGAGTGGGGACCTGGGCCACGGGGGACTGACTTTTGACTCCCAGTGGGAGACAATCCTATTGCGAGTATGTCATCCCATTGAGGTGAATGGGCCTAAAGCAGGAACCAGGCCTAAAGCAGGTTTAAAAACTGTTCCTTTTTCACTACTCATATCCCTGTGTAAGGGTCTGTTCACACAGAGTAAAATTGGAAGGAATTCTGCGGTGGAGCTCTCCGCCGCGGAATCCTGCCTATCTCGGTGTCAAACAGTGTGTCTATGGGAGGGCTGGCGCACCTCTGCTCTCCCCAGCTCTCCACTCAAAGAACTGACATGTCAATTCTTTGAGCGAAGAAAGCAAAGGCACGAGCCCTCCCATAGACACACTGTTTGACACTGAGATAGGCAGGCGGAGAGCTTTACCGCAGAATTCCTCCGGTTTTACTCTGTGTGAACAGACCCTAACAAGGGGTGTGAATCCAACAATAATAGAAGTAAAGAGGGACACAAAGCTAGTGCACCATAATCAGGCCACATAATAGACTTCTTATTACACAGTGCTTAAATATGCTTTCACTCATATAATACTACTCTTACTCTTACTAGTTGTCGTGCACCAAAACAGTTGCCATACCTGCCACTCTGGCTCTTACTTCGTGTCTACCCAAACATTGAATAAGGATTAAAAAAAAATGTTGTACAGAGCAATTACGACATGAAATAATCGGTTAAAAATAATGGCAGTGACTTTATTTATCGCTGAATGTCAATGCAAAAAATCATAAAAATGACTAATAAGAACATAAAGCATTAAAATAGGAACCACCGAAATGTCATCAGCCGCTATCATCGTGCCAGTATCAGACTTCCTAAGGTGAAAAGAGCCCTCAATTTGCCCTCAGAAATGATTCTTTTTGTCATTATTCGAGCATTTAGAACAAGATTAGAATAGGAACAATGTCAAAGCTTTGTACAATGGAGATGATCTTGGACAGCGGCTCGGAGACAGTAAATTGCGTGTGCACTATGTGGAAGGGCAGCTGCATATGTCTGTAGGCAAATTGAACATTTCCCCGAAAGCCGTGTAACCTCCTGTGCTCTATTACTGACCTTATTAGCAGAGTCCAGCGCTGCCAGGATAACCCAGCAGGTGCAGCTAATTGACCGTTTAATTACTCTGAGCAGGTATGGTGGATAGGGGAGGTGGGCACACAGCTTTGTGGCTGTACACAATGAAGGGTAATGCTGTCTTTTCAGAGGAGGTGGGGAGTGGAGGGCAAGATCCGGGTCTTGGCTGCGGCTTGGGATCTGCTATTCCCATTAATTCCGTGCAGCAACTGACAGCACCGCATGAAGCTTCCTGCACATAATCACGAAGAATAGGTCTTATTATTCCAAAAATAGAGTGATAAAATCAAGCAATTTTGTCTATTGAAAGAAGTGGAAACATATGCAGATATATGAAGCCAAATGCTAAACTTCAATTTGTCCCAGACTGAAAAAAAAACTGAAAAAGCAAATAAAAGAAACTACAAAAACCACAACACAAAGCTAAACATATGTAGGCATGAAATGCGCTGTAAAATGTAATTAACCCGAAGAAGCTTTGACATAATCCTTTATTTTCATAATTGGAGATACTGTGATCATTATCAAAGTATTGCTTGTAGTGCTTTAGGATTAGCATTCTGGGTGAATTAAAACACGCGGCACTGATGGAATAGAAACAGGTTTGCTGGAACGTATTGCCGGAACACCTTACGCATAAAAGTACCCCCTTCGGGAAACAGGAGCCTGCCAAAGACCTTGTGATTACGAGGCTTATCTTTTGGAATATAATATCTAATAAACAAGTAAAAAATGTATAACTACCTATAGAATATACCTGCATATAGTTAGTTTTTTTTTTTGCTTGTTTGCGTATGTAGTTTCATAAGTGAAGTCTTTTGTGCAGCGTCCAAGGCCAGGAGTTCATGGATCGGGCAAGAACATTGTAGTCAAGAGCTGGTGAAAAGGTTTTGAAGTACTTGGAAAACTCAGACATATTCATTAAATATCTAGTCAAAAAAATGAGGGATTGTCTGTCTGCAGCATAGTGGCTTATGTGCCCTTTTCTTACAAGTACCGTGTTTCCCCGAAAATAAGACAGCCTCCTAAAATAAGACACCCCAACTAACCTACCAACTAGCCTAAAAAAAGGCATCCACTCCAACAATAAGGCACACGAAAGTAGGGTGCCCCCCAAAAGTAAGGCAGGCTGCCATCCCCTTCCCTGCTACTCACCTTCTACCCTTTGTGGACCGGCAGGCATACTGGTCCATGGTCCCCATGTCCTGACGCACGTCCAGAGACATGCCGGAGGTCAACTGATGCTCATTCAGCTGCATGTTCCTGGTCCCACTACTGCTGCGCTCCTGCTGCACTCCTTCACTGAGGATGTTGGTAAGTATGCTGGGGAGAGGCCAGGGGTAGAGCCCGGGGGAGGCTAGGGGGAGAAAAATAAGACACCCCTTGAAAATAAGACATAGGGCCTCTCCCCAGTCCTCCCTACCCCCCCCCCACCTTGCACCGTTCTACCCATCCACAATCTCCAATGCTCACGCTTACTTATGCATATTCAAGTGTGCATAACCAAGCTGGTCTTGTAGAAGTGCAGTAATGTGGTGTGCCACCACAGATGTTGCTAGTCTATACACCCCTCACAAAAGTCTGTACTTCAAGTAAAGTGGTAATGAAGTTATGCCTAAGTTTTGCCACTAGATGTCACTATTATTTGTCTAAGCACTTGTATATTGCCCTGCTGTAGTTAACAAGGGGTTATTGTTTGTTTGTAATCTGTGCACCAATAAGAGCACTTTTCTTTTCTCCACCTATCTCTATTCTCCTTTCTTTTCTCTGCACTTTCTTCCCCACCACTCACAGGAGTTATTACACACCCTGCAGGAAGTTGTCACATGGGAAAAGGAAGTACACACCCACACTTAGTGTGTCTTATTCAAGTCTTGGTAGAGAGAGGGCGCAGCACAAGACGGTCCCTGCTGTAGTTCAGCTGGGCTCAGGCTCGGCCAGGTCCCCTGTCGGGGACGAAAGAACAGTCCAGTGTAGTCTAGTCTGGAGTGCGGTAGTGGATGGACACACATGGGAGACGCAGAAACTCTTATTTTGGTTATGCTTTGCTAAACTACTCAAGAGAGGATAACTCAAAGATCACCCTAAGGGCCCTATTCCACCGGACGATTATCGTTTGCATAATCGTTAACGATTAACGATCCCAAATGACCGCTATTGCGAAAGACCTGAAAACGTTCACTCATTTCCATGGAACGATAATCGTTACTTATGATCGTAATTGCGATAGTTTTTTCTTTGCTATTTATTCGCTATTGCGTTCGTACCTATTGCGAACGACCGAACGATGTCTTATTCAATGCGAACGATTTGCAAACGTTTTGCGAACGAGCAACGATAAAAATAGGTCCAGGTCTTATAAAGCGATCAACGATTTCTCGTTCGGTCGTTAATCGTTAACTGCATTTCAACCGAACTATTATCGTTTAGATTCAAACGATTTAACGATAATCTGAACGATAATCGTCTGGTGGAATAGGGCCCTAACTCACGCCGTGAACATCTCTAAAGGTGCAGGACAGTATCCTGAAACAAGAGGAACTGATCCGGATAGAGCAAAGTTGCTACAAGCCTACATACTCTATTTCGCAGCGCGGGTGTAACCAGGTAATTTTGGCCACCCTGCTACAATCAGGTAACAAGGTCTGGGGTTTGTGTCACCCTAGGAGGACGACACTGTAGGGCAATAGGTGGTATCACGACAGAGGTTGAAACACGGGCACAAGTAGTCTTCTACTCTCAAGTATTCTTAAGTATTCCAATTCTTCTTCTTCTAAAATTCCGGCAGAGCACACTTCTACCCTGGGTTGGGATTCTCGAGACAAACTCCTCTCTGCTACTCTGAACTCTCAAGACAAACTCCTCTCTGCTACTCTGAACTCAGTCTACTTCTCACTACGCAACCAAGTCAGCAAAGTTCTTCTGCCCCTAAAGCTCTTACTGCAGATTATGTCTAGTCAAGTCAGCAGTCTATTGTCAGCTGGTTTATTAAGTATTCCTGCAGTTAAGAAGATTTTATTTATGGTAACAGGACTCAGTAATTATTGTTCCAGCACCTACACAGTCGTTATACCATCCTTGTGTCAACTCCCCTTTCTGTGGGTGGCGGTACCGATAGTCCGGGTGGGTCACACTCCACTCCGGACCACCATGATAAGTACTCAAGGGACCCCCTCACAGCCCGGCAGGTCACCGACCACAGGGGAAAGGGTATAGCCAGACATCTTAAAATAAAAGCAGGTGTGCCCCCATACCTGTGAGCCCAAAAGGCACTGGTGTCATGACAACCTATCACCCGGCTGAGCTATACTCTGACCAACCACCCCCATAGTGGCATCACACAGCACCATCTGGAAAATGACCGGTCGAGCACACACCACAGTAGCAGCCCCTGTATGGATGCGGGCTGCTGTTACCATGCACCATTCAAAAATGAAGACCGGTCTGCTTATGCATTCTTGAATATGCATAAGTAGGAGCCAGAACTGGAGACAACCGGGGGGGGGGGGGGGGTGGTGGTCTGGAAATGCCGAACTGGAACACTGGACAGCCAAGGAACCAGTGCATCAAACGAACAAATTTATGTTTTTTTGCCTGGTGGAATTTCTCAAAAATGTAGGGACATAGAAAGATGGCTCCGAAAAAATTAGGTAGGTAGCTACTGGGAGATATCAGCAAGTTCCTATGCAGGAAGATGCTGATAGTCTCATTTTAATGAGCGTGCACTAAAATATTAGAGATTGCAAAGATGACGATTTCCATTTAATGGTTATGACCGGAATCCCTCCTGATGTAAACAATGATAATCCGCTGGTACAAGCACAGGCTGCACCGATATCAAACATTGCTCTTTACGGCGGCTTTTAGTTTATTAATGGGTCATAGCCTACCGACCCTTGTAAACTTGTAGACTATCTGCTGCTAGCGGACGGACGGCAAAGCCATCATTTAAATTATCCTGTTTTATTGGAACATTCCACCTCTTTAATGGAGCAATCCAACAAGAACATATGGACAGTTCATTGTATTCGCTAACGTCTTCGCGAAGACTCATCAAAGGTAAACTGGAACGCCTGGTAATTATCAGATCTATGGTAATTGGCCCTGAAGTGCTCCCGTTTAGCTTCTGAGAGTAATCTCATTTAAGCCAACGACTGTATAAAGGTACTTCCTTCTGACAGTCCCTTTTCTCTGATAATTTATTAATAGAGTACATTTCCCTTTAAAACCTTTATTAAAATGGTGGTGTGATATATCCGCACAAAGGCATTCCCTCCAAGAAGCACTCAAACACGTTCTATTGATCTTCTGCTGAAACACTTCAAATGTCTATATAAAAATTACCAGAGCATGCATGAATCAAAACTCGCCTTTATTAGACTTTATTATAATGCTGATTTGTATTTGTTTTATTGGATATATATATTTCTAAGCCTGCAGTTCATGCATTAAACGCCACAGCGGTAAACAATAAGACGAGAACTCCCCCTTGCAAAAATGAGAGTTCTCGATCTCCACTACAATTAGAAACCCATTACAATGGATCAACTGAATGGGATAAGATATCATTTGTTTACATGGAGAAAAAAAACTCAGCCCTGGCAATTTGCTCTTAAATTGTCAAGTATCATTTGATAGATCTGACATTACATTGTTATGAAACCATTTCTGTCAGCTTACCTCTGTTGTTTTCCTCCATGAGATATTGTTCTCTAGTGCAATTTCGACTAATTTCCATCCCAGTTCGCCGCACCTTCATCAAGAAGGTAGTAAACACAGTGGAAATGTGCCAGTTTTATGGACAAGTTGCACAAAAGGGCCCAGGAATATTGAAAAAGTCAGCAAAAACAAATGTCAAAGTGGAAATAAACTACCCGGAGTACCGGTGGCGATTAACCAGTTCTTAGGCTATAACAAAGTGGGTTGTTAAAAGGAAGACCTGCGTACAATATGCTAATCCTAAAATTAACTGCTCTTTTCATTAATTAAACTGATTAACATTCATTGGTTTTCAGCCGGTGTAGGCTTGCACCTATGCAGTGGGTGAATACAGATCACTTAATGAACATGATGTATAGCATAGCCTATAGCTTTCATTAATTTACTATAGGAATGGAAAAGGTCACCCAGGACCCAGGCTTCAGAGGGATACGTGGTACAAAGATGCCTTTATTGCTTTCCTATGTTGATAATTAATTGCTCATGTGTAAAGGCCTGGAAGGAACACGGGCTGGCTCAGCAACAGGGGGATCACCTATAGTGAGGCTGGTACCTGTGGATTCAAAGCCAGTCGGATTTACTGTAGCTTCTGGCTCACAACAAAGTGGCTTCACAAGATAATCTCTGACATGTCAGAAAGAGATGTCAAAAGTTTTGATCAGTCCGGTTCTGAGTGTTCAGACACGTACTGATCATGAGAACGAGCCGGGAGAGGACAGCGTGGTCCGCTTGCCACCCTATGTCAGCAATATCAGTGAGGCTTCATAGACTTACATTGACTATGAGTCAGAGACCAGTGTCAAGAGAGTCCAACAGCATCCAGAAGTATTAATCCAAATATTTATTGGTGTCCAAGTCTACATAGATACAACGTTTCGACCCCTCCTGGGGTCTTTGTCAAGTCCTTGACAAAGACCCCAGGAGGGGTCGTAACATCGTATCTATGTAGTCTTGGACACCAATAAATATTTGAATTAATACTTCTGGATGCTGTTGGACTCTCTTGACACTGGTAACAATTACCCAACTGGGGATAAAGGGTACACCAGCGGGCATCCCAAAAGGAACACACTTCACAAAGGGACCACTGGTACTGCTGAAACCCGTTTCTACTGCTATGAGTCAGAGACCGATTGATTAAGTGACACAGAGCCTGGAGAGGCCCATGCTTAGCGCTCATTCTCACGATCTGTATGGATCTGAAGACTCAGACCCAGACCGATCAAAACTTTTGACATGTCTTTTTGACATAGCAAGTAAAGGAGTCCAACAGCACTGGTAGGGTAGGGTTCAGGACAGTGGTAATCCACACGGATGCACGCCAGGAGGTCAGCAGTCCTAGTAGCTGGCCATAGGAACATCAATGTAGGTATAGTCCGACAGCATCCAAGGTAGAGTTCAAAGCTTTATTAGCACATCAGGTACATGTAGCGACGTTTCGACCAAGTGGTCTTTATCAAGCATACATTTATGCTTAATAAAGACCGCTTAGTCCAAATGTTGCTACATGTACCTGATGTGCTAATAAAGCTTTGAACTCTACATTGGATGCTGTCGGACTATACCTACCATGTCTTTATGACATGTCAGAAGTTTTTATGGTAACCCAGTATCCACTAGGATGGTGGTGCAGACAATGTGCCAGACCCTGGTGTAGAGAAAACATACTAATGTCTTTAATTTTACATACAGGTTAAGACTTTTAATATAGTAATCCAACAATTCGCTGGAGCATGTGGAGTATGGATGTGAGGTAGGAAATAGGTAGGAAACATTGGACTACAAGGCAGCAGTCCCATGTTGTCTCCTACCAGTGAGCTGTACTGGTTGGCTTCCAGTGGTTTCCAGTTGATTGGATTCAGTGGATTTCCAATAGATAAGTAGTACTCACCGAACTGCAGTGCCCACTGCAGGGTGCAGGTCCTCTGGGAAAAGGTAGCTTCACAGCCATGACATCTGTAGGCCCAGCATGAAGCCCTGATGGATCAGAGAAGCCAGTCAACACTCTGAAGATTGGGCATCTTGTAACATTAAAGTGGATTTACCTATGAATGAGATTTTTTGTGCTTTTCTTGTTAAGACACCAAGGGCTTTACATATTATAAACTTGAATTCTATGGAAACTTGAGTTCTAAAGAAGAGTTTCGTCAACTATAAATAATGTTATAGCTTACATAAATGCAGCTTACTATAAAACTACATGTTAATATAATGTGTAACTATTGCGTTGGTAACTTCAGTGGGCTCTTCATGTATCGAAGACGGCAACCAGCATTTGAGTTCCCAGCAAGGCTAAAATTCTAAGGTGAAGTGAAGTCAAGAATATTTTAGATGCAATGACTTGCTACTTACAGAAAGCTTAGCACTTTGATTGGCCGTGAGTACATTGCCCTCTGTTGACTCCTTGTGCTCGGCAAATAATTGCTTCCTTGGTACAATAAGGAGGACCTGATTGATAGAGAGTCTCTGTCAGTCACTGGGTAGCATAATGTTGCCCTGTGGTTGTATAAGGAGTGTAGAGAGCCTGTATTTTCTCAGCAATTTCATATACTAATAAAGATTCACTGATATGCAGATTGTAAGAAGTCATCTGAGGGCAATGTACCCACAGCCGCTCGCACAAGACAATCTCCGAGCAGCAGAATAGCTGTAAGCTACTGGCTGATTTTTTTCTTAACTGCTGTAACATAATGTGATATACCATAAATTAAAATATAGTCCTTAAAGGGGTTGCCCCACAAATAAGAGTTATCCCGCAGAATAAAAGATAACCATCTGATCGTAGAAGTCTAACCTCTGAGACCTACCCATCACTTGATCTCAAGAAAGGGAACCCGAGCTTATGTGGTTGTTATGTGGGTGCACCGCCACTCCATTCTGGCAGACTTGGTCGAATCTCTGTTCTTAAATTATGGGTGGTCCCAGAGTTTGCACCCACCATGATCAGATACTTATCCTGTGAATGTGGCATTACCTCTAACCTCAAGGTGACGACTGTACGGGAAATAAATAAATCAGGGCCATAGTATAGCGAATTATTATAAATTAAATACAGGTCGCATGGAGACGGCATTCAAATCCCCCAATAGAGAGTGGAGGCGATGTCTGTAGCACACCCTTAAGGTTTCAATATATCAAACAGAGACAATTGTAGGAGCTGGATCTAAGCATCAATACTAAGCCATTGTGCAGTGATGGGCAAGATTATAATCACCAACCTTCTCCTCTAGGATTGAAGAATCTTTAAAGGAGAAGTCCGGCCAAAATAATTTTTTTTATATGTTATTACTTATGGAAAGTTATACAATTTTCTAATGTACATTAATTATGGGAAATGCTCATATACTGCTATTTCCCTTAATTTAGTTTATCAGGAAGTGTTAGAATTATCTCTGAAGAAGTGACGTCACGACGAAAGGTGTAATTCCTATGGAGTATCCAGCAGAGGGCGCTCTCTATATAGAAGTCAATGAGTACCATTGACTTCTATATATAGTGCGCCCCTGCTGGACACTCCATAGGAATTACAGTGTATGTAATGTAATGTTATGCACTGTACTTTTGTGACTTCATGAATACATTTATGGAATACTTTGGGGAGCAAGTGTCCTTGCTCCCCAAAGTATCCCATAAATGTATTCAATGAATACATTTGCTGGGCACCGAGCAGGGAGGGAGAGAGGTGCCATCTACCTCCCCCCTCCCTGCTCGGTGCTGGGAACATATACAAAGTACTACTCCCCCATTATCTGGCCGCTGACTCCCGTTCGCCCGATCGCCCGCTCGTTCGCCCGCCCTGTTCCTCACACTATCTGGCTGCCGCTCTCTGCTCTTGCATGCCGGCCGCGTCAGCCCTCCCCCACCCCGGCCGGGAGCACGGCGCTTCCTGGTGTCCCCGGCCGGGGTGGGGGCGGGCTGACGCGGCCGGCATGCAAGAGCAGAGAGCGGCGGCCAGATAGAGTGAGGAACGGGGCGGGCGAACGGGAGTCAGCGGCCAGCCGGATAGTGAGGAGCGGCGCGGGCGGCGGGGAATCAGCGGTGTGTAAGTTTGAAGCCGGGTGGAGGAGGGGGAGCAGCGGGGGGCATGAAAAGCAGCCCCTGTTTGAGCGGCGGTGGCGGCGGCGCGGGCGGTGATAGGGATAGCAAAAGGTACCTCTCTCCCTCCCTGCTCGGTGCCCAGCAAATCTATTCATTGAATACATTTATGGGATACTTTGGGGAGCAAGTATCCTTGCTCCCCAAAGTATTCCATAAATGTATTCATGAAGTCACAAAAGTACAGTGCATAACATTACATTACATACACTGTAATTCCTATGGGGTGTCCAGCAGGGGCGCACTATATATAGAAGTCAATGATGCTCATTGACTTCTATATAGAGAGCGCCCCCTGCTGGATACTCCATAGGAATTACACCTTTCGTCGTGACGTCACTGCTTCAGAGATAATTCTAACACTTCCTGATACACTAAATTAAGGGAAATAGCAGTATATGAGCATTTCCCATAATTAATGTACATTAGAAAATTGTATAACTTTTTATAAGTAATAACATATAAAAAAATAATTTTGGCCGGACTTCTCCTTTAATAACCTGCCACCTTGCAGACCCCATCTATGACTCTCTTACCTGTCACTTTCAAAACCTTCTGACATATAAAGATAAAAAAATGTTGATTGGTTGGGGTCTGTACATCAAGACCCTGGCCATTCACTGGAATAAGTTGGGAGAATGGGGAGTGCTGCTGAGCACTACTTCATCGAGTCCCTGTGTGCACCACTAAGATAGTCCCATAGACTTCTGTTGGTAGCCCATTGTGGTTATGTGGAATAGAGGAAACAGGTTTAGTGAGCACTTCTGGCTCATTCTAGCAAGCAATTGGGAGCTGAACATCTTATCCCGAGAAATCAAAACTTTTCACATCTCTACAACTAGGAGATAGTGAAGATCCAGCAGCGCCACTCGATCAGTAGGTTGGTAGAATAGTAAGTTGAGGGTTCACAATCCCATATAGTGAACCTAAACATCAAAAAAATCCAAATCCGACAGCATCTAAAGTGAAAAAAGTCCAATATCTATTTAGCCAAGTTCCATACAACATTTTAACCTATAAGGTCTTATAAGGACCTTGAAAAAGACCTGTATAGGTTGAAACGTTGTATGGCACTGGGCTGAATGAACATTGGATTTCCTTCACTTTAGATGCTGTTGGATCTTGGATTTCTTTGATGTCTCTACAACATGTCAAAAGGTTTTTAAAGGGACAGAGCCATTTAATCTTTCAGAAAAACTCCCTATAAGTCTAACAATATGTAGTTATGCCCTAATAATAAGCCATACATTGTTTATCATGATAAAACTATAGAGTGCTTTACCAAAGAAAGTACTGTGTCCTTGATGATCAAAGGATTAAAAAACACATTGTGGATAGCTCACCTACAAAGAAGTGTGTCTCCTGCTATTACTGGAACTATTGATCGGCAGAATCCATCAATAGCCATTTATAGGACTAAGAAGATTTTTTGTACCTTAGGGATACAATGGATTCCTAAGTCAACAGAACATTCATTGGAACTTTATGTCTCTCAACTGTGCCATTTCTTTTCTCATCTTTGTTTTTTTTTCTCCTCACATTACCTTCAAAGGCTATAGCTTTATAATATAAGTTGGCGAACTAGACCTTTGTTCTGTTTGTTCTTTTTTTTATAAATCATATTTGATTTTTAAAGTGTATGGAATAAATGGAGAATTCTTAATAGAGAATTTTATTTTATGAAAACAAGCCACTATGACAATGGGAAAAAAAATATATACAGTTCTTGGAGTAGTAGGGTAAAAAGCAAAAAAACTAAACAAAAAAGTGGTTGCATCCTAAAGGCCAAAACAGTGTGTGTAGTTAAGGACTGAACTCAGTTCGTTTTTTCCACACTTTTGCACAAGAGAGAAAAGTTTCTACTCCTTGAATTGCTCTCCAGGTACATGCTTGGCTTGTCATTGTCACCGTTGTTACCACCATCTCAAGTGATCTATTAGCTACACTATGCTCATCTGACACATTTGATGGATGTCACCCCAACCTGCCAATTTACAGAGTGAGCTGATATGTCCATATGTACAAGGGCCTTCAGACAACAGATATAAAAAGAGATAACAAAAGGCAGTTGTATCTCACCAGCCTGTTCCATAGAGTTCTTAAAGACAAATCTAACCTGCTGATAATCCCCTATTGTGCATAGGGAGCTGAGGATGAACGTATGTTTCTTACCCTCATCATTGGCGCTGTTCCTGTGCAGTTTTACTGTTGTCCTCTGTCTGGTAAGGCTTTTTGGAACCCCTGCCCCCAGAATGGCGACCCGTCTCTGGTCGCCCTGCCCCTTCTCGTTATAATCGAAGGAGCTGGCCAGCCAGGGGTGGCCTTACTGGACAAAGCAGTACATTGAAACTGCACGGGAACGGTGCCAAGGATGATGGTAAGAAAAACACCTTCATCCTCAGCACCCCGTGTGCAATAAAGAGCTATCAGCAGGTTAGATTCTTCTAACCTACTGATAGTTCCCCTTTAAGGTCCCCATACACTTCGGCTAAACCCGCTGATCATGTCTGATTTGGCTTTCAATCTAAGTTGTATGGGGCCATCTAAAACCACCACCGACAAATGATTTTGGAGTTGGTTGTGATGGAAAATCATGGCTGACCCCTTTACCCCTCCCCATAGATAACACAGGAGCGCTTATCCATGCAGAACGTTCCTGTGAATGGGGAGGATGGGCAGCAGACAAGAGATGTAACTGATGGCCGACAGTTATTGAAAATGTTTGAGGGCCTGGCACTGCCCCCCTATTGAAAAAACACCTAAGCCGAGTGTGCGTGTGTATCTATGGATCTGGTGACATAGAGTCTTACATGACATCTATCTAATGAGTATGGCCAGCTTTAGATGGTCAGTCGTTAACTATCCAATGATCTCTCAAAAAAGAGACCAACGCCAAACCACCTAGATTTACAAATGGCTCCCAAAATCTGTCAGTGAGAGAGGGGGGCTGCACAGTGGTGACTTTGGGGGCAATTCTCTCAGGGAACTCCCAATTAGGTGTCTAATTAGATGAAATGCAGGGTGCCTGTGGTGTTTACAGTGCAGACAATGAGCCAGGCACAGATGTAGAAGAACTATAACTCTCTTACCTATCGCATACATATCCCGATAGAATGGAGGTGGGGTCTTACATGCTCTCAGTGCTCCATTCTAGCCCTTTGGGTAAGGCACTAGTCTACTGACTTCCCCTCTGAGGATGCACAATGGGTCTAAATAAATGAGCAGTACTCACTGAGTTGTACTGTAGTACCCATTTAAGACTTGGGTATCCATCATGTAAAAAGCCATTTATTAAATGAAATAGTACTCTCTTTATTCAACCTGATATATTAGAAAGTTAGGGACTGCTATGGGCTGCCCTATGGCTCCCTCCCAGTACAGTAATATGGTGGGGGCAGAAGGGGCCGCCGCTCCCGGGCCCACACAGGCAGGTGGCCCACAGAAGATTTTGCCAGTTAATGCTGTCCGCAAAAGCTATTGCTTTTGCAGACAGACTTAATAAATGTCTATTGGCTGTAAGTGGCCCCTGGCCAGCAACCAGTGCTCCTGGGGGGCCTACACGCCTACCAAATGTTGTGTCTGACCATTTAGCTGTATGCGCAAGGAGAACATACAGTTGAATGCAGCAGGGTTATTGACAAGACGAGGGGAGCATTGTCTCTCCACCCTGCCAATCACTGTTGTGGCCACAAGAGGCCTTCCCTCCCTTAGAGCTGTGGGACATTGGTGATGTCACCCGTGCGCTGAGAGAGCAGGGAGAGAGTTGACATCAGAAGACTACAGTACTGCAACTGGGGGTGGCTGCATAGGGAATACATGCCAGGGGTATTACCTACATGAGATGGTGCTGGAGGGAATGCCTACATGGAGGATACTACTCTTTCTTTTTTTTTCTTGGGAGGGGGAGGGGAAATTGCCTGCACAGAGAGGTGTAAATACTAGATAGATGCACAGAGGGGAGTCTAAGTTCTAACTACTACTACACTACAACATGGAAACGGAGGGAAATATTATCTATATTGGGGGACAGAAGGCCTAACTACTATATGGATGCACAGAGAAGCTGAATTTCAATATGATGGTACAGAGGGGCCTCGCCACTATATGGGGGTGGAACTGAGCTGCACTACCACATCCAAGCTTGGGAGGAGAGTGGCGCTGTTTCTGGAAAAAAGGCAGCTATGTTTTTGCAATGCTGGATAACCCTTTTAATTTTCACATGGTTATATATGTGAAATGTAGAAAGTCTTTTCCACTGTTCTCAGTCCCTGTTCACTATGAATAATGTAGTGGAAAATACTCTTTATTATTCGGAAAGCATTGTCATCTACTGAGGTCCCCTATGGGTAACATAATCGGTTGGGGTCCCACTAAGACTCACTCGCCACCCCCAGGCTGAACCCCTAGCTACCCCCTGCTCCCTCCTAAGGAACTATACTCCCCACTAAAAAGAAATACTCTTGAATACAGTAATGTAAAACAACATGACCTTTTTTCTCATGGCTTCAGCACCAGACACACCTTGACATGTGTTAGAACCTACTAGACTTGGGGGCATTGTTATCTGTGTAAACCTGTTTTACGCTTGTCAAACTGAGTATGGGATCAAGAGGGAGCGCATTGTAATAACCATCACATATCCGGGATCAGCCCCGAGTATAGGTCTATAGTCTATGGGATCTGTGTGGATGAGACTTAAAGGAGTTTTCACATTTCTAGTGTATTCCCAACAAATCCTCTGTACAGAATCCAGAGGCGCTTTAACATCTGTCAATCATCTCCCCTCCATAACCGGACAAGAAAATCATATTAAATCAAAGTATATAACAAACTGGAAGAGCAAGAGAACGACCTCGACTCCAATGAGGAAATGTGCCGCAATGGATCTCTCCCGTAAGTGATTTACTAGAAATGAAATCCATTCAGCAGTTTGCAGACACAAGTATTTTATTGGACTCGGTATTTTTGCAATCCTTGACACTTCTTCTTCCCACCTTAATTGTAAAGCCGAGCCATTATCAGTCCTCCTTTGCAGTACTAGCACTCCTCTCTGTTTTAAATGAGTCGATACTCTCCTGTCCGTTTCCAAAGCCATTGGCAATATCAGGACGGCTTTGTGTTTTAAGTGACAGCATTAGAGCAGCTCTCTATCCCGGTGATGGAGATAGCAACCAAATCGCGTTCCTAGCTGACTATCTGTGGCCAGGGATGGAATTAGTTTGATGCTGCAGAGAAGTGATGGTGGGGTCACACTCATTATAAATGGTTTGGACATGACACAGTGCGGATATGAGGTATGTGGCTATTTGCCAGATGTAATGCAGAGATCTGCAGGATGACATTTCTACACACTGGCTGAGCAGAAAAGTGCCTGAATTTATTTAATCCTGTAGAGAAAAAAAAATTGAGTAATAGGTTCTGGGAATAGAGGCAAGAAAATATATGTTTTTCTAGATTTTATCGTAGAAGGCGTTTTCAGGCTGGTATAATCCAAAAAATATCAGATGAAATAATATATTCATTTGTATGACCGGTGAGCAATGTAACGCAAATAAATCTGTCTCTGTAGTGACCCTGATGTCAAGTCACCTATTTCTCTGAGTCACAGTCTAAGGGCTGGTACACATGGCAGAGCCGTAACACACAGAGTCCCTATGGCGCTACTGTATATCTCTCCGGAAATTAATGCTTCCATAGGAAAAATCCTCTGAATTATTACATCATTCAACATGCCACAATTGTTTTATTTAAAAAAAAAATCTAATAAAAAAATTCTATGCTTCTGAATGAAATTGGAGGCGTGTAGAGGTACAACGTGGTCCCATAGATTTATACAAATAATTTATTACAGCTCGAAGAATTAGCTTGTAAAAAGCCATAATTAATCCTTAAATGATCTATGTTGGTTCAAACAACTTCCCTCCAAGAGATAGTCTGCGTGATTTCTCATAAATTTGTAAGTTAATTCATTTACCAAAAATGTCACCTTACTCTAAAAGAAAAGCTCTAAAGTCTGGGCCAATAGGTGTCTCGCTTACCTTAATTTGCTGTCAGCTGTCTGTTGTTAGGGAAATTTTGTCTCTAGCAGCAGAGAAACCAAGACAGATCAAAGGAAGTTGAGGCAATGCTGTGTACATCCTAAACCTATCAGCCTCCTCCAAAGGGTCAACACTGTACCTGAAAGGTAAAACCAGGGCTTTTTTTTATTATCTCTGGCCATCCATAAAGTTTTTCATCATCTTCAGCAGCAGTAGAAGAATTTTACTGCTTAGACCAGGGCAGCTTTTGTGAGGCAACCCCTGCAACATGTTCCCATTCCCTTCTTGTCTATGGAAGTTATGTGCAGGGATAGTCAGAGGGAGGAATTTAGCGGTGGAGAGCAGAAGAAGCAATTGGCACATTAATTGTCACATTAGGCAGGGATTGTGCACCCCTGCTCTCTTTTCCCCAAGTGGGTGACAGTCCCCTCAAGAGAATCAGTGCACAAGAGGAGGAAAGAGGACAAGAAAGCTAGGTCAATACCAGTGCACGCACAGGACAAAGTGTTAATAGAATCGAATATACCAGAAAAAAAGCCAAAAGGTTAAACCAAGGTAGCATGCAGTACAAAATCCGAGCCAAGAGGAAAACACACTCAACAAGCAAGGGCCAAACCAAAAGAGTCACGTCAGGTAAGAAAAGACGGCAGGTAAAAGGCAAGGTCAGGATCAAGAGACAACCAGGGAAAGCTGTGTAGAAACACAAGAGACAGGCCTATTTTCTTATTTTTTACGCCGTTCGCCCTATGGTAAAACTGACTTGTTATGCATGTTCCTCAAGTCGTTAAGATTACAACGATATGTAACATGTATAACTTTTATTATTTTTTTTATGGCTTTTAAAAAACTCAAACCATTGTTAACAAATATATGTTCCTTAAAATCGCTCCATTCCCAGGCTTATAGCGCTTTTATCCTTTGGTCTATGGGGCTGTGCGAGGTGTAAATTTTTGCGCCATGATGTGTTCTTTCTATTGGTATCTTGAATGCGCATATGCGACTTTTTGATTGCTTTTTATTACAATTTTTCTGGATTTGATGCGACAAAAAATGCGCAATTTTGCACTTCGGGATTTTTTTTGCGCTTGTGCCGTTTACCGTGTGAGATCAGGAATTTGATAAATTAATAGTTCGGGCGATTACGTGTGCGGCCCCCGATCTGAACTCCCCTAGCAACACCAGGACATACAGGTTCGCCCTTGTTTGTCTAGGGGTTAAGATCGCTTAAGCGATGCTTAAGTGAGCTTAATCTCACACAAAGGGTGAATCGGTGGAGGACTGTTTACACAAAGTGATTTGCTAATTTTTAGTGAACGACCCACGATGATTTGAGAACCAGTTGAAAGATCAAAATGAACGATTTCTCGCTCGTCACTTGATCGATGTGTTTACATGAGCCGATTATCACTCAAATGCGATCGTTATTGCGTAAATTCGAACGATAATCATTCTGTGTAAACACAGCATAAGTGGGGTTAATCAAGGGCACCTGCTTTAATACCCCATTGCTGTCTCCTGATGGCTGGACAGCAGGCTCATTCCCCCGACCACGGATGTATGCTTCCCTGCAGAAGGAGAAGTCAGGAGTGGTGCCGGAGCCAGGACTGGATGCAGGGCAGGAAGAAGGTCAGACAAGTTCATGACAGAAGAGTGATCAGATGAATGGCTATAGATTACAAAGTCATTCCTTACCATGAAAATTAATTTAATCCCAAACCCCATTTCCACAGATTTTTAGTCCGGTGACAAAGTGACCTGCTAACATCTTCCCATTAGCTGAGCAGAAAGCATTAGCCAGGGAGAAGTAGCTGATATCACTCTGCCATGCTGACTGAATTATAAGAGCAGAGCGGTTGGTATTAAAAGGGATGGTGCTTGAAATCATAGGGGGACATACAGTGTCGGACTGGCCCACCAGAGGACCAGAGGATCCCCCGGTGGGCCCCCAGCTTTATAACCTGCACAAGCATTGACAGACATGTTGTTTCTCACTTGTTCTTCATTGGTGGGCCCCCAGGATGATTTCCTCTGGTGGGCCCCAGATACCCCAGTCCGACACTGGGGACATATATGGAGGCTGCACCACTGGTGTAAGCCAGGAGAAGTGGCAGAGTCGCCCCTTTTCCCTGGCGTATGCCTGCCGTATCCCCCGCTCGCCCAATAGGTGGACAGGATTAGGAGACGTGCACCTCTTGGTAAATCTGTCAGGGCAATTGGGGCTGGGGCCTAATATATGACTGGTGTATGACTGCTGTATTCCCTACAGGAAGTCCATGACAGGTACTGTTCAAAGCAGGAGAGGTTTTCTATGGGATTTGCTGCTGCTCTGGACAGTTCCTGTCACGGACAGAGGTGGCAGCAGAGAGCACTGTGTCAGACTGGAAAGAATACACCACTTCCTGCAGGACATACAGCAGCTGATAAGTACTTTAACACTGAAGATTTTTTAAGAGTAATTTACAAATCTATATAACTTTACGGCACCATTTGATTTAAGGAGGTTATCCGGGCAACAAAAACAATATTCTAAACAATCCCCCTTCCCAATATCTATTGACTGTCTATTGACTTGGTAACCTAACCCACAGGAGACATAATCTGCATCATCTCCATGCACCTGTGCTGCTTCCATAGACTTACATGTGTCCCTGAGCCTAGGTTTCTGTAATATGAAAAGTTATAGTATGTGAAATGTAGAGAAGAGTGCAGCTGCACCTCACACCTATGGCTGATACTAAAGCCGTATTACACTCACCACACTGCTGCAGACAGAATGGGAAAACATGGAGGTACTGACGTGTGAGCACAGGTGTGTTCTGCTAATTTGGGTCACGTGGGTCTTATGAAGGGGAGTGGCAACTGCTGAGAGAGGGAGAGTTACAAAATGTGAAATGGAGAGAAGAGTGCAGCTGCACCTCACACCTATGGCTGATACGAAAGCCGTTAAGCTACTTTAAAAACAAACACCAGGAATTTGGTATACAATTTGATCAAACCAATATGCCCCGTGTACCACGTGCAGGTATCCTGGTTCACACGGGTCCCTACGATAACTCTGTACCGTGTCAGTCAGCGACCGCCTCCTCCGCAAGGCATGCACATGCTGGGAAGTGAGGCCATGGAGTGGCCCTGCAACCCCACTGTCACAGGACCAAACCCAAAATGCCCCACACAGACCTGCCCATGCACGCCTGCGGGGGTGGTGGTCACTGACCGGCACAGTGTGGACTTAGTGTAGGGACCCATGTGTATCAGATACCTGCACGCGGTACATGGGGCAGTGTGGCTTGATCAATTCATACACAAAATTCTGATGTTTTTTATGCAGCCGAGAGGCACTAGTGTCAGCCATAGGTGTGAGGTGCAGTGCTCTTTTTCTTCCCTGAACCATGAAACGTTATTGTGCTATCTTTGCTTGCTGTCAGTGAATGCAGGCATATGTACCTGTCCTTTTGTCACAGCTCTGTATATTGTGTTATGGGTGTTCATAGAGTCTGGATGGAACTAGAATGTTTTCATTCACAGTGAGGAAGCAGAGATCTAAACCTACACTATACCCTCCACCCCCGGTAAACAGATGCCCATTATGCAGCACATAGCTTCATCATACGCGCATCAGCTCTGCTACATCATCAGTTAGTATGGAATACATACTGGGGTGATGTGATGCAAAATCAGTGAAAAAAACAGTCCTGTGTTTACTGTGCAATAGTAATGACAGCAGTGGGCAGGAAAGAAAGCTAAGGGGGCGAGTACTCAAACGGACCAATCAGGGAGATGCATGATGGGAAATGTAGTTTCCTATCTTGGATATAGATCGGCTTTTAAAAAAACTTGTAACTTAGGAACGGCAGCAGCTAGAAAGACAGGAGATGGCTCAAAATACTCAGGGCGACTTGGTGAGTAACAACAGCTAGCATTTCATTTTTTCGCTCTTAGGTGGATAACCCCTTTAAATATAATTTTTTTTCACCAGAGTACCCCTTTAAATCACCGACATTTTTCAATATAAAAACAAAATGATGGTTACATTTTAAAGAGCTTGAACAAATGTACAAAACAACATCACTTGTTATCAGTTTTATTTCCAATTACTTTAATGGGAGATAAACAGATTATGACTGATAACATGTTTTGTTTTTTCTTCCTCTATTGTTTCTAATGGAGCAGAAAATGTTTTTTTCTTTTTTTACTGATATTTTTAACGTTTATGGATAAGAAAAATAAGATGCAGTTGGTGTAATTTAGTTTAATCCATTTGATCAGTTCTAAGAAATTACAAGAAAAGACAGACACGACTGAGCCGAGTCTAATCACTTTGCTGAGATTAGTTTTTTTTTTTCCTAAACAAATATCGGAATTAATAATATTAACAATTGAGAGCTTTGATATTATGCCCTGAAATTAACAATATTTGGCAGGCTGGTGTCCAGATGATAAATTCTCTCCGTCCTGGGATTTACAGCTGCTGACGGCTGTTGAGTTTTCTCTCTACTATATATCTGCTAACCTGTGAGATCTACGAGGACTGAAGTGCAGGATACAGATCATGTTCTCCATTGAAAAATTGCAGGAACTGTTAAGTATAGAAAAATAGCTGCAGGTTAAATGTATGAGGTCTGTGTTCTCATGGTGCATCAAATGGCCATTTCTTCTCCTAATATACAATATAGTGGCTAAAAATATTATATATATATATATATATATATATATATATATATATATATATATATATTAAATATCACAAAATTGTCTGTAAGTTTTAGTCCTGGAGTCAGCCGCATGAGAGGTAGGCAATGGGCAAGATGTGTAATTTTTTTTTCCTTAAAGGGGTTATCCAGCGAAAAACTTTTTCTTTCAAATCAACTGGTTTCTGAAAGTTTTTTTTTTTAAGATGTGTAATTTACTTCTATTTACAAATCTCAAGTCTTTCTATACTTATCAGCTGCTGTATGTCCTGCAGGAAATGTTGTTTTCTTTCCACTCTGATACAGTGCTCTCTGCTGACACCTGTGTACAGGAACTGTTCAGAGCAGAAGCAAATCCCCATAGAAAACCTCTCCTGCTCTGGACAGGAGGTCCAGCAGAGAGCAGTGTGTAAGACTGGAAAGAAAACACCACTTCCTGTGGGACATACAGTAGCTGATAAGTACTAGAAGACTTGAGATTTTTTAAATAGAAGTAAATTCCAAATCTATAAAACTTTCTGAAACCAGTTGATCGGAAAGAAAAAAGATTTTTGCTGGATAACCCCTTTACAATAAGTAATAAATAAGCCTTGGGAACCCATGACCCTATCAATGGTCCACCATTTGTCCTTCCTTGGACTTCTTTAGAATGTAAAATCCACTGCACACCCAAACACCCCACAAGCCCTGCCATTAACAAACATGATCCCAGTCACCTTACCATCACAATTTGACTGGTGCGTTTACACAAAGAGATTTATCTGACAAATCTTTGAAGCCAAAGTCAGGAACAGACTATAAACAGGGAACAGATTTTAAAGGCGAGACCGAGATTTCTTGTCTTTTCAAATTCATTCCTGCTTTGGCTTAAAGTTGTTGTTTTTTTTTATTTTTTTGGGGAAAAATCAATAGTACAGGCGATTTTAAGAAACAATGTAATTGAGTTTATTAGGCAAATATGTCATTACCTGCATTCAAAAAAACTTTTCCCAGGGAGGGGGGAGGAGGGAGGAGGGAGATTAGTCGGCAGCAGAGAGCAGAGAACAAAGGATTACCCAGCGGGACCTGTCTGAAAAACTCTATACAGAGGTCAGAGAGGTCGGTGCTGACTTCAGAAAAGATAGTCTGGTGATGTAGCTGTAAATTAACGTTGTCCTGTTTTGGTGCCTCATCTCCCTCCACCCCTCCCCTCTCCATAGAGCACCATGAAGACAGGGGGAGAGCTTCAAACTGCTTTCTCATGATAAAAATTATTTTTTCGGCTAAAAACCCAATTACAAAGTTTCTTAAAAACGCCTGTACTATTGATTTCTGCAAAAAAAATAAAAATTAAGCGACAGGTACACTTTAAAAAATCTGTCAGATAAATCTTTCTGTGTAAACGCACCCTAACACTTGTCACATTTGCAGCCTATAACATGTCCCACCCATTAGACAGTCGCCAACGTCATCAGATATTCACTCCTAGCGACTCCACCTGTCATTGGTTTTACTGTTACGGATGACTGCTGCATATTACACCTCGGGGCACATCTCTACAAGAAATTGTATGCAAATAACTGGAATTACGTGTTAACTATAGAAGACTAGACCCATCATCTGAAGAGATATATACGGGAGAAGAAGTACTACAATCATCTGAGTCACAATACCAGATATAACTGTCTCTTTCGCACGTTATAATATAATGCACATGTCTCTTTTTGTTTCGCATTCTATTCTATCTTGGCATCAAAGAATATTCCCGTTTTTATTGTTTCGGTTACATTGTTCATTCTTTGTAACTTTTGTGCACATAGCAACTTTCCATATACATAGAACTCATTACAAGTGTGTCTGGCATTTCCGAGCGCTACTTACAACCATTAGTGACACTCACTCCTTTGCACTTTACATTGGATTCAATTATATAAATCATTGCGTTCCTAAGTGTTGAAGCAGTCAACTGCTCATTATGCTATGAAAATAGCAGCACAGTTAAAATAACATATTCTATCAAATTCCTATGCTGTAAAATAACAACATAATAACAATAACTTGTCTGTCATCACCGACCATGTAATAGAGTTTCAAACAATAAAGAAAAAAAAAAACAGCACCAACTCCTATAGATTTCAGGTTCTTATAATTATCCAACTATTATCTTGTCACTGTCAGTGACCACAAAAGAATATGTTTTCATCATGCATTGGCTATTCACTTACCATTTGTTGGGTATATTATTACTATTAGTGTAGGATAGTATAATAACATAGTATACACCAGTATTAATGGAGCAGAAACACATTCATTGCTGCAGTGAGATGGAAAGCAAAGTTACCAGACTGATAAGGGGAAAAAATTAGATAAGACGACACACCATGTGTACAATAGCGAGACTGATCCTTTCCAAAAAAAGGGAGATAGTAGAGAATATTATGCTTATAAAATCAGATACCACACATGGTTTGGTTATAGTACGTTTTAAAGAAGCAGTCTTTTTTATTTCCAGGCCGACAGGTACACTTACCATTGATGATTGGTTTTCCGCACTTTTCTTCTGTGTCAACTCATTTACTTGGATTATGGCTTGACCAATGAGGTAAGAGAGGTAATATCCGCCTCTCCCCCGGCCTCTTCAGCATCTGATCGCTGCTCTGGGACCCCAGCAGAGTTCGGGATCACCACTAGAGTCGATGTTACAACCCGTCAGTGAATGGCCGGGATGGGCATTCTGATGACTTACAGCAGGGGTACCGGAGCCTGTCACGCAGCGCATCATGGGCACGGGGAGAGATAGGTGAGTATCGGTTGTTATGTTCGCTCATGTCACCTGACATCTGTCGAATTTTAGCCACGGCCGGATTTCTTTAAACACCTGGCATCAGAAAGACAAACTTTTTGCCAGCACTCTGGTCTTCATATAAAACACATGACTTTAAAATTAAAGGAGACCTGTCACCCCCTATGCCAGGGTGACAGGCTCCGGACCCCCCGTTACAGCCCCCTATACTCACCTGATCCCACCGGGTCCCGCTTCCTGATCCGGTCGGGTCGCGGAGATATGAGCGCCCGAAGCCCGGCGCGCGCTCACAGGAGAGTCCGACGCTCATAGAGAGTGAATGGGGAGTCCAATGCTCCGTCATTCTCTATGGGCATCGGACTCTCCTGTGAGCGCGTACCGGGCTTCGGGCGCTCATATCTTCATGACCCGACAGAATCAGGAAGCGGGACCCGGCGGGATCAGGTGAGTATAGGGGGCTGTAACGGGGGGTCGGGAGCCTGTCACCCCGGCAAGGGGGGTGACAGGTCCTCTTTAAAGGGGTTGGCAACTTTGTAGTAAAATAGTTTTGTGTGTAGTATAAGTAAGTGTATTCACATTACTTACTGACAGCAGCTCCCTGTGTACCTCACAGAGCTAAAAATCGGACTCCCCTCCTCCAGGCTGTGCTGTCCTGCTCTGTGGTAATTCTGCCCATAAGATGGCGGAGGAGCATATGACCATGCCCGGCCCCCCAGTATTCTCCATAGGCATATACAGGCTCAGTGGTGAACACTGAGGGGCGTGGACATGGTTGCATGCTTCTCTATGTCAGCCATCTTATGGACAGACTAACCACAGAGCAGGACAGCAAAGCCAGGAGGAGGGGAGTCTAACTTTAGCTCTATGAGGTACACAGGGAGCTGCTGTCAGTAAGTGCAGTGACTAATACTGTACACGGAGCATTTTTATTAAAAAGTGGTCAAACCCTTTAAAAAATTCCAAATGTGAAGTCACAGTACAAAAAATGCATATCATCATGGGAGAAAAAACATGGGTCATCAACGTGTTTCACCTCTCAAGGAGCCTTTATCAAGGCCCTAATGTTTTTGAATAAAGGTCATGAGTTTAAGATGAGGAGGGGAGTGCTGGTTGAAATTTTGTCTTTCTAATATTGTGGAACTCCTAGAGGAGCAGTGCTGACATGCATACTTACCATTGATGCATACTTACCCGCTGCTGCTGCTGAAGACTGGTGTCCTTGGCTTAGTCCTTGGCAAAAGGAAAGTGGTTAATACCACTATGCAGATGAAATGCAATTGGTAGGGTTGTAATTGGAAGAAAAAAAAAAAATTATATAAGTCACAAAGAATGCGTTGCAATGATTAAAGATGGAGTTAACCTTTAAAAAGCTGACAAGGCAGCAGCGTTGCCAGAAGTAATTTACAATTATAGACCAACATCATTTCAGACCCTGTAAAAGCCATTTCACCACTAGCCTCAACATTAGCGTTAAAACACGTCACAAAAGAAGTCAAACAGATGTGGATCACAATGGTCTCTCTTCACACCTTACATATGATATAGTGCATTTCTGTATTTTCTATATCCTATATATAGATTGATATATACAACAGTCTCCCGGCCTACAGGCGCTCTAGGTGTGCTGACCTTCTGGATGTGGGGACTATGTTATGACTGCATCGGAGAGAAGAGGCCCCCTCTAAGTAAAGTTCAGAGGGGAGCGAGAAGTTAGAGGAGGTCTCCATGGTTACCAGGACCCAGCAGGGAGGACGAGTCTGTGTGCCAAATATACTGCACATTAGTGGATGTGTAAATGGCAGAAGGGAAGGTACAGGGGGATGTGACGGTGCTCCGGAAAGAGACTGGGATCAGATGGACACCAGTCTTTATAATTGTCAACTCCTCTTTCTATTACATTTATTTACTTAAATTGCTCCTGTGGTCATTAGACCACAGGTGTTGAACTGTGACCTCCTAGCTGTTGGAAAACTACAATTCCCATCATGCCTGGGCAGCCAAAGCTAAAGCTTTGGCTGTCCAGGCATGATGGGAATTGTAGATTTATAACAGCTGGAGACCCCCCTTGCATAATGGTCCTTTAACACGGAGCGATTATCGTTCAAATTTTCGCATTTGAGCGATAATCGGCTCGTGTAAACACAACAAACGATCAAGCGATGAGCAAGAAATCGTTCATCTTGGTCTTAGCAGATCGTTTCGTGTAAACTTTCGCAGATTCACCCTAATGTGTGAGATGGGCTTAAGCGATATTAAAAACGCTCGCAATAACAATTTTTTCAAACGCTTTATCTCTTGGTCTAAATGCTGATCGTTACTAAAAGAAAATCATTGCCTCAAAATTGTTAAACGATCGATTGGGCGAATTATAGCTCCGTGTAAAAGGATCATTAGACAGAGTAGGAGGCACCACCAATTTTGAGATTTCCTTTTTTCTAGTCACCTGAGTCTCCCCAAGGTGGTTTATGTTCATGAGTATAAAGCAAAACAGTATAGAGGAGAGGGATGAAGGACCTGAGTCACATGACCTGCAGGTCCTCAAATCTACAATGTGGAAAGACAATGACCAGTGTATGTAAGCCACCCTGTGTGATACCAGTGTATGTAAGCCGCCCTGTGTGATACCAGTGTATGTAAGCCTCCCTGTGTGATACCAGTGTATGTAAGCCGCCCTGTGTGATACTAGTGTATGTAAGCCGCCCTGCGTGATACCAGTGTATGTAAGCCGCCCTGCGTGATACCAGTGTATGTAAGCCGCCCTGTGTGATACCAGTGTATGTAAGTCGCCCTGCGTCATATCAGTGTATGTAAGCCACCCTGCGTCATATCAGTGTATGTAAGCCGCCCTGTGTGATACCAGTGTATGTAAGCCTTCCTGTGTGATATCAGTGTATGTAAGCCGCCCTGTGTGATACCAGTGTATGTAAGCCGCCCTGTGTGATACCAGTGTATGTAAGCCTCCCTGTGTGATACCAGTGTATGTAAGCCGCCCTGTGTGATACTAGTGTATGTAAGCCGCCCTGCGTGATACCAGTGTATGTAAGCCGCCCTGCGTGATACCAGTGTATGTAAGCCGCCCTGTGTGATACCAGTGTATGTAAGTCGCCCTGCGTCATATCAGTGTATGTAAGCCGCCCTGTGTGATACTAGTGTATGTAAGCCGCCCTGTGTGATACCAGTGTATGTAAGCCTCCCTGTGTGATACCAGTGTATGTAAGCCGCCCTGTGTGATATCAGTGTATGTAAGCCACCCTGCGTCATATCAGTGTATGTAAGCCGCCCTGTGTGATACCAGTGTATGTAAGCCGCCCTGTGTGATACCAGTGTATGTAAGCCGCCGTGTCTGATACCAGTGTATGTAAGCCGCCCTGTGTGATACCAGTGTATGTTAGCCGCCCTGTGTGATACCAGTGTATGTAAGCCGCCCTGTGTGGTACCAGTGTATGTAAGCCGCCCTGTGTGATACTAGTGTATGTAAGCCGCCCTGTGTGATACCAGTGTATGTAAGCCGCCCTGTGTGATACCAGTGTATGTTAGCCGCCCTGTGTGATACCAGTGTATGTAAGCCGCCCTGTGTGGTACCAGTGTATGTAAGCCGCCCTGTGTGATACCAGTGTATGTAAGCCGCCCTGTGTGATACCAGTGTATGTAAGCCGCCCTGTGTGATATCAGTGTATGTAAGCCGCCCTGTGTGATACCAGTGTATGTAAGCCGCCCTGTGTGATACCAGTGTATGTAAGCCTCCCTGTGTGATCTCAGTGTATGTAAGCCGCCCTGTGTGGTACCAGTGTATGTAAGCCGCCCTGTGTGATACTAGTGTATGTAAGCCGCCCTGTGTGATACCAGTGTATGTAAGCCGCCCTGTGTGGTACCAGTGTATGTAAGCCGCCCTGTGTGATATCAGTGTATGTAAGCCTCCCTGTGTGATATCAGTGTATGTAAGCCGCCCTGTGTGATACCAGTGTATGTAAGCCGCCCTGTGTGATACCAGTGTATGTAAGCCGCCCTGTGTGATACCAGTGTATGTAAGCCTCCCTGTGTGATCTCAGTGTATGTAACTGGTTCCTGGTTCCCGACAATAAGCACCACTGTTCTGCATCTTGCAAAATCATCCCTGCTGCATTGTTTATATATTAGTAATTTTAGGACGTCAACAAATCTGCATCCAAACCTCTGCGTTTCTTACATGCAGGATGCGGACCAGCTGTGTACTTCACCCTGTTCAGTGAGTCCACTGCAAATCTGCATCACAATATCACAATGTGATAAAAAGTGATCAAAAAACGATTATATGCGCAATCAAGGTACCGATAGAAAGAACACATCATGGCGCAAAAAATGACACCTCACACAGCCCCATGGACCAAAGGATAAAAGCGTTATAAGGATGGGAATAGAGCGATTTTAACCCCTTAACGACAAAGGGCGTATATTTACGCCTTGTTGGCGTTAACGGAGTTCAGAACAGGGCCGCGCGGCGACCCTGCTCTGAACCGACGCGGTCCCGGGTGCCGCATGTAGCGGAGGCATCCGTTCCCTGGTGTCTAGTGGGGGGGATCGCTCCTCCGGGACGTTGTCCCGGAGGAGCGATCTCCGTTACTAAAGCCGGCTGGGGACCGCTCCAAGATGGCGCCGTCCCCGGCTCGGCACTCGTTTGTTTTCGACTGCAGCAGCCGAAAGCAAACGAGTGCCGATCTCATTGATCTTTGCTGTATTACTATACAGCAAAGATCTCAATGAGAGATCAAAGTGTATATACTAGAAGTCCCCCAGGGGGAATAACCCTAACCCCAGGGGGAATAACCCTAACCTCAGGGGGGCTTCTAGTATAAGTGTAAAAAAATAAAATAAAGTGTTGTTATCAATAAAAGGCCCCCTCCCCTAATAAAAGTCTGAATCACCCCCCTTTTCCCAGGTTATAAATAAAAATAAATAAATAAACATGTTTGCTATCGCCGCGTGCGTAATCGCCCAAACTATTAATTAATCACATTACTGATCTCGCACGGTAAATGGCGTAAGCGCAAAAAAATCCCAAAGTGCAAAATTGTGCATTTTTGGTCGCATCAAATCCAGAAAAAATGTAATAAAAAGCGATCAAAAAGTTGCATATGCGCAATCAAGGTACCGATAGAAAGAACACATCATGGCGCAAAAAATTACACCTCACACAGCCCCATAGACCAAAGGATAAAAGCGTTATAAGCCTGGGAATAGAGCAATTTTAAGGAACGTATATTTGTTAACAATGGTTTGAATTTTTTACAGGCCATCAGATACAAGAAAAGTTATACAGGTTATATATCATTTTAATCGTAACGACTTGAGGAACATATATAACAAGTCAGTTTTACCCCAGGGCGAATGGCGTAAAAACACAATCCCCCCAAATAAAAGAAATGTTTTTTTTTTTTTTTTCAATTTCACCACACTTTGAATTTTTTTCTGGTTTCGTAGTGTACTTTATGCAAAAATTCAGCCTGTCATTGCAAAGTACAATTAGTGACGCAAAAAATAAGGGCTCATATGGGTTTCTAGGTGGAAAAATGCAAGTGCTATGGCCTTTTAAACACAAGGAGGGAAAAACGAAAATGCAAAAATCGAAATTGGCCCCGTTCTTAAAGGGTTAAAGAATATTTAGTTTTTCTGAAATGTTTTGATTTTTTACAAGCCATCAAATAATATAAAAGTTATAAATGTTACATATCGTTGTAATCGTAACAACCTGAGGAACATATATAACATGTCAGTTTTACCTTATGGCGCATGGCGTAAACACAAAACCACCCCAAATAAAAAATATTGCATTTTATTTTCAATTTCACTGTGCATATAATTTTTTTCTGGATTCGCAATATATTTTATGCAAAAATTAAGTCTTCCATTGCAAAGTACAATTAGCACAAAAAATAAGGGCACATGTGGATCTGTAGGTGAAAAAATGCAAGTGCTATGGCCTTTTAAACCCGAGGAGGAAAAAACGCAAAAACGAAAATATGCGCAGAAGGGAAGGGGTTAAACATGTCCATACACGCAACTTCCCGGCTCAGATAGAGGAGATGTGATAAGAGAACCCATCCAGGTGAGTGTAGTGGGAACCAATGCACATATTATAGTCTACGCATCGCATTCAGGTACGTGTTTGTATTGCAGCCATGGTTTTGTGATGCAGCAAGGTGTCTGGCAGCTATATGTGTGTATATGTAAGAGCATTAACAGTAAAAGAAACTTACAGAGCTGGGAAGATATATTGGCTGTATTCCTCAGTATTCAGGGACTATATTATACTGCAGTACTATACATTACATGGGCCACATCAGGAGATCTTCCCAATGAGCTGCAATATGGAAAACCGCAACATTAGAAGCTACAGCTAAGAAACACATATAATACCGTCAGCATAAAGGTCATGTTATAGGAGACATGGGAGATACAACATGGTCACAGGAGCGTTCAGGGTATTGGTTATGGACCTGTAGTATTACATAGTAAAATAAACTCTTAGTTATTAATATAGGAAAGTCCATATAATATAACAGAGACGTCTCCTGATGTATAACTAAGTCCTGGAGTAGTGAGTAGCCGGAGAAGAGATCCCCAAACATATTTACTGTACAATGGCTTTACCGCCATTATGATGGGAATAAGTGTCATCTCTATGGGGGACATGGTGTCATATACAGGAAGGAAGGAGGGATATATCCTGCCTTAGATTTATTGGGAGACGTATACTGGGATTTAGTTGAGACCAGTGTACAGATACCCTGATCTTCATACAACCCCAATAGAGACTGATACCACAGGTTAAACACGGCCCTATATATCTGTGTCTCCATTAAAAATGTGGAGGTTAAAATGCTATTTTTTATCTACATTTTTTTATGTCAATGGCTGCATTTACATAAAGTGACATTCATGGACCCAATGGTACTAGTATTTGGACATATTAGTGATCTAGTAATCCAGTCACAATATTGTAGTAATATGCACTCAAGAAAGGCACAAATATATCACTAAATGGGACCATTGGGATAAGCTATATCTACCAAATGTACTGATATGTGCAGATGCAGAAACATCTATATGGGCCAACCAGGCATATCCCAGGGTGAAAGGAGGTTTGGAGGCCTCAGACATTATCTTCAGGGTGGGGGGGAGTACAGGTCCTAGACAACATCCTGGGGAGATATATTGGAGTATGCAGGTTCTAATGATATGACTACTGTTAAAGGAGTATGTTGTTAAGTTATACAAATCACCAATATGCACTTATTACGGGAAATGCACACGCAAACACACGCTTTTTCTAATTGTTGAATTTAAAGCAAATCGTCTTTTCTAAAAATTAAGTTTAATCTATGGCGCTGGTCGCACATGTGCAGTACAAAAAGTCCATTCCATCATGTTTTTATAATCTGTGGGGGTCTCAGCTGTCAGACAACCCCCCCCCCCCCCGATCAACTTGTTATTCCCAGTACTATGCGTGTATCACAATAATATGAATAAGGCGGATCCCTACTAGGTATTATATCATCTCTAGAGATGCGCGAACCGGGCTCGGGTTCGAGTCGATCCGAACCCGAACGTTCGGTATTTGATTAGCTGGGGCTGCTGAACTTGGATAAAGCTCTAAGGTTGTCTGGAAAACATGGATACAGCCAATGACTATATCCATGTTTTCCACATAGCCTTAGGGCTTTATCCAAGTTCAGCAACCACCGATAATCAAATGCTGAAAGTTCGGGTTCGGATGAACTCGAGCATGTTCGAGGTTCGCTCATCTTTAATCATCTCCCATTTTCCCTTTAGCCGCCTCCAGAGAACTGCTTGGGGGTGAAGAATGGTGTGAAAAGCTGAAACAGACGCCTTTTTAACCTGATGCGTTCTGTTTATCTATCTATTTGTCGATTCCCGGTTTGCTAAGTGATACATTACTGATCTAACTAAGCATCTAACACATAATCCATGCTCAAGCTGAACTTCCAGAAGTATTTGAAGACCTATTATCGGGATTGACATTAAGTTTGTTTCAGTTTAACCATCCGAAACTAATAAAACCTTTATCCCGAGGAACTGAGTCTTAGTAGTATTACCTCCTGGAAGGCTTCTCTTGTGCTGCACCCATCTTATGGAACACTTTCATTTAAGAATACTTTTTGTCACTTAGCGCTGCAAATATATATATCTACCCTGACCTTATAACGCATTAGGCCTCATTTAACCCTGATGGTCGTTGCCCGCCTCTTCTCTGTGCACTTATATTTGTTGTTCCTTTTCTAATTATATTCAAGTGGGCAAAACTCTCACCTTATTCTTCCTGTTCTTCTATTCCTAAGGATACTCTTTTATGTCTTGCTTTTTGTTTGCTGCTTTTGATGTTTGTTAAGTGCTGCTGCTTATGTTAGTACTTAAAAAACAAGGCAATGACTGTGAAAACTATCGAATCCTTCAGGGAATCGTGTGGATGTCTGAGACGCTGAATGATACAAATGGGCTACAACCATCTCATGCTCTAAACTTGCCGGACAAAAATGAGAAGATCTAAAAGGAGAAGGCTTTAAAGGGAAACTTTCACCCCGGCACCTTGGGCAGAGCCCGCCGGAACCCTCGGGTAGAGCCCCGTATATTTCCCCCCTCCTGCAAGTCCGCCACCCGACGGTCTGCGCACACTCACCAGTGATGAGTCTGACGCCCATAGGAAATCACTGGTTCAGGACTAGGTAAGTATCTGGGGCTCTGTCCCGGGTTTCCGGGGTGAAAGGTCCTCCTTAACTAAGGTAATAGTGAATATTCATACCAGTATTACAAAGAATACATGCAAAGTATAAACCTTGTCATATCAAATTGGACCTATGTGGATTGCAGCTGCTTGCACTGAATGAGGAATTAAGTGTAAGATGGAAAAGATGGTCATAGATGATGTGTGCAAAATGGGAATGTTCAAAAGGGTCTTCAATAGAGATGAGCAAACCGGGTTCGGGTTTGAGTCGATCCGAACCCGAACGATCGGTATTTGATTAGCTGTGGCTGCTGAACTTGGATAAAGCTCTAAGGTTGTCTGGAAAACATGGATACAGCCAATGACTCATCTCATGTCTTCAACCTATATTACAGGTGCTACAACCTGTATTAGGTTGCCCTCACACACGCTTATGGCGGTTTTCAAGCAAAAAAAAAGCCAATGTGGCACTTTTTTTTTTTTTTTATGCGTTTGCATTTTTTATGTTTTTTTTTTTTTTCAAATGTGTGTTCGATATTTTTTCAGGTTTAGGCGTTTTGTGAGCTGAACTTTTTTTCCTCTGCCATCACATGACCTTGTTGCTGAACTACAAAAGCTGACAAAATCACCAGAAAGAAAAAAAACATCATACGCACGGCACAGCAATGGTGTTTTTCAGACAACCACAGCAATAACAGTCTATGGTAGAAAAAAAACGCTACATTTTTCTTAAAAAAAAAAAAAAAAACACACCCTCGTTTTTCAAAGATTTAAAGGCAGAAGGAAGCCAGCCCTAGTATTTTTGTATTGCACATTATAAGGCTATGTTCACACTACGTATATGTACGGCTGTTGTTGCCATCGGCGCCTGTGAACATTGCCTGTTTCTTAATGGGATCCCGGCCGGAGTGTATACACATCGTTTATAGTGATGAGCGAATACTGTTCGATCGAATAGTGAGATATTCGAATATTCAATATTCGTACGAATATCCTGCGAATATTCGACAAATAGTGGATAAGCGTTCAAATCCCCCAGCTTCCGGTTTTACCATCCAAATGGTCAAATAGATGTTTTTCACTAATCGAATACTTGTTCTCATAGACTTTAATGGAATCGAATATTCGAATATTCGCGGCATATTCGTACGACTATCGAATATTCGAATATCTCACTATTCGCTCATCACTAATCGTTTATGCTCCGGCCAGGATCCGTGCGGCACCGCAAATAACTGACATGAATTGCGGCCGTAGGAAACCCTGTCAGTTCACACACTGCTTTAGTGTCAGTTCGCTTCACTGTGTGCTATGGGAAGCTCTGATGCGGGCGTGCGCTGATGCACCCGCATCAGAGCTCTGCGGCCGAAAGATTATCCAGCCGGTACTTAAGTTTGCGGAACGGCCGGTCTCTTACTGTGTGTGAACATAGCCTAAGGGTGCGTTTACACAGAGAGATTTATCTGACAGATTTTTTAAGCCAAAACCAGGAACAGACTATAAACAGGGAACAGGTCATAAAGGAGAGACTGAGATTTCTCCTCCTCTCAAATCCATTCCTGGCTTTGGCTTCCAAAATCTGTCAGATAAATCTTTCTGTGTAAACGCACCATAAAGCTATGTTCATCCAATGTCAAAAAAAGAGAAAAGGCGTCCACTTTTTCTATTTAAAAAGACGTCCGTTATTGCCACGATTTAACTGACTGCAATGCATTGAAGTCAATAGAATGATGGACGTCCAATGCACACAGTGTATAAAATGACAGGCGTTGTCTGCACGGACATCAAAATAATGATCATGTCAGTTATTCGCGGACGTCTGTTGCAAACAGCGGACGTTATTTTTTGTTGTTGTTCACACACAGTTTTTCTTTTTTCACCGTCCTTTCTCTGTTTTTACTCTTAATTTCAATGGGTTTTTCAATTAAAGACACACCCAAAGGCCGCAACAGCTGTTATGGCACTGACGGGCGGCCAATCCTTAAAATAATGGACATCCTTTTGGACTCAAAATGATGGACATCATTTTAAAAATTATAAACCGATAAGAAAAAACTTTGTGGGAACATAGCCTATTAATTCTTTAGTAACCAAAAAAAGTTTTTTTTTTTTAATTTTTTTATTGTCTTCCCCCCTCGCCTTCTAATAGCCACCTTTTATTTTTCCATCTACTGAGCCATATGACTGCTTGCATTTCGCTGAACCAATTGTACTTTGTAATGACACCCTTCATTTTATCATAAAATGTACTGGGAAAGTGAAATCGAAAAAGAAACGCAATCCTGCAACTTCCAGCCATGAATAGGCTGTGTTTTAAAAACAGTAATCTTGTGTTAAATTGAAGACTATTCAGCAATTTTTATAGGATTTTGAGGTCATGTCAATGTATTTCAGACCGCAGACTGAAAAATCTACAATTTAAAAGGGAGTTAATAACAAAAGTTTCTTGTGTCACGCCAGAGGATAATGTTCTGGCTTTTTGAATAGTGTTACGTGAACCATCTGAATTTTAGTAAAGTTAGGATTGGCACAAACACAGTCCTTAAACAGTTTGTTTAACCTGCTTACATGTAGTAAGATAGATATGCTTTATGCATCCCTAGCTTACTGTAGTAGGTTCCCCAAACTAGGAACACTGCATCTCACCTTTCACCCCGCACTACACAGCAAGCTAACACTGCTATACACAGCATCAGCTTGCAGCCGACTGCCATAGGGGTTTCCTGGAAAACCCTGTTTTTGGCACACTCTGCTTGGGTGTGTGTTTTTTTCACAGTTATTTATGGAAAATAGAAATGACGTCACCCTTGGTAAGTAGTAAGGGTACATCATTTTGGCTGTTGCCAGACTAATAATACCAGCCTGTTACCACTTAATCCCAGGCCATAATTTTTTTGTTGCTCCTAATATACTGCTCAATTATCATGCAGCCCTTGCAATAAGTGACTCTGTACCCACAATCTGACCCCCCCCCCCCCCAAACCACTTGTACCTTCTGATAGCTGCTTTTAATCCGAGATCTGTCCTGGGGTCCGTTCGGCAGGTGATGCAATTATTGTTTTAAAAACTACTTTTAATCGCAGCGCTGTGTCTAACGGCCGGGGCTTACATTAGTATATGCATTAGGCTGGCACCACCTTTCTGTCCTTCCTCCACTTCCTCCTCATGATTAGGAATGCTCCAGGCAGATTGCTTCCTATTCCTCTTCTGTGTGCATATTGAACATGGGCTGGATCGTTAAGACACCTGTGCAAAGCTCAAACAGCAGTAAATGTTCCTGGATCTTTCCTAATGATGAGGAGGGGGGGGGGAGGAAGGACGGAGAGGTGGTGCCAGCCTAATGCATATACTAATGTAAGCCCTGGCCGTTAGACACAGCGCTGTAGGATTAAAAGTTGTTTTTAGGACAATAAATGCATCACTTGCCGAACGGACCCCAGAACAGATCTTGGATTAAAAGCAGCTATCTGAAGGTACAAGCGGTTTGGGGGGTCGGATTGTGGGTACAGAGTCGCTTTAAAGGTTTAAAATGATAAAGATATACTTACCTGTCCACTTTCCTCCAGTGTCCTCCAGCCTTTTCTTTGCGATCCCCCAGTCACCACAGCTACAGCTCACACTTCTGGTCCAATCACTGGCTGAAATGGGACAGCGTCGCATCCAGTGATTGCCTGAGTGGCCTGTCACTTCAGAGACGAGTTAGGAAGGACTGGGGGCAGCTAGTGAATCACAGAAACAAGGCTGGAGGACACTGGGGAACATTGGCAGGTAAGTATATGACTATCATTTTCTGGTGGCTGATGATTTTTAAACATGTTGAAAGGCAACGATCAGCCAATGATTGTTTCCTCAGCTGATTGTTTTCTTTTATGCTGCGTTTACACTGAACGATTATCGTATAAATTTTCACAATAACAATCGCATTTGAGCGATGATCATTCCGTGTAAACACAGCAAACGATCAAGCGACGAGCGAAAAATCATTCATTGGGATCTTTCAACATGTTCTCAAATGGTCGTAGGTCCTTCGCTAAAAATTCGCAGATCGCTTTGTGTAAACAGTCTTTCAAAGATTCACCCTATGTGTGAGATGGGCTTAAGCGATCTTAAAAACAATTGCAATAACGATTTTTCTAACGATTTATTCGTCTAAATTCTGATTCTTATAAAAAAACAAATGCGGATTAGCTGCGGATTTCTTGTGCGAGACTCCCGGGGGATCCGCCCGTGTGAATTTACCCTTAAAGTGTCACTGTCGTGAATTTTTTTTTGCAGAAATCAATAGTCCAGGCGATTTTAAGAAACTTTGTAATTGGGTTTATTATCCGAAAAATGCATTTTTATCATGAAAAAGCAGTTTGAAGCTCTCCCCCCTGTCTTCATTGTTCTCCTATGGAGAGAGCTAAAGAAAAGACCAAAACAGGACAACAAAGAGTTAATCTACAAATCCCTCACCCGTTATCTGTTCTGACCATCACCAGTGACCTGTCTGAGCTCGGATTACAGCTGTCACCCAGCTCCGTGCCTGTAATCCTCTGTTATCTGCTTTCTGCTGCTGGCTAACTCCCTCCTTCCTCCTCCCCCCTCCCCTCTCCCTAGAACAGACAGGGTACGTCTCCTGCAACAAGTCACAATTTTCAGATTTTTCAGAGTGGATGAAAAAGAGGAAGGAGGGGGGGGGGGGCTGGGAAAAGGCTTTTTACATGCAGATAATGGCAGATTTGGCTAATAAACCCAATTACAAAGTTTCTTAAAATCGCCTGGACTATTGATTTCTGCAAAAAAAAAAAATACGACAGTGACTCTTTAAGGTGAATGTATCACTTTAAGATCTTTACATCAATAGACTGGCGCTGGCACAGGGATGCTGGCGCCGCAGTCCTTTTTTTGAGCCTCTGCTAGGTTCCCATGCGTGGTGCCAGTCTATCTCCAGTCATCAGTCCGGCCTAAAGCACTGGAGGCAGGTTGGCCCGCCCCCAGTGTGATGAAACCCCTCCCCTCTGTCACGTGGCTCTGTTGATTCTCATGGAGTCCCATCACAGAGGGGAGGGCAGAACATCACACTGGGTACGGTCGGGCCTGCCTCCAGTGCTTCAGACCGGGCCGGTGACCAGAATTAGACCGGCACTGTTAACCGGGCCTGGCTTAAAAAGAGGACCGCAGCTCCGGCATCCCGATCTATTGAATGCGCCTTAAGAAAAACTTTATTGAAATAAAACCTCACCCAAAATCTACTTATAAATCCTTGTATTGAGGTAAAACATTCTTTTTCTATCTTCATTTATTGAGTGGAAGTAGTCTGGTCTTTTTTTGTAAGACAAAAAAAAAGAGAAAAACAAAATACAAACTAGGTGATTAAGGTGGGGGTTCAACTGCTGGGAACCCCAACCAATCACCTACATACAAGTGGCTCTCCACCTGTTGCAAAACTACTTATACTGTACTTGCAGCTTTAAATTCTAATAAAGTATTCTTCATAAATGGCAATTTTAATATATATATATATATATATATATATATTTTTGCCTTTGTTTTAATTTACTATAAAAGTATACATAATATAGAGAAAAGGCATCGGCTACTTGTATTCAGTCCAGTCTATATCCTCCAGCAGGAGTGAATAGGAGACAACACTGGTCCAGTCTCCAGGTCAGCAACAGGAATGCTAAAAACAAGAACATTGATCTCCAGCCCCATAGAATGCAGATGAGTTACAATCCATTTCCTTTATACGAAATCTTTAAAAACAACATGTTTCATACCACTATAGTATGTGTCTGACAAGTTTCAAGCCTACTTGGGCTTTTAATCATAGTTAAGAGCCCTGGCCGGCTGGGAACACATCAGACACATACTATAGTGGTATTAAACATGTGTTTCTTAGGAGATTTAGTATAAAGGAAACTCATTGTAACTCATCTGCATTCTATGGGGCTGGAGATCAATATTCTTGTTTTTAGCATTTCTGTTGCTGACCTGGAGACTAGACCAGTTGTGCATTCTGTTGTGTTTGTTTTGATCACTTCTTTGACACCCGTGTGCCCTGTTGGATTGCTATAGGGCACTTAGGTATGTCTGGTAGGCTAGAACCAAGTGATGCACCCGACAAGTAAAGCAGCAAAGACAACTATTGACTATTGTTTCTTATTCAACTTTCCCTGGATGCCACATCTTTGCAGTTCTCTGGAATCCTCTGTCTGAATATCCGGCAAATCTCTGGTAAGAAGAAGTCCGTCCTTTTCCAAAAGTCGTCAGGAGTAGGGGGGGGGGAATTGATTTCTAGTAATAACTTACCTCTCCCCATGGACCTGGGGGACTGATGGACTGACTGCTCAGCCAATCAGTGACTGGAGAGGCGTTCCACGTCCCACCCCAGTCACTGACTAGCTGAGCGTCAAGTCCATCAGCCGGGTCGTGACATGGACACCCCGAAGATCCTGGAGCTTGCTCATCGTGGGGACAGGAATAGGTAAGTTGTTACTTGGAATCCATTTCCCCCCTTCCCCTGCAGGCTTCAGGCTTTTAGAAAACGCCAAACTTCTCCTTTAATGGAGACTTCAGAAGAGAAGGACTTAAGGGCAGTGATTTCAGACAGCTTAAAGGAGAAGTCCGGCAACACTTATTACGGGAAATGCTTATAAAGTGCTTTTTCCCTGCACTTACTACTGCATCAAGGCTTCACTTCCTGGATAAAATGGTGATGTCACTTCCTGCATAACATGGTGATGTCACAACCCGACTCCCAGAGCTGTGCGGGCTGTGGCTGCTGGAGAGAATGATGTCAGAGGGATGCTCAGTGTCCCTCCAGTGCCCTGTGCCCCTCAGTGTCCTCCTGCCATCATCTTCTCCAGCAGCCACAGCCCGCACAGCTCTGGGAGTCGGGTCGTGACATCACCATTTTATCCAGGAAGTGACATCACCATATTATCCAGGAAGTGACATCACCATGTTATCCAGGAAGTAAATCCTTGATGCAGTATTAAGTGCAGGGAAAAACGCACATTATAAGCATTTCCCGCTGCAACTGTATATTGGCGATTTGTATAACTTTTGGGGGGCAATACAATACTTTCATAAAAATTTTCGCCGGACTTCTCCTTTAAGAATGATCTATTGGTGTGGCAACGGGGAGGGGAAAGCTTATGGAATGCTGGGCTGTATATATAATAGTATTATGCTGGGCTGTATATATATATATATATATATATATACTGTGTGTGTGTGTGTGTTTGTGTATATATATATATATATATATATATATATATATATATATATATATATATATATATATATTGTAGAAATCTTCCCGTGGGATGGTGTGTTTGGACACAGTTCACAGCAGACTTGAACTTGTAAAATAACAGCTTGGCGTTTATTTGCAGCATAAACAGTCCATCAAACAAAACACAGCAGCACCGTGCTTTAACCCCTAGACGACCCTGGACGTAGGGTTACATCATGGAAGTCTGTCCCCAGACGACCCATGACGTAACCTTACGTCCTGGGTGTTTTTCCCGCTATGAAGCGGAGCGCGCTTCATAGCAGGTGGGGGCCGGCTGCAATCAGCAGCCGGGACCTCACCGGTAATGACACGCTGCAGCGATCGCGCTGCCGCGTGTCATTAACCCCTTAAACGCTGCGATCGGCTGTCACTTACCGATCGGGACCCCCGCAGTGTGACTGCGGGGGTCCCGATCGTTGAAACGGACTGCCGGAGGTCTCTTACCTGCCTCCGTGCGGTCCGATCGGCGATCTGCTGCACTAAGCCTGCACAGTCAGGCTCAATGAGCAGATCGCCGATAACACTGATCAATGCTATAGCATTCATCAGTGTAGAAATCAAAGTAATGTATGTAGAAGTCCCCCAAAGGGACTTCAAAAGTGTAAAAAAAAAAAATTTCAAATCACTAACACACTACCCCAAAGCCCCTCCCCCAATAAAAGTCTAAATCACCCCCCTTTCCCATTATATAAATAAAACATATAAAAATGAATAAATAGATAAACATATAATATACCGTAGCGTGCGTAATTGTCCGATCTATTAAAATATAACAAGCGTCATTGCGACCGGTAAACGGCGTACACGAAAAGAGGGGAAAAAGTGCGCAGATTACCGATTTTATGTTACATTATATATTAAAAAAAATCAATAAAAAGTGATCAAAACGTCCGATCTTCACAAATATGGTCTTAATAAAAACTAGAGATCATGGCGGAAAAAAATGACACCCCATACAGCCCTGTAGGTGAAAAAATAAAACCGTTATAAGCGTCACAATAGGCCCATTTTATTAATATTTAATTGCCAAAAAAAAGGATTTCATAAAAAATATATATATAACATTAGAGAATCTGTGTAACCTGTATATGGTTGTGTTCGGACTGACCTATAGAATAATAGTATCATGTCGCTGTTACCATATAGTACATTACGTAGACACAGGAACCCCCCAAACGTTACCATATTGCATTCTTTCTTACGATTTCACCAATTTATATCTTCATAAATAATATATTTGGAATTCCATCATACATGTTATGGTAAAATGAATGACGCCATTACAAAGTACAACTATTCCTGTAAAAAACAAGCACTAACATGGCCCTGTAGATAGAAAACTGAGAGTGCTAGAGCTCTTAGAAGGGGAGGAGGGAAAAACGAAAGCACTAAGATCAAAATTTGCGCGGTCCACTGGGTCATTTTGAGCCTGGTCCTCAAAGGGTTAAGAATAAAACAAACAAAAAGGTCTTGCCCGTCTGGGCGCTTACTAACAGGTCTTCTCACCTATCTGACACTATAACACAGCGTCTTTCGCCTGGATACCGCAGGGTGTATATTTGCTCCAGCCGTGGCTGCATTCGCAGCTTCCACCAAACACACTGGCTGAGAGCGACCACCTGCAGCTCTGCAGAGCTTTTACCTTTTCCAGGCTCATCAAATCACACCTGATCACAAGACCCAAACTGGATCGGGGGGAGGGAATGGCAAGTCCCACTACCAAAACCTACCTGCCATTCCATGTAAATCCAGGCCCGGTAAAAATAAATAATAACTCAGCAGCATAACACTGCTGAGCAACAGATCCATCCTGGACTTACCACCTCACACTATGCATCAGCCTAGGTGAGATGTACTTCCCCTCGAACACATCTCCAGTGACATGTCTACAATATATATATATATATATATATATATATATATATATATATATATACAGTGGTATGTATTAGGGATAGTCCGGACCTGCCGAGGTTCGGGTTCGTACGAACCCGGACTCTCGCTAATCATTCCCGCTGTCTTAAACCTCCGTGCAGAGGGTGGATACAGCGGGAGGACCTCCCGGAAAACCGGGATACAGCCACAGCCATAGGCTGTATCCCAGTTTTCCAGGCGGTCTTCCCGCTTTATTTACCCTCTCCATGGAGGTTTAAGACAGCGGGAATCATTAGCGAGAGTCCAGGTTCGTACCTCGGCAGGTTCGGACCATCCCTAGTATATATAGGACCATCCTTAATATATATATATATATATATATATATATATATATATATACATACAGTGGTACCTTGGTTTAAGAGTAACTTGGTTTAAGAGCGTTTTGGTTTAAGAGCTCACAGTTTTTCAAAATTGTGACTTGGTTTAAGAGCATTGTTTTGGTTTAAGAGCTCTCTGTACTGGGTGGAAGGACAAGTTGGGGAGGGACATGGTCTGCATAGCGGGGTCTACAGCTCTGTACTCTGACCCAGGAAATCTCCCTCACCTTCCAAATCATAGCAGATACACTAGTCCCTTCATTGCTGTAACCCCTCTCTCCCCAGACACAGAGTGCTGCATGTATGTGCCCACATATGTCCTGCTCATTCCTTCCTGCTCCCCGGGGTCTCTGTCATTCCTGATTGGTCCACCCCTTCTCCATTGCTGTCATGTGACCACACAGACCTCTGACAGCAGCCCTGCTTCTCTATTCTAGCCTGTTGTACTACGCTACTGTACTACCCTATCTGCAGCCCCATCCTGTACATACAAACTGCTGGGGTTATGCAGTTACTATACATTATACACCACATGCTGATTGCTATACTGTACAGTAACTTATTATATCACATATTCAGCTGCTTATAAATGTTTGTTTCATTTGTTTTACATGTTATTCAGAATATAAAATTATTATTTTTGCTGTGTGGAACCAATTGTTTGCATTTCTATGATTTCTTATTGAAAAATTAGCTTTGGTTTAAAGGGGTTATCCAGCGCTACAAAAACATGGCCACTTTCCCCCTACTGTTGTCTCCAGTTTGGGTGAGGTTTTGAAACTCAGTTCCATTAAAGTAAATGGAGCTTAATTGCAAACCGCACCTGAACTGGAGACAAGAGAGGGGGAAAAGTGGCCATGTTTTTGTAGCGCTGGATAACCCCTTTAAGAGTGGATTTGGATTACAAGTACGGTCCCAGAACGAATTAATCCAAGGCACCACTGTATAATGGTATGCTGGACTCTATATACTGTATATAATGGTATGCTGGGCTGTATAATGGTATACTGGGCTTTATATATAATGGTATGCTGGGCTGTATGTATAATGGTATGCTGGGCTTTATATATAATGGTATGCTGGGCTGTATATATATAATGGTATGCTGGGCTGTATATATATATATATATATATATATAATGGTATGCTCGGTTGTACACTACCGTTCAAAAGTTTGGGGTCACGCAAACAATTTTGTGTTTTCCATGAAAAGTCACACTTATTCACCACCATACGTTGTGAAATGAATAGAAAAGACATCAAGACATTGACAAGGTTAGAAATAATGATTTGTATGTGAAATAACATTGTTTTTACATCAAACTTTTCTTTCGTCAAAGAATCTTCCTTTTGCAGCAATTCCAGCATTGCACACCTTTGGCATTCTAGCTATTAATCTGTTGAGGTAAGCTGGAGAAACTGCACCCCACTCTTCTAGAAGCAGCTCCCACAAGTTGGATTGGTTGGATGGGCACTTCTGGCGTACCATACGGTCAAGCTGCTCCCACAACAGGTCAGTGGGGTTCAGATCTGGTGACTGCGCTGGCCACTCCATTACCTATGATAGAATACCAGCTGCCTGCTTCTGCTGTAAATAGTTCTTGCACAATTTGGAGGTGTGTTTAGGGTCATTGTCCTGTTGTAGGATGAAATTGGCTCCAATCAAGCGCTGTCCACTGGGTATGGCATGGCGGTGCAGAGTGATAGCCTTCCTTATTCAGAATCCCTTTTACCCTGTACAAATCTCCCACCTTACCAGCACCAAAGCAATTCCAGACCATCACATTACCTCCACCATGCTTAACAGATGGCGTCAGGCATTCTTCCAGCATCTTTTCATTTGTTCTGCGTCTCACAAACGTTCTTCTTTGTGATCCAAACACCTCAAACTTGGATTCATCCGTCCACAACACTTTTTTCCAGTCTTCCTCTGTCCAATGTCTGTGTTCTTTTGCCCATCTTAATCTTTTTCTTTTATTGGCCAGTCTTAGATATGGCTTTTTCTTTGCCACTCTGCTCTGAAGCCCAAAATCCCGCAGCCGCCTATTCACTGTAGATGTTGACACTGGTGTTTTGCGGGTACTATTTAATGAAGATGCCAGTTGGGGACCTGTGAGGCGTCTGTTTCTCAAACTAGAGACTCTAATGTGCTTATCTTCTTGCTTAGTTGTGCAACGCGGCCTCCCACTTCTTTTTCTACTCTGGTTAGAGCCTGTTTGTGCTGTCCTCTGAAGGGAGTAGTACACACCGTTGTAGGAAATCTTCAATTTCTTAGCAATTTCTTGCATGGAATAGCCTTCATTTCTAAGAACAAGAATAGAATGTCGAGTTTCAGATGAAAGTTCTCTTTTTCTGGCCATTTTGAACGTTTAATTAACCCCACAAATGTGAAGCTCCAGAAACACAATCTGCTCAAAGGAAGGTCAGTTTTGTAGCTTCTGTAAGGAGCTAGACTGTTTTCAGATGTATGAACATGATTGCACAAGGGTTTTCTAATCATCAATTAGCCTTCTCAGCCAATGAGCAAACACATTGTACCATTAGAACACTGGAGTGATGGAAATGGGCCTCTATACACCTATGTAGATATTGCACCAAAAACCAGACATTTGCAGCTAGAATAGTCATTTACCACATTAGCAATGTATAGAGTGTATTTGTTTAAAGTTAGGACTAGTTTAAAGTTATCTTCATTGAAAAGTACTTTTCCTTCAAAAATAAGGACATTTTGAACGGTAGACTTTTGAACGGTAGTGTATATATATATATATATATATATATATATATATATATATATATATATATATATATATAATGGTATGCTCGGCTGTATATATAATGGTATGCTGGGCTGTATGTATATATAAAGGTATGCTGGGCAATATATATAAAGGTATCCTGGGCTGTATATATAATGGTATGCTGGGCTGTAAATATAATGGTATGCTGGGCTGTATATATATATATATATATATATATATAATGGTATGCTGGGGTGTATAGCTAGAGGTATAACCAGTAGGAAGAGGGAGATTGTGATCCCGCTGTATAGAGCTCTAGTGACATCACATCTGGAATACTGTGACCAGGTCTGGAGACCTCACATACAAAAAGATATTGATAAAATAGAACAGGTCCAAAGATGGCTACAAATATGATGGAGAATGTGATGCATAAAACATATAAGTAAAACTTAAGGATTTAAATCTGTATAATCTGCAGGAAAGAAGGGAAAGCATGAGTTGATATGATTTTGATTTAATTTTTTTTCAATGGAGTACCCCTTTAAAGAAACAAATCTGTACAGTATTGTATTGGTTAGTTGGCAGGGGAATATCAGAAAAAACACAACAGCCCTTTTTCTTTCAACAATTGATTTTTAGGCCTTGTTGAAGCTGATGAAGTCTCAGCCAAGGTGACAGACCCCCCCAAAAGGCTGTGCCCCTGTCTACGCTCACACTGCAGTAAACAAATGATGATTAGGGCCACAATATGGACATACGTACGCCCAGGACTAATAATGATTTTTATTATTATTTTATTATTATTATTATTATTATTATTATTATTATTTATTAGCGCCAACATATTCTGTGATGCCTACCCATTACTTCAATCTGCCCCTGTCCCCATTGGGACTCACAAATTCTCATAAATTCTACATTGATCTATCAGCCTATAGTTTTTTACCAGAGCTTTGTCTTAAAATATTTAGAAATAACCCTTGTAGGAATCTGTTGTTTTTTATTAGGACCTTGTTTATATTCTTATTTTTCTTTGTAGTTGCTTCATTCATCTTGTAAAAGTCTTCTGACTATAATTTATTGGCCCTAAGGACCACCGGGCACAGTAATACCGCTACCTTGAATGTGGTGTCTGTAGATATTGATAAGATTGTATTAATAAGCTGACTGGGTTATTTTATGGGCATCCCAGTAAAATCTTACATCATCGATATAGAAACGTGATACAATCTAATACGTTGTTTAAACGTATACGAACAATTCCTTTGGGTTCAGTAGTCACAATTAGTCTAAGGCTTAGTTCACACAATGTAAATTTTCAATAAATAACATCCGTTGCAACACCAGCTGCTATTTATTGAAAATTAAAATAACATTGTGTCCTATGGAATCCTGGCCGGAGTGTATATACCTCGGCCAGGATCCCATGCGGCCGCATAGAAAACTGAGAGTGCAGACAATGTAAAGTTCGGCTCAGGCCACACTTTACATTGTCTGCTAGAACTGAAGTTCATCTGGCCGGCACTTCACTGACAGTGGCTGTGTCACAGACTGGCCGCTGTCATACCTTGTGTGAACCTGGCCTAAGTTTTATCGTTAGGCCTCATTGACACGTCAGTGATTTTTAAAGTCCGCAGATATTTCCGCTATATTTACTTCATGATCCACAACTGCATCCGTATCTGCAAAAAGTGTGCAGTGCTAGTTTTGATTTGTGTTTTTGACGAACGAGAAAACATCCGTGACGTCCGTGAAAAACAAGGATCCCGTAGACTGTGCTATAGATCCCTTAGAAAATCTAGCTGTAATCTTGATCCACACTAGGTCATGTCCTATTTTATTTGCAGAATGAATTGTGTGAACAGTGCAATAGAAATCAATGGGCACTAAGTTGGTCTGTGATTGTGGATCAAGGAACGTGTGAATAAGGTATTAGGGGGTCATTTACTAAGATGCGTCCCTAGCGTACACCATGGAAAGGGGGCAGATCTACCCCTTTTCTGTCGCGTACGCCACCCGAGGGACAGGCAGGGCGTAGATGCAGCAAGGCAGGGAAGGCAAGGCATGGCCTCCTCCTGCTCTAGAATTATCATACTTGCAGGCGCAAATCTTAATACAAATTTTCACATTCTGGAAGCAGGTGTAAATTTGTAGCACAATGCCTGCACAGGGCCGGCTTTCCTAAAAGTAAATTTGGCCGGGGACGGGTACGAGTACACCAGTCTTAATAGATGTCCCCCTATGTGTCAACCGTGTTTCCCCTAAAATAAGACAGTGTCTTACAAGCACAAGTGACAGCCGCGGAAGAAAACATCAGGGTTGGCGGCAGGTGACGGTCTTCATGTCCTGCATACAGCTGCTCAGCAACGGACGGTGAAGGTAGGGCAGCAAGCTAAAAAGAATCACAGCTGCATGCCCTGGTGTTCTGTTCGGCAGGCATGCTTCCAAACAAAAACTTTGCTAAAACTTACTTTCGGGGGAGGCCTAATTTTTAGCCATTCAGCCAAACCAAGGTGTTTTTTTTTTTATATTATTGGGTTATTACTTGGTTATTGTTTGGATTTCATCTAGTCAGATTAAAGCTTATTTTTATAATTCTGTATGGCAACCAAGTGTTGGGTTAGGTGGAGGCCATATGTTTGCAGCAGAGTACAGGTTGCATTCAGGCCCATTATAAGCCATATCCTGCAATTACTCAATCCTCGCACATACATTAGCCACAAAGCCTTGCACACACATGTTTATTAACATACAATCCATTCCCTTCTTCCCCTCCTGGGATTATTCCGATATAAATTGTGTCTTTACTACAGTTTACTTAAGTCTGAGTGCTTTGCAATTAAAGCAATAAAATGTTTATGCAGGAATAAATCTGTTTTAATGAAACTTTCTCCCCGTCAGGTTTTTAAATCAAACCTTGAATTTGCAATTAGAATATACATTTCCTGTCTCACTCTCCAGCTGTTACTGTCACAGATCCCAGAAACGATACCAAGCTAATCCCTGCAGGCTCGAGAAGCCAGGGAGCTAGGAAAGTATTGCTGGGCTAAATGGAGATGGTGGGGACAAGACCTTGAATGGCAGAAACTCATCTACTGGGACACAATTAGAAGTATCCTAAAATGTAGATGGAATGACTGACTTTAACGCACGTCTACGGTCTATTTTAATGGCTGGAACACCGAGTACATTTCGATCTATTCCAACAGGAATATAGTTACAAATCGACTGAAAACAGGCCCCTGCATATTTAATAAAAAAAAATTTAAAAAAAATTTAAAATTCTGAGCAGCTACACAGTAGATCACAATCCAAGCTGGGAAGTTAAATTTAGATGGTTGTAAAATTCAAGAAGTTAAATGAAATATAGAACCCAATTATGCATAAGGATAGTGTTTACCTGTGCTCAAAAAAATAACAATTACATTAAAAAAAACTTATAAATTTACCATCGATGTCTTTGAATGTCAAGCACATATAACTCCGCAACTTGACCTCAGGATAACCCTTCCAGCATTACAAAGAAGCTACAAAGTTGCAGATAAAGACAGCCAGGGACTTGGCAGTCTCAGAAGGAAGGGGGAAGGAGTGTAGATGGAGAGAAAAGCTCACACACAGATTTTTGTGTCTTCAGCAGAAAGAATTTGGATCTATTCCAACAGGAATATAGTTACGAATAGACTGAAAACAGGCCCCTGCATATTTAATAAAAAATAAAAAGTTCCAAGCAGCTACACAGTAGATCACAATCCAAGCTGGGAAGTTAAATTCAGATGGTTGTAAAACTCAAGAAGTCAAATAAAATATAAAACCCAAGTATACATAAGGATAGTGTTTACCTGTGTTAAATAAAAAATAACAATTTAAAAAAAAGCTTGCAAATTAACCATCGGTGTCTTTGACCTCAACTTGACCTCAGGATAACCCTCCCAGCATTACAAAGAAGCTACAAAGTTGCAGATAAAGGCAGCCAGGGACTTGTTTACATCAGCCATCTCAGAAGGGACAAGGCGGAGATGGAGAGAAAAGCTCACACACAGATTTTTGTGTCTTTAGCAGAAAGCATTTCGATTAACAGTATTCCAACAGGAATATAGTTACAAATCAAACAAAAACAGGCCCCTGCATATTTAATTAAAAAAAATAAAAACAAAATTCCAAGCAGCTACACAATAGATCACAATCCAAGCTGGGAAGTTAAAGAAGCAGTTCAGAAAATTTTTGCATTCACTCACCAGCGATGATCGGTGTCCCGCAGCACAGTCGCCCTGGTGCTGCGGCGCCGTTCAAATCCTGTGCGCATTCACGTCATCGATCCTGTGACCCCTCTTATGTCTCCTGTCGATTAAAGGCCGAAAGTCACACTATCCCATAGAGAATGCATTGGAGAGCGTGACTTTCGGCCTTCAATCGATAGGAAACAAAAGAGGGGTCTGCAAGGAACAATTGCTGGTGAGTATGCGCAGGGGTGGGGGGGGTTCAAATAAAAAAAATAAAAAATGTTAACTACTGCTTACATTTCAGATTATTGCAAAATACAAGAATTTAAATAAAATATAGAACAGGTATACAGAAGCATAGAGTTTACCTGTGCTTTTCTAGTTTTTAAAATACAGATTAAAAGAAAAAAAAAGCTTATAAATTTACCATCGTCGTCTTTGAACGTCAAAGCGGTCCACATAGAACTCCGCGGGGCCATTTTATAATGACATTGTGGAAGTTTGCAGCTGGATGGGAAATAGGCAGCCGCAGGAGGGGAGAATCCGCTATCCGACACAGCTGGACGTCCAGCATAGAGGGCAGGCGTGTGCTTTATTACTGCCTTTGGTTTCTAGATTGCTTAATGAGTGTTGTGTACAGAATACAATACTAATCCAAGAACAATACCTGCCGCATCAGTCCTGGAGACGATGTGATAAATCACCGTATTAATGGCTAGAATGGCTTAATCTTAACAAACCTAAATCAACTCTAATTTTTTCTCTCCCCTTGGAACTACGGCTGACATCGTTTTTTTGGTCCCAAGCAACCAAACCTTTAGCGAGAAATAACGTTGTAAAAATAACGTTGTATATGTATAGCCCCACGGTAAAAGTAATTGGGGCCATTTCCATAGAAGAGCTTCACTGCAATCCTTACGTCCTGTTTTTCAGCCATTGGGAATGTATGTCACAGTAGTGGTGTTGGGTCTCAGGTGCGGCAAAGACAGCAGTCTACTCTTTTTTCTCTTCCCTTGACACCACCCCCTGTGCAATGATTTTGGCATGTGTTAAATAGTACGTTTCCAGCCATCTGCTCTTGTATCAAATGAGCGCTCCTTTGGCTAGGTGGCTGGTGGCACGGTTATTTGTTTCAATAAATGGGTTCTGGGGCCTTGTGTGAGTTGACGATGTTGGCTCAGCCAAGGTGAAACATCCCAAAATCATGTTTTTTTATTTTACAAATTTTCTAAGAAAGCAATGCTCCCTCTCTATTGTCTTAGTGAAGGAAACAAGGTTTTTTTTTGTATCTGCTAGGGAGAAGCTTAGCATCAGTATCAACTTCTGCAGGAAGTGGTAGGAGAGGTTTTCTGTGGGGATTTACTACTGCACTGGACAGTTCCTGACACGGACAGAGGTGGCAGCAGAGAGCACTGTGTCAGACTGAAAAGAATATACCACTTCCTGCAGGATTTACAGCAGCTGGTAAGTACAGGAAGATGAGATTTTTTAATAGGAGTAAATTACAAATGGCACTTGCTGGGACCAGCTGATTTGAAAAATTAAACATTAACAATATAGATGAATAGAAAGTAAAATAAATAAATAAATAAATATTTATCACCTATTTTCTTAAAGTGACTTCCTTTTTGCATTCTGACATCTCTACACAGGTGTAAAGGGTAAATTTAGCAGTTTTCATACCTTATTTTATATCATACGTCATGGTGCTTGTTCAAGTAAAAAGTCATCTTTTATCAACTGCAAATTGTGTTAAGTGGGCGGGGCCTCACGGCATTAGTGCCACTTAACCCCGCCCACAATGCCACAGTTGGCCCCGCCCCCTCGCTGGCCATTGGAACAGGTTGGCCAAAAGGTCTAGACCCTACCCCCTTTACGTCAGCCTACCAATGGGTGTCAAGGGGGCGGTGCTGATGGTGCCGTTGTTGGGGCTAAGTGGCGCTAATGTCACGAGGCCACGCCCACTTAATACAATCTGCAGTTGATAAAAGGACACTTTTTACTTGAACAAGCACCATGACGTATAATATGAAATAAGGTATGAGAAACGCCAAATTTACCCTTTACACCTGTGTCGAGATGTCAGAATGCAGAAAGAGGGTGACAGTGTACCTTTAAGTTTATAAATTCTTACAAATGTATTTATTTTCTGGATTTTTTTCTATATTTATTTTTATAGGTGAATAATGGTTATACAGTGGTGCCTTGGATTACGAGCATAATTCGTTCCGGGGCTGTGCTTGTAATCCAAATCCACTCTTAAACCAAAGCACATTTTCCCATAAGAAATCACTGATATGCAGACAATTGGTTCCACACCCCAAAAATAATGATTTATTATTCTGAATAACATGTAAAACAAATGAAACAAACATTCAGAAACAGCAGAATATGTGATATTATAAAGTACAGTACAGTAATGGAGAGGATGGGAAACACAAGGGCGGACAGAGACTGCAGGGGGCATGAAGGAATGAGCAGGGTATATGTGAGCACAGTATAGCAGCACTCTCTGTCCGGGGAGAGAGGGGTTACAGCTATAAAAAGATTACCTCCACAGTCCTGTCCCCTGATGTAAGCCCCAGCCTGAAGTGGATCTGCCATGATTTGAAAGATGAGGGAGACTTCCTGGGTCAGAGTACAGGCTGTAGACCCCGCTATGCAGACCATGCCCCTCCCCCACTCCCCCTCCCACCCAGTACAGGGAGCTCTTAAACTTAAAGCAATGCTCTTACACCAAGTCATAATTTTGAAAAACTCTGAGCTCTTAAACCAAACTACTCTTAAACCAAGGTACCACTGTATACTAATAATTGAGATTTGAAGCCTCCATTATCGTACTGGATTCTTCCATACACATTGCATAGGTAGTTTTTAGGTAGTTGCTGGAAATGGGGATAGTTTTTGTAGGACTGGTGATACATGCCTGGTTTTATGTATATTTAAAGGGGTATTCCACTAAAACATAACTTTTGATATATTTCTTCCCATGATGAGACTAACAATTCCTTACATACTTGTTATTATCTATTCAGTCTCCTTCCCCCAGTTCTTGATCGTGTGCTGTGCTTACACGGAACGATTATTGCTCAAATGCGATCGTTATTGTGAATATTTGAACAATAATCATTCCGTGTAAACGCACCATGTGGCTTGTACTGGTTAGGTGTTATTTTATAATGATTTCTTTCTCATTAGTTCAAGTACATGACGCTATATAATAATGTTAACAAAACCTGTACAGGTGACAATCACATTTGGAGAAGAAGCCCGGGTCATGATCCAGCACTCATCCAACCCCGCCATCAGTATAATAAGATACAATGAAGCCAATTGGCAACTTGACCTCAGTAATTGTAATCCCATTCAATTTTACCATCCATGTGTTCAGTCAAAATTAATCACCATCTTGTTGCTTAACACTTGGCCTTTTTTGGTGTTTTTTGTATCCTTTGTGTAGTCAACTAAAAAAAGAAAAAAAAAAGAAAATGGAACATTGGATGTTGGCTATTTTTTTTTTCTTTTCCCCCTTTTTTAAAGGGGTGGCTCACCAAACATTTTTTTATTTCAAATCTACTGGTGCCAGAAAGTTATATAAATTTGTAATTTATTTCTATATAAAAATCTCCAGTCTACCAGTACTTATCAGCTGCTGTATGTCCTACAGGAAGTGTTTTTTTTTTCTTTCCAGCCTGACACAGCGCTCTCTGCTGCCACCTCTGTCCAAGACAGGAACTGTCCAGGTTTTCTATGGGAATTTCCTACTGCTCTGGACAGTTCCTGACATGGACAGAGGTGGCAGCAGATAGCACTGTGTCAGACTGAAAAGAAAACAACACTTCCTGCAGGACATACAGCAGCTGATACATATGGAAAAATTTTAGATTTTTAAATAGAAGCAAATTACAAATCTATAAAACTTTCTGAAACCCGTTGATTTGAAAGAAAAAGACTTTCACTGGAGTACCCCTTTAAGTACTCTCTGTATAGCTGTCATTTGGCTAGCGAATGTAAAGCCACTTCTTTTGATACTGCATCTAATTCTCTATTCTTACACCCATTGTCATCCAGTGAAGACTCTAATTGCAAATGTTTTGTGTTTCCCTAATAACGAATGAACTTTGCGTTCACATGAATGTCATCTTGGCGAGACGGGGCAATGGAGTCAAATTATCTCTTTTATGGGACGATTAATCCTGCATCTTCACATCCCGTTTTCAACCAAGACATTAAATGTTGTATTAATGTGTTCAATAAGGGTAGTTGTTATTTATTTGTTTAATTACTTTCCCTATCTATTCTAGGAACTTTGATTAAAGGGGTTCTAGAGTTTAACAACATTAATGCTTAATAAACAGAACACTCACAGTGAAAGAGGTGCCTAAGAGTTTTTGGGATGGTTGCTTAAAGGGGTTAACCAGCCAAAATATTTTTCTTTCAAATCAACTGGTTTCAGAAAGTTATATTTATTTGTAATTTACTTCTATTTAAAAATCTCAAGTCTTCACATACTTATCAGCTGCTGTATGCCCTGCAGGAAGTTGTGTTTTCTTTCCATTCTGACACAGTGCTCCCTGCTGCCACCTCTGTCCATGTCAGGAACTGTACAGAGCAGTAGAAGAAAATCCCCATAGAAAGTTTTTGCTCTGGACAGTTCCTGTCTCGGACAGAGGTGGCAGCGGAGAGCACTGTGTCAGACTGGAAAGAATACACCACTTCTTGCAGTACATACAGCAGCTGATACATAGAAGACTTGAAATTTTTAAATAGAAGTAAATTACATATCTATATAACTTTTTGAAACCAGTTGATTTGAAAGAGAACAGTTTTACCTGGATAACCCCCTTTAAAGCATGTGCACTCCTGAAAATATAGAGATTGCCCCTTAATTTTAGCAATCAGTCTCAGCACCCAAACCACCACCGATCAAAACTTATGACTTGTCAAAAGGTTTTAAAGGGGTACTCTACAGTCAGAAAGTTATATAGATTTATAATATACTTCAATTTAAAAATGTCAAGTCTTCCAGTACTTATCAGCTACTGTATGTCCTGCAGTAAGTGATATATTCTTTCCAGTCTGACACGGTGCTCTCTGCCACCACCTCTGTCCGAGACAGGAAATGTCCAAAGCTGGAGTGGTTTTCTATAGGGAACTGTTACAGCTCTGGGCAGTTACGGTCAAGGACAGAGGTGGCAGCAGAGAGCACTGTGTCAGACGGTAAAGTAAACGCCACATCCTGCAGGGCATACAGCAGCTGATACATACTGGGAGGCTTCTGGTTTTTTGATAGAAGTAATTTACAAATCTATATAACTTTCCGACACCAGTCAATTTATTAAAATAAAATAAAGAGTACACTTTTGTGAACTTTCCCCCTTTCTTCTGGAATCCCCTTTAAACCTACAATGTTTTATGTAAGGGACTGAGCCTATAAATTTTATGGTTCACAATTGCTAGGAAATTGTCAGAGAGGGGGAGCTCCATGTTGTACTAGTCGGGACCCCACATACTGTCCTTGAACTGGTGGATTCTGGCAGCGTCTGCCCTTGTCTTGTATATTTGTTATATCAGAAGCTGGAAGTTCTATTTAATTGCTACTATTATTAAAGCTTTCTGGAAAAATAAAAAAAAACTTCACAGCTCTCTTAGATCAATGTGCAGGTCCTTTGTGGAGCCTTTCCATTCAAAGCTCAGCCATTTGTGCTGCAGGCCTCTTCTTCTTCTTCATCAGGACCATGTCAGAATTGTTTGCTATATTCCAGATACAGCGGAGCGTCAGCCCACTGACTAGTCATTATTTCTACAACCCTGCTCATTCACATTACATTCCACATTTCTTTCTACTCCATTGTTATTATGAACCTTCACCTTCATCTTCAGCTGCTTGTTGTACATCACTGATATCACTCCACTGCATTGGCTGGATCAGGAAATAACTCAGGATCTAATTACCCCCTTAGATACTCTGGATAATAACAACTACTGCATCTAAGTGGTTAGGAAGAGTTTGGGGTCCATGTAACCTCCACACAAATTAGCTGTCATGGCATTCCTGCCACTGGTCTCCATCTGCATCTCCTCATGTGATGTTCCACAAGGGGTGTTACTGTTGTTCACACCCTTCGCAAGTCTGTGCTTTTTGTGGTCTTATTGCAGTCAAAGTAGTATTTAAAGATGACCGCTAGATATCGCTATATTGTGTGTTTAAGTGTGGAATCTGCACAGCTAAAGGGTCTTTATTGTGTTTGTGTACCAGAATCTGTGAACCAGTAGGATCCTTACTTTCTTCTGTCCTATCACCTCTTCTCTCTCTGCTCTTCCATTGCACTCTTTCCACCCATCCACAGCACACCTTACACGCTGGATTGGAAGTTAGTCCCTTGGGTAAAGGAGGAGTCTTACTCAGGATCCCGTGGAGGAAGGACGCAGACCAGATAGCTCTCCACAGTGGTTCTACTTGGCCCCGGCACTCTGCCAGTGGCCCGCATCGGTAGGACGCAGGACAGTGTTCCGCTTCAAATTTCTCTCTCAGAAACTATACACAGCACTATGCAGTGCTAAAGCCTCTTAGTAGAGGACCAGCCAACCCACACCATGGATTGGGAGTTACAACAGTGCAGGACAGTATCCACTACAAGAGCCAAAGAGCTCGGAACTGATTCGGGTAGAGCAAAGTTACTATAAAGTCTATGACCTCAATCTCGCAGCGAGAGTGTCAGCTAGGAAACCTAGCACTCTGCTCATCCCAGGTAACTAGGTCTGGGGCCTGTGCCACCTATTAGTACAGTGCAGCCAACGCTAGTTGTGTGAAGACTCTAGTAAGGTCAATACACAGGCACAGGTTTTTTCATTCTTCTACTTCTTCTGAAAGTATTCTTCTCTAAACTCCAACATCCCGGCTGAGCACATTACTACAACTCTACCAACTCTACTACATTCTACTCAGCACTAATCACGCAGATCTGGTGGTTCTATGTTTAAGTATTTATTAGAACTTTATCAAGTGTACCTCTCAGCTGTATTACCTGTTGCACATTTGCCAATAGTAAAACAAGTCAACATCATACTGTATAAGGAGTCTGTGATTATTCACAGTGCCCCGGTATTGCAGGTTTTTGGGTACCCCAAGGCTATGTTCACACACTGAAGAAAAATAAGGCATATTTTTGAGGCTAAAATACCCTTGTGATGTCGGATATTGTCCGGCAGTGCTCACACACAGTATAGAATAACAGCCGTAATTTATTACGACTAGTGTTGAGAGGATCTGTCAAATTGTTCAGGTCCAGCAACGTTATCCACACCCAAACGCTCTGCATTTGATCCCCCATGACTGCAGTAGTCGGATGCCAAGTTAGCAACTAACTTCTCCAGCCGCGGGGAATCAAACTCGGAGCATTCGGGTTTGGATAATGTTGCCGAACCCGAACAATTAGACAGATCCTCTCAACAATAATTACAATCGTTCAAATAATAAACATTTACTACCTGCTGGAAAAAAAAACAAGGTGGTCAAAAAACCCTATGAACCCCAAAAAGGCACCAGAAACCTAAAGCTCACCTTATAATAAACACACGCTAATAAACACACCCCTATATACTGTAGCTCCAATGAAAGATCATTTAAAAATAAAAGGTATGGCTCCAAAATACGTATTTTTACTGTGCAAAAGTAATATATAATGAAAAACTATTAATAATAACTGATTTGCATTATTATGTTAACATGTTGTGTATAATGCATGGAAAAAAATCTAAAATAAATTAAAGGGGTGGTTCACCAAAAGTGTTTTTCTTTTAAATCAACTGGTGCCAGAGATTTGTACTTTACTTCTATTAAGTCTTCCAGCACTTATCAGCTGCTGTGTGTTCTGCAGGAAATGGTGTATTCTCCCCGGTCTGACACAGCGCTCTCTGCTGCCACCTCTGTCCATGTCAGGAAGTGTCCAGAGCAGCAGCAAATCCTCGTAGAAAACCTCTCCTGCTCTTCAGAATGGAAACAATACCACTTCCTGCAGGACATACTTAAAAGTACTGGAAGACACTTAAGTTTTTAATAGAAGTAAATTACAAATCTCTGGCACTTTTTGGTTGATTTAATTGTATTTTTGTGTGTGTGTGTGTGTGTGTGTGTGTCTGTGTGTGTGTGTGTGTCAACTACCCCTTTAATTCCCAAAAAGTGAATCATGAAATTGCTGTTTTTTAAAGGTTTTCCAATAACCTATACGAACCCAAAAAATAAAATTCCCGCTGCAAAAATCGAAGTCCTTTATATGTTGACTATGACAAATCGGAATGTACTGGAGGCCACAATGAGTTTAACACAGCATAACACAGACAAGCCATTGTGCCCGGCTCTTATTTCATTGTGCACGTACTCATCCAGACACTTGGTATTGCTTTAACTAAGTATATACACCATAAAATCTCACTATATTTCAGATGGCGGATAAATTAGATCAGCGACCGTGTGTTTAAATTGATGTTCTAGGCTTTTTTTTTTGGGGGGGGGGGTCTCTTTTTTCCTGTCTCGACTAAAGCTGCAGGAAGAGATAATCTGTGTAAAAGAAAAATGGCTATTTAAAGTGAATTTGTAAGGACAGTCTGCTCATCAATTTCCTGTTCTGCTCAAATGCTATTCTCCGTGATTGAATTTGACCACACTTATCTGAATCAGGTTTAAAATTGATATTAATTTTGCTCGCAGGATCCAGCTTTCAGAAAGGTGCCCAGAAACTCACCCCCCGTCACAGTCGCACACTGGTCCAGATACATGACAAGCTGCGAGGAACGGTGATTTCATTAAGACAGCTCCCATGATGTATCCTAATGCGATACTATTGAATAATAGCAAATGACTGGGAAAGGGACGTCTCCAAACTTACTTACATTCGCTAGCGCTAGGTTGGCAACCTTTTTCTCATGGCACCGAAAATAACATTTAACTCTTCTTCTCCTTCTACACGGAGCAAATGCATCACATATTACATTATGGCGGGAAGCCACCGGGGATAATTGCAAATAGTGAGAGGAGGAATGGAGACTGGAGATTGTTTTATAGCAGCAAGAAGCGCCATTACAATAAAGGTGTTCACTATTCTAATCCATCTTTAGTTGATAATAAGATGATATATAAAACAGAGATCTGGATTACTTTATGGATTCTTATTTTGCACCATAGATTTATATGGAGTTGTTACCTTACACCATAAAGCATAAAAGAATTCTAAAATTAAGATCCCACAGCAGCTTGCTGGCAAGTTAAGTTGAAGAAGAACTATCAATGGGTTAGAATGATCTAACTTGCTGATATGTCCCTATAGGGCACAGGGGGCGCTGAGGATGAAGGTAAGTTTCTTACCTCCATCCGTGGTGCAGTTTCCGAAATATTAGGAGTTTATGTCAAGTACATTTGTGTTAAGTGTTGCACAGGAATAGAATGGTGCTGGCACGAGGAAGCCAGTGGCGCGATGCTTTTTTTGAACTGCGGGCCGGTTCCGATGCCAGACTATTACCAAGCAGGCCCGAGCTGAAGCACTGGAGTTGGGCTGACTGGTATCCAGTGTGCAAAAATCCCTCCCCTCTGTGACGCAGCTCTATTACAATCAATGGAGCCGCGTCAGAGAGGGGCGGGGGTTCCCTCCCACTGGGTGGGCTGGACCTCATCCAATGCTTCAGCCCGGGCCGGTGCTCAGCAATAGACCGGCACTCAGGAATACACTGCCGCCAGGCTACGGTTAAAAAAACGGACTGCGGCACTGGCTTCCCCACCCTGGCGCCGTTCTATTCACATGCGACACATAAAGTAAATGTAGCTGATGGTACATTAGCTTTAATCCTTATGCAAATAGGTTGTTTTGGTGCACTGAGGGCCTGGCTACTACCCCCAGTGCACTGAACTGCCACGGCCAAGAAATATCAGCAGAGCAGGCAGGGGGGCAGGTCGGTGCACTGGGGGTGGTAGCCCTGCCCCTACTACACCAAAATAACCTATTTGCATACGGATAAAACTGCGAACATCTCAGAAATGGCAGAGAGGATGACTTACCTTCATCCTCAGTGCCTCTGCCCAATAGGGAGCTATCAGCAGGTTAGATGCTTGGTAACCTGTTGATAGGTTCCCTTTAAAGCTATTTTCCACTACTCACTTTCCTGGCTGTCTGACTATCCTGGATCTGGCCCTTTTGAAAAACAGTGGTAGTGTTCAGGCAGAAAGGCATAGGTGTTATGCGGTGGGCCAGCTGAGAGCCACCCAATAGCACAAAAGGGTCATGGTAGCTGGAGTGGGTCTTTAAGCCCTGGAAGACATATCTAGTGCACACACTCCTAATGTATATGGTGAGTGACTGCAATGTTACCTACTACTTCATAGTGGTAATGTAGTACTTGTAAGAAGAGACCTCCATTGGTAGCCGACTGGCAAAAAAAAAAAAGTGTGAGTGAATGTGGATGAATGCTAGAAATAAAATTCTCATTAACCTCAGTAAAGCAGTCTTCATTGTTTGACTTTAGGAAAGTTAGTGCAATAATGGATAAAAAACAGCAGGGTCCTATGGCAGGATACAGGTCTATGAAGCTTTGGTCTTGGCCAGAGGCCTAACCTAGGTATCAGAATGGAATGGTGGGTGTGAGGGAGGGGGGGGGGCAGAAGGTCATTTGTGAAAGTTCCTCCTGTCTATTTATTCTACTATGTATTACTATTATTCCTTTATTTTATTTTATTTTATTTGAACCCTTTAAAGACCAAGGGCATACATTTACGCCCCCACTGGCTGGGTCTTAATGAAAAAGGGCATAATTGTACGTCCCGCTGTGAAGCGAGCTCAGGAGCTGAGTTCGCATCCTAGCAGGTGGGCATCGGCTTCAATTAGCAGCCGGGTCCCCACCATTAATGACAGGCCGCTGTGATCAAATGGCCGCCCGCCATTAACCCCTTAAACGATGTGATCGTGCGGTGATTAAGTGTAAGTAACAGGGGCATCTCCTGTCACTTACCGATCGGGACCCCCGCAGACACACTGGCCTGACTGCCGGAGGTCTCTTGCCTTCCTCCGTGCAGTCAGGTCTTCACTCTTCTGACACAGGCAGAAGATGGCAGATAACACTGACCCCTACTATGCTATGGCATAGCAGTGATCAGTGTATGAAATCTAATGTAAGAATGTCAAAGTCCCCTAAAGGGACTTAAAAAGTGTAAAAAAAGAAAAATCTATAAAAAAAAAAATTAAAAATGCCCCATAGCCCCTCCCCCAATAAAAGTGAAAATCACCCCCCCCCCTTCCCATTTTATATAAAAACACATAACTTTAAAGTTAATTAACATATAATATACCGTAGCGTGCGTAATCGTCCGCTCTATTAAAAAAAAACAATAATGTTCCCACATGGTGAACGACGTCAACAAAAACAGAGATTGTTTTTTTTAAATTACATTTTATGTATAAAACATTAATAAAATGTGATCAATACATCTTATCTAGAAAAAAATGACACCCCTACGACCCCGTAATTGAAAATATAAAAGCGCTATAGGACGCTAAGCGCAAAATGAGGCCATTTTAAATATACCTATTTGCAAAAAAAAAGTTTTACTGCTAATAAAAATATGAGCATAAATATCCATAAAATAATCCAGTTTATTAAAACAAAATCATCAATACAAGAGAATAAACAATGTCAACAATACAGCATAACAGGACAACAAAGCAGCATAGGTCACGGAACGGCTGGTCTGTGCCCGGATCATCTCAGCCGATACTTAAGCATCGGCCGGATGATCCGTCCGGCCGCAGAGCTCTGATGCGGGCGCATCAGCGCGCGCCCGCATCAGAGCTCTGCGGCCGGACGGGATCCCATTGCACATAAGGCTATGTTCAACTCCTCAAAACTTCGGCCGTAGTTCTGAAGCGAGAACTACGGCCGTAGTTTTACGTAGTGTGAACCTACCCTGTCAGGCTATGTTCACACTGCGTAAACTTACGGTCATATTTACGACCGCAAAAATATGAACGTAAGTTTGAGGTTCATGAATGATATGAATGTAATGCAATGGAACTACGGCCGGGAAGTGCACACTACGTAAGAACTTATGGTCGGATTTTATACGGCCCCGTGAAAAATGAACAAGACCATTATTTGCGGCCGGAAATGCTGCACCTACGGCCGTGAGTTTCAATGCGTACATCTGATATCTGCCAAAGTAAACTTGATTTTGATATAAAATATGGTTTCTCGGGCTGGGTGCTATATTTAAAGTAAACGACCTGTGTCAGCCCGCTTGAAATCATGCTAGGAAGCCACATTAAACAACGGCTGTATGTTCACGGCTAGAACTTACGGTATGTGCGAACGCAAATCCACGGCCGTGAAAAATTACGACCGTAAGTTTACACAGTGTGAACATAGCCCTAAACTGTAAACATATATTACTACATTCCTCTGTCCCAAGAATTTCCAGATATAGCGGACTGAATAGATAATAACAAGTATGGACGGAATTGTTAGTCTCACTATGGGCAGCAACATCTAAAAAGTTATGCTTGAGTGGGATACCCTTTTAAACCTTGAATTTGCTTTCTCTCACTGCCTCAGTGTCTAGAATTTGTCTCTGTTTCCTGACAATGATTATTGTTATTGTTCTTGACTCTGACCTTTGTTCCCCTTATACTTCTGGTTCTTACTCTTCTCCATTGTTATGATGTCTAGTCTGCTGATTTCTGATCCCAACCCTCAGCTAGGTTTTCTCCCTTTTTCTTATTTTTATATTCCACTTTCTGGCTACACATCGATTTAATCTTGGTCGGTTAGTACCTGAAGTATCGAACGTGACCTGTGACCTGGAATGTACCCTGATGCAAAAACTGTACCTAAAAAATAAAGAAGCCGATGCCCTTACATCCTGAACCCTACATAATACCACAACCAAAGTGCAAACTTTCACTGTGAACTGTCCTTGGTCCTGAAGTTATGACTGTGACTTTTTAGTGATGGGCAGGTAGGTTATTGTCCTTTTGCATCAGCAGATTATGTTTAAGAAATGTGAGCACTCCTTTGGGCAGATCAATGGGTTTCTGTGCTAGAGAAGGGTTAAAGGTAAAATCCTTCTTAAGGAAAAAAGATCATGTTTATGAGCATTTACAAATATCAAAAGAGATTACCCAATGTAAAAGAGAACCTGTCTTTAAAAAGAACTTCTGACACATCATCGGGCAAGTCATATGTTATTGATCAGCTGTAAGCGGGAGATTTAGCTAGGGAGAGAGCAAGGCGGCCTTGACATCCACTCCCTGGACGCTTGCTTATTCCGACAGTGTAGCCTTAGAGACTTAGGCCATGTTTACATTGCGTAAGAGACCGGCGTTCTCTGCAAAGATCATCTTTGATCTTTATGGCCGTAGAGCTCTGATGCGGGCGCATCAGCGCGCACCCGCATCAGAACTCCCCATAGCACACTATGAAGCAAGCGGCCGGAGCCGCTCGCTTTATAGTGTGCACTGACAGGTTTTCTATGGCGGCTATTCACTAAATAGCAGACACAGAAAACTGACATGTCAGTTCTTTGCGGCGCTACGAGGGATGCCGGCCGGAGCGTATATGATGTGTATACACTCCGGCCGGGATCCCATAGAAAGTAAGTCAACGTATGGTTCCATACAAAGTACGGTCATTGTTGCCGATTGCAACAACGGACGTACTTTTACGAAAACATAAATAGTGTGAACATAGCCTTATATTGTAGGAATTATCCCATCAGGAGATACAACCAGGGAGTGGATTGCATGGCTGACGCATTCTCTTAGAAGAGAGGGCCAAACTGCTACTGGACACAGTCCCCCAATGAACCTACTCTAGAGCAGGAAAAAGACACAGACAAGTTTAATACAGGTATATATCAAATGTGCAGCATCTCAGCTTGTGCACATTTGATATGTGGGTGATATGGTACCAATAGAAACTATAGATCATGGCGCAAAAAAAAATAATTCTCCCAACAGCCCCGTAAGTATAAAAAAAAAAGTTATGGATATTATAAGGTGAGGAGGAGAGCACTGCTTCAGTGTGACTGGACGTACTGTACGTGCATCAATAACGTTTGCTCACGAAAGGGTTAATTAGTAATTACAAATGGATACAAATATTCTCATTGAATTTAGACAGGTAAAATGCCAATGGAATCAAAAGAGAATAAGGGATGTAGCCCCATTAACCCCTTATTGTCCCATGACATACCTCATATGCAGATCGCGGCTGAGCAGCTGATGAAGCGGCATTGGGGGGCCGGCATGAGGGACGGATGGAGCGGTGCGGCAGGCCTCCCAAAGACGACGTCATTGTCCCAAGATGGCGGACGGGGGTCGACACGAATGCGGTAAGTATAATGCACCAACACTTCTGGGTCTGGCGTAGGTGGGGGGAAACACAGGGAAGGGGGCCATTCACATACATAACTCACATTACAAAGTTGTATAACTTCGTAATGTGTGTTATTTTGTGAATAAATGTTTAGCGCCGCACTACCCCTTTAAGGGGTTAATAAACATAAAATTGATGGTCACCTCACCAGGATAATAATAATCCTTTACTGTACAACTATTGTGCATATAGGGTTAAAAGCAATGAATGTCAAAGTCTTTAGGACCCTTTTCTGCAGGCAGAAATACCCACGTTCAAGGAGCCAGAGAATGAGGTTTTGAAGACTTTGAAATAAATTGTTATGATCTTTTTTTTTTTTCTTTAAGAAATTGCGCCAAGAGCTGTGAAGGTATATGATTATATTTTTCTAGTTATCCAGTGTAGCGGCAAGGCAGGCAACAGAGCTGTGATCCGGCTTGGCCAAGGTCGCATTTACAGCTATTACCCAAATTCCTCCCTTTACAATTTTTGTGATAGAGAAGAATAAACACATGAAATCAGGTCCCCGATGCTTTACTGGACCCCATTAGAACAATGTTTACTCCATTTTCGAGACTGTATGCTGTCAGTAGAGGGATCAGAACTGAGAATATTATTTGCTTACATTCAGTGTAATAAAAGTATATAATAGTTTACAAATATCACACCCTGTACATGTCTGAACAAGAACAATTAGCCCCCAGAACAGCTGGGACAAGGCATTTTGGTGCCCTAGGCAAATAAGACAGTAAGAAATAAAATAAAACGGAAAATAGACAAATAATACTGACACATCTTAAAATAATACTGACACAACTATTATTTCCAAGTATAGACTGTATAATTCTATGATTATGCAAAATCCAAGGCTGATATTACCAATAGTATCATTATACAAGGGACAAACAATATCGTACCCCCACAACATGACAATACATTACTAGCACTCAGAGGACTGTTGAACTGTTATTAAAGAGAACACCATATACAGACTGACCAAACCCTCCTAAGGAGTGATCCTGCAGTGGTATATACCAGCTCCACATAGGCGGTCTATACAGTTGTTTGTAGAAGTGATTATTGTGCTGTTACATCCAGTGACTTACAGGGGGTGTCTCTTTCCTAATCTTTTCCATCTGGCCCAGACCTTAATTATTTCTTCCAATCATGGCTTGTCTCTGCTTATTTTGTCAGACAAACAGCTCAGGCTCCAACACCATCATCACCTTTTTCTTTACCCACAGTACCCCAAATGTTAACAATGCCTCCAATGGTAGGTAGCTTCTTGCATTAGGTAGAAAGGTGCCCCCAGTAATTAAGCAGGTAGTTAGGCAGGTCCTCTCCATTGCAGTAGCATTAGTGCTAACTATCCTGAGGAAGGGAATCTAAGAAAACCTTCCATTCTTTACTCTTAGCCTTTACAATTATAAACCTTTTAGTGGGTACTAGTGATGAGCGAATAGTAAGATATTCGGATATTCGATATTCTTACGAATATCTCGCGCATATTCGATCCCATTAAAGTCTATGGGAACAAGTATTCGATTAGTGAAAAACATCTATTTGTCCATTTGGAGGGTAATACTGGAAGCAGGGGGGATTTGAACGGTATCGAATATTTATTGAATATTCGCGGGATATTCGTACGAACATCGACTATTTGAATATCTCACTATTCGATCGAATATCTATTCGATCGAACAGTATTCGCTCATCACTAGTGGGTACCAAAACTGCAATCTCTAGAATTGTCCTTCTATACTTTTATAGATAAATAAATAATGAAAGCATACCTGCCACCCCAAAGAAAATGAAAAAATGACAATTATCATACACCAGGAATATCTCTTATTTCATTTCAACTTGTTTTTTGTAGCCCCCTTGGCTGCTGTTAACCTGCATGACTTGGGCAAGCACTTCGACATTCTAGGAATGGATTGCGTTCCGCTGTACACAATGGTATTGGCATAAGATAACACTGGTGCATGATATATAATTGAGTCAGTTTGTTGTTTGCTGCTGGGGACACATATAAGTGGGATTCTAAGATGTCTTTAGCATCCTTATCACTGAGTATGGGGATAAGTGGCCTCCAGGAGCTCAATGCTGGCAGTGGTGCTCTCTAAGACTTGGTCTTGATAAAGAGATATTCTTTAAAGATGTTGTCCAAGGAAAACTTTAACCTTGTTTACAACTTCCCTGAGACATACCACAATAAACCAGCCATTCTTACACCCCCCCTCCCCTTTCACTCTACGATTATCCTGTCCCACCTGTCTTCCCACCCTGCTGGTTTCAACTGATAAGGATAGCTGGATTTCAAGGCTGAGACTGCAAGGAAAAAAAATTCTCCTGGATAATGTCTTTAACCTCTGAAATGTGCTGCTTTGGCTATTTATTAATGTATATTGACACGTGAAGCCTCAACTATTCTATTGTCTTCCTCCATTGGGATATGGATTTTACAGGATCGTCAGTGTTAGAGTGACTCGTAACTGAGGGTCCACGGACCTTTTTGCACATTGATGTTTCCCAGGGAGCAATGCACCTAGGATTTCACTGTATTAAGCAATTTAGCTGGCAGCCAGCAGTGTCTTCTTTGACTGGTCTCTCTGAGATCAGTGATCTGTTTGCCGTAGTGGTCTACTAGGCATTGCTCCCACCTAGCCGGATTTCTGCTCCACACTGATGAAGGGCAACACCCCAAAACAGCTGTCTATGGATGGATATCTGGTTTTGTTATTTCCCTGGTCATATCACCAGACTCGTAAATTAGTTGGATATTAACTGAAGGAGCCGCTTAATATGGTGGTTTTGGTGGTCTCCATACAGGAGCTATCCCTTTTCTAGGTCCTTCCCTGGAGTGATATCTGGCTAGTACTGTGTTTTGAGATTCGCAGACTTTTTTGCACTTTGATGTTTCCCAGAGGGCAATGCACCCAGGATTTAACTGTGTGTTGAGCGCTTTAAGCAGCAGCCGACAGTGTCTTCTTTGGCCGGTCTCCCTGAGATCAGTGATCTGTTTGCTGTATAAGTCTATAAGCATGTGAACTATACATTAATTTCACCCATAGTGGAGTAAGTTGACGTTACTTGGCACAGGCTTTTATCTCTGTTCATTGATCAGTTTTATATATATATATATATATATATATATATATATATATAGTCCCCTATTATTTCCTGGTATTTCCTGGTATTATTATTTATTTTTTTTTTCTCCGATTGTTGCTATTGATTGTGTTTCCTGACTATTCGCTAAACTTTGCACATGTAAATATACAAACTGTGTCAATAATGGAAGTGTGTCAAAGAAGTCAGTGGTAAGAATAAAGTGATTGGCCAGGCTTAGGAAAAAAACTCTTGTCCTAAGTTTGCGTGTGGGTTTTGCAGCTCAATTCCATTGCAGTGAATGGAGCTGAATTGTAATACTACACATAACCAGGGGTGGTGCTACGTTTTCAAGAAAGAAGCTAATCCTGGATAACCCTTTTTAAGCTCGAGGGTAGATTCCCAAGTACCGTATCGCTACAGATTTTACTCGTATCCACTTCAATACTCAGTATTTTTATGGCCTATGGCTTGGGCTTGCATTCTCGAAGGGGATTCTCACACTGAACAGCGACCAGTGATCTGGAAGTGGGAGAAGCAGGCGGGAGCACGGGCAGGTAACGCATTATCTTGTATAACACCAGGCAGCTAGTTGGTTAAAGGGGTTATCCAGTGCATACAAAACATGGCCACTTTTCCCCCTCTCTTGTCTCCAGATTGGGTGGGGTTTGGAACTCAGTTCCATTGAAGTAAATGGAGCTTAATTGCAAACCACACCTGAACTTGAGACAAGAGAGGGGGAAAAGTGGGCGTGTTTTTGTAGCGCTGGATAACCCCTTTAAGTAGGCAGTGGCTACATTCTCTCAGCGAGATGAAAGTCTGCTGCAAGAATACAGAGCCATAGGCCATAACATTACAGAGTATTGCAGCGGATTTCACTGCGAAACTCCCAGTGTGAAATCCACAGCGATACAGTATGTGTGAATCTACCCTAAAAGAACCTTAAAAATGTTATTAAAACTGATCATTCAGAAGTAATTAAAAGAGTCTATCTGTCACTTCATAAACGCTTTGATGGGGAAGTGATCCGGCTATTCAGACCTATATCTAGAAGAAGGTGGTGGTCTTAGCACCAAATCAATTAAAACTTTTTTGACAAAAAATCTCAAAAGTTTTTTTAAATGACAGTACCAATTTAAATGCCTGGTTGATGATGTTACATTGATCCAATCGCCTAATTTCTGCCCCTTTTAAAGTGATTGAGCCATCAGGGAGGTCCCTGGTGACTTCTCTCTGCTTCACCAGTCATGATTGATCGATTTCTACTGGTTTGGGGATAGAAATAGATCTACTATTAAGGGATAAAGGAACAGGCAGAAGCCTCCTGGAATCATACCGATAAGCATGAGTGTGATAACAGGTTCCCTTTAATTTAATGGTGGCTCTGAACGTCTTATAGACACAAACTAGAGTGTCAGAGAACAGAGGAAAGGTAGACAAAACGGACACTAGAGCAAAAAGATGCAATTCTATGGAGAAACGTAAGCCAAAATAACACAAATGTAAGATGTCTGTTTTGTGCTCTGTATGTTCATAGACTATATTATACAAGGTTTCTCTAGAGGGTTGAGGACAACATCTTGCACGTTACTTGTCCCCAACAACAGCAGACAACATGTACCTGCAACACCGAATGGTAGAGCGTGCCAAACTGACTCGTCTCCAGCCGATACTGTATATGGACCTCTTTCCAGGAAAACATAGCCAAAACCTCCCAATAATGTTTTTTGTCAGGCTTCATGCCTCCGCTGTAAGTCCCACAGAACATAAATCCTGCATTAATGAATCAGCTCAGAATGTGAGCACTTGTGTTATCTGTGTGTCCCCAGGGAGATCGTTCTCTGTCTGAATGCTGAGCTCCATTGATTCTTCTTGTGCATGTTCAATATTGATGTTTGCAAGAGAAACTATCCATTGTTACACTTTTTTTTTTGCCGTCTTCGCCTTCCAAGTATTACTATTCATAGACTGTCAGCTGTCATTGTGGTGCATAGACCGGCCCTGCTGCTGCCTCCATATTGTGCGTATAATTTTTGCATGCATAGTTTTTTTATAGCGCCACAAGGTACTATGTGATTTCTCATTTTAACAAACATCACAATACAAATACATTACTGGAAATAAATAATTCACATTGAATAAATAGTACGGAACCGCATGCAACACAGGGAGCTGCCCCCGCCCCCCTTCCCCCGCTCCTAACAGCTTACCATTTAATTGATGCAGCACACAGGGAAATGGAAGCAGTTTGGGGTGATAGAACACAAACTAATTATAGCGAGGGCTATGGGGGGCACTGGCATCTAATCCATAGTTGGGATTTCGCGGAATGCTAGATCTTTGTGCAAAAACGTCTGCCAAATCCAAAGCTTCATTTGAATAATAAAATTAAATATTTGAGGAGATAAATAATACAGTACAGTAATACCTCAGTGCTCGAACTTAATCGATTCTGGAAGGCTGTTCCAGAACCGAATAGTTCAGGAACCAAGCAGTGTGTTCCCATGGGGAACCATGTAAATTTGTTTGTTGGGTGCAGAGCGCCTGGCCCACAGAGTGTAAAGTTTAGCAGTAGGTAGTGGTGCATTGTGCACTACTTAGTATAAAGGAGCGGGGATTCCTGTCATAATGATGGGAATCCCTGCATTGAAACGTGTTCCTGCACAATGATGTCCTCCCTCTCCAGGTGGCCGCCGCACTCAGCTGCATAGAAGCCAAGAGAGCCGCCTGGGGTGGGAGGATTCCACTGTGTAGGAGCTTGGGTTACCCCCAAGACACTGGCATTGAGGGGTGCACTAGAGGGATGCTGTGGGGAATGCCAGTATATTATCTACTTCACTTACTGTAGATTTTCCAACCACATCTGCTGGAAGTTTGTTTCAAGCATCTACTACTTGTCATGGCAACACCATGGGTGGACTCCACATCTGTGTGGCCAACCTGGCGGACACCGCATCACCAATGTCGTGGCCCGGTGCCTCCGACAAACCAACCCCCCTACCCATCCTCGTCCCTGCTCCCGCTGCTCTACAGTCATAAGTCTCTAAACACGGGAATAGCCAGATAACCCTCTTGGGAAGGATACCTGTTGCTAAGGGGTTCCTCCTAGTGGGGAGATCACCAAACCCCCCTGATCGGAAGCCCCTTAAGTCCCACTTGGTTGTGAGTACGAGGACACAAATAGGGAAATTCCAGAGTGTCCCCTTTTGCATCAAAGTCTAACTCAGTTGCGAGTATTGTGACATGACAAAGAAAATACGAAAGCCAGTATTTTGCACTGTATATTATCAATAAAAGTATATATATATATATATATATATATATAAAATCTAAAAGAGAATATATATGTGTGTATATATATATATATATATATATATATATATATATATATATATATATATATATATATCTTTTAGATTTGTGCTGTACATTTGGGGGTCTGAAAGGTCAAGACCCTATACTATACATACAGTATGTGTGGTCTTAAACAGGCTAATACTCTGGTAAGCCAGTACAAGAAAAATCAATACTACCTTTGTGTGTTAGTGTATATATACTTCCACTTGCATAAATTACGGCAATAACCTGCTGCTTAAAATAATGTTGTTTAATATGTATGTATTTTTGTCTAAATATACATATATATTACCATAGGAGCAGAATGCTGTGCAGGGTTATAATCTCTTCATTAGGCTTCATAATGACCGGACCTGACAGCATCATAGATCACTATAATGCTCTTAGTTAGGGGGTCGCTAGACCCACCATCAGGCCAGGACTTACGCCTGTAATATGTATGCAAACATGTCTGGATTACACACTTGTGAATGCAGCCTCAAGGTCACAGCTTCTTTTTTTAGTACACAGCTCCTAGTCTCTTGCTTCTCTTTACACATGCTAAATCTCTATCTGCATGTTAACTGAAGATGGTTTCTACAGCCCCAACTCTAGCCCAGAATAAATGTCTTCAATATGTCCCTATGTATCCCCTAGCGGTGGGTGCAGCCAGTAATAATGTTATCATTTAAAGCGACTCTGTACCCACAATCTGCCCCCCCCCCCCCAAACCGCTTGTACCATCAGATAGCTACTTTCAATCCAAGATCTGTCCTGGGGTCCGTTCGGCAGGTGATGCAGTTATTGTCCTAAAAAACAACTTTTAAACTTGCAGCCCTGTGTCAAATTGGTGTGGCCTAGAGTGTCTGTGCCCTAGGCCTGCACCGCCTCTCTGTTCCTTCTCCCCGCCCTCCTCATCATTAAGAACGCCCCCAGGCAGGATTTCTCTTATTCATTACTTTTCTGAACACTGCACATGTGCTGGATTGTTAAGGCACATGTGCAGTGTTCAGACAAGTGATGATTAGGAAAAAAACCTACCCAGGGGCGTTTTAAATGGTGAAGAGGACGAGGAGGGACGGAGAGGCAGTGCAGGCCTAGGACACAGATACTCTAGGCCACACCAATTTGACACTGGGCTGCACGTTTAAAAGTTGTTTTTTAGGACAATAACTGCATCACCTGTCGAGCGGAACCCAGGACAGATCTTGGATTAAAAGCAGCTATCCGAAGGTACAAGCGGTTTGTGGGTACAGAGACGCTTTAACGCTGATGCTATGTAAAGAGGAAGCGGGGAAAAGAACTTTGGAACAGGAAAATGAGTTCCATCTCTTATAGAGATATGAATTTGAAATTTTTTAGTTAAAAAAATAAATAAAATCTAAGCATATATGAATGACATGGTATGATAATATATCATGTACATTGTCCTGGGGATCCCTAAGCTCTCTAACACTCTAGCATCCAAACGTTCACCTTACCCATGACAAGGGGTTAGTTCACTTAATATTCACTGTTACAAATTCTGCATGATTTTAGGTTACTGGTGTGATTATAGGTGTGTTTACACAGAGAGATTTATCTGACAGATTTTAGAAGCCAAAACCAGGAATGGATTTGAAAAAAAGGAGAAATCTCAGGCTTTCCTTTATGACCCATTCTCTGTTTATAGTCTGTTCCTGGCTTTGGCTTCAAAGATCCGTCAGATAAATCTGTCTGTGTAAACGCAGCATAACTTTCTCCACCAACAGATGATGTAGGTACAGCGAATGGGCCAATGTGCTGGATTTTTGTCCTCCTGACCCTTTTGTTCTAGGGGCGATAAGCTGCTACAAAAGAAGTCTGGATACAATGTACCCCTTCCATTCCCCATAGAGAACACAGGAACTTTTGACCATCCTGAGCATTTGTGTGTAAAGGGAGGACAGGAATGAAAATGTATGGAAATGAATAGCCACATAATGGACTCTGTATCTCCGGACTCTGAATCAGTAGATTACACAACGCTGATTCTATATCAGCATCCTTTATCCTACTTACAGTTCAATTTATTTTAGGGTTTTGAGGAGGGCGGGTTGGAGGTGACAGAGTCCCTTTAAGCATCACTTGCAGACACTCTTCATGGTGACCCTGACTATATATTCCCTAGGTACATCCATGCTTATGCATGATTAGTTTTCAACTGACCCCACCCGTCCCGTTCATCTTATTACCTGTTTCTTATTACCAAATAGTACTGAACACCCTGTGCCAACCTTGGATCGCTTTATTCCTTCAGGTGAATGGCTATGTTCACATGATGTTTTGTTTCTGTCCTTTTTTTCCTCAAAATGACGCCTGTCATTTCGGATTACAATTCCGTCCTTTGGTACATTATTCTGTTTCAGGCCATTTTGGATGTCGTTCTTTTTTGAAGGTCCATTGAATTTGGTAGTTAAGACGGTGAAAGGTCAGTGAAAAAATAAGTGAACTAAAAATAATGTCCGTTGTGTGCAAATAATTGTCTGCGAATAATTGTCATGAACATTAATTTGACGTCCGCGTGAACAACGTCCGTTATACAGTACACTTTGACTATTGAGCAGCCGTCATTCCATTGACTGCAATGTATTCCATTGACTTTAATAATTAAGGGGGGGGGGGGGAGTGGATGCTTTTTCAAATTTTTTAAGAACTAGAACTATGAACGTAGTTAATAACAGTTTTCTGTAGCTGATCTTGTTTGACTACTTTACTTATTGCTCTCACTCCTCAGATATCAAATGGCCTCCAACTCATCCAACTCAATGGGTTATAATTAATTACTATATTATAATTACGATACTGGCCAAAATAAGGACCAAATGGGGACCATAATGCGAAAAAGTTTTCTTGTTTTTGTCGCTGTATGTTTTTTTTTACGGAATATTTAAAATATTAAATACATAAGAAAAACAATAAAAGAACATAAAAAATGGATGGTGCACTATATACACAATACATTTATAAAATCCTGTGTTGAGGCCACTACGCTGGGGGATATACTGTAAATATTTATGGAGAATGCAGAAACATTAGAAAACAGTATTATTCAGCAATCTGTTTGGACCTTTTTTTGCTGCACATTGCCCCATTTTTTGAGTCTTGGCTACAGGTTCTTTTTAACCTCTTTGCAACCACTGATAAGACCCGGTGCTTTTTGAATATAATATAGGCCTAGCAGCCAAGCCCGCCCTATATGCAACAAGTGTGGGTTGTTTTTTACAGCTGACACCTACAGTTGTGTTCAAAAGTTTCCAAACCCCGGCAAAATTTTTGCTTTCTTGTCCTCTTTTTGTCCTTATGAAAGATAGCACACTCATGGTTAGTGATTGGGTGAAGCCATTTATTGTCAATCTACTGTGTTTTCTATTAAATCATAATGACAACCAAAAACCAAAGATGGAAAAGCTGCTCATTCGTCTTGGCAAAAAGCCTCCAGTTTCTGTTAATTCCTGGGTTGTCTTGAATGAACTGCGCGCTTGAGATCTCCCTAGAGTGGCTCAATGATATTGAGATCAGGAGACTGAGATGACCACTCCAGAACCTTCACCTTGTTCTAATATCCAAGGAATTAATAATACCAATCAGCAGTGTTCAAACTGTGATTAACAAATGGAAAATCAGAGTCTCTGTAAAAACCAAACCACATTCAGACCAACAAACATTTCATCCCCAACTTCTAAGAAAATTGTTCGAGATCCAAAAAAACCTCACAAATAACATCAGCTCTGCATGGTCGAGTCGTCAAAAGAAAGATGCAAATGCCACAAAGTATCTCGCCTGTAAGATGCCAAACAACACAAAGACAAGCCTCAAAAATTATGGAACAAGGTAATTTAGAGTGATGAGACCAAAAGCAAACTTTTTGGTCACAACTAGAAATGTTACATTTGGAGAACTGTCAACAAGGTCTGTGATGAAAGTTCCTTTGCTACTGTAAAGCATGCAGGTGGATCGCCGATGTTTTGGGGATGTGTGAACTAAACAGGCATAGGAAACTTGGTCAAAGTTGAGATGAATGCACCATGTTATCAGCAAATACTAGAGGCAAATGTGCACTCATCAGCCCGGGAAATTGCTCATGGGACGTACTTTGACATTCCAACATGACAAGGATCCAAAAGGCAAAGACGACCTGTAATGGGCTACAGCAGAACAAAGTGAAGGTTCTGGAGTGGCCATGCTGACCACAATATCATTGAGCCACTCTGGGGAGATCTCAAGCATACAGTTCATGCAAGACAACCCAGGAATAGGAACTGGAGGCTTTCTGCCAAGAAGAATGGGCAGCTTTACCATCTTAGAAAATAAAGAGCCTCATTCACAGCTACTACAAAAGACTTCAAGTTGCCATTAATGTTATAGAGGGCAATACACGGTATAAGAACTGGGGTGTGTAAACTGGACCCCCACAGATAACACATTAATGGCCTCTCCCAAGGAAAGGCCATTATTCCTTAAATCTCGGTTAAACTTTGTGTAAAAATAAAAGATGAAAAAGTACTGCATCAAGGCTTCACTTCCTGGATAAAATGGTGATGTCACTTCATGGATAACATGGTGATGTCACGACCCGACTCCCAGAGCTGTGCGGGCTGTGGCTTCTGGAGAGGATGATGGCAGGGGGATGCTCAGTGTCCCTCCAGTGCCCTGTGTCCCCCTGCCATCATCCTCTCCAGCAGCCACAGCCCGCACAGCTCTGGGAGTCGGATTGTGACATTACCATGTTATCCAGGAGGTGACATCACCATTTTATCCAGGAAGTGACATCACTATGTTATCCAGGAACTGACATCACCATTTTATCCAGGAAGTGAAGCCTTGATGCAGTAGTAAGTGCAGGGAAAAAAGCATTTTATGTGCATTTTCCTAATAAGTGTATATCGGGGATTTGTATAATTTTTTGGGGGCAATACAATACTTCAATAAAAAGTTTTGCCGGACTTCTCCTTTAACAATTTTTATTTTTTTGCCATACTATTAGGATTTACCATACAGAAGCCAACAAAAATAGGTGACACCCCCTTTATAGCCTACTTTATGTTGTCCTTTGTAGTCACAAATGGTAAAACATTTATAACAAAGAAACAGCTGGATACAAGTTACATTTAGCCCTTGTGAGAGGACATTGTATGGAACAGCTTATGAGCATATTTAATGCTATTCCATGCAAACGCTATAGGAGTTGTAGAAAATCAGCTGAGAGTGGCACTTGGCACATTTCATCATTCTCATGGCTTTGTATAAAGCAATAGAAAGCATTGTGAAGGTCACATTCTGGGAATAACCTTTTTAATTAAAAAATAAACAAACAAAAAAACACATTCCCATTATTTTTTTTTAACCTTTTCTTAGTTTTTTTTTTTAATCTTTTTTTATACACTCCATCAGCAGCATCGTCCAATCGCTTGAGCCACACGATTGCCCACATTCCCCTGTACACTACATTTTTCAGGCTTCTGGCCATCTCCCTTCTATAGCTGATGTCCCTGTTGCGGACGTGGATACATCTGTAACAAATAGGGAAGCAAAAGGAGAGGAGCAGCGCACACGTACAGGGAATGCTGTTGTAAAATTTCAGACTATTTCACAGACAAACCTTCCAATTTGGACACATGAGATTGAAGTGCAGAATTGCAATTGGCCTAAAAGTGAAAACACACAAGCAGGTTGCGCTCCAGCTGCACTGAGGTTTGTTACTGTATCGGGTCCGTTTCTAATAGTAAGTAATGGAGGAATTTCATTATAGTATTGGAAATTGTAACACAAAATAAAGGACACCATTTAACATTTGTAAGGTGTGTACTTTCCGAATTCATATATTGTCACGGATGTGGCAGCCCCCCATGCTCCAGGCCACCCCACCGTTTTCCCCCATACTCTACTCACAAGTGGGTGCCAGAGGCCAGGTGCAGGGGCCCGGCGCCGCAATCAATTCTGCCCTGCAGAGTGCCTTACCCTGCCACACTCCAGTCTCTTCCTGCTCTAGCCGCAGAGCTTGGCGGCAGGTGACGGGCTCTTGATACCTTGCCTGCACATTTACTAGTGACAATTGTGGAAGGGAACTAGAGATGAGCGAACCGTGTTCGGGTTCAAGTCGATCCAAACCCGAACGTTCAGTATTTGATTAGCGGTGGCTGCAGAACTTGGATAAAGCTCTAAGATTGTCTGGAAAACATTGATACAGCCAATGACTATATCCATGTTTTCCACATAGCCTTAGGGCTTTATCCAAGTTCAGCAGCCACCGCTAATCAAATGCCGAAAGTTCGGGTTCGGATCGACTCGAGCATGCTCGAGGTTCGGTCATCCCTAAAGGGAACATCAGAATTAGAAGCAGGTGACGGTCTTTATGTCCTGCAGCAGCTCTGCAATGGAAGGTGAAGGCAGGGGACAACGGTAGCGGGCTAAAAAGAATCACAGCTGCATGTCCTGGTGTTCTGGTCGGCGGCCATGCTGCCAAACAAAAACTTTGCTAGGTCTTTCTTTCAGGGGAGGCCTTATATTTAGCAATTTAGCCAAACCTCTACTAGGTCTTCTTTTCACGGTATGGCTTACCTGCCTTACCACTGCTTTTAGAGCAGAGAGGTGGTCGATAACCTACACAATGAGCTGTCACCAATGGGAGGGAAAGGGAAGCCATATCAGGACAAGGGGACAAGTATGCAAAAAAAATGTATCTGCAAACATATTTAACCTGACAATTCCTACAAGTATAACTATATTAGCTGAGATGGGAATAACCCTTTAATCCACTTGTACGTCCTCATCAAGCTCAACCGGTTCAACCACTGTAGTTCACTGGACAATCCCTTTTAATGATTTCAGGTTAAAAATGCAGTTCAACAAACACTTTCGCATTGAATACAATGGAAAATGAAGCTCAGATAGGTTGTTTTTTTGGCGTCCTGGTGCAAATTGAGTTTTTGCAGATATGAGTTTTCCAATGATCGGCGCTTTACACATCAGTACACAAATCAATGCAAGCATTTACTTCACACTCTTTTAGAAATGTTCTTCTCAAATACTTAATTACAAATCTTTGCATAATAGAACTGCGCGCTCATAAATAATATACAGGGCTTCATATACCGGCATTGTGCTGTGAATGTCAAGAAGGGAAGGTAAACAGTGAAAATAGTAATATGTGACTCGGAAACGGCGTTTTATGATAAAACTACATTAGCATTACAAATGTATCTGCTGCAATATGTTATCGCTGACAAGATAATAATGAAGAGGCAGTCGGCAGTGGAACATAAATTCAACAAGAACAACCTCTCTTCACTTTCATTGTCCTTTATACTGTCTTTACATTTCTTTTGCTTTGTCATGATGGTTTACCTCTTTCAGGCAATGAATTATATTTGTCCAAAGAAATGAAGTTGATTGTCACGGAAAAATCTGTTTTCGCTCTGCCCAGTTCTAGAATGATTTATGTTTCTTTCAACTTCATATTTCTTTGATATTGACAACATACGCAGCTAATTCTTAAACATTCGCTATAACTGTGTCCTTCCTTGGTTAGTGGGCAGCTGCCTAGGGTGACATTGGAGAAGGGCGCAACTTGTGGATTAAAAATGCAGACATGCTCTGCTGTTATATTTCTTTGCTTAACCAGTTGGGTTTCTGCAGGGGCCAAGGGTGGTAAGGTAGATAAATCCTAAAATCTTTCATTCGCTGGACAAAAAAAAAATAGTATTGGTTATAAGTAGAGAAGAGCGAAGCAGCCGGAAATTAGTTTTGTGAGCTTTGTGAATTTTAGGTCAAAGTCGTTAATATTCGCGAATCGAATCTTAATGAATTTCATTAAAACTATACAAAACTATAGTAGCTACAGTACTGGGACTTTTACAGAGGGAGGAATTTGTTAAAACATGTAAAAGTGTCAAAAATTGGAAAAATTACAATTTAAAAAAATGTCAATCAGCCAATTAATCATCCAATTTCCGCCATTCCTCTCCTCTCAGTCCCTATATTACTCTGTTAGTCTCTCCCTGCTCTGCTCTAACTGCCTGCTGCCATCCTGCTCTCTCCTCCATACACAGCCAACTGGCCACCGTTACCAAACCTCCTTATATAGAGGTGGAGGGGTTGACATCACAAAGGGGCCTGCAGCTGATTGGACGGGTTACGGTTAATCCCTTTCTCCCGCCCAGTGATGCTTCAGATAGCATGAGCCGCCTCCATTTACTTTTTTTGGGAATTTCCTTAACGGATTGGCAGGAATTCACTTTGCTCATCTCTAGTTATAAGCAGTAGTTCACAAGTGTGAAAATATTGCTTTCTGGTAGCTCTGCCCACATAAATCAGTCACCACATTACATATATCTTTTCTATAGTATTCACAGCCGTATAATGTAACTCCAGTAACAGTTATATGAAACCACACTGCATAAAGAGATAACGGAACAATCAAAAAGACCAGGATCATTTAAAAGGGATACTTTAGAAATAAAATGAAATCAACTGGCGCCAGAAAGTTATATACATTTGTGAATGAGCTTAAGTCTTCCAGTACTTATCGGCTGCTGTAAGTTATGCAGAAAGTGGTGTATTCTTTCCAGTCTGATACAGGCTCTTGATTCTCTTGGGATAATGCCCTAGACATCTCTTCCTGAAGTACAATTTCCCTATTCTGTCCCTGTAATTAATTTGTTTTTAACTGAGTATATTAAAAGTTATATTTTAGATTACACCATTTCTTTTTGCAGTGAAATTTCATATCTTTTCTATGGCCTTAAAGGGGTACTCCTGAAAAAAAAAAAAAATTCAAATCAGGCTGGGTTCAGACTATGTTTTTGGAATTCATGGAATGGAATTTTTACAAAAAACCGAGTGCATCCGACTTGATGTTTTTCCATTGACTTCCATTATAAAAAAAAAAAAGAAAAAAACAAATCAAAATGAATCATCCGTTTTTTTTCACAGTACACAAAGGTGTGGTCCACCACGTTTTTTGTGTATGTTAAAAAACATACGCTTTCGTCCATTTTTTTTTTTTTTTATGGAAGTCAATGAAAAAATGGTCAAAACTGTTTTCCCATCAGTTTTTTTTGTAAAAAACAGATAAAAAAAATTAATTGAAAAATGTAGTGTGGCCCTAGCCTCCACTGGTGCCCTATTTATAAATTCATTTAAAGAAAAAACAAGTTTTTATCAGTTAGCTGCTGTGTTTCCTGCAGGAAGTGGTGTAGTCTCCAGTCTGACATAGTGCTCTCTGCTGCCACCTCTGTCCATGTCAGGAACTGTCCAGAGCAGGAGAGGTTTTCTATGGGGATTTGCTACTACTCTGGAGAGTTCCTGACATGGACAGAGGTGGCAGCAGAGAGCACTGTATCAGACTGGAAATACACCACTTCCTGCAGGGCATATAGCAGCTGATAAATACTGGAAGATTTAAGATTTAATATAAATAGAAGTAATTTTCAAATCTATATAACTTTCTGACACCAGTTGATTTGAATTTTTTTCTAAAGTACCCCTTTAAATTATCCTGGTCTTTTTTATTTTTAAATTCTCTCTTTATTTAAATAAAGAGTACACGTTTAAACCTCTGGTAATCCTGGGTTTATGTTACAAAAACAAAAAAAAAATTACAATTAATTATACTTATGCTTCACAGTGTCTTCTGTGAAAAGATTGGCAAGGATAACAGGCTACTACTTACCATATTAAATTGTGTCACTGCTATATTTACTATACTTATAAAGTATTCTGTTTAGTGTGGGGACTCGTTTGAGTGAGGTCACCTTGTCATGATTGTCATGGTCCTGTGATCTAAAGCCACCTCTATGGGAATGCCAATTGCAACAAGCTAGATGTATTGCATCCAGCAGGGACGTATCTAGGATTCATGGGGTCCCATAGCAAAACTGTACGGGGACCCCCCTCCCCTATGCACAAAGTACTGTATATATATATATATATATATATATATATATGTATATATATATATATATATATATATATATATATATATAGGCTCAGTAATGTGGCCACAAACTAAAAACTCTTTTGACCAGAGGCAGAAGCAGCTACAAAAGTGACTGGCAGAGCAGGGAGACAATGGCTGCTTGCTCTGTCAGTCCACTTTATTTAACTATAATAGCCCATTAAGAGCCTTCATGGTTAAATACATAAATGCAGGAGCAGACTACCTTCTGCTTAACCCCTTATGTACTGCACTTACATGCTGCAACACAAAAAAGAGTTAAAAGGGAAGACAATGAGATCTCTGCTTTACTGCTAGTGCACTGATAATATTAGGGAAGACAATGAGATCTCTACTTTACTGCTAGTGCACTGATAATATTATCACTGAAGGACAAATTTTTCACACCCTAAGGAAATAAAACATAACTTTTATTACAAAATTTCTAAAAGCTCACTAAACAACACAACAATAATGTGAATTTAACACAAGAAAAATGTGCTTGCCAAACACTTGTACTTATTAATTAGATATAATGTAGGGTAGGGGGCTCAATGCACTGATAACCCCTGACCTCTGCAGGAGCTCTGGAGAACAGAGGGCAGTAGTTATCCGAGAAGTGAAGCAAAGATCTCCTTGTCCTCTGCATAATAACCCTTTTTTATGTTGCAGCATGTAAGAGAACACTGGGTCACTTACACACTACAGTACATAAGGAGTTAAGAAGACGGACACAGGAGACTCTTATCTTCCCTGTGCATCCCAGCCCCCCTCCTGCATAGGCCCCAAAGCAACTGCCTATCCTGCCTCTATGATAGCATAAAACTATTGCATAAACGTAGTGTGAACCCAGCCTTACACATGTTAAAGTGGTGACCATCTAGATTTTAGTACATTCCACCTACCGGCTATATATATATAATCAGCTGGTTCCTACCCATCCTGGAAGTTTGTGAGCCTTCGAGGTCAGGAATTTCTCTTTCCATCTGTTATATACTCTGTATATTGCTCTCTCTTGCACTTGTGTTCTATGCAGTCTATGCATTTCCTCGCCCTTGTATAATGCTGCTCCATCTCTGTGCCAGGGTCTACTTTAGCCGTCCCTGCTTATCTGGAGACTATTTCTGGTATTTAATTTCTCTAATAACATCCCAGTTATATCTCCTTCCAGCTTAATTCACAAGGAACTATGTGGCCATCATTTGACCTGCACCTTTCTCTTTATACTCATTGTTATCAGTAAAATGGAGAATACAAGCTGATGTCAGAAGGCTGGGAGCCTAGACCTAATGATCCTACCAGAGCAGAATGTGTCCCACTACATTGCCACTCATACCTGGGTATAGTCATTATAATGGTACATATAGTAGTCAGACCCACCATCAGGATTTTTGGGCTCTATCCAGCTGGGACCCTGGACACCAACCCCATTACCCGAAAGGGGCTGTTGGTAAGTTGGCAGAGGATGATTGTGTAAAGGGTGAGATCACGAAGTGGAAGAGGCTTTGTAAGGTGGATGGGATGGGAGACCTATGTTGGGGAAGCGGAAGGATAAAGAGACAGTGTTTTTTTTAAGGCATATGGTAGAAATCAGGGACAGGATAACACGAGGACAGGTGAGCCCTGAAGCTGGCACCTGCCCCGCTGTCTACTTGCCTCAGGAGCCCTAAGTGGCAATGGACAACTGGACGGCAAACCCTGATCTTAACTAAGTGCAACACAGAACAAAACAAGACAAACATACGTACAAACACACACACACACACAATAAGGCAATGTCAGAGGTCCGGGTCAATAACACACGAGCAGCACAGTACAAAACAGAATCCAGGAGGGTAGTCAAATAGTCAAGAGCCAAAAAGTCAGATAACCAGAAAAGCAATGTCGGAAATAATGCTAGGTCAAGATACACTAGTAAACTAGGCACTATGGCAGGCAAGGTATGAGCCTAAATGCAGAATACTTATGGGGCCAGAAGTCCCAGCCCAGATCAAGCCCAGCAGCCGTCAGTCAGCCTAATTACATTCACTCACACCTAATGCCGATTGGCTGGGGTTAGTGAGCAACATAATAGAGAAGATACCTAATGTATTGACAACATTTTCAAGTACACAACAGCTGCTGATGTGCGATTCCTCGTGCAGCTTCTGGCATTATTGTACATATGGCGCATTACTGTACAATGACACTTTTTTTTTTTTCATTTTTATATTGTGAAGTTGGCATTTTTTTTATATATATATGACCCAGTGAAGCGTCTTACTTTCTTCTGTATTATTGCTATTTCAAGGAAGAGGGGTCACAGGAAGCAAGCTGCCGCTTGTATGATCTAAGAATAACATTATAGTAGCATTAGGGGTGAAAACCAGATTCTGTTTAATTTACAATGAGATCTTAAATGGTAGAGGGCTGCCTTTGATCTCTCGTATAGAGAAACATTTAAATTTCTTAGCTGAACTGTGTTTGCATCAGATTCACATATGATTATTGAATACAAGCTACATTGCTAATAACCTTATACAAAAAATGTAAGGAAAAGCGAGAAAAATCATCTGGGCTCATGACTACAAAGCAATTTTTTTAGGTTCTTTTTTTTTTTATAAATACATTATATACAGTAGCTCTGAGCACAGTGTAAAGGAATCATAGACACAATCGTTTCGGTAATGTTTCCATTATGTGCAAGGATGTTTAGAGTCTATTTGTCCATTACTGTGAAGCATATTGGCTCCCCCTGCCCTCTTGTCACTGATCTTTTTATTACTATGAATAGGCAGAAAGCTGACAAACATAGAAAGATCCTTGGCTTTGTGCAAAAATGAGCAAACTGGCCGCTGTCAATTCAGGTTCCAGACTGCTGACACTGTTAGATAGCTGTTAGGTCAAGGAGACACATGGTACCTTTCATATATCCTTCTGTGCTTCCAGAACTTAGAGAAGTGCTTTCAAGCTATAGCACAAAATGTCATAGAGGCATTTCCAAAGTGTTGAGGGCTGTAACTAGAGATAAGCGAATTTAGCAAAAATTTGATTAGTTGATTGATCAAATTTTTGCTAAATTCGTTAACAAAATTCCCCCAAAAAATTCCCCAAAATTGTATCTACCTGGCTGACTATAGAAAAACAAAAGGACACTAGGGAACACGGATATTGATTTGTTAAAGGGAATCACTAGGTTTATGTTACCTTAAATGAAGGCAGCATAAACTAGTGACAGAAATGCTGAAAAGATCGGTGTATTACCTGCATCAGCCGTTCTAATATTCAGGAGAATAGGATTCTTGCCACACCTCTCCCCCGCCCCCAGCTGGTGATTAAAAGCTGACGGCTTTCACATAGCATGGATAGATAACTGCCAATCAGTAGCTGGTGGGCGGAGTTTTCTACTTCTCATGAATATCCAGGACTACTTGGCTCATGCACATAATGGAGAAGACTACTTATTGTCCATGTTATTCAGGAGGAGATCTCCGGATCAGCTGCAGAAAACAATGTAAGTGATCCATCATTCTGTTCAGCTTCTCTGTCACTACATTATGTTACCCTTAGATAGGACGGCATAAAACTACTGACAGAGTCTCTTTAAGTTCGAACGCCGCAAACCAAATGATTCTCTCATCTCTTGTCGTAATATCTCCTTACTCCCTCTCCCATCCCTATCCCTGCTTGATTGCCAGTCACCTGGAAGCTGCTCCCCAAGCAGAAATTGGGATAGGAAAATATAAAATAACAGATCTTCACAGATAATTGCTGCGGTCTGCAGTATCCTTATGAATCAGGTCTTCACACAGCAGAATTATTAGTGTAACACTATTTTCCATGTAGATACTGACGTGCCATTTTGAATTACAGTATGTTGCTTATTAGTCCCTTGGCAACAACAATTAGTCCCTTTCACAACAGTTTTGCTGCTCAGCCCTCAAAGGGAATCTGTTTGCTGTAAGGGTGAGTTCATACTACGGAATTCGCGCTGACAAGTTCCGTTGCTCGTTTCTGCGCACGTCTCTGCCTGTGCCATAGACACCATTCTATGGCTTGGCCAATTTTGCTATCCGCGGAAAGAATTGACACGTCAGTTATTTCGGCGGAATCCGCCCGGCCATAGAATGGTGTCTATGGCACAGGCAGAGAAGTGTGCCGCCATGAGCGGGTACGAGCGACGGAATCCACCAGAACTTATCCACAAGGATTTGTAGTGTGAACCCACCCTCACTTACATTCAAAACTAATGACACAGTTAGATAGTTGTTAGGTAAATGGAACCTTTTTATATATCCAGCTGTGCTTCCAGGCTGTTGAAAATATTTTCATCCTCTGGGACAAAAAGATAAAGAGGCTTTTCCAAGCTGCTGTATAGCTGAAAGCTACAAACCTCATCTCTCCCCTCCTCCCTGCTTGACTGACACCTTGAGTCCTAAGCAGGTTCAGGTATGGGAGGGGGAGTAAGGAGGTGTTATAGTCCTTTTTGACTCTATGTACTATAGAATGAAAGCATTTTTTATGTTCAGGAAGCACAGACAGATATATGAAAGGTACCATGTGTCTCCTTATCCTAACAGTGGTAAGTACTTTGGAATGTGAATTACAGCTGACAGATGTCTAGCACTACAGAGAGGAAAGCATAAAAGGGCTTAAAGGGTTTTTCACATAGAAAGGAAATGCTGCAAATTGGCGTGCTACAGATCTGTAACAGTATAGTTTCCCCTTGGGCTGTGTGTGTGTGTGTGTGTGTGTGTGTGTTTATTTTTTATGGATGTGATTTGTTAAAATCTTACCCACTTTGCTGGTACTATATAAAGTTTGGGATTTTCCACATTTAAACCCACCATGGAAAATGGCTGTAGCGGTCCCATGTACATGCACCCTTAGATGGATTAAAGTAAATTATAATCAGCTGTTGGCTCTTGAGATGTGGTGCGTTTTGGGTAGAATTGCTCTTAATGGATAATCGATTCCTAAGAATTTCAGGCTACACTGTTGCAGAGCGTAGAACTGTGGAATCACTCTGGAGATCATGGCGGGATACTCTTGGATGATTGCATATGAACGATGCAAGATTAGGCCTAAGATTGGAAACAGATGTTATTTGCAGAATCATATCATATAAGGTATGTGCTAGAATGCTAAGCTTCTTGAAGATGAAATGTTCCTGTTTCTTCTAACTAAACTTTAAAAGTGCAGGATAGACTATGTTTGAGAAATCAAATAAAAAAAACATAAAAGTTCCCATAACTGAAGTTTCCTAGGTAAAAAAAAAAATCCATGCTGACCTAAGGTATATTCCTTGTTATTTGTAATAAGTTTCGTCTAGAGATGTTCCTCAGAGTGCACCAAAATGCTGTATCATTTATCATACCGTAACAATTTCTTCCATTTTTTCCCATAGACTGTAGTTAGCATTTAAAGTGAATGTACGACTAAAAGCAGTAAACAAATAATTTCATATGACCTGGTCGGTGGCACCATGCAGATTCAGATGGTGTCCACAGTTTTTTAAACCGCCTTCCTGTTCCCAAGATCTAGTCCACTTTCTATACATGCTAATGATGTAGGCCCAGTGCCTCCAGTGCACCGATATCTCCTCCCCTGGGTGCCACACGCCTTCTGAATTATGTCTATCCTGCCTTCTATATAAAGTCTGTCCTTCCTCTACCTCAGCATGTCACCCAGGCAAGGAGATATTGGTGCACCGAAGGTGCTGGGCCCGCCTCCAGTGCACCAAACTACTGACCCGAACGTATGAAAATATTTGTTTACTGCTTGTAGTATTACAGTCGCTTCTAGTGGAATAACCATGGATTACCATGCTGGTTTATCGAGCATCCATTCCCATCATCTATCTCTTTTTTATTAGATTTACTGATGTTTTGGATGTCTAAGGGTATGTTCACACTGACTAAAAGAGGCGGAAGTCCGCGGCAGAACTTTCATCCGCGGAATCCAGCCTGCCTCAGTGTGCCATAGCCCGTCTATGGGAGAGCGCGCGCTTCTCCGCAGCCGCCGCTCTCCGCTCAAAGAAGTGACATTGGTTTGATATTGAAGGACATTGGATTAGCATTTAATTATACTCCAGAGATTGGATGGGGCCTTCAACATTCTTGAATTTTATGGCTCCTTCCAAATACTGTTTGATATGTAGATCGAAGCAGTATAGTATGGAAGATTTGATGGACAGCACACTCCTGGCTGATAAGCAGGATGTGGGGGCATTTGGTGGAGGTAACTTCAAAGATCACTCTTGTTTTCCCTGGTAGGTTTTATTGTTTAGATAACACATCTCTGAACAATAGGCCAACCATGGAACCTTCTCTCCAAAGGAAGGAACATTTGCATAGTTACAACACACAATAGTATCAGCCTCTTGGATCAATCAAAAAGTGAATGTTTAGTCATGAAAACCAGATTGTCCTGCTCCTGTCCAATCAAATATTCTTCAGTGTTAACCAATGAAATAAAAATGGTATATAGACTGTAAAGAATGGATGATACGGACACAAACAAGATGGAGGAATAAGGAAGAACATAGAGAGGGTATGAATGAATGGAGGTAAAAATTCTGGGTATGGTAGCACATTCATTCGTAACTCTATAACATCAGAGCTAAAACCACTGAATAAAAGCTTCATCTCTGGGAAAGAACCGAGGTTGGACTGGATTTTTACCTGGTGGTGGTAAAGGAGATCCTACATACACATTATATCTCAACAACTGGGAACATACCTTATTATGCCAAAAAATGTCTGACAGATTATCTTTTTTCAGTCAAAGCCAGGAATGGATATGAAAAGAGGAGAAATCTCAGTCTTATCTTTACAACCTGTTCTCTGTATAGTTCGTTCCTGGCTTTGGCTGAAAAAATCTGTCGGATAATCTGTCAGACATCTTTTGGTGTAATAGGGTCCTTACTGTAAATTCTCATCATCCTAAGTGGATATTTCCTTCAAAGAACCTCAGTAGAACTAGTTAAGAAAGAGGCCATGGTGGTCGACCAGAGCTCGGGAAACTGCAGTGGAGGAAGGGGCTGGTTAAGTATTAGAGATGAGCGAACCTCGAACATGCTCAAGTCCATCCTAACCCGAACTTTCGGCATTTGATTAGCGGTGGCTGCTGAACTTGGATAAAGCCCTAAGGCTATGTGGAATACATGGATATAGTCATTGGCTGTATCCATGTTTTCCAGACAACCTTAGAGCTTTATCCAACTTCAGCAGCCCCCGCTAATCAAATGCCGAACGATCGGACTTGAACCCCAACCCGGTTTGCTCATCTCTATTAAGTATACCTCTTTGTTTTTTGTTTTTTTTGCTGCATACCTAGCAACATATAAAAAAAAAAGTCCCTGTTTGGACAACCCCTTTAATAGTTCCTTGGTTCATACAGTCATATGGAAGTCCCATTTATTATAATCTGCTTGGGCACAGAAGACATTTTAATGATATTGGTAATAGCATACTATCACTTAACTCATAGCTTGAGATAGCTAACCCTCTTTGTCAGATGGCTGCTAGTTAGGCATAAAGTCCCAGGTTTTCATCGGGCCATAAGGTGCAGAGATACCACTAAGGGCCCTATTACATAGAGCGATAATCTGCCAAATCAGGCGAATTCTGCAGATTTTCACTCCATGTAATAAAGGCAACGATCAGCCAATAAAAACGATTGTCAGGCCGTGTAATAGGCTCTGTAAGCAAGTGCTGATCTAGCAGATCAGCATTTGCTTGCACAGATCATTGGGCCAATAGTCAGTAATAGTCAGTGACCTAATACTGTCACCTGGAGAGGCATTCTGTTGCCACGGTAATACAGCACTAGACCTAAGTCGATCAGTAGGACACTAACCAATTTCATAAAATTTGTATACTTCCTAATCTAAATTTTTGGAACCTTTTTTGAGTGAATTGTGTCAGAAGTGTCTTATACTAACTGGCTGGGCATAAACTGTATGGCTCCCCATTCAGTTCACCTATTGACCATTTTGTAATGCCACCCAGAGGTAAGTGATGATGCTTTATTGTTGCCACTTCCATGTACTGAGCTGGATGCAGTAAATGTTAACTGAGAGTTGAGTGTGTGCTTCACTGCGCAACAGCAACAACTTTGGAACTTGCAGCCCTGTGTCAAATTGGCGTGGCCTAGAGTGTCTGTGTCCTAGGCCTGCACCGCCTCTCTGTCCCTCCTCCCCAATATCTTTACCATTAGAATGCCCCTGGCAGGATTTTTCCTCATCTTCTATAGTTTCCATTGACTTGAATGCAAGGCCACCTCTCACACTCCATCTGGATGAAGTGGTCGGCAACACCTCACTTACAAGCATGGTAGTCAGAAGACTATAATTATCCTAAGAGTTTAGTATCCATGAGCCATAATTATAAAATTTTTAATTATAAAAAAAAAAAATAACATAATATAAGAATATAGGGATTTTAACCCCATCCCCCGTCCCCCTTATACTTGTCGAGAGGCAAAAAAAAACAACTAGAAAATAAATAATAGTGTTTGCTATAAAACTTACATATTTGAGAGAAGGGGTTGCATTTGTCAACTAAAATGATGAGTGAAATCCATTCCCTAATGAATGGTGAGGTCATGGCGGGGTTAATTAAGCTCCAAATCCCAGCAGAAATCTTACAGATATTATGCTACATTAATTAGTTGCAATGTTTCTGATAACACATTTGCATACACACAAAATTGCCATACAAAGCCATCATTGTCGCATACAAGAGTTTATCTGGATTGCGACCACCCATCTCAGTGTTTTTCAATGTATGGTTAACAGATGTGTTAAAGGGGTACTTTTATTTTCTTTCAAATCAACCGGTGTCAGAAAGCTATGCAGATTTGTAATTTACTTTTACAGAAAAAAAATCTATAGTTTTCCAGAACATTTCAGCTGCTGTATGTCCTGCAGGAAGTGGTGTATTCTTTCCAGTCTGACACAGTGTTCTCTGCTGCCACCTCTGTCTATGACAGGAACTGTCCAGAGATGAAGCAAATCCCCATAGGAAACCTCTTTTGCTCTGGACAGTTCCTGAAATGGACAGAGGTGGCAGCAGAGAGAGTGTCAGACTGAAAAGAATACACCACTTCCTGCAGGACATACAGCAGCTGATAAGTACTGGAAGACTGGAGATTTTTAAATGACAAATCAGTATAACTTTCTGACCCCAGTTAATTTAAAAAAAAAAGAAAAGAAAAAAAAAAGAAATACCCTTAAATATTTAACCAAGGTCATCACCAGTGTGTGCAGAGACATCCCTCCTTATTTTTCTACATCAAAATAATGATCATGACAATTATTTTCGGTCGCCTTTTGCAAACAGTGGACGTTTTTTATTAGTTATTCAGGCACAGTTTTTCTTTTGTCACCATTCTTTCTCCGTTTTTACTATTAATTTCAATAGACTTTTCAATTAAGACACACCCAAACTCCAGTCATTACACTAAGGGGAGGCCGGACACCTAAATGACGCCCCTTATTTTAGACTCAACATAACGGACGTCATGTTAAACATAGCCCTAAAAAGTGTGAACATAGCCCTAAAAAGTGTGAACATAGCCCTAAAAAGTAATCAGTATAAGGAGTAGGGAATATCTGGTCCCTGTTATTTCTGGTTGTAAGACATTAGCTTGGCTCTAACGAATCCTCTCTTATGACTATGAAGTTAAATTACTTGTAGTACACAGTCTCAATTTCAGTGGAGACCAAGTAGATGTATATAAGTATACAGGCTCATTTTGCACTGAAGCAGGAAGTCATTTCCCTTGAAGATAACAAAATTACATCTGCTCTATATCATGCTTAGAGCTGCAAACGGATAGCTGACAGGGAGATAAAACAAATCACGTATGTTTTTTTTAAACTGATTGCTGTATCCATAGTTATAAAATTATGTTTTTCTTGCAAGCCCAGGTGTTGGAGAGACTGTGCTGAGCTGCAGCATGCATGCCTCCTCACTCCCCCACCCCCTCTCTGCCCTGCATAATTAATTTACAGTGCTTCCCCAGCACTGAACTTTGTACATCAATTGTGCAGGATAGAGTGGGCTGAGGGAGGGAGCAGGCGTGCATGCTGCAGCTCAGCATCACCTCTAGGATATTCTCTGTCCATGGCAAGGTTTTGTATATACCTTTCTAAGCATATACCTTTTCTTTTTGATGGAAACATCTTTTTTCTTTTTAATTTTTATTTATTTATTGTAGTTTTTTGGGTAATGGTTACTCTTTCCAAATATCCCTTCTTCTCAATTTTGTGACCATAAATACCTAGGGGGAGATTTATCAAACATGGTGTAAAGGGAAACTGGCTCAGTTGCCCCTAGCAACCAATCAGATTCCATCTTTTATTTCTCACAGACTCTTTGAAAAATGAAAGGTGAAATCTGATTGGTTGCTAGGGAGCCAGTTTCATCTTATGTGTTAGTATTATGCATAGTAGCAATCTATCTATAACTTGATACAGGGGCTACAGATGCCAAATAAGTTATTTAACAAGTCATTGTATCATGGACTGACCCTACATCTGGTATTAGTAAATGCCCCTTCGCACTTGCACATGTAGATTTACATGAAGGCTTCCTTTAAGAATGAGGTACTCTGCTAGAGGAATCAAAATAGGGAATTAATATCTACCCAAAGTGTTCATTCAAACAATCAATCAATTCATGTTATTTGTGTCAGGGTCTTACCTGTCCACGCTCACGCACCATTCTCTTTACCTCCTGCATCCACTCAACCTCTGAGAACCTGCTACATTGGCCTGGCCAAGTGTAACTAGGGGAGTATGTACGGTAAGCACTTGCACCTGTAGGTTTCTGTTTTTTGTCTGTACTTAAGCCACATGCAGAGTTCAGCCTGCAGTGTGAACACAGGCACAGAGGTGCTGCCAATTTTTTTTTTTTTTTTTGTATGTGGGGGTGTGGCCTCCTGTTGGCTTGCATTCCACCCATGTTTTGTAACTGTTATAAATAGAGATTTGGATCCTATCTGCCCAGTTGTAGGGTTATTTTGCCCAGGAAAGGCCATTGTTGGTGTGAAAATGCTACAGCAGGGACCATATCTCTGAGGACACCTTAACATGGTGACATGGTACACTCTGTTTGATCAAATAGCTTGCTAGAATCCTCATTTTTTAATATCTATAGAACAGGTTTTTATTGTGTGTACACCAAAGGGAGTATGTACAGTAAGCACTTGCACCTGTAGGTCGCTGTTGCACTTTATTTATTTTTTGTCAAGTGTAACCAGCAGCCTATCAAGATTGCTGGAGTGTAGCGCTCATCAGAGGTGGCCCGGCACCTCAGAGTGGCACCTGGCAGGAGATTTAAATGGGCTATGGTTATACCCTGCATATTCATCTGTGTTTCTGACCTGAAGTGTATGTCCCTGGATTCTGACTCCCTGGATCCTGCTCTATGTGTATGACCCCGGTTTGTTTATTGGTTTTGTCTTTGGCTTTGATTTGGTTCCTGACATTGCTGTCTTGCTTTAGACCACTGGCATGTTTATAGGACTTCTTTGTTTTTTTGGATAGCAGCTTTTCTGTACTTGGCTGCTTTCTGACCTGGGCTGTGGACTATTCTACCTCTGATGTGGCCTGCACCTAGTCAGTGTACGGAAAAATACCCACTTGGGCGTTGCCATCTAGGGCAGATCGTCCAAGTCGGCCGGGACAGTGGGCTGGGATCAGTACAGGGCTCACTATACAGTACTACTTCTGTTCTCAAACTGAATATTTTCAGGAATGCAGCATGAGAACTTAGCAGTGTCTTCCCATAGGGAATAATGCATTTAAATGTGTGTAAATGTGTTTAATTGGTTCCAGCACCCACCAGTAATTAACTATAATACTCATTTATTACATTGAGCGCCCAGTATAATCACTACAGTACAATAAGGAACAGCACTATATTAGACAGTACATTTAAAACAAGAAATGTTCAACAAAACCAGCAATTATAGTATAGTAGTCACTAACTCCTCACTCATCCTTTACTGTATAGTTGCCCCCCACCCCAGCACTATAAAGTATGGGAGATGGTGGTGCACTTCCTGTACTACTACTGTACTGTACATGCACTCCAGCAGTCTTATACAGTACAGGATGGGAGATGGTGGTGCACTGGCTGTACTACTACTGTAGTGTATATGCACTCCAGCAGTCTTATACAGTACAGGGTGGGAGATGGTGGTGCACTGACTGTACTACTACTGTACTGTATATGCACTCCAGCAGTCTTAAATAGTACTGTACAGGATGGGAGACGGTGGTGCACTGACTGTACTACTACTGTACTGTATATGCACTCCAGCAGTCTTATACAGTACAGGATGGGAGATAGTGGTGCACTGACTGTACTACTACTGTACTGTATATGCACTCCAGCAGTCTTATACAGTACAGGATGGGAGATGGTGGTGCACTGACTGTACTACTACTGTACTGTATATGCACTCCAGCAGTCTTATACAGTACAGGATGGGAGATGGTGGTGCACTGACTGTACTACTACTGTACTGTATATGCACTCCAGCAGTTTTACACAGTGCTGTGTTGTACTGTATGTGAAGCCTCACCAGTGCTAAACTCACCAGGTACAACCCACAATAGAAACATAGAAGATTGTCGGCAGAAAAAAATCCAATTTTCTTTCCCCGCCGCCTGGCTGCAATGGTGACTCATTTTAAAGCTGTCAAAAAGCACTACCCCTAAATCCTTCTCTTCTGAAGTCTATGTCAACACAGAACTGCCGATATGATACTCGGATAGAGTATTCCTCCTCCACAAGTGCATTATTTTACATCTGGAAACATTGAGCTGCAGTTTTTATTGTTTGGACCACATATCTAGTAATGCTAAATCATTTTCCATATTACTGACTCACAAAAACATTTGAATACCGAGCAAACTTTGAGTTCTTCCAGGTAAATTTTTCTTCGAATACAGAACAGTTAGTAAGCGTTCGTTTATTACTGTACTCCTATTGATGTGACTGGTTGTATTTTGTAATCCCTAACAAGCAATAAATGCTGAAATTATATAAACCACCGCCGTCCCTTTAAAACCAACTGCATAAAAGTAAGCCAGTAAAAACCATGTAAAAGATTCACTCATTTGGTCTGGATTTTGCAGTTTGTAAATGACTCCTCCTAAGTGTTCGTCTCTGGCAACCGAGCTGTATGTAGACGCATGCCAAACAATCTGGATTCTGGGAGCTATGTAAACCTGGCAACTGCACATGAAAGGATTCTTTTATTCACTTTTTGCATACATCTTCTCAGAAACCTTGAGGGTGTTAGATACGAAAATGTGCAAAGCTGAATGTTTTATACAGTATGGTCAGAAAATATAAATAACAAGAAAAACAGTACAATAGAAAACAGCAACAGTGAAGGCACAACGCCGTAAAAAGATGTAAGGATTTTTGCGCCGGACTTATAAATGTCCCCGCATCTCCGGCGCTACCGCCGGAAACCTATGCCAGCTGAGGACTGGAGTAGGTTTTCAGCGTATCTTTTTGCGGAGCAGATGGTGAATCACGTGGACTCTGAATCCGCGCCTTCCGTTCCGCCCCCTTCACACCCCCTCCATTCCGCCCCCCGGCGTACCCGGCGGAATACCCCTGGAACGCCAGATGATACATGTCCCCCATAGTGTTTGGGCACCGATTTGGCAGATGAAAATCTATGTGGATAAAAGGACAGGGTGCTGAAAATCTGCTTGCACAATACTCATTACTCATGTTAATACTAATACAATCTGGAATATTCTGCCCAGTTTTGGGGTACTGGTTCGATAATGGAGGCCCTATAGTTGGAGCATGTAAAACTATATAGATTGGATAGACTGATATATGACTTACTGGGAAAATATTCAGTATAACTTGTAATTTTTGATTGAAATATCTGATATTTCCAAGCTAAAGAGTCCAGTCGATTGAGTGACCCCGCCCACTGGACTCCTTAACACAGGATGATCAGGGATTTCAATTAACATGTTACAAGTTATACTAAATCTTTTCCCATAAAGATATATATCAATCCGCTCAAATCTCCCTGCTCTATAACATGATATCGATAGATAAGATAGCATTGTGTTGGTGAAAGGTTCCCTTTAACCCTTAGAGGACCAGGCCAATTTCACTTATTGCGTTTTCGCTTTTTCCTCCTTGTGCTTAAAAGGCCATAGCACTTTGCATTTTTTCACCTAGAGACCCGCATGAGCCCTTATTGTTTGCTCCACTAATTGTACTTTGCAATGACAGGCTGAATTTTTGCATAAAGTACAATGTGCAAACCAGAAAATAATAAAATGTGTGGGGAAAATGAAATTGAAATTATTTGGGGGGGGGTTTGTTGATTATACGCAGTTCACCCTGGGGTAAAACTGTCTTGTTATATATGTTCCTCAAAGTTGGTACAATTACAACGATATGTAACTTGTATAATTTTTATTTTATTTGATGGCTTTTAAAAAATTCTAACCATTTTTAAAAAATATATGTTCCTTAAAATCGCTCTATTGCCATGCTTTTAGCGCTTTTAATCTTTGGTCTATGGGGCTGTGTGTGATGTCATTTTTTGCACCATGATGTGTTCTTTCTATCGGTACCTTGATTGCGCATATGCAACTTTTTGATCAGTTTTTATTACAATTTTTCTGGTTATGATGCGACAAAAAATGTGCAATTTTGCACTTTGGAATTGTTTTGCACTTACGCCGTTTTCCATGCGAGATCAGGAATTAAATAAATCAATAGTTTGGGCGATTACGCACGCGGCGATAGCAAACATGTTTATTTATTTATTTATTTTTATTCATAACATGGGAAAAGGGGGGTGATTCAAACTTTTTTTAGGGGAGTTTTTTTTTATTAATAATAAAACTTTTTTTTTTACACCTATACTAGAAGCGCCCCTGGGGTTAGGGTTATTCCCCCTGGAATTAGGGTTATTCCCCCCTGGGGTTAGGGTTATTCCCCCTGGAATTAGGGTTATTCCCCCCTGGGGTTAGGGTTATTTCCCCTGGGGGACTTCTAGTATATCCACATTGATCTCTCATAGAGATCTATGCAGTATAGTAATACTGCATAGATCGATGAGATAGGCATTCTATTGCTTTCGGCTGCTGCGGCCGAAAACAATAGAATGCCAAACTGGGATCAGCGCCATTATGGCGCAGACCCGGGCCGGCTCCAGATCCAGGGATCACTCTAGTGGGGGGAGCTATTCCCCCCACTAGACCACCAGGTATGGGAAAAGTTGCTTTTTAAATGTAGCTGTCAACTTTGACAGCTGCATTTAGAAAGTTAATTAGCGTGCACGGCGATCGGACCGTGCGCGCTAATAGCCGTGGTACCGGGCTGCATAAAGCACCCAGGATCGCTGAGGTTCAGAGCAGGGTCGACGCGCGGCCTCCCTTTGAACTCCGCTAGCGATGCCAGGACGTATGGGTACGCCCTGGGTTGTCTACGGGTTAATTTATTAAGTCGGAAAGTGTCACTGTCGTTTCATTTTATTTTTTTTTTGCAGAAATCAACAGTACAGGCGATTTTAAGAAACTTCGTAATTGGGTTTATTGGCCGAAAAATGCATTTTTATCATGAAAAAGTAGTTTGAAGCCTCCCCCGCCCCCCCCCCCCCCCGTCTTCATGGTTCTCTATGGAGAGGGGGGGGGGGGGGGTTTAAGGAAGATGAGGCACCAAAACAGGACAACAAAGATTTAATTTACAGCTAAATCACCGGGCTATCTCCTCTGAAGTCAGCACTGACCTCTGAATACTGGCTTTCACACAGCTCTTACTGTGTAATCCTTTGCTCTCTGCTTTTTGCTGGCCACTAATCTCCCTGCTTCCTCCTCCCCCCTCCCCTCTCCATAGGTTACACAGGGTACGACTGATGTAAAAGAGTCGAGATTTCCTGATAATGAGCAGTGACTGAGAGAGAGGAGGGAGGGAGGGGGGGGGACCTGGGAAAGCCTTTTTGAATGCAGATAATGGCATATTTGCCTAATAAACCCTATTACAAAGTTTCTCAAAATCACCTGTACTATTGATTTCTGGAAAAAAAAAACAACAGTGACACTTTAAGAAGAGACCACTAAGTGCCCTTTTACATGGCTTGACTGACAGCTGCAAATGGGCACCAACCAGAAAGATCATTGTTTACAAAGTCTTCTCAAGGTTCAATTAATCTTGCAGCCCACTGCATGCTGCACATGCATAATTTAAATGGCCGTACAAAATATTCAATCGTACGAGAACGAGGGTTTGATGGCAGGCAGAGATGGGCCCATTGATTCACAAATTTTAGAGAGCTACACTGCAGAGAAGAAAGTGGGTACTACAAGAGTCTGAACCTCCAGCCAACCAGTATGAAGCTAGTGGAGAATACATTGTAGTTTGATTCAATTTCTATTAGAACCAGCACTGGAAGGACCACACTACCCCCTTTAATGGTATCTTAGGACATTTCCGCTATATTCTGCTGCCTATTTGTTCGGAGTACTCGTAAAGATTGTTACCACTATAAAAAGAGTGGAATTTATTTGTCTACATCCCTATGTCTGGCTTTTCTTCACATTTGACACCTACATCATGTAACATAGTAACATAGTTAATAAGGTTGAAAGAAGACAAGAGTCCATCAGGTTCAACCTAGAGAAACCCTACTGTGTGATCCAGAGGAAGGCAAAACCCCCTATGAGGCAGATGACAAATGCCCCATCACAGGGAGAAAAATTCCTTCCCGACTCCAATGGCAACCAGAATGATTCATGGCTCAGCGTATCACCAGAAATCTAATCTAATGCCCCAGTGGAACCACGATCATCACTAATAGTGCATCCCCCAAATCGACTCAACCAGCCATGGACCACACATTAGCCTGCAGGGCCCCCTCAAGCCCACCTAGACCAAATTAAGCATTGCCCAGTTAGCTCTCAGGTTGCCCCACCCAGTAGCATTCCCCTGGGATCTGCTCTATTGAAGCAGAAGAGCGAACCTTCCGCAATGCAAGTATTACAGCTGTATTACAACTCTGCAGTCTTTCTTCTTTATTATTAAAAACTCCCTTTCTAGTTGTTGCAGTGAGCCCCTTGAACCCCTTCCCATTTACTGTAGGGCTGGCAACTCCCCTGTAGTAAGAAAGTGATGCTACCTGAGCCAAGATGCAAAGAAAGTGTACCCCCCCCACCACTTTGGCCTCAAAAGTCTTGTCACAGCTGAAGTCAGAGTAGATATATAGGATACATAGAATGTATTCCCTGCTGTGAAGCAAACCACTTTAGCATAAATATTGTTTTTGTTTTTTTTATTTTATTGCATTCTCTACTTTCACGGAACAGACAAAACAGCCAGCCGATTCCAGCACTCTTATAGACTTGATGAAATCTTCAAAGTTTATGGTACCATATTAAAAGCAGGGAGGGTGCACCTTTCCTTTCCCTTCCTTTAAAGACAGCATGTATATATTCATCACAAGTGATAGGCAAACCCAAGTTGAGATTCTAAGTAAAAGCAAAAGGTAGGTTTAAAACACGTTAATCGGCTTGCCTTTCCTATCGTTTGATGAACGTAGGCTTTTTTTTTCAAAGGAAAAGTGTTTCTGCTTTTACTGTGGTGCAATAAAGTTTGAAGGCTTTATCAATCCTTAAAAAGTGCCGAAATCGGTTTTGTCTTTTCAATCGAGTAGGTGAGCTGGTTAAACATATTCTCCTTTTCTACTATCATGCTTGTTTTTAAAATATGGTGGTGTAGCTGCAATAATGAAAGAATATTGTGAATTTTACTAGATTGGCTCTCGTTTACTGATCCTATTGCATGGCACGACCACCGAGCAGCCCACTCTCCCCAATGCTTCTGCCCACTCCCCAGTATCTTGCTTCTGCCCGTAGCCACCATGAGAACTGTTGAGTCGGTGTCTTAAGTGACAGACCGCTCAGCCAATCACTGGCCGTGGTGCTGTCCCCCTCGGACAGTGATTGGTTGAGCTGACTGTCACTAAAGTGACTGGCTCTGAAGTTCCAGCAATGGCTGCGGTCAGGGGCAGAAGCCAGGAAGAGCAGGGAGAAGCATCGGGGAATGTGGGCAGGTATGTATAATCTTCATTATTTTCTTAACACAATCATCAGCTGCCAGCTGTGTGTTGCTATTACACGTAGTCATGTGCAGTCAGTGGCCAATAATTTGTAGGCAGGACCAAAAGGCGCGATCAGCCAATGATTGTTGTCCCCGGCTGATTGTTGTCTTTATTACACGGAGAGATAGTCTACCAAATGGGCCTAATTTGGCAGATTACCGCTCCGTGTAATAAGGCCCTAAGGCTCAAGGGGTATTCACTTCAAACGTTTACACAGTGGATATATCAGTGTATATCATATGTATCATATGTCAATGTACAGGGTCCCTGTTTCAAAGAGTGAAAGGGGTGTAAATGGTGATGCACAGTGAAAAAGAAATAGCAACCAGCACTACTATATATAGACAGTCCCGTTATATTCACCGGTAAGGGGTATTTGCACAGGTTATACGGTGGTGCTCACTCTAATCATGTATCCATGAATAGTAGAAACAAGGAGAAAAAGCTTGTAGAGGGCACTCACCATTAAAATCTTTTTCCTTTATTTCATCTTCTAAAAAATATAAACAACATTAGTGCAGGACGAGCATGATGTGGACGCCAGGGCTCCTCAATCAGCGTGGCAGCATGACAGCTGTTTCGCGTGTCGGAACTACGCTTCTACAGACGTGGTGATGCACAGTGATCATCACTGCTTACTATAAATAAGCAGGGACTCCTGTCTCTGCTCCTCTAAATAATGGTACACGGGCACCATGGAAACTACTGTATGAACTGAGCAGCCAGGCATACTCTGTAAGAACCAGGCCAGGTAAGCAAATGTAGTTTTGCAGACAGCATTGGTGCTTTCATCTGGCTGACCCAACACATTTTGGCTGGTGTAGTGATCATAAACAGTGGCTCATATAGTGTATGTTATAAAAGTATTGCACAGTATTTACATAAACGCTCTGCTCCTGAACTTTTTTTCGACCTGAGCAAATAAATAAAATTGGATTTGGATAAATTATATATTTTTTTTTTAGTTGCTTTTTTTTTTTTTTATTAAAAAAAAATTTGAACAAATTTGATTCATTCTGAATCACTTCACTTATTTTTAGTGGTAACTCTAGGCATGATGGCACCAGGGGTAGCAGACAGCACTATATTGGGGGAGCAGCAGGTCGATGCTGTTACGGGAAGCACTGTGGGAGGTTTGTATAAATGATGTCCAATAATTAGGAAGGCTTCTGGAAAAGTGAGGAGCCAGAATTGTCTGTGTGGGAAACTGTGAAGATACATGTCATGCCCGCTTCTTCCGGACTTGGTACTACCGGAACCAGTTTACTGATATATCAAAATTCAAGACTCTTATAACCCAGTGAAAGGTCTCCCAGCCCCTCCCCCCCTTCTTCTTCCCCCTCTTTTTCTCTCGCTACCTCCTATTCTTCCCTTGAAAATTAATAATGTCATGTATGTAGGGACTGTAATGGCATATATGGTTTGCATAGCTCCTCTATAGAACTTATTAGGATACAGTTATAAACAGGCATTTACATGGTTTGGGGGCCCGCTCACTATTCCCCTTCATGTGCCTAACATTCAGAGCTTTAAGTATATCTGGGAAAACTAATTTCCGCATGGTTGCTTATATTAAATAATCTTATTATTGCTGCAACCATAGCCCAGGAGCTACAAACAACCTGACCTGGTTATATTTCTTCACGCTTTACATGGTTCGCACATTGTATTTTTATGCCATGTATGTTTGTGTTGGCATCATTTATATTTCGCATTTTGGTTCACTCCTCTCATGCTGTGTTTGCCCGCCAGGATTCTTTGGAACCTCGGGGTTACTCGGAAAACAGCAGTGGTCGGTGCTGTCTACTTAGCCTGCGAAGATACTTGGCACGGCTACATGCAAACTCTTGGCCAAAATATAAATTATAGAAAGCTTTATCTGCTCTTATGCCAAGTTTCTTTGAGGTGATATTGAGAGTGGAAATTATTTGGGAGTGGACATTTTTTCGAGGGTTCCTTTATGTTATAGTATGGTTACAAGAACAGTAGCTGAGGGGCATTGGGTGGTCTGGACTATATGTGCTTTTAAGATACATACTGTACACTAAGAGGACATATCTGAAACAAACATTTTTTTTTCTCTTAATGGTCTTTCTTAATATTTCACAACATTGCATGGCACAGATGAAAGTGTTTTGATCCTGTTTGGTTCGTTGGGAGTAAACGTCTCTTCGGGAACAAATATAGTAACATTATTCACATCCGGTCTCTTAAAGAAAACCTGTCACTATGACAGCATCACCGTCATGACCTGAGTGTAATTATAGTGCTTGAAAAGCACTATATTGTAATCCGTATTCTTCATCTTCTTCTTCTTCTTCCGTTTCTTCTTCTTCTTCTTCCAGCCATTTTTCTGCGCGTAATACAGCCCGAACCGATTTACACACAGACTCCGTTCAAACTGCGTTTCGAAGCCCTCGGCGGTGTGAGGTGTGCTATCTATTTTTTGTTTCGATCAGATTTGTCGTTTTTAAGAAATTTACGTTTAAAGACCCCAAATTTCCCATAGAAAATAATGGCCCATTGCAAATAATGGCCACACTCTAACCACTAACAGCCAATCACAGCACATATGCAAATAGCTGAGATATAGCAGCCAATAGGAACTCTACGGTCTCGTCAGGCAATGTCTCACACCATCCACAGTCACATGTCCACTATTGGCCAATAGAAGATGTAATGTATGGAAGGTCCTTAACGATTTTGTCTCACTGACATGAGTAAGGTTGTCCATTATAAGTACCCAGATCGCTCTTAAATGGACCCAGGTCGCCCTTAAAGGAACGCAAGTCGCTCTTAAAGGGACCCAAGTCGCTCTTAAAGGGATGGGAGCCATGTCGCTCTTAAAGGGACCCAAGTCGTTTTTAAAAGGGACCCAAGTAGTTCTTAAAGGGACCCAAGTCGCTCTTAAAGGGACCCAATTCGCTCTTAAAGGGACGGGACCCAAGTCGCTCTTAAAGGGTCCCATGTAGCTCTTAAAGGGATCCAAGTCGCTCTTAAAGGAACGGGACCCAAGTTGCACTTAAACAGACGGGACGCATGTTGCTCTTAAAGGGACCCAAGTCACTCCAAAAGGTATGGGACCCATTTCGCTCTTAAAGAGACCAATGTCGCTAGAGCGACCTGGGTCCCTTTAAGAGCGACTCGGGTCCTTTTAAGAGCGACCTGGGTCCGTTTATGAGCGACCTAGGTCCCTTTAAGAGCGACCTGGGTCCTTTTAAGAGCGATATATGTCCCTTCAAGAGCGACCTGGGTCCCTTTCAGAGGGACCTGGGTCCCTTTAAGAGCGACCTAGGTCCCTTTAAGAGCTACCTGGGTCCCTTTAAGAGCGAAATATGTCCGTTTAAGAGCAAAATGGGTCCTTTTAAGAGCGACCTGGGTAACTTTAAGAGAGAAATGGGTCCCTTTAAGAGTGAAATTGGTCCCTTTAAGAGCGACCTGGGTCCCTTTAAGAGCGAAATGGGTCCCTTTAAGAGCGAAATTGGTCCCTTTAACCCCTTGAGGACCGGGGCAATTTAGATTTTTGCGTTTTCGTTTTTTCCTCCTTGTGCATAAAAGGCCATAGCAGTTGCATTTTTTCACCTAGAAACCCACATGAGCCCTTATTTTTTGCATCACTAAATGTACTTTGCAATGACAGGCTGAATTTTTGCATAAAGTACACTGCAAAAGCAGGAAAAAATTCAATGTGTGGTGAAATTGAAAAAAACCCCCACATTTTGTGTTTTTAGTAGATATGTGTTTTTACGCCGTTCGCCCTGGGGTAAAACTGACTTGTTATATATGTTCCACAAGTCGTTACGATTAAAACGATATATAACATGTATAACTTTTCTTGTATCTGATGGCCTGTAAAAAATTAAAACCATTGTTTACAAATATACGTTCCTTAAAATCGCTCCATTCCCAGGCTTATAACGCTTTTATTCTTGGGTCTATGGGACTGTGTCAGGTGTCATTTTTTGCGCCATGACATGTTCTTTCTATCGGTACCTTGATTGCGCATATACGACTTTTTGATCGCTTTTTATTAACATTTTTCAGGAATGTGATTAATTAATAGTTCGGGCGATTACGCATGCGCCGATAGCAAACATGATAGCAAAAAAAAAAAAATTATTTATTTACTTTTATTAACCCCTTAACGACATCGGGCGTAAATTTACGCCCTGATGCCGGTAAGGAAGTTCAGAGTGGGGCCGCGCGGCGGCCCCGCTCTGAACCGCGCCGGTCCCGGGTGCCGCGTGTAGCCCGGGACCGTAGGTATTAGCGGGCACGGTCCGATCGCCGTGCCCGCTAATACAGTAATCGGATGCAGCTGTCAAAGTTGACAGCTGCATCCGATTACCGGACGCAGCGTCATCCCTGGTGTCTAGTGGGGAGATCGCTCCTCCAGGATGTTATCCCGGAGGAGCGATCTCCGCAAATGAAGCCGGCCGGGGACCGCTCCAAGATGGCGCCGTCCCCGGCTCGGCACTCGTTTACTTCCGGCTGCAGCAGCCGGAAGTAAACGAGTGCCTATCTCATGGATCTCTGCAGCATATCTATGCTGCAGAGATCTCAATGAGAGATCAAAGCACTTATACTAGAAGTCCCCCAGGGGGGCTTCTAGTATAAGTGTAAAAGTAAAAAAAAAAGTGTTGTTAATAGTAAAAAGCCCCCTCCCCTAATAAAAGTCTGAATCACCCCCCTTTTCCCAGGTTATAAATAAAAGTAAATAAATAAATACATAAACAAACATGTTTGCTATCGCCACGTGCGTAATCGCCCGAACTATTAATTAATCACATTCCTGATCTCGCACGGTAAATGGCGTCAGCGCAAAAAAATCCCAAAGTGCAAAATTGCGCATTTTTGGTCGCATCAAATCCAGAAAAATTGTAATAAAAAGCGATCAAAAAGTCGTATATGCGCAATCAAGGTACCGATAGAAAGAACACATCATGGCGCAAAAAATGACACCTCGCACAGCCCCATAGACCAAAGGATAAAAGCGCTATAAGCCTGGGAATGGAGCGATTTTAAGTGTTGTATATTTGTTGACAATGGTTTAAATTTTTTACAGGCCATCAGATACAATAAGTTATACATGTTACATATCGTTTTAATCGTAACGACTTGAGGAACATATATAACAAGTCAGTTTTACCCCAGGGCGAATGGCGTAAAAACACATTTCCCCCAAATAAACAAAATGCGTTTTTTTTTTCAATTTCACCACACTTTGAATTTTTTTCTGGTTTCGCAGTGTACTTTATGGAAAAATTCAGCCAGTCATTGCAAAGTACAATTAGTGACGCAAAAAATAAGGGCTCATGTGGGTCTCTAGGTGGAAAAATGCAAGTGCTATGGCCTTTTATGCACAAGGAGGAAAAACCCGAAAACGCAAAAATCTAAATTTGCTCTGTCCTTAAAGGGTTAATAACCTGGGAAAAGGGGGGTGATTCAGACTTTTATTAGGGGAGGGGGCTTTTTATTAATTAATTAACACTTATACTAGAAGCCCCCCTGGGGTTAGGGTTATTCCCCCTGGGGTTAGGGTTATTCCCCCTGGGGTTAGGGTTATTCCCCCTGGGGGACTTCTAGTATAAGTGCACTGATCTCTCATAGAGATTCTGCAGCATAGATATGCTGCAGAGATCCATGAGATAGGCACTCTTTTACTTCCGGCTGCTGCAGCCGGAAGTAAACGAGTGCCGAGCCGGGGACGGCGCCATCTTGGAGCAGTCCCCGGCCGGCTTCAGTTACGGAGATCACTCCTCCGGGATAACATCCCGGAGGAGCGATCTCCCCACTAGACACCAGGGATGACGCTGCGTCCGGTAATCGGATGCAGCTGTCATGTTTGACAGCTGCATCTGATTACTGTATTAGCGGGCACGGCGATCGGACCGTGCCCGCTAATACCTGCGGTCCCGGGCTACAAGCGGCACCCGGCGGGACCGCCGCGTGAAATTGGTCCCTTTAAGAGTGAAATTGGTCCCTTTAAGAGCGAAATATGTCCCTTTGAGAGCAAAATGGGTCCTTTTAAGAGCGACCTGGGTCCCTTTAAGAGCGAAATGGGTCCCTTTAAGCGTGAAATGGGTCCCTTTAAGAGTAAAATTGGTCCCTTTAAGAGCGAAATGGGCCCCTTTAAGAGCGAAATAGGTCCCTTTAAGAGCGACCTGGGTCCCTTTAAGAGCGACCTGGGTCCCTTTTAGAGCCTTTTAAAAGACAAATGGGTCCTTTTAAGCGTGAAATTGGTCCCTTTAAGAGCGAAATGTGTCACTTTAAGAATGAAATGTGTCACTTTAAGAGCAAAATGGGTCCTTTTAAGAGCAAAATGGGTCCTTTTAAGAGCGACCTGGGTCCCTTTAAGAGCAAAATGGGTCCCTTTAGGTGTGAAATTGGTCCTTTTAAGAGTGAAATTGGTCCATTTAAGAGCGACCTGGGTCCCTTTAAGAGCGAAATGGGTCCCTTTAAGAGCAACCTGGGTCCCTTTAAGAACGACCTGGGTCCCTTTAAGAGCGACCTGGGTCCCTTTAAGAGCGAAATGGGTCCCTTTAAGAGCGAAATGGGTCCCTTTAAGCGTGAAATTGGTCCCTTTAAGAGTGAAATTGGTCCTTTTAAGAGCAAAATATGTCCCTTTAAGAGCGAAATATGTCCCTTTAAGAGCGACCTGGGTCCCTTTAAGAGCTAAATGGGTCCCTTTAAGAGCGAAATGGGTCCCTTTAAGAGTGAAATTGGTCCCTTTAAGAGCGACCTGGGTCCCTTTAAGAGCGACCTGGGTCCCTTTTAGCATGAAGTTGGTCCCTTTAAGAGCAAAATGGGTCCTTTTAAGAGCGACCTGGGTCCCTTTAAGAGCAACCTGGGTCACTTTCAGAGCGAAATAGGTCACTTTAAGAGCGACCTGGGTCCCTTTAAGAGCGATCTGGGTCCCTGTAAGAGTGAAATGGGTCCCTTTAGGAGCGAAATGGGTCCCTTTATGTGCGACCTGGGTCCCTTTAAGAGCGACCTGGGTCTCTTTAAGAGCGAAATAGGTCCCTTTAAGAGCGAAATGGGTCCCTTTAAAAGTGACCTGGGTCCCTTTAAGAGCGAAATGGGTCCCTTTAAGAGCGAGCTGGGGCCCTTTAAGAGCGACCTGGGGCTCTTTAAGAGCGAAATATCCCAGGTTCCCTTTAAGAGCGACCTGGGTCCCTTTAAGAGCGAAGGGACCCACGTCGCTGTTAAAGCGACCCAGGTCGCTACTAAAGGGACCCATAGCGCTCCTAAAGGGACGGGAGCCAAGTTGCTCTTAAAGGGACGGCACCTAGGATTAAAGTTAAAAGGAAGTCACTGGTAAAGGGGTGCTCTCTTCAAGCACTATGTATTTCCCTGGAAATGCAAATCTAGTTTAAGTTAAGCCGTACCTCTAAAGTGTAAAATGGGTGAATGGTGAAGTCAGTCATGTGACTTCATTTGTAGAGTTATTATAGAAAAGAGCTGTCAAAGGATTGTGCGAAGAATGATTGTACAATGAAGGGGAACCTGTATACGATAATTAAGAGGTATGACTGTCTGGGCTAAAATCAAGAGACCTCACATATGCCTCAGATATGGTAAGAGTGGCCTCTTGCATCTCAATTTAGAACAACCTAACCCTTTAAGGGGGGTTTACACAGAGAGATTTATCTGACAGATTTTCAAAGCCAAAGCCAGGAATGGATTTAAGAGAGGAGAAATATTAGTCTTTCCTTTATAACCTGTTCCCTGTATATAGTCTGTTCCTGGATTTGGCTTAAAAAATCTGTCAGATAAATCTCTCTGTGTAAACACACCCTAAGAGATAGACAATTCCTGTCTAAAAATTGCTCACAAGGGTAAAAGTCACAGAGATCAAGCGACTCTGTACCCACAATCTGCCCCCCTCCCCAACCGCTTGTACCGTCAGATAGCTGCTTTTAATCCAAGATCTGTCCTGGGTCCAGTCGGCAGGTGATGCAGTTATTGTCCTAAAAAACAACTTTTAAACTTGCAGCCCTGTGTCAAATTGGCTTGGCCTAGAGTGTCTATGCCCTAGTTCTGCACCGCCTCTCCGTCCCTCCTCTCCGCCCTCCTCATCATTACTAATGCCCCTAGGAGGATTTCTCCTAATCATCACTCGTCTGAACAGTGCACATAAGCTGGATCATTAAGGCACATGTGAAGTGTTCAGACAAGTGATGAATAGGAGAAATCCTGCCTGGGGCGTTTCTAATGGTGAAGACGGCTGGGAAGGGGGGGGGGGGGCGAGAGGCAGTGCAAGCCTAGGGCACAGACACTCTAGGCCAATTTGACACAGGGCTTCAAGTTGAAAAGTTGTCTTTCGGGACAATAACTGCATCACCTGCCAAACAGAACCTAAGCTATCTGATGGTACAAACTTTTAGTTTTTTTCATTTTGGGGGGGGGGGGGGGGGGGGGGCTGGGGGCAGTTTGAAAAAAAGAAAGATTCAGTATCTGGCTCTAAACATTCAAAAATAAAATCCAAGGTATGACATGCTCCCCAAAAATAAAAACTAGGTTAATCACATAACGTCATTACCAAATTGTGTGCAAGAGGCCAAAATAGGGAGACCTGTAGAATAAAGCATAATATCAACACACGTACCTAAGCTGAAGACCCGTCCTCCTGTAGGTTGTAGGCTTAATGTGCGCGGTGCCCAATGAAGAGCCGATAGATCAGATTTCACTGTTGTGGCTCCTGTTATAAATCAATTGAATGAGTCTGGATTCTCCGGAAATCATTTAAAAATGGATCAGACAGAACTGTCAAAATAACAGAGACAATTTAAATAGAATTTTTAGAAATAAATGAGTTTCTATGAAATTTAGGGCGTAATAAATGAAATCTTTCACTGTTTTCACTAGAAAGTGGCTATCCAGTCATACAGAGAACGGCAGCTGGCTTGATGTACACAGGGTAACTGGGGAAAACACTAAGATGGCCAAAGGGTTAAAGCATCACCACTTATATTACTGGGGGTTAGACCCACCCCCATGATAAATCCATGCCATCACTTTGTGTAATGGGAATTCTCCCTTAAAGGAGAAGTCCCATGAAACAGAAAAATGCGAGGAGGAGTACGGGAGAAGTCACATGAAACAGAAAAAATGTGGGGAGTAGTACCGGAGAGGCCTCATGAAACAAAAGAAACGTGAGGAGGAGTGTGAGAGAGGTCCCATAAAACAAAAAAACGGGGGGAGGAGTACGGGAGAAGTCCCATGAAACAAAAAAATGTGGAGAGGGGTACAGGAAAAGTCCCATGAAACAGAAAAACATGAGAAGGAATACGAGAGAAATGCCATGAAACAGAAAAACGTGAAGAGGGATACGGTAGAAGTTCCATGAAACAGAAAAACATGAGAAGGAGTTCAGGAGAAGTCCCATGAAAAACATGAGGAGGGGTACGTGAAAATAATAAGTAAACTTACCTATCCCTGTGCCAGGGTACCGTTGACAGCCGCCATGTCCTGCAGCTCCTCACGTGCCTGGGTGATCAGTTGCCTGTTTAGCCAATTAGTGACTGGGGCGGAGCAACCCCCTAGTCACGGACTGGCTGAGCGGGCAGTCACTCAGCCGAGCTGCGACAATGTAGCTAGCATTCCAGCAGAAAATGACATCCAACGACCATCAGCAAGACCCGAGAGCAGAACTACGGAGACACGGAGATGAGCGAGTTTACTTTGGTTAATTTTTTCCTGCACCCTGACAGCAAACTTCCCCCCCCCCACCACGCTTCCACCCGCTTTTCCATTTCATGGGACTTCCCTTTTAAGCAAATGAATCATATTACAAAAAAGTTTTATTGCCAAGTATTTTTACACACTTGGTAAATAATTTTCTGAGCTATATGATTATTTTTCTATCTCTTTGTTACAATGCATGTTTGTTGTACGCTTTGCTAAATAAAGATTAATTTATTTCAGAACTTGTCTTTTTTTTAACGATAAGTGAGGTGGATTGATCTCCTCCACATAAAAATTATCGTCCGCAAAAATAGACAGCTGGGCCTGGCCGACTGCCAGCTCCCAACTCCCAATACGTTCCGTCGGAGTGCTCCGGTGGCTGCTTCCCTTAAATTTCTGTCATTCCTTAGGAGACCACTTTTCAGGTGCGATAAGTGCAATTCTATCAGGAAATAAGGATTTATACGGAGTTTTGCATTTTTTAACGTTGTTAATACTTCTTTTGTATGGCTGAAGTCGGTAACACCGGGTATTTTAAAAGCGATTCTTAAACTGTCAGTGATTTTTCCAGGGTTTTTAGTTGTCATTCTCTTGAATACTAAAAATGTCAGCATTTAAGGGGCAATGAGTTTCGCTTTTTGCATGTCCCAAGGTTCACAAAATTCACTTGACACTATGTGGGTATAAAATATTCAGGAAGGCAAAAAAGAAAATCAGAAATACATTCTTTTTTGTGAGTATTTATTATTCCTGCATTTTTAATGCCTAGGAAGTGTTAAATGCAGCATGTTTGCAACCAGCTAACCATCTGGGAATGAGTCTGGCACTTTTCTTCCAAGCTGTAATTTAGCAAATCATATGTTTAGAGATGATGAGGAATAGATGATACTGTATGCTTGAGTTAAATATGTATCTTGCCGTCTTAAGTTTCATGCAGGAACATTAAAAGCAAATTGGACAATGGGCCAAATATGTATGTAGCATAGACTGCATTGCTATTTCTTTGACCGTACTGTTTTTTTTTTTTTTTTTATAAAAGTACAGTGAGCCATTTCAAACACAGATGAGCGTATGAGAAACAAAAGTTGCCGAAACGTATGAACGGTTATTTTATCAAGGAAAAAAATTTGTGTGTGGGGGTATTCAGTTACAATCCTAGAAAATCTCCTAAAAGGGATATTCCCATCTGAGCTTGTTATACCTTATTTATAGGGTAGGGGTAAGAGGCTGATTGTCTGATCTATATGTGAATGCCCCCAGTGCTTGGAGGGGTTTGACAGCTTCTAGAGAATTAATGGAGTTCTGGAAGTGCAGGTGTGTGTAGTGCTCCATCCATTCGGCATTGGGGGCAGTTGCGCCCCTGTACTAAATTCTCTTCCAAAACCATGTGTGTGTGTCCTCTCTCATGATTCAGCAACAGAATCCTCCACTCCACAACTTGGTCCAACGGGCGCAGGTCCAAGTAAAAAAGCAAGGCAAAATAAAGTACTAAAAATTTATTAAAAAGCAACACAACGCGTTTCGAGATCACACTGAACCCTTTCGGTCAGATAGGATCGGTGCGATCTTGAAACGCGCTGTGTCGTTTTTTAATAATTTTTTTGTACTTTATAATGCCTTGCTTTTTTACTTGCACCTGCGCCCGTTGGACCCAGTTGTGGAGTGGAGCATTCTGTTGCTGTTACTATCCCGTTGTGGTTGCCTGGTAGTGGCTGCGGTTCATATGTCTGCTGTGGTCGAGTGTTGTGCCTTGTATTTGCACAACACCATTTTCTCTTTTTCCTGTTGCCCTTTTGCCTGATTTCTACACTATGGAGCGCTGTTCATTTTTATATTGCTCTCTCATGATTATTGGTGGATCCTCACCCAACAGAAGAATTGTAACAATGGATGACCGTAGAATCAAGCTCCACTTTTAGCAGTCGCCTTTCCTAGGTCCTAACAATGGCTCCGAATACTCAAATACTCCCAGGACCTATAGGACAGTATAATGGGGCCAATCAGCAGTAGCACAAGAATTTCATGCAATCTGGTACCAAATTTCAAAAGCTAAAACAAATGGTAACTCACCCTAAGATGCCAGTGGCCCACGGGAGTTAGTTATCTTGTGCTGGGAGTGGTCATCTTGCAGGTTGGCTCAGATAAAGTGCAAACCACAGATACTGAAGGACTGAAGGAAATACTTGACAACAACAGGACAAAAATGCTCAATCGGCAGAATTCTGCAATATACCTATAAAAAATATATTGAATGCTAAAAACTCACATACAAAGACTGAACATATAAATACATCACCTGGGGTTAGCAGCTGGACCCCTGAAATACACTAAGGCATCACCGAAAAGTGATTGGCTGGGAGGGCTGTCACTCCCAAGATGATTCTATCTTTTAAATGGAGGTGGAATTGTTCAGCGATGCCCAAAGATGCGGTAGGACACCAGGGGAGCACAGATAGGTACGAATAGCATGTTTTTTTAAAAGGGGTTGTCCAGCGAAAATCTTTTTCCTTCAAATCAACTGTTTTCAGAAAGTTATTCAGATTTGTAATTTACTTCTATTAAAACATCTCAAGTCTTCCCATACTTATTAGCTACTATATGTCCTGCAGGAAGTGGTGTTTTATTTTCAGTCTGACACAGTGCTCTCTGCTGACATCTCTGGCCGAGACAGGAACTGTCCAGAGAAGGAGAGGTTTTCTATGGGAATTCATAGAAAACCGAGACAGAGTTGGTGTCTCGGCCAGAGATGTCAGCAGAGAGCAGTGTCAGATTGAAAATAAAACACCACTTCCTGCAGGACATACAGTATAGTAGCTAATAAGTATGGGAAGACTTGAGATTTTTTAATAGAAGTAAATTACAAATCTATATAGCTTTCTGACATCAGTTGATCTAAAAGAAAAAGATTTTTGCTGGACGACCCCTTTAACATGCTTTTAACATAACATATCATATCAACATATCAAAAAGTTTTTCATGGCCAGAAGATCCCTTTAAGATTTGTCTATAAAATATTTGGTGTTCTGGGTGCAAAATCATATATTGGCTTAACATGAAAGAAGACTTGCTAAATGAAGTTCAAACTAGATGAAAAATTGGCCCTAACTATACCATTGTCTTTCTAAACGTACTAAACACCCCTACAGGGATAAAGCTAATAACAGTCTATTACTTACAAGCTTCATAAGACCCAGCAAATGGGATCTGCCCAAGACAGACACATTTTTCTGAGACATTAGGGAGATTATCACTTACAAATTACCATAGCGGAGCCCTGACCTCATACAGGGTTACATTGCAGTTAATTAATCAGACGCCTAGTCCCAGTACTTAAGGCTTAGTTCACATCATGTTGGTGGTGTCCTCTTGGCATATATGCTGAGAAAATCTCCCCATGCGCCAACATGCTCATAAACTGTAATGGATGAATGTATGCCAAAAGAGTGGTCTACTTTTAATTTTTTTTTTCAATAGAACTATATGAAAATGAATACAACAGGATATATAGGCATACAATTGAATTTTTAGCAGACTCTTGCTAACAGTCCTGTCAAACATAATGACCCAATAGGATGTACAGCTGTCCCAGACTGAGAAAACTTATTCCAGATTCCCATGGACAAATATAGAAGTCTAAGCAGGCTTGGGCTCGCCCACCAGGAAGCTTGGGAGTCATCTTGTTCCCAAATCTATGCTAGGACCATGCTGGCAGCTATGAGCCACAATGATAACTCCTCCCTGCTCTTCTTCTTCTCCTTGGGGGTGGTAAGGAAAGTAGAAGGCATTGGTGATAGCAGCAGGATAGCAGTGTAGCAGCAAAGAATGGATGGGCTTATGTTGCTATAGATCGATGGGGAATCTTTGGCCCTCCAAAACAACAATTGCCATAATGCTAGGACATTCAAAACCTTGGTGTTGGCTGTCCTGGCATGATAGGAATTGTAATTTTGCAACAGCTAGAGGACCGAAGGTTCCCCATACCTGCTATAGAGACTGGATTGGCTCCCTGCAATATGATAAAAAAAAAATAAACAAAAAAAAAAACAACATACTTATTTCTTCATGCTCCGCCAGTGTCGTCCTGCTGCTGCTCTGCTTCCCCCCGCACATTCCTGCCACCACTTTGGAGCTGGACTCATCTCAGCAGGGAGAACCCGCTTAGCCAATTACTGGCTGGCGGGCTGTCCTGGCTCAGTCAGTGATTGGCTCAGCAGGCTGTCACTTCCGAGTTGGGTTCTTCTCTGAAGTGGGGCTGCCTGCGGTGAGCGGGAGGTGTGGAGACACAGCAGGACACTGTGGTAGTGCAGAAAGGTAAGTCTAGGCTTTTTTATTTTTTAAATATTTATAAATGTAAAAAAAAATCTTGTGCTTTATAAGTTATTTTAACACATTAATAAAAAAAAAAAAAAACAGACTACACAATTTGGTTATTGTTGTAATTGTACTGAACCGATGAATACGTACATACGTATGCCTGACACCCCCCCCCCCCTTTCCTTTTTCTTTTCTTTTGGTTCAAAATTTATTTTATAGAAACAAATTATAGTGTTTTTCTTTAAATTCTTTAAAATTGAAGATCTTCTATTTTTCATTGATATACTTTCACTATAGGACTAAGGCACATATTGATAGAAGTTATAATAGTGTAGCACTCCATTTTATTGAACTGGTTTATAAAAGGCAATTCTATGACTTATATTATTCATGATTAATACATTATAAAGATAACAATGCCAATTAAGCATTCGTCTCTATTTTATCCTTTAAGGAGTGAATGTGATCTATCTGTTTAAATGCTGATAACATTCTCTTTTATAGACCCTAACTTCAAATAATCCATTAATGTTAATCAATGACGACATAAAACATATGGCAATTAAACACGTTATTCATGCTTTCCGCTTAGCAGTGATGAGAGAAGTATTTTTTCCAGTATTAATCCTCGGAGTCCTAATCTATCCCCATCACAACAGGCTTTTCAGTGTCTTCCCCATTCATCTAGCTAAAGGATAGCGCTCTTCAATATGAAACTCCACTTAATTAAAACACATACGTGGTTGTTTTATAGATAGGTGGCTGCCATCCACTAATAAGATGCCTGTCAAAACCGTCTTAGTGGCTTACTTGGAACGGGCTAAACATAGTTTGACGTTTTCTGAATACAGCCAAGTCTATGGCATATACAGTAATACAGCACTGCTAAGCAAAAATGGATGGATGGATAGATGGATAGATAGATATAGATAGGCGATAGATAGATAGATAGATAGATAGATAGATAGATAGATAGATAGATAGATAGATAGATAGACAGACAGACAGATAGATAGATAGATAGATAGATAGATAGATAGATAGATAGATAGAGGGGGAGATTTATCAAAGGGTGTAAAATTTAGACTGGTGCAAACTGCCCACAACAACCAATCACAGCTCAGCTTTCCTTTCAGCACTGCTTAAAGCTGAGCTGTGATTGGTTGCTGCGGGTAGTTTTCACCAGTCTAAATTTTACACCCTTTGATAAATCTCCCCCATAGAGTAGATAATCCACGGCACTTCAGGAGTTAACGGTGCAAAATGTAGGTTTATTCAAATAACATAGTGCAGCACATCATAAGGCACGACGTTTCGCCAGTCTCACGCTACCTTTTTCAGGTAGCGTTAGGCTGCCTAAACGTCGTGCCTTATGATGTGCTGCACTATGTTATTTGAATAAACCTACAATTTGCACCATTAACTCCTGGAGTGCCGTGGATTATCTACTCTATATTTGCATTGGACCTAGGTCCGCTGGCACCAACCCTATACAGATTGACGCAGTGCTGCTTTTTCTCTTTTTCATAGATAGATAGATAGCTAGATAGATAGATAGCTAGATAGATAGATAGATAGATAGATAGATAGATAGATAGATAGATGGATAGATATTTGTAGAAATTCCCACAGCACTCCAAGTTGGCAAAAGCAAACGTGATTTATTGCATGGTGAAACAGCACAACAATGTCAGAAGCTGACATTGTTGTGCTGTTTCACCATGCAATAAAACACGTTTGCTTTTGCCAACTTGGAGTGCTGTGGGAATTTCTACAAATATTCAAGGTGAAGTCGTGGTCTCGGCTACCCGCCGGCACCCACATCGAGTCATCTGGTTGTGCTGCTCCAAGATACAAATTTTCTAGATAGATAGAAGCAGGAGAAAGCCACACTTCCAGGTGTCATGTAGCGGGTGCTGTACAGACTTGGCCTCAGGATATCAGGAAATACAAAGCAATGTTCTGCAGCACACCAGCATAAGTGAAAAAAGGTGCTATTTATTACAAAAAGTGCAAAAAATACACAGGAGATGCAAAATTTCATCATGTATATTTTGGACTTTTTGTAATAAATAGCACCTTTTTTCACTTATGCTGGTGTGCTGCAGAACATTGCTTTGTAGATAGTAGTGATGAGCGAATACTGTTCGATCGAATAGATATTCGATCGAATAGTGAGATATTCAAATATTCGATGTTCGTACGAATATCCCGCAAATATTCGATAAATATTCGATAGCGTTCAAATACCCCAGCTTCCAGTATTACCCTCCAAATGGTCAAATAGATGTTTTTCACTAATCGAATACTTGTTCCCATAGACTTTAAAGGGGTAGTGCGGCGGTAAAAAATTATTCACAGAATAACACACATTACAAAGTTATACAACTTTGTAATGTATGTTATGTCTGTGAATGGCCCCCTTCCCCGTGTCCCACCACCCCCACCCGTGTACCCGGAAGTGTAGTGCATTATACATACCTGATCCGTGCCGACACGCGTCCGCCATCTTGTGCCAAACATCATCTTCGACCGGCCGGCCCGAACACCTTCGATCTTCCCGAGTGCCGGCCGCGTCATCAGCTGCTCAGCCGCGATTGGCTGAGCATAACTGTGCTCGGCCAACCGCGGCTCAGCGGCTGATGACGCAGCTGATGACGCGGCCGGCACTCGAGAAGATCGGAGGTGTTCGGGCCGTCCGTCCGAAGATGACGTTTGGCACAAGATGGCGGACGCGTGTCGGCACGGATCAGGTATGTATAAAGCACTACACTTCCGGGTACACGGGTGGGGGTGGTGGGACACGGGGAAGGGGGCCATTCACAGACATAACATACATTACAAAGTTGTATAACTTTGTAATGTGTGTTATTCTGTGAATAATTTTTTATCGCCGCACTACCCATTTAATGGGATAGAATATTCGATCGAATATTCGAATATGCGCGAGATATTCGTACGAATATCGAATATTCGAATATCTTACTATTCGCTCATCACTAGTAGATAGGAGATAGATAGATAGATAGATAATAGATAGATAATAGATAAATATATAGATAGGAGATAGATAGATAGATAGATAGATAGATAGATAGATAGATAGATAGATAGATAGCAAAAAAGGAAAAATATAGAAAAAGATACAGCTCACCAATGGATCTAGATGCAGCAGCGACAGGTAAGGTGCAGGGTTGGGTGCTCGAACTTCAGGGCGTTGGCCAGGCGCCGTAGGCTTGGTTTGCAGCAATAGGAGAAGGGGGAGTTTTGAAGTCGGCACTCCTTGACGTAGCAGATTAAAATATAACTTTTATTCGTGCATTAAAATCCCATAGTGGGCATAACAGGACCTACGCGTTTCGCGCTACTGCGCTTAATCATGGTCTCAAGAGAAGTGAGTGAAGGACGAATAAAAACAGGTGACCAACCAATGAAAAAAAGGGGTGAGATCCCTACGTCACGGATCTTGTGCTGAAACAGCACAGGTGTTGCATAAACAGGTGCTCTTGCTAGATAATTGTATGTAGGTATCTATGACCAAACATTATGTATGGCATGAGTGGGCAACACTTGATTTTAAACATAAGTTTGCTATGCAATATGCAAAAAGAATATATAAATGCAAAAATGCAAAATATATGTGTCAATAATAATGATAAAGCAAGTCATTTTTGAAATTTAAACCATTTGGATGCCGGTGTTCAGGCGGTATATCATTTCTGCCTCTTTGTGCAAAACTTGTTTCTGCCAGTCTCCTCCTCTTGGCGGTTTTTTTATTTTTATGATAGCATATGCTATAAAGGAGCTGACATCTCCCTCATGTATTTCTATGAAATGTTTTGCAGCTCCTGAAGCATTGACTTTATTCTGTTTCTTGATACTGGTTAGGTGTTCGCTCACTCGTTGTTTGAATTTTCTTATGGTGCAACCGACGTAAGATAGATTGCAAGTTGTGCACTCTATCATGTAAATGACATGGTCAGTATTGCAATTCATGAAATCTTTAATTACATAAGTTTTGGTTCCATTGTTGTTGCAAAAAGTTTTTTTGTTTATCGGGATAAATTTGCACGCTGGACATCGACTATCCCCACACTTATGACAGCCTGGGAATTTGCAAGTTGTGTGTGAAGACTCCGGATATAGCATGCTGGGTGACAGAAGATCTCCCAAAGACTTGCCCCTGCGTGGTACACATCTGAGTCCCAGATCAAGGATCTCAGCGAGAATTGCATCTTGACGCAGGATAGGGAGATTTTTATGAAGAATGTCCGTGATTAATTTATACTCCGGTGAGTATGTTGTGGAGAATGTTAACTGGGAGAATGTTGATTGTTCACATGGTGCGTTCGTGGTTCTAGACAGCAATGTGTCACGATTTCTCCTGGATACAATTTTATGGGCTCTGCTGATGTTTTGCTTACTATAACCTCTTCTGAGCAAGCGGGATGAGGACTCCTTGCATTGGGATTCAAAAACCGTATTGTCGGAACATATGCGTTTGATACGTGTGAATTCTCCTACAGGGATGGCTTGTATTGTGTGTAGGGGATGTTCACTGGTAGCATGAAGGATGGTGTTCCCTGCTGTGGTTTTGCGAAAAACAGAGGTGGTAATTTTATTGAGATTTGATACTTGTAATTTGATGTCCAAAAAGGCAATTTCATTTTTGTGGAGAAAGTGAGTGAAGGAGAGATTTAGTGTATTGTTGTTAATGTAATTAATGAAATTATTAACCTCTTCTTCTCCTCCTTCCCAAACCAGTAGCAGATCATCGATAAAACGTCCATACCACTTTATATTGTGGGAGAATGGATTGCTGGGATTAAAGATGAACTGCTCTTCCCACCAAGCCATGTATAGGCCTGCTAGTGTGGGGGAGAATCTAGCCCCCATCGGGGCTCCTCTTGTTTGCAAGAAGAACTCATTATTAAAAGTAAAATAATTGTGTTTGAGTAAATAGGTTGTTAGGTCAATGATGTACTCTTTAAGTTCGTGACTGTATTTGCTGTACTTATATAAGTGATGTGACAGGGCTGCAATCGCTAAAGTGTGGGGTATAGACGAGTACAGAGCCGTCACATCACGAGTCTCCCACATGATAAACTTAATCACAAAAGACTTTATATTTATTAGCAGCCACAGTTTTCATTTTAACAAAATGTGAAGGTTTACATCTATATATATATACACATTTTTTCTCTTTTTTTCACTTGGATGCCTATCAACATAAACCTCCTCTCTCTAACCTGAATTATGTCTCAGACAAACCTAACTATGGAACAATCTACACAACCATCATCAATTCCCATAGACTTTGATTTAAACAATGTGTTAGAGGAAAGGAAACGTAAAATCACTCAGGTGTTCGATCTCACCCCCACTGGTAACCCTGAGTGTAGGAGCTTGTTCACACAATGGGAAAAACAACGCTCCCAGGAATTGCGTCTTTGGTGGGATCTAACAACACTGAACACATATGCAGATAAACATATGATACCCCGGGGCTTAAGAATTTACAAGAATGCCACCTCCAACATATCAGAGGACTTTCAAACGGAATGGGCAGAGGCAATAACGGACTTTTCTTTCCGGCTAATCGGTATCATAACCAAGCATGAAGCCATTAAATTAGAACAACTCAAAACTGAAATACAAACTACAAAACAACAACTTGCGGGTTTTGTGGGTTCAACAGAATATGAGGAGCTAAATAAACAAACAACACAAAAGATACAATCGCTTGAGGAGTATATTATTGGTATAAAAAAGAAAAAATTCCAACGCGATAATGAAGATTACAACTTGAACCAAGTATACACCTGGAAGGAAAGAAAACGCTTCACTCCGAAGTCAATTTTAAAAAAACCTTCCAATGAACAACAGTTCAATACCTCACATGTGAGCTTCACCTCCACAGACATAGACTCCACAGACTATTCGGACCTGGAATCAGGCGTAGAAAACGCACATGAACAACCAAGAACAAATTCTAGGAAGACTAATGATATGCCCAGAAATTCGAACAGAAACACCCCTAATTATGGCAATGATCTGGATGTTTCTAGAGGAGGAGGGGGAGCAAGACCAAAACAATATCACAACCCTAAAAAAACCAACAAACAACCAAAAAACGCATACGACGTGCGGGGAGAAAACACAGACACAGCTCAAAGATACCCCGCACGGGAGAGACGCAAGAGAGCACACTAAAGACCGCATGCGATCTGCCACAGATAAATGAAATACCTACTTCTCCTACAACTTCAACACATTGTGACTCATACACACTGGAATTTGCAGACAATAAAGACTCTGAAGTACTCCTAAATCACACCACAACAACTCATGCTGCCTCTGAAACAATACTGAATTTGTCATCATTCAAACTTAGCCAGGATCACATAAAACTATTGGAGAAGGGTCTCACCTTTGTGCCATCAAACCATTTTGACATGTTTCGGACATTGATGGACATTAACCGGTTGGCAAGACTACTTACAGTTAAAAGACACTTTTTTCACTCCTGTGTAGAACCCTCACCCATCCTTACAAGTAATAATGATACTACAGACAACGAATTTGTGGAGTTGCTCTTTCAGGACCAAACAAATTTACTCCAACTCATAGATCTGGGTATAGAGGGCACAACTGAGAATCAACAGTCAATACACAGTGTAACATCCATCGCACCTAATCCCTCCTTTTACCCTTTTAAATCTCGGGTAGAGGCTTTGGATCATTTCCAGTTCGCCATGGAGCGGGATCTCAGGAAACTGTCAGAAAAATTAGGACCTATTCACAACAACATCACAAAACGTGAAAAAAACGCAATCAAGGAATTACAGGACAACAAAAATTTAATCATTAAAATGGCCGATAAAGGCGGAAAAATTGTATTACTTGATCGCAAAACATATTGTGATAGTGCCTATGACATACTGAATGATGTTACTACTTATCGCAGATTGCAATCAGACCCCACTCAAACTTTTAGAGAAACCCTTACCAACATTGTACAAGAGGGCATAGCATTGGGAATCATGGAGGAGAAACAACTTACCTTCTTTGTCCCCGCCTCTCCTACTTTACCTATTTTTTATGGGTTGCCCAAAATCCATAAGGGGTTTAACCCCCCTCCTTTGCGCCCTATCATTTCGGGAGTTGGCTCCCTTAATGAAAGGGCATGTGCCTGGCTGGACAAACTACTTCAACCCTTGGTGGTGAGAGTACCGGGGTACCTGAAGGACTCCAGCTCAGTTTTAAATATTTTCAAGAATTTTTGTTGGAGTTCCACCTTCTCCTGGTTAAGCTGTGATGTGACGGCTCTGTACTCGTCTATACCCCACACTTTAGCGATTGCAGCCCTGTCACATCACTTATATAAGTACAGCAAATACAGTCACGAACTTAAAGAGTACATCATTGACCTAACAACCTATTTACTCAAACACAATTATTTTACTTTTAATAATGAGTTCTTTTTGCAAACAAGAGGAGCCCCGATGGGGGCTAGATTCTCCCCCACACTAGCAGGCCTATACATGGCTTGGTGGGAAGAGCAGTTCATCTTTAATCCCAGCAATCCATTCTCCCACAATATAAAGTGGTATGGACGTTTTATCGATGATCTGCTACTGGTTTGGGAAGGAGGAGAAGAAGAGGTTAATAATTTCATTAATTACATTAACAACAATACACTAAATCTCTCCTTCACTCACTTTCTCCACAAAAATGAAATTGCCTTTTTGGACATCAAATTACAAGTATCAAATCTCAATAAAATTACCACCTCTGTTTTTCGCAAAACCACAGCAGGGAACACCATCCTTCATGCTACCAGTGAACATCCCCTACACACAATACAAGCCATCCCTGTAGGAGAATTCACACGTATCAAACGCATATGTTCCGACAATACGGTTTTTGAATCCCAATGCAAGGAGTCCTCATCCCGCTTGCTCAGAAGAGGTTATAGTAAGCAAAACATCAGCAGAGCCCATAAAATTGTATCCAGGAGAAATCGTGACACATTGCTGTCTAGAACCACGAACGCACCATGTGAACAATCAACATTCTCCCAGTTAACATTCTCCACAACATACTCACCGGAGTATAAATTAATCACGGACATTCTTCATAAAAATCTCCCTATCCTGCGTCAAGATGCAATTCTCGCTGAGATCCTTGATCTGGGACTCAGATGTGTACCACGCAGGGGCAAGTCTTTGGGAGATCTTCTGTCACCCAGCATGCTATATCCGGAGTCTTCACACACAACTTGCAAATTCCCAGGCTGTCATAAGTGTGGGGATAGTCGATGTCCAGCGTGCAAATTTATCCCGATAAACAAAAAAACTTTTTGCAACAACAATGGAACCAAAACTTATGTAATTAAAGATTTCATGAATTGCAATACTGACCATGTCATTTACATGATAGAGTGCACAACTTGCAATCTATCTTACGTCGGTTGCACCATAAGAAAATTCAAACAACGAGTGAGCGAACACCTAACCAGTATCAAGAAACAGAATAAAGTCAATGCTTCAGGAGCTGCAAAACATTTCATAGAAATACATGAGGGAGATGTCAGCTCCTTTATAGCATATGCTATCATAAAAATAAAAAAACCGCCAAGAGGAGGAGACTGGCAGAAACAAGTTTTGCACAAAGAGGCAGAAATGATATACCGCCTGAACACCCGGCATCCAAATGGTTTAAATTTCAAAAATGACTTGCTTTATCATTATTATTGACACATATATTTTGCATTTTTGCATTTATATATTCTTTTTGCATATTGCATAGCAAACTTATGTTTAAAATCAAGTGTTGCCCACTCATGCCATACATAATGTTTGGTCATAGATACCTACATACAATTATCTAGCAAGAGCACCTGTTTATGCAACACCTGTGCTGTTTCAGCACAAGATCCGTGACGTAGGGATCTCACCCCTTTTTTTCATTGGTTGGTCACCTGTTTTTATTCGTCCTTCACTCACTTCTCTTGAGACCATGATTAAGCGCAGTAGCGCGAAACGCGTAGGTCCTGTTATGCCCACTATGGGATTTTAATGCACGAATAAAAGTTATATTTTAATCTGCTACGTCAAGGAGTGCCGACTTCAAAACTCCCCCTTCTCCTATTGCTGCAGATAGATAGATAATAGGAGATACATAGATAGATTGATAGAATCTCGTATCATGACTTTACTGTGTTCCCTGCTCAACACTAAGTTTGGCACATAAAGAAAAATTAGGACCACGATCAGCGCTGCACTTGGTGGTGGAATATTTATTAAGGCAGTACAATACAGCAAACTAGCACTTGTTATCCAGCTAGTATATGTATATATTACATATTATATTACAAAAAAAAAATAATAGAAGTCATTTACAAATCTGGATAATTTTAGTTAATTAGGTTAATTTTTCCGCTCCAAAGATTGCCAGCTATTGAGAGGTTTACATGGACCCATGCAAATTAGAGCAGTGCTTCTCAAACTTTTTCTTCTTGAGCCTCACCCAACAGACCAAGGCAATGCCTGGGCCTCACCAGACTGACCGAGAGGGTGCCTGGGCCTCACCATCCATGGTGAAAGTCTATTTAAAAGTTGAAAATAATTCTAGGGATACCTTTCAACCATCTCCCAATCTAAATATACTAATAAATTAGTACAAAATATATTAATGATGTTGCTAAAATAGAGATTTTTGCAAAAAGCAAAATGACTGTGCAGATCATAGTTAATTTGTAAAAACTGGCTTGCCTCACAGCTTGAGAAGCACTGAATTAGAGTCACCGTTGACCTCTTTATACCTCAACTTTTTTTGTCCAACTAGTAAACTGTGCAACATTAATGTTGGCAGCATGAATTTTTGCTATGTTTTTTTTTAGCATTTTCTGTAAAAATTGCATTGATTTTTCTGTCATTTTTACCAAAGAATGCAGAAATAACACCCCCTTAGGAGGAGCTGTATGCTGAATTTGTGATTTAATCCTTTTACAGGTGGGAAATGTAGATGTAAGTCAGAAAGCCCAAAAAAATTATTGTATTTTTACCTTCCACATTAATAGCCATGACGGCCATAACTTTTTTATTTTTATGTAGTAGTAGCTGTATGAGGTTTTACATTTTTAAGAGAATAGCTGTGTTTGCCATACACAGAGAGAAGCTTTCATTCATATTAACTTTTATTATGTTTTAAATGCAAAAAAATGCACCATTTTTATTTACACCATTAAATGACCATCATAAATAATCACTGTAGGGTTGTTATAGTTATGGGGATACAAACTATGTCCTTGTTATTTACTGGCTTCTGATGTTTATTTAATAAAAAAAAAACTATTAAAATGTGTTTATTGTAATTGTTTTTGCACCATTATTTTTTAGTAACTTTATCACATAGAGGTTATTTTTATTACTTCTTCCCACCTTTAATATACTGGCATGAAGAGATGTACATTCAAAGGGTGGGGTAGAAAAGGTGGCATGAAGACAGTTTGATGCTCTGGGCAATGTTCTGCTCCTATTCATGTGGCTGTTACTTTCATATGACCAACTTCAACACTGATCCAATATAAAGATCAGTGTTGGCGCTGTCTCTTGACACGCCATAGGACAGCGCCAGGTGCGCATTTCTCCTTACCATACCTCAGCGACGTTGAGAAAGACCCTGGATAGGGTCAAAACGTCCAGTCGCCTTAACCCAAACATTATTTTTCTAAGAAAGTATTGTAATTTACCTTGTAATTACCTTGTAATTTATAAACGTTTGAACACTTTTGCATATGAAAAGGAGTGCTACGGATTCTTTATATTGGATTATATTTGTCCGTCCGTAACCAGCACCAACCACTCCTGTTGTGCACTCCTATTGCTTCTACCTACAACTTCAACACTGAGGTTTCATAATTAAAGGAGAAGTCCGGGGAAACATTTTTTATTAAAGTATTGTATTGCCCCCCAAAAGTTTATACAAATGCCCAATATACACTTATTACGGGAAATGCTTATAAAGTGCTTTTTTTCCTGCAGTTACTACTGCATCAAGGCTTCACTTTCTGGATAACATGGTGATGTCACTTCCTGGATAACATGGGGATGTCACTTCCTGGATAACATGGGGATTTCACTTCTTGGATAACATGGTGATGTCACGACCAGACTCCCAGAGCTGTGCAGGCTGTGGCTGCTGCGGAGGATGATGGCAGGGGGACACTGAGGGACACATGGCACTGGAAGGACACTGAGCATCCCTCTGCCATCATCCTCTCCAGCAGCCACAGCCCACACAGCTCTGGGAGTCGGGTTGTGACATCACCATGTTATTCATGAAGTGCCATCACCATTTTATCCAGGAAGTAACATCACCATGTTATCCAGGAAGTGACATCACCATGTTATCCAGGAAGTGAAGCCTTGATGCAGTAGTAAGTGTAGGGAAAAAAAGCACTTTGTAAGCATTTCCCGTAATAAGTGTATATTGGTGATTTGTATAACTTTGGGTGTGGGGGGGGGAGCTTACCAAACACTGATGTCATAACGTCATACAGTTAAAGGAGAAGTACGGAAACTTTGAAAAGATGTAGCTGGCAGGGGCAGGGGGGAATTTGATAACAAATACCAACTTACCTCTCCCCATGCCTGCGGTTAGTGGCGGTACTGGCCTCGGGGCCCCCGCTGGGTTCTGGGATTTCCAGGGTGTACATGCCATGACCCGTCCAAAGGACTGGCCAATCAGCCAGTCAGTGACTGGGGCGGGGCCCCACTTCAGTCTCTGATTGGCTGAGCGGTTAGTCCATCATCCGGGACAGGCATCAGAACTCGGAGGGAAAATAACTTCCAGAGGAGGTCCCGAGGTCAGTCCCACCACTAAGCACAGACATGGGAAGAGGTAAGTTGCTACTTGTTATCAAATTTCTGCCCTTTCCGACTTTTCAAAATCCCCAAACTTCTCCTTTAATGGGTTATATGCATTGGCCTCTCTTCTCTCCTTCTACATACATAATATCAGAGCCTTCAATTCCAGTCCTTGGGCCTCACTAACAGGTCATGTTTTGGGGATTTCCTTAGTGTTTCACAGGATATATAATTATACTCAGTGCTTCAGGTATTACCACAGCTGTTCTTTGTATGGGAAATCCCTAAAACATGACCTGTTGGTGAGGCCTGAAGACTGGAATTGAGAAGCACTGCATTATATGATATAAAAAAGATGTTGGACCCTAGAAGTTATCCTCTAGATCAGGGCTTCTTAAATTGATTTTGCTTGGACCTTACCAGCCAAACCATGATGATGCCCAGATCTCACTAGTGAACAAATATTACTGTGCTGCCCCCATTTAATCTCTAACTGCACCAATTATAGTGTGTATAATAACCACTGGTGGCACAATATACTCCTCAAGAGCGCCGACCATGTGCCAAAAAGCTCCGCACACCACAAGTCAGAGATAGCTTCTTATGATATTTCTAATGGGAAAGAAGGAGGAAACATTTCTATAAATAGAGTCTGTTATTCCTCTATTATAGATACATCCCAACCTGGCATATCCACTGGGGATTTTCGGCAGAGAATTTCTGAATGGAAAATCTGTCCAAAAACCGACTCGTGGTGCAGATCTGGAATCTATAGGATGTCGTTTCATGTTGTGAAGTCCATGTTGTGAAGTCATATTTTCTGCACTGATCTAAATGGAGAGCTTAACATCTATAAGAAACTGGGAATTTTTAAATATGATATTTTTATTATCTTTTCTGAAAAACTACAGTGGAAAATTTGACCCAAATCTGCACTATTGGTGTGAAATTATCAAATCAGAAAATCCACAATGCATTGGATACATGTGGCCGCTCCAGAAGAATAATGTCTAAGCGTCATGCAGAATTTGGCTTATAATGTAAAGCAGAGTAAAAAAAATAACATGGAAGGAGAAAACTGGCTATTTATGAGACCTGTTCCATCTGATCTACAGTTCTGGAGAGAGTGCGCTCCATCCAGAATCCCCCGCTCAGTCACTGATTGGCTGATATGGCTGGTGCCTAGCGGATCTGAAGCAGACACTCGCTCCACTGTAATGGTAAAGCCTGTTCAGTCTGACGTCGAAGAGTACAAGTGCATTTACAGATATCACTAATAGCAACCATAGACTATGTGGTCCCCAAGGACCCAGGCCTCACCAGCCAATGAGCTGCTAGAGAGTATTTTGGCAGCACAAACTTCAACTCCCCCTTCCACCACCATTTTTTAAAGGGGCTGTCCTAGGATAGACACTTTTCCCCAGTCCATAGGAAATCGACCGATTACTAGAATGGGGATCCCACTGTGAGAACAAAATCAAGCATACATACTGCTTCCTCCAGTTAGTCTCTAGAGGAGTGATGGGGATAGCTCCACTATGTAGAGTGGAGAGTGCAGCGCTCCACTATGTCCATCCGTTCCATAGGGACTGATCTGAGTGGTGGTAATGTGGAGATAAGTCATGTTCTTTCCAAATGGGGGAAACAACATCCCTGTTCTAAAGATCATGGAGTTCCCAGTGGTGGGACCCCTCCTCTCTTATCCCATAGAAAGGTAATAAGTGTCTATCCTTCAGAAAGAATGTGTGAAGCAAGCCACAAGATGCCTGGTTGATGCCCAAGCTATAGTCTACCATGTCCTTAACCCCCGCTGCATTACTAATATACACCAGAATCTAGTACCAGTTGGTCCATGAATTTTGCTTTATGAAAATGGAGACAGGAGTGGTCATGGTTTAGTGTATATCCCTGATTTACAGACTTGTAATATAACAAATATGTTTGAAAAATGGCATTTTAATCTACAGATCTATTTGGCCTTGTTTAGCCTGTGTGCTGGTTCCTCGCTCAGGTCTTGGTCTCTAATACCCTGATGCAGAATGAGAAATCCCCCGGAAAATTCCTTCTTCTACATGACGCCATGTTCCCTATAGAGATGACACTTATTCCTACTAAAAGGACAGTAAAGCCTTTGTACAGTGAATGGTTCTATATGTTTGGAGTTTTCTCTCCAGTAATATCAAGGCTACTCACTACTCCAGGACTCAGTTATACATCAGGAGACGTCTCTGTTGTATTATATGGACTTTCCTACATTAATAACTAAGTTTATTTTACCTATATGCATCTCTGACCACACCCCCAGGGAATATGGAGGCTGCCCCTTTTTAGTGGCAATAATAGACTGGCGGCCTCAGTATTTAACAGCGGTATGGTATAGGGAGAGAGTGGCAATATCTATATAATAAAAATGAAAGTCTGTCTGTCCGTCTGTCCCAAATAGACTTCCAAACGCCTGAACCGTTTGACCCCAAATTTGGCCCACAGATACATTGGGTGCCCGGGAAGGGACCTCCACCAACTATATACTACAGTTATACAGGACCCCAAACTTTACACTACAGGTATACAGGACCACCAAACTTTACACTACAGGTATACAGGACCCCAAACTTTACACTACAGGTATGCAGCCCCCCAACTACACACTAAAGGTATACAGGACCTCCCCCAACTATACACTATAGGTATACAGCCCCCTCAACTATGAACTACAGATATGCAAGACCCCTAAAAACTATACATTGTTGGTATACAGAACCCCTCCAACTATGCACTACAGGTATACACTAATTCCACTGATTAACTCCAGGACCCCTCAAGAAAGGCTGCAATGTGCGTTAGGGCGGGGGCCAAATCTGGCCTATATACTGCCTATACAGCTACAGGTATACACTATGCACTTACATGCTCTTTATGATATACGTTTCTGTATGTGATGATCATTATGCACTTTGTTATTTATACTGTGAAGCAATCTATTGTATATTATTGCTATGTGTTATGTACCACATGGTAGCAGGGCCGTCTTAACAGCATTATGGGCCCCTGGGCAGAGGTGCGAATTGGGCCCCACCCCCCGCGGCCGCCGTCATCAAAAACCCCCCATCTTTGCAACCCCGCCCCTAGCCAGTACAAATACGTACAATAAAAAATACAAATTATTGTTAACATAAACTTTAATTCACAACACAGTCTCTCAGCAGCGCAAAAACAAAAAATAACCGTGCGTGCCGCACCAGTTCTCTGCAGGGTTTATTGACACACCAGTGCAACATGTCTCATATATACAGAGGGGCAACAACATGACTATTATATATGAGAACCATGTTGTCTCCCTGTACGTATACTGTATAATACAATATACAGGGAAACAACATGGCTTATATATAGAGAAGGGCAAAACAACATGTCTCATATATACAGAGGGGCAACAACATGACTATTATATTATATATGAACCATGTTGTTTCCCTGTATACAGAATACAGGGAAACAACATGGTTCATATATAATATAATAGTCATGTTGTTGCTCCTCTGTCTATATGAGACATGTTGTTTTGCCCTTCTCTATATATATGCCAGATAACAAGCAACAAATATTACCACCGCATACTGACTAACACCACCGCTGCTACTGACTAATCCACTGTACACAAATCACTATCACCTCATCCAGTCATATAGAGGTACCCAGCTCTACACAGGTTCTGTACACCATATACATTACAGTGCAGATACATCAAGTGACTCACATGGGACGTCTTCTCTGATCGGAGTTCTTCCCTTTTCATCTTCTTTTCCATTTGCCCTGTGCCGTTATGAGAGCTTCTCCGAGCCACGAATCCACAGAATCTGTCAGACAGACATATTAGGCTCCACACTCATCTCTCTACACACTGCACATCTGTATTGGCCCCTTATAGATAGCTCCCCCTGTATTACCCCCTTATAGATGGCTCCCCCCTGTATCCCCCCTTATAGATGGCTCCCCCCTGTTTCCCCCCTCTTATAGATGGCTCCCCCTGTATCCCCCCTGTATAGATGGCTCCCCCTGTATTACCCCCTTATAGATGGCTCCCCCTGTATTACCCCCTTATAGATGGCTCCCCCTGTATTATCCTCTTATAGATGGCTCCCCCCTGTATTACCCCCTTGTAGATGGCTCCCCCTGTATTACCCCCTTATAGATGGCTCCCCCCTGTATTACCCCCTTATAGATGGCTCCCACCTGTATCCCCCCGTATAGATGGCTCCCCCCTGTATCCCCCCCGTATAGATGGCTCCCCGTATTCCCCCCTTATAGATGGCTCCCCCCTGTATCCCCCCTATAGATGGCTCCCCCGTATTCCCCCCTTATAGATGGCTCCCCCCTGTATCCCCCCCTCGTATAGATGGCTCCCCCCTGTATCCCCCCTATAGATGGCTCCCCCCTGTATCCCCCCCCTCGTATAGATGGCTCCCCCCTGTATCCCCCCCTATAGATGGCTCCCCCTGTATCCCCCCCATATAGATGGCTCCCACCTTTATTCCCCCCTATAGATGGCTCCCCCCTCGTATAGATGGCTCCCCCCTGTATCCCCCCCTATAGATGGATCCCCCCTGTATCCCCCCCCTCTCGTATAGATGGCTCCCCCCTGTATCCCCCCCTATAGATGGCTCCCCCTGTATCCCCCCCTTGTATAGATGGCTCCCCCCTGTATCCCCCCCTATAGATGGTTCCCCCTGTATCCCCCCCCCATATAGATGGCTCCCACCTTTATCCCCCCCTATAGATGGCTCCCCCCTGTATCTCCCCCCTCGTCTAGATGGCTCCCCCCTGTATCCCCCCCTATAAATGGCTCCCCCCTGTATCCCCCCCTCTCGTAAAGATGGCTCCACCCCTGTATCCCCCCCCTATAGATGGCTCCCCCTGTATCCCCCCCTTGTATAGATGGCTCCCCCCTGTATCCCCCCCTATAGATGGCTCCCCCTGTATCCCCCCCTATAGATGGCTCCCCCTGTATCCCCCCCTATAGATGGCTCCCCTTGTATCCCCCCTATAGATGGCTCCCACCTGTATCCCCCCCTATAGATGGCTCCCCCTGTATCCCCCCTATAGATGGCTCCCCCCTGTATCCCCCCTATAGATGGCTCCCCCTGTATCTCCCCCCTCGTATAGATGGCTCCCCCCTGTATCCCCCCCTATAGATGGCTCCCCCCTGTATCCCCCCCCTCTCGTATAGATGGCTCCCCCCTGTATCCCCCCCCCCTATAGATGGCTCCCCCTGTATCCCCCCCTTGTATAGATGGCTCCCCCCTGTATCCCCCCCTATAGATGGCTCCCCCTGTATCCCCCCCATATAGATGGCTCCCACCTTTATCCCCCCCCTATAGATGGCTCCCCCCTGTATCTCCCCCCTCGTATAGATGGCTCCCCCCTGTATCCCCCCCTATAGATGGCTCCCCCCTGTATCCCCCCCTCTCGTAAAGATGGCTCCCCCTGTATCCCCCCCCTATAGATGGCTCCCCCTGTATCCCCCCCCTTGTATAGATGGCTCCCCCCTGTATCCGCCCCTATAGATGGCTCCCCCTGTATCCCCCCCTATAGATGGCTCCCCCTGTATCCCCCCTATAGATGGCTCCCCCTGTATCCCCCCTATAGATGGCTCCCACCTGTATCCCCCCTATAGATGGCTCCCCCTGTATCCCCCCCTATAGATGGCTCCCCCTGTATCCCCCCCATATAGATGGCTCCCACCTTTATCCCCCCCCTATAGATGGCTCCCCCCTGTATCTCCCCCCTCGTATAGATGGCTCCCCCCTGTATCCCCCCCTATAGATGGCTCCCCCCTGTATCCCCCCCTCTCGTAAAGATCTCTCCCCCCTGTATCCCCCCCCTATATATGGCTCCCCCTGTATCCCCCCCTTGTATAGATGGCTCCCCCCTGTATCCCCCCCTATAGATGGCTCCCCCTGTATCCCCCCCTATAGATGGCTCCCCCTGTATCCCCCCTATAGATGGCTCCCCCTGTATCCCCCCTATAGATGGCTCCCACCTGTATCCCCCCTATAGATGGCTCCCCCTGTATCCCCCCTATAGATGGCTCCCCCCTGTATCCCCCCTATAGATGGCTCCCCCCTGTATCCCCCCTATAGATGGCTCCCCCTGTATCCCCCCTATAGATGGCTCCCCCCTGTATCCCCCCTATAGATGGCTCCCCCCTGTATCCCCCCCCTATAGATGGCTCCCCCCTGTATCCCCCTATAGATGGCTCCCCCTGGATCCCCCCTATAGATGGCTCCCCCCTGTATCCCCCCCTATAGATGGCTCCTCCCTGTATCCCCCCTATAGATGGCTCCCCCCTGTATCCCCCTTATAGAGGGCTCCCCCTGTATCCCCCCTATAGATGGCTCCCCCTGTATCCCCCCTATAGATGGCTCCCCCCTGTATCCCCCCTATAGATGGCTCCCCCCTTATAGATGGCTCCCCCGTATTCCCCCCTTATAGATGGCTCCCCCCTGCACAGCAGATAAAAAAAACAAACACCCAACTCGCCTACCAGCGCTCCCCCGTCGCTGCTTCCTCTCCTCTTCTGCCCCCAGCTGATGCGTCGCTCCCTGGGGGATTATCCGGGAGCGCACACATCCGGAAGCTCAGTGTGCGCCCAGGCCGGGACTTCCAGTACAGGAAGCCCCAGCGACGCGCACTGAGGTTCCTGATGCGTGCGCTCCCGGAGAATCCCCCAGGGAGCGACGCATCAGCTGGGGCCGGATTTCCTCTTGCGACCGCAAGCAAGAAAGTGCTTGTGGTCGCAAGAGAAGGGGAAGGGGGGGCGCGCAGGGCCGTCTTACCAATTGGGCATGGGAGGCGGCTGCCCGGGGACCCTTGCGTCCTAGGGGGCCCCTGCCCGCTGTGACAGCGGGCAGGGGCCCCCTAGGACGCAAGGGCCCCCGGGCAGCCGCCTACCATGCCCAATGGGTAAGACGGCCCTGCATGGTAGTAGCCCCAGATTTCTTAGCCCCCATTGTGGTTTGTTTATAAGTTGTGGATCATGTTTTGGCATTTATTAATGTTGATGTGTTTTATTATGTTTTCATCAATAAAATCCATTTGTGTATAACTTGTTGGTGGTGTGGCGTTTTTCTGATTGGTGGTGTGGAATTATAATGGAGCCTATGGAACTTCTGGTAGATGCAACTGGAAGTTACTTAGACTCCATTAAGCCCTTTAACATTTAGCTTACTATGGGTGGTGTTTGGGGTGTGGCTTATTGTGGATGGGATTTTCCAGAATATTTTTCTGAATATTCCCTGTAAATTGCTCTTACTGTAATTCAGAAATCACATAATGTCCAGCGGTTTTTGTATTGTTCCACAGAACATATTGCTCTTCATGACGGCCACACCCAGGGTGATCATGCCCCAGCGGAGGAACGACATACATTATATAAGATCCTCTCACATCTGACCCTGACCCTGATGTTATGTACTATAATACTGGGGCAGTTATCATGTACCCTTGTAATCCTGGACTATTTTTGATTCAAGGGTGTTATTTTGGGGTATTTTGAGGGCATGACATGAGGGTGTCGTTATAAAAGAGGGCGGAGTGTATGTCTATATATATTTTGGTCTGTCAATAACTTTTGCTTCAATTCTAAAAAAAAAAAAATAAGACCTGGAGCTGAGTTTGGCCACACTGGAGGGATTTTTATTTTTTTTCGAAATAGCGCAGCATATGTGCAGAGTCTGGTATTGCAACTCAGCCTCACTTATTCATACAGGGCTGAGCTGAAATACCAGACTCATCCAATAGACAACTGCAGCCACTTATAGTACAGCTGGTAAATCTACAGTAAGTGAATGTAAACCTGCCTGGGATGAGCATCTTTCTATGCTGAGATAATAATAATAATAATAATAATAATAATAATAATAATAATAATAATAATAATAATAATGCTGACACTCTTCTATGTTTCTATGCTACAATTAGGGATGGTCCGAACCGAGGTCGGTTTGGGTTCGTACGAACCCGAACTCTCGGTAATGATTCCCGCTGTCTACCCGCTCCGTGTATGTCCTCACACAGGTCAAAAGGTATTGATCACGCCGAGTCTTAATACTGAAACCTGCTGCAATACGGCAGTTCCCGTCTCTCCCCAGCTGTCAATCAAATCTGACTATTCTGTCATTACATGTCTGACACATCTGATGACAAAAACATAAAAGTAACAAGGAAGAAAATCCTATCAGGATGAATGTGTTAGCGGCTTATATGTTGCCTTTTGTATAATTGTTCCTGATATGAAGTGAGTTTTAATGTGTGCAAGGCTGCTTCAGTGTGATCAGCCCTGCACACATAAGTGTCCCAGGAGCCGGGGTAGTGACAGGCATATCACACAGCTGCCTAACATTAACCCCTTAAAGGGAACCAATCAGCCCAACTGAGCTGATTTGGTTCCCTGAAGCACAGCATAAAGCTCCTGTGCAGCTGGTGGCATTTACCGGCCGCAGCTGCAGCTTTATACTGGAGAAAATGAAATTTAACCCCCCTGCACGCGGTAGGGAGAGCCGGAAAGGTACAGTAGTCATCAAGGCGGCTTCCCGCCCATATCTAGTCATGAGTAGGAGACTCATAAAGTCTAAAAAAAAAGTGAAAAAAAACAAACAAAAACCTTCCTAATAAAAAAAATAAATAAACATATTATAGAATTATAGATGGGTGAACCTGTAGCATGCTCAGGTTCATCCGAACCCAAACACTCTGCAGTGTTTGGAGGTTAATAAAAATGCTATAGACTTTCATGGGTGTCATAATATGGCTCTCTGTGACTTGTATGGACCATAGTTTGGCCGGGTATATGAGGCCTATTACTATAGATGCCATCTCTTCTATCACAGTTCAGCATCAGCCACCGAGGAGCCAGACACCAAGAAGATGAAGATGGAGGAGGACATCCCACAGCCAGGACAGCGGGCCTGCCCGGGTGATCGCTAGATCGTCCAGGCGGCCCATAGAGGATATTGGCGGTCCTATTCCACGGAATGATTGCTGCTATGAGTTGTTTGTCTTTCAACAAATTTAAAGACAAACAACTGCATCGATCAGCTGACATCATTCATGTCGGCTGATCATTGCCTTCTATTACACGGGACGATTATCGGCCGTAACGGACGATATCGGTCGAACACGGACGATAATCGTTCCATGCAATAAGGCCTTAAGGATGTACTTACCAGTCAGAGCTGCGACCCCTAGCCGTGGCATCCAGGACATGTCATGTAGGTTTCAGGTGCTAGCGATTGCCTGCAGTTTTGCCCCCTGGGTCAGGATGAAAGTGGCGCCCCATAGCAGATGCCTAAAGAATGAGAATAAGGATGAATATCATCATAGCCCACAGAAAGAAGTGATTGTTCTTCAGGAAAGCTACTGTTCCCTCTACAGCACTGCGCTCTCTCCCTGCTCTGCCTGTTACTACACACCTCCATACAACGTAGAGTAGAAAGTATAGTATATCATGTGTCAGTAAACTGTTCTTCTACTAAAGTCAACTGTAAAATGTTTATAAATCTTTGGGAAAGTATTCAGTGAATGGAGTAAAATAATCCTATTTCTGTGACTTTTGTAGATGATGACTACATCCAGCGATTTCTGGCCAGTGACAGCTGCTATAGGATCTCCCACCAGGTAGTATATTGAGGGAAAGAACAGATGCTGGTGTAACCCTATAAATGCTGGGGTAGGATTGTGGACAGACATTAGTAGTCACAGGGATATACTGGACAGATACCTATGTAGAGTATAATGTAATGTAATATAATGTATCACCAGCTTCTAACTCTCCGTCTCATCCCTCTAGTATCTCCTGGCCATGGTCCTCACGTACCTACGAAGAGCAAACCTGCATACTGAGGAATACAGCCAATATATCTTCCCAGCTCTGTGAGTTTCTTTTACTGTTAATGCTCATACATATACACACATGTTGCTGCCAGACACCTTGCTGCATCACAAAACCATGGCTACAATACAAACATGTACCTGAATGCGATGCATAGACTATAATATGTGCATTGGTTCCCACTACACTCACCTGGCTGGGTTCTCTTATCACATCTCCTCTATCTGAGCCTGGAAGTTGTGTGTATGGACATACATACATTTAAAGTTAGTTAAAATTGTACTTTTTTTTTCCTCCAGATTTTTGGCGAACCAGTTTGAAGAGGACGGAGAGATTCACCTGGACATCTTCCCCTGGGCCCTCGAACAGATGTGCGACGTGACAGAGGACGACGTGAAGAACCTGCGCAACCAGTTGCTCCTCCAGATGGGATTTAAGGCTTGGGTGGACCGGACCACCTGTGATCTGGATAGTAACAAAAAAAACAGAGGAACTATAAACTGTGAATAAAAGTCTATGTTGACTATATTAATTTATATGATGTTTGATTTTTAGGTTATGGCACAAGACCCCGAGCACTGGGCATGGAAGAGAGAGCGGAAGGAACATCACAGCTGGGCCATATGCTGGTTCAGGAGGGATGAAGAAAATGACATCCTGGCAGGCCCATTGGACATCCCTCTACCCTGCTCTCTCTGTAACATCATTCGCCTGTGCATGGAGGAAGAGAACATCTAGTGCCAGTTGGAACCCGGAATATCAGATAGATGAAGAGCTGCGGAGATGACGTATACTTTGTAAGTATACACACAAAACATAAACACATCCACAACATACACATTCATTCTCTACAATCACTACATACCCTACAAACCCCCCTTAGTATGCCCAGAGGAAGGGCCATACAGCAGCCATGGATTCCCTACCGGTTTCCTCCACAGGGGTTTTTTCCTGTCCTAAGTGTTGCTGTATATTCTTACTATACATTACACGTTACAATACAATACACATTACAATAAACGTCAGATTATTTTACACACATTTGCCGTGTCTGACTCCTTTATTTTTATGTTAGAAAGAAACACATTATTTCCAAAGTGTGGATGATGTGAGATATGTGTGACTGTGTGAATTCACTGCACGTAGGGTCATTTTCCTTATTGAAGCAAACAAGGAAAAATTGTGGGGGAGGGGGAGGCAGGGGAAGGAGTTAGCATTCACACAAAAACACTGGTGCCTGAAGTGGGCCAAAGATCTCTGTATCTGTATATTCTTATATACAGTAAAAAGGGGATCGGCTGCCTGAATTGATTGCACTGTCCACCAGCCTCTACAGAGGAAATGGTGATTGCTACCACTGCTGACTGTGCTAGAAGCAAAGTAAGTGATAATAGCAATAGCTTACAGGGCGGCTTACATACACTGGTATCACACAGGGCAGCTTACATACACAGTTATCACACAGGGTGACTTACATACACAGGTATCACACAGAGAGGCTTACATACACTAGTATCATACAGGGAGGCTTACATACACTGGTATCACACAGGGAGGCTTACATACACTGGTATCATACAGGGAGGCTTACATACACTGGTATCACACAGGGCGGCTTACATACACTGGTATCACACAGGGCGGCTTACATACACTTGTATTACACAGGGCGGCTTACATACACTGGTATCACACAGGATGGCTTACATACACTTGTATTACACAGGGCGGCTTACATACACTGGTATCACACAGAGCGGCTTACATACCCTGGTATCACACAGAGCGGCTTACATACACTGGTATTACACCAGGGGCTTACATACACTGGTATCACACGGGGCGGCTTACATACACTGGTATAACACAGGGCGGCTTACATACACTGGTATCACACAGGGCGGCTTACATACACTGGTATTACACCAGTGGCTTACATACACTGGTATCACACAGGGCGGCTTACATACACTGGTATCACACAGGGTGGCTTACATACACTGGTATCACGCAGGGCGGCTTACATACACTGGTATCAGACACGGCGGCTTACATACACTAGTATCACACAGGGCGGCTTACATACACTGGTATCACGCAGGGCGGCTTACATACACTGATATCACACAGGGTGGCTTACATACACTGGTATCACACGGGGCGGCTTACATACACTGGTATCACACAGGGCGGCTTACATACACTGGTATCACACAGGGCGGCTTACATACACTGGTATCACACAGGGCGGCTTACATACACTGGTATAACACAGGGCGGCTTACATACACTAGTATCACACAGGGCGGCTTACATACACTGGTATCAGACACGGCGGCTTACATACACTGGTATCACACAGGGCGGCTTACATACACTGGTATCACACAGGGCGGCTTACATACACTGGTATCACACAGAGCGGCTTACATACACTGGTATCACACAGAGCGGCTTACATACACTGGTATCACACAGAGCGGCTTACATACACTAGTATCACACGGGGCGGCTTACATACACTGGTATCACACAGGGCGGCTTACATACACTGGTATCACACAGGGCGGCTTGCATGGGAACAGCGCAGAGGTTGAAAGTAAGAGACATACCATCATCCTCAGGGCCCTTTGCGCAGTAGGTAGCTATCAGCAGGTTAGATGCTGATACTTCCCCTTTAAGACCTTGTCAGCCATTATGTTTACATCTATGTCTCTTTTCATTCGTACAAAATGTGTTACTCTATTACAGAACCTCCTCTCATTTACTTTTGCTTTAACAGCATTAAACAACCTAACGCAATGAACGTCACTGCGAACCACTATGGTATATGTTCTCTACATTGTGTTGTCCCTGTAAAATAAGTACGCCTTATACGACAGAATCAGTTGTTTTTTTTTTTGCTATTTTTCCCCCCAAAAGCCTTCTGCAAACAAAGAAATCTAATATTAAAATGGCTATTTTGCTGCTATAATAAAGCATAACCATATATTTTACTGATTTTCTAAAGAGAAAAATGTCTGACTTCTGAGTAGGTGCCAAGGGTAGTCATGCTAATGACTGAATATGACTGAACGCAATTATTTTTTTGTGATTTACCTCCTTCTACCAGACTTGTCTTTATTATACCTGCTGAATATTCTTTCATCAAAAATGGGTTCCTGTAAAGTTAATAATAGTTATATACCTGATTGCTTTTTATTCTTCCCGTGCAGCGTTGAACAATGCCCTGTGCGGATCTATTCAGATTATTCCGGGGCTCCTGATGGAATCATGATCTGGACTGGATCTCTAGGCAGAAATGTCACTGCCAAAGTGAAGTATTTAGAGGGAAGTTACAAACCGATCTTTAAGGTCTTAACAAGCTGTATATACCGGGCTTGTCAAGGGTCAGGACTCCGGAGCTTCCTTTTAAATCAACTGAGCAGCTGTAAATGCTGCGAAATGAAACTTTGAAGTGAAGGTGTAATAAAGACTTGAATGACTTCTTATAACATGAAATACATTTTAGACTTCGGGAGTTTATTTGAGGTTTAAGGACCTGTAACTGTTCCCGTTTCATCCAATAACTTTCTATATATTTCCTACTGACTTCTTAATTTCATCTAAGAAGGTTGTGATAACTGTGATACTGCGAAATTAATAGAAAATGAAGTTAAAGATTATGTAAGGTGCTATGTATATATTGGGGATGTTGTATTCTAAGTGATTGAAGGGGAAATGATTCCCTGTATAGCAGTACATTAGAGGGGTGTCTGGATACTCGGGGTCATAATTATCACCAGGCACCTGTGGGCTGTTACCCAGCATTGGATAGGGTGTACTAGGAGTATTAGTACAATGCTGGGTAACAGCACACAGGTGCCTAATCAAAATACAATGCAGTAGTATTAGGCTAAGTTCACACAACGTAAATTTTCAATAAATATTTTATTGGAAATTAAAATGACATTCTGTCCTATGGAATCGGCCGCATAGAAAACTGACATGTCAGTTGTGTGTGGCCAATTGATTTAATAGCGGCCACACAAAACTGACAGTGCAGACAATGTAAAGAGTGGCTCCAGCTGTACTTTACATTGTCTGCCTTGGTGATTTGGAATGCGGGCACACCGGAATGCACCTGCGTTCCAAATCAAAAGAAGTACCATATCAGCCACTGTCATACCTTGTGTGAACCTGGCCTTACAGTGTATTGCCCAGGGCAGTAACTATTGGCATGAGAAGGAAAGAGAAGCAGGTAAAGGTGTCAAAATCCTCTGTAGGTGATCTATGTGGATGGTATTTTTAAGAACTTGTGTCTTGTGTGGGATTCCCAGTGGTAGATTTCTTCTAACTTGTATATTTGGTCTACATTTCCTATTCAGTTCCCGACTATTGCAATGTCTTGATCGGGATCAACAATCTCGCTACCGGCTAGCAGGTGTTTTAGTAAAAGAATTTGTGTCACTTGGGTCTTCTTTGGCAAATGAAATAGTAGGATTGATTCTGGTGAAGAGGAAATACAAGTTTGGAATATTTTGTTACAGTATTGTGTGATTGACGACCACCACTTCCTTAGTGTAGGGCAAGACCACCAAACGTAGAATCTCCACAGGTTTATGCACTAACATAATGCAAGTTGACACTTGGTAAGACTCATAACAGTTTTGAATACTTAGTATGCACATAACTGTTTGTACCATTACAGATTGTGGAATTATATTAATTGTTTACAGTCTTGCAAAACCACATTTCAGTTTTTGCTTCAGGTAGTAGAAAAGCTAGAATCAGCCCTGACCATTGGTATCTGTTTTTCTACACCCAGACCCTGCCTATTTACTGTGATAGCCAAACTGCCCTGACCTCAGCCTTCTCAGACCTCAGCTATATCAGCCTTGAGAAGTGTAACAGCATATTTACTCCACTTGCTTCTACTATGGCTAGAGGATAGATATCGATGTCTGTGCAGCCCTTTCCCTACACTGTTATACATTACCTGTCCTGGTTTTCTCCTGCCCTCTGCTTCGTCCCTGGCGCCACGGCTGCAGCTTGACAGCGGCCTGTCTGAACTGACAGGCTGCTCAGCCAATCAATGGCCGCAGCAGTCCTTGCCAGTGATTGGCTGAGTGGCCTGTCTGCTCAGACAGGCTGCTCTGAAGCTTCAGCCGCGGCACTGGGAGTGAAAGCAGAGGGCAGGAGAAAACCGGGAGCGTGGACAGGTAATGTACAATAGTTTATTTAATTGTTAGCCATCAACAGCGCATCGCTATTACACCTAGCAATATGCGGTCAGTGGCCGATCATTTTATGTTCGGCCATAAAGACACAATGTTTGCTTTCATCCGCTGACCATTGTCTCTATTCGTCTGAATCAACCTGATTTGGCTGATAATTGCTTCGTATAATAGGGCCCTTACTTCGACTGTGTTCCCAAAATTAATCTTGACTTGTCAGTTAATTCATAGCCATCTGTATCCCTCCTATATCCAGCTGTGTCTGGGTACCAACATCATGGGTATTCCACACCTGCACCCAGAGTCTTCATATACAGGGGGGTCATAGACTGTTTTTAGAAAAGTGCCCCCCCCCAAAAAAAAAAAAAATCATTACTAGGATCTATCCAATACCTAACATCTGTACCAAGCTGGCCCCACCATAATTTTTGTTGCCCTCCCTTATGGCCACATCAATAGCATGTGATTGAGCCACCAAGCTGAGATGTTTTGCAGCAATACGGAGGTGGATGAACCTAATCAACTGGAACCTGAGTTTACGCTATATATACATAGGAAAATACAGTATGCATACTTAGCAATTCAAGTGGTGAGATAGAAGATACTCGGAAAAAATTAACTAATCAATGCTGACAACTCCGTTGATCTACTGTGGATTCACACTTCAGGATCACTGACTCCGGCTACTGATAAAGACATCAATTTTTCACTAGGAACAATTAGGCTGAATTACAGTACGTTTAATCTCTCCCTCTCAAATGAAGACGTTTTATGTGTTTCGGATTTGTATACATCTTAATTATAGAAGAACATTCACATCTTATTTTGTCTTTCTCATAAACAGCTCCCTAGTTTATGATAGTAGGGAGGATGGATGAAGATCGGAGTAGTTCTTGGCCTTCTTTGTTCCGGGTCATTAAATACAAATAGATGACGTGAATCTCATTTGCATCATATTGGATCTTTTTTTTTTTTATAAGGATACAGCATAGATATGAGTGCCGGATATTCATTTACATTTAGCAGCATTTTTGCACCCTATAAAAAGCAGAGGTATGGAGCTTTGATGTGTTTTTCTCTCACATTTACTATCACTGTAGGTATTATAAGTCAATTATTCTCCAACTTGCTTTTAAAGGCAATGGGGGAGATTTATCAAACATGGTGTAAAGTGAAACTGGCTCAGTTGCCCCTAGCAACCAATCAGATTCCACCTTTCATTCCTCACAGACTCTTTGGAAAATGAAAGGTGGAATCTGATTGGTTGCTAGGGGCAACTGAGCCAACATAAGACACCATTGTCACACTGTAATTGATGCTCAAGGGCACATAAGAAATTATTGAGGTATTCACATTTTATGTTGGGGTATACCCACCACTAGTGTTGACCTTTTTTTAATAAATTGTATGAGATGAGGAAATCACCATTACATGCTTCTACTTAAATGCCATATGATATAATATCCCTGTAGCGTGAACTACACCTTAAGGCTATGTGCACACACTGTAACACAACCTACACTGACTGCAGAACACATCAAATGAAACTCTAATCCAACATTTAAAGGCATATTACAATACAAAACCATATACAGAATGAGACCACCCCAATCAAATCCCCCCCCCTCAAAAAATTAAAGATACCGTATTTTCCAGTGTATAAGGTGACTGGGTGTATAAGACGACCCCTGAAGAAGAGTTCAAGATTTTAAGAAGATTGTCAGGGGTTCGCCTTACACGCCGGAAAATGTTAACCCCTGCCTGACAGCAGGGTTTACTAACTGGAGCCCTGCTGTGGTCAGGCAGGGGTTAACTGCAGTTAAGGAAAAACCAACAAACAGTTAACTCACCTATAACCCGTTCCTGGCAGACACGCGTCTCTAGTCCCATACCCGATGCAGGCAGTGTGACGAACACTGCCTGCGCAAGAGATCCCCGAAGCTCTTCCTGCCAGCCGAGCGTCTCATCGGAGAAGCTCGGAGAGAAAAGACGCTCTTTGTATGACCCTTCAACCATGTTAAAGTAATAGCATGTAAAACAAACCATAAAATAATGGGGGCACTCCTAGGGCAGTAATGTAATAACTGAAATGTTGAGAATTGATAGACTGGATAGTAACCTGTCATTGCTTGGCACATCAGATGAAGCTTACCGCGACTGGAGAATTCCCAGGTATGGAATGCCATCTTGCAAAGAACACTAAAAAAAAAAAAAGAAGAAGCCTGTCTTTCTGCTCTGTGTGACACAGCTGAACTGGAGCGGGTGCAGAGGAGGGCAACAAAGGTCATTAAGGGAATGGGTGGGTTACAGTACCAGGACAGGTTATTAAGCTTGGGGTTACTTACGCTAGAAAAAAGACATCTTAGGGGCGATCTGATCACAATGTACAAATATATGAATGGACAGTACAGAGATCTTTGTAGTGATCTTTTTACTCCTAGGTCTGTAACCATGACAAGGGGGCATCCTCTACGTCTAGAGGAAAGAAGATTTCATCATCAGCATCGACGCGGGTTCTTTACTGTACGGGCGGTAAGACTGTGGAACTCTCTGCCACATGATGTTGTCATGGCCGATTCATTAAATAAGTTCAAGGGAAGCCTGGATGCTTTTCTTGAACAATATAATATTACAAGTTATGAGCATTAGATTTCCGGTGATAGGTTGATCCAGGGATTGTTTTGTTTGCCATTGGAGTCGGGAGGGAGTTTACTCCCTGTGATGGGGCAATTGTCGTCTGCCTCATAGGGGTTTTTTGCCTTCCCTGGATCAACACAGTAGGATTTCCCTAGGTTGAACTATTAACTATGTTACTGGCAGAAAGCGTCCATAGCCTTTTTGGACAAATCCACAGTCAGGGCCTGTTCACACTACGGAATCGGCGTGGGGATTCTGTTAGGAACCACTCTGAATCCTGCCTTCTCTCTTTCAAAGAGAGGCCTTGTGCGCCACCGATCTCCGTGCCTTTCCGCTCAAAGAATTGACATATCAAGTGAATCAAGGCTACCTGTTGTGACACTTTTGATACTTTGGCTTCTGAACCTAGATAAGTTGTCTGGTTAAAACCTTGACTGGTGATGTATGGTTTATCCAAGATTTCTGACTGTGTACTGTTTACTGGTTAACCTTTTCGTTGATCTTCTCATGCTTCTGACTTTGGCAAGTCCACTATTCTTTTTCTCTTTTTGGGTCCTATGGGTTTTTTTATGCCCTTTTTTACTTCACCACCATCTGACACCACTGACGCAACCAGGAGCCCCAGGGGCTCCATCCTGCCTTACAGCGAGCTGTTATCAACACCTAGGAAGTGCTCTGGATTTTGTCAACCAGAGTGGTGTTACTGCTAGTTTATGGGCTAATAATCATTCTGAGACCTTAAAGGGGTTATCCAGTGCTACAAAAACATGGCCACTTTCTTTCAGAGACAACTCGACTCTTGTCTACAGTTCAGGTGTGGTTTGCAATTAAGCTCCATTCACTTCAATAGAACTAAGCAGCAAACTCCGCCCAAGCTGGAGAGAAGAGTGGGGCCATCTCTAGAAGAAAGTGGCCATGTTTTTGTAGTGCTGGATAACCCCTTTAAGGTGTCATTACGTCTTCTCCTTCTCTTGCTTGCAACAATTATCTTTCTTATTTCTTTCTATGTTTTTATTTCCCAGAATTTGCACTTTATGGCAAGGTTCACACAGAAAAATAAAAGCTTAATACGACCATAATCTTTAGTGAAAATAAAAAATGCGGGAAAAAAATTGCCGCATTTTGCAAAAGCAGATAATAAATAATGAGCATGGGCTACGACCACAGAACATTTTATTTGGCCAATAGGCGGCAATTTTTTGAGACATCCATCACTTCATGGCTTAATAACAGTCATTGGTTACCTGAAAATTACATTTGTCCCCAAAAATGACCATCAAACAGCTAAAAAAGATGTTGTGGGCTGTGATGGTTGTACATGTGCACTACCAATTGCCCATTGACTTTAATGGAACTCATTAGTGTGTACTTAGCCTATATTGTACTTTTCTTTTAAATAAAGCGTTTATAAAATTAAATAGATTTTAAAATTAAGCGAGATTTTAGCTCCAAACTTTCAGAATATTAATGGTTATATATAGTTTTTAAGTGTTCAAGTGTTACAAGACATCAGACTAAATAGCACTTCAATCATTTGAAAGTAACAATGTGGAGATCCATGTTTTACTCATTTAGGGAAATCTATATGTATAGCGGTGAAGTTATGTGTGTGATTATTCATAATAACTGCTATAAATTTATCACAGTACTCCAAAGAAATCTTTGCTCCCAAGAGATATTTCTTACGGTAAGCCTCCTGGATTGATGTCAATTACAGACCTGCCAAAAATCTTAGTTTGCTCCCCATTCCCCAACTAAAAATAGCAATATTATATAGTGAAGAGGTAAAGCATGTTTTTTTTTCATAGCATTGTATTTTTACTAAAATAAATAATATAAAAATTTAAAAAAACATAACCTAGATTCAGGCATTAATATCATTAAAAATTTAAATTTATATAAAAATTAAATAAAATTTTCTGTTATTCCTCCTTGAGACTGACAACTCGGTATTGCCATCACCCTTGTCAATGGTGCTATTTAGTTGGTGCACACAGTGTGGGGGGTACTCCCTATTAACAAGGTTAGGTTAATGTTAGGTTAGGTTAAAGGGAACAAATTGGCAAAAATATGCCATACAACCTAACAAACATTACTAATAATTAGAGATGAGCGAACCGGGTTCAGGTTCGAGTCGATCCGAACCCGAACGTTCGGTATTTGATTAGCGGTGGCTGCAGAACTTGGATAAAGCTCTAAGGTTGTCTGGAAAACATGGATACAGCCAATGACTATATCCATGTTTTCCACATAGCCTTAGGGCTTTATCCAAGTTCAGCAGCCACCGCTAATCAAATGCTGAACGTTCAGGTTCGGATCGACTCGAGCATGCTCGAGATTCGCTCATCTCTACTAATAATGCCAATAATGTCCTATCATATATCTATTCCCTTTGAGCATGCCCACTATCATCCACAAATACATTTTTATAAACTGCACAGCACGCTAATGAAGTCTAACAAGACATCGGGACGGTTCTTCTTCTTCACCTAGTCTCGCGTCCTGGGGCCATACTGCACTTCTATTGTCACAGAGAAGCGTCATTACAGCACAGTACAGCCCAGGAGCCCTAACTAGTTGGAGAAGAAGGGTTACCCTGATGCCTAGTAAGATTTCATCAGTGTTAAGGACGGGGGCGCAACCTGCACCTGCACAGGTCCACCTGCACCTTGACCTTCTCTTTCTCGACCACCCCGTTGCTCTCCATTCCCGATGCACCCTAGGAGGCGGGGACACATGTGCCGGCTTAGTGAAATTTAAATAAGCAGCCTGACCCCCCCTGTTGGAGCCTCTTCATGCTTCCCATAGTGTGTGGTCCCAGCTCGACCGTGATTTCTTCCCGAGGCTACTGTCTGTGACTCCTGCTTGTGGTTTCTGTTTCTGACTACTCTCTGGGTTCCAGCCGTGAGTCTTTCTGTGTTCCAGCCTGCCTTCCTGTCTACGTGTCTACAGCTGCACCTTGTCCACCGCTGCTAGCAAACCAAGCCAGGGGTAGCAACCTGGGGGTCACCTGCGGCAGCAAGTCCAACCCACCTTGCAGCGGGAGCTGTTGAATCCCAGCGGCCCCTTGGACTCCGCTTCCTGGTGCGGCTTTGTCATTGCTAGTGGTGGTACAGCGGATCCAAGACTCCTGTCATTGCAATTAGTGTAGTGTAGCGATAGCAGATACAACTCAGAGGCAATACATATTTGATAGGTGTATAATTACCTTTATTTAATTAGCAATATTTGTTAGTTTACATGGCATATTTTTGCTGAGTAGTTCCCTCTAAAACATCCTTTTATTTATCCTTTAGAATTTGTACGTGAATTTGTATTTTTTAACTGATCCTTATTTGTATTACCTTTTTTTATTGATGTTCTTGTCAATTTTTATAAATCTTATTTCTGATTTATGTTTAAAAAAAAGTCTACATTTATTTTTCCCGTTAAAGGTTACCCCCCCCTAAATCACTATCTGACAACAAAAGGCAACCCTGTTGTTTGGATGTTCACTGTCCACGCTAAACAGTGAATGGGATGAGCTGTTGGTTTCTTCACTGTGTAGTGGTTGCAATGTGTAACTGCAGCTCAGCTCCCGTTCAAGTGAATAGCAGCTAACTACTACACAGTGAACAGAGAAAACCACTTCTGGCCCTATTAACTGTGTAGTGCCAGCAGGGCCGCATCCAAGTTTTTGCAGGCTCTCCGGCAACAGAGCCTCAGCAGGCACCTCATGCATCCACTATGCACCCATCGTCCACACACTATGCACAATCACTTGAGACACAACTAACATACACAAACACACATTACTGACACAGACACTGACTGACAATGACTGACTGACACTTATATACAGCACTTACACTACCGTTCAAAAGTTTGGGGTCACATTGAAATGTCCTTATTTTTGAAGGAAAAGCACTGTACTTTTCAATGAAGATAGCTTTAAATTAGTCCTAACTTTAAAGAAATACACTCTATACATTGCTAATGTGGTAAATGACTATTCTAGCTGCAAATGTCTGGTTTTTGGTGCAATATCTACATAGGTGTATAGAGGCCCATTTCCAGCAACTATCACTCCAATGTTCTAATGGTACAATGTGTTTGCTCATTGGATCAGAAGGCTAATTGATGATTAGAAAACCCTTGTGCAATCATGTTCACACATCTGAAAACAGTCTAGCTCGTTACAGAAGCTACAAAACTGACCTTCCTTTGAGCACATTGTGTTTCTGGAGCATCAAATTTGTGGGGTCAATTAAACGCTCAAAATGGCCCGAAAAAGAGAACTTTCATCTGAAACTCGACAGTCTATTCTTGTTCTTAGAAATAAAGGCTATTCCATGCGAGAAATTGATAAGAAATTGAAGATTTCCTACAACGGTGTGTACTACTCCCTTCAGAGGACAGCACAAACAGGCTCTAACCAGAGTAGAAAAAGAAGTGGGAGGCCGCGTTGCACAACTAAGCAAGAAGATAAGCACATTAGAGTCTCTAGTTTGAGAAACAGACGCCTCACAGGTCCCCAACTGGCATCTTCATTAAATAGTACCCGTAAAACACCAGTGTCAACATCTACAGTGAAGAGGCGGCTGCGGGATTTTGGGCTTTAGGGCAGAGTGGCAAAGAAAAAGCCATATCTGAGATTGGCCAATAAAAGAAAAAGATTAAGATGGGCAAAAGAACACAGACATTGGACAGAGGAAGACTGGAAAAAAGTGGACGGATGAATCCAAGTTTGAGGTGTTTGGATCACAAAGAAGAACGTTTGTGAGACGCAGAACAAATGAAAAGATGCCAGAAGAATGCCTGACGCCATCTGTTAAGCATGGTGGAGGTAATGTGATGGTCTGGGGTTGTTTTGGTGCTGGTAAGGTGGGAGATTTGTACAGGGTAAAAGGGATTCTGAATAAGGAAGGCTATCACTCTGCAACGCCATGCCATACCCAGTGGACAGCGCTTGGTTGGAGCCAATTTCATCCTACAACAGGACAATGACGCTAAACACACCTCCAAATTGTGCAAGAAATATTTACAGCAGAAGCAGCAGCTGGTATTCTATCGGTAATGGAGTGGCCAGCGCAGTCACCAGATCTGAACCCCATTGAGCTGTTGTGGGAGCAGCTTGACCGTATGGTACGCCAGAACGCCAATCCAACTTGTGGGAGCTGCTTCTAGAAGCATGGGGTGCAATTTCTCCAGCTTACCTCAACAGATTAATAGCTAGAATGCCAAAGGTGTGCAATGCTGGAATTGCTGCAAAAGGAGGATTCTTTGACAAAAGCAAAGTTTGATGTAAAAACAATGTTATTTCAAATACAAATCATTATTTCTAACCTTGTCAATGTCTTGACTCTATTTTCTATTCATTTCACAACGTATGGTGGTGAAGAAGTGTGACTTTTAATGGAAAACACAAAATTGTTTGGGTGACCCCCAAACTTTTGAACGGTAGTGTACATACAGCTCAGTCTTCTCCCTCTTCCTCTCTGTCGGGCTGATCTCCACACTGTAAGGTTGAGGACCTTTGGGTCATGTGATCAGGTCCTTCACTCTTTTCTCACGAGTGCAGCCCCTGAACACCTGATTGGCAGGGTTGTCAGGTATTGGCACCCCACCGATCAGTGACTGATACTCTATGCTGTAGATAGAGCACCAATCTGTTTTGCCTAAAAAACATCCCTTAAAAAAGAAAACAGATTCTAATAGAGACTTGTAAGACTCGGACACTTTTGACCATGATGGAAAAGAGATCTTATTGAATGGACCAATGGATCTGAATCTGGATTGAAAATATATAGCAGATATTTTAACATGATGTGAACAGAGCCTTACAGAGGAATAGCACAATGCCTAGTACTAAAGAAAGGTGTTTTGGACTCCTTACTTCATGGGGGAATAGAAGTAATTACTAAGACAGAAGAGCTGACAGCTTTTCTCTTACCATAATGAAAGTGAAACAAAGCAAAAAATGAAAAATCTTCTTAGAGCTCCCAGAGCTGCACATCCCTCTGAAGATTTATATACCTGAAGCCTGTGCCGGCTATGACAACATGACAACCGTGCAGCAATGGCATGACATACCAAGCAAGCGGCAGAGCAAGTTCTGCAACAGCGAACCAGTCTGTTCAGGTAAGTAAAAACTTTGGAAATATGTAGTCAGACTTTAATTTTGGCTTATACCTATAGTCCAGGGGTAGGGAACCTTGGCTCTCCAACTGTTGCAAAACTACAACTCCCATCAAGCCTCGACAGAGAAAGCTAGACAGTTAAAGGTAAAACACATGGCTTGTGCTGAAGGCACAGAAAACTGTGTGTGAGCTGTTCACTCTTTCTCCCCCTCCCTTCCGACATGGCTCATGTAAACAGTGTCCCTGGCTGTCTGTCTCTGCACTCTGTAATGCCAGGAAGGTTCATCTGAGGTCAAGTTGCTGCTGACCTCACAGCCAGAGACACTGTATACATGAGCCATGCCGGATGGGAGGGTGGGGAGGGGGGTAGAACAGCGGAGACGGAGTGTACAGCTCACACATAGTTTTCTGTGTCTTCAGACTGAAAATGACAAGTATAGAACAAATTGTTAGGGTCCTACTACACGGATCAATTTTTAACGATTAATGACAAACGATAAACGATCGCAAACGAGATTGTTTATTGTTAACCTGAAATTGTTCACCATATTACACAGAACGATAATCGTTAGATACGATCGTTACTATGATCGTTTATTCCTTCTGATCCCAGCAAAAAAACGATAGTTTTAGTATCAGATCTAAATAAACGATCAAGGACATATGAGCGATTTTTCAATCGTTGCCTGCAATTACACAGAACGATTATCGTTTATATTTGAACGATAAAACTATTTTTCGCACAATAATCGACCCGTGTTATAGGGCCCTTATTCTGCAGGAGGGGGGGTGATCCAGCATGTATTTTACCTGCGGAAAATACCTTTTTAACCATCTTAGTTTAAAGTCCCACTGACCACATATGGCCATGTTTGTATGTGGAACGCCACATATATGACTATATACTATTAGTGCTAAATTACCAGAACAGCCATAGGAGCTGATACCGGACCCGACATTTGAGGGAAATAAGTTTTATGGAATAGTTTATAGTGAAATTCAAAGCAATGAAAGAGAGGAAAAGCCCTTTCAATTTCTTGAATACACTTACAGCCAACAGTGATATGATGCTGAATTTGTGAAATATATTTTAAGAAAAATAAAATCCTATTTAAAATGAGAAAGTACAGATTGGTCAGCAATTTAATTGAACTGCTGTTTATGGCACCCGGAGATATTATGGGATTTTCAATGCTTCCAACAAGATAAATAATGTGTCTGTCTTTAGGTTTAAAGTTTTATAAAGTGGTATAGATTGCAGCTCTCACTAGTTGTCAAAGATTCTTCAGTTACTGTAAGCAGCTGAGGTTAGAAAAGCTCCTTCTATATTCCTGTAAAAGACCATGGACTAGTATAGCCACCAAGCAAACATAGACAGGAGGCCAGAGCAACTTTGGATTTATTTTTTTTTAGCGTACACAAAAACATGGTCAACCACGCTTTTGTGTACGCTAAAAAAAAAAAGTCTTTTGATAATTTTTTTTTAAATAATGGAAGTCAATGTTTAAACGGATGCATTCCTTTTTTCCACAATTTTTCCTATTAAATGGATCTGTTAAACGGATCAGCAGAAACGCAGTGTGAACCCTATTACACAAAGTGAAGGCCCTATTAAACAGAGCGATTGTCAGCCATATTTGGCCAAATTTTGGCCATTGCTGCCGATAACAGCTTTGTGTAATAGAAGGCGACGATGAGCCGATATAAATGATGTTGGCTGATTGTTGTCTGTCATTGTCTTTCAACATGTTGAAAGATAAACAACTAAGATAGCAACGATCTGCTGCCATTGCTCCGTGGAACAGGAGCGGCGGCAGCAGACCACTACTATCTCCTATGGGCTCCACAGACGATGTAAAGATTGTCCAGGGACCCCCACCCCCGTAGCTCTCTTCGCCCCCGCACTAACCGGCTTCACGTATGTAATAGTGCCAACTGCGAGCAGGGAACAAGGAGCGAGTAAACGCTGACCCGACAGGTTGGCGCTCGCTTGCTCCCTGAGATTGCCCTGCATAATAGGAGCTTCTAGTTCTAGTTGGGCAGACATAATGTTACTTTTTTCCAAATTGCACTGATTTTTCAGTGTTGTGTAAACATTTTCTATTGAAGTCAATGGGAAATGGATACTCATGTCAAAACACACTAATTTAGTCAAAACATGATAATTTGGAAATCTAGGCACGGATTCCACATTCAAATTACTGTCAATTTTAGCCACTTGAACATTTCCTTAGTACCTTTAAGCAAAGCATACTGTAACAGAACTGTAACCTTCAAGCTCTTGTGCCTCTTTGTAAGTTCAAGCTCCTGTGCCTCTATGTAATCTCCTGTGCCTCTGTGTAAGCTCCTGGGCCTCTGTAAAAGCTTAAGCTCCTGTGCCTCTGTGTAAGCTCAAGTTCCTGTGCCCCTATGTAATCTTCTGTGCCTCTGTGTAAGTTCATGCTCCTGGGCCTCTATGTGAGCTCCTGGGCCTCTGTGTAAGCTCCTGTGCCTCTGTGTAAGTTCATGCTCCTGGGCCTCTATGTGAGCTCCTGGGTCTCTGTGTAAGTTCATGCTCCTGGGCCTCTATGTAAGCTCCTGGGCCTCTATGTAAGCTCCTGGGCCTCTGTGTAAGTCCATGCTCCTGGGCCTCTATGTAAGCTTTTGTGCCTCTGTGTAAGCTCCTGTGCCTCTGTGTAATCTCCTGGGCCTCTGTGTAAGCTCATGTGCCTCTGTGTAAGCTCCTGTGCCTCTGAGTAAGCTCCTGGGCCTCTGTGTAAGCTCCTGGGCCTCTGTGTAAGTTCATGCTCCTGGGCCTCTATGTAATCTCCTGTGCCTCTGTGTATGCTCCTGTGCCCCTGTGTAAGCTCCTGGTCCTCTGTGTAAGCTCCTCTGCCTCTTTGTAAGCTCCTCTGCCTCTATGTAATCTCCTGTGCCTCTGTGTAAGCTCATGGGCCTCTGTGTAAGTAATGTAAATATTACTTGCTTGCACATAAAATGTCTATGACCAAGGAGGTGCCACCCCTTACAGGCAGGTACACAGTGACAGACACATTTAGGTTATTAGAGACAAAGCAGACAATAAAAATGACAGCTTAAAGTGATGTACAGTATCAGGATATAACATCGGCTCCTCTCCATAGACCAACATTTGTCATATTGAACTGAATCCAAACTTGAAAAAACAAATATGAAAGCGGGGATGCTATTTTATCATTACCAGTGTCTCACTCGCTCATTGGGACCACTTTCTCTATTGTGTTGTTGGGTAACGTTCATTTTCTTAGGCATTGGTGATGACATTTGTGCTCCACTGCCATAAATTGGTGGTGACATTTTCTGTTATAACGTCTTTATATTGCCTTAAGCTGTTGTTGTCAGGCTTGACATTGAGCTTTCAACTAGATCATACATAACATTAAAGAGGACCTGTCAGCTCTCCTGACAACTTTGTGTTAGTAAATTCTCTATAAAATAACAATGAGGGAGAACTCTGGATTGAGCCATTCCCCTATATTTTCTCGTGAAAAGTGGCATATAAATTGACAACTACTGTAGGTGTTCCATTTCTTCAAGCCTATAAGACCCCTACACTGTGTGATACTGTTGTCACTGGCAGGAGGAATGGTAACTCCCGGCAGTCACACAATTCATGGCTCTGAAGCACGCTCAAGCCTGAAGATGGGTGCCGGCAGCTGGGACAGTTTGCAGGATTTGTTCCCTGCAGGGGTGAAGAAGCAGCGGCAGCCCTTGGAAACCACCAGCCAGCGGTTGCAGGATCAACTGTGGGGAGGGTGGCTGGAGGAAGGGTGCTGGCAGCCCTGAGAAGGGTCCACAGAGCTGGGGAAGGTTGGAGGAGCTGTTTCCTGTGGTGGGGTAAAGAATAGAGATATTCGAACATCGGGAATTGTTAGGTTCGATCGAACTCAAAGCTTCTCGAACTGTCGTCATTTGATTCCCGATGCCTTCCCGTTCCGTGGGGGAAGGTAGAGCCAGCCCAAGTACCACCAGGAAAACAGGGATACAGCCTATTACCTAGGCTCTATCCCTGTTTTACAGGTGGTACTCGGGTAGGGCTGGGCGGTATACCGCAAAAATACCGATACCGTCACTGGCGTCGGTTAACCGACCTCAACTCTGCCAGGACGGTATCTGCGGTATTCCCCCCATCCACCCGGCGGCCGCATGCTCTGGTGCAGGGAGAGAGAGGGGTCCCGGGTGGAGAGGTGGAGGCGAGACAGCTGATGCTCCGTTTTACCTCCCGAGCCAGGACGCACATATACTGCTGCAGGGCAGGGGATGGAAGATCCTGCTGTGTGGGCTGGAGAGGAAGGCTGGAGATGTGACAGGCTGCGCACAGGCGGCAGCGTCCCCTCCAGTGTGTGCTCAGCGCTGCTGCTGCCGGGCGGCTCACTTCTCCTAGCTTCTCTGGAAGCTGCACGGTGAGCCCTGACCCCCTCTCCCGCATATATAGTTGGGGTCAGGTATGGGTCGGCACCTCCGTGCTTCACTGGCCACCGCACTCTGTCCTCGCACAGGAATTCTCGGAGCCCCGTTATGTTTTGTCAGTGCTGGAAGCGGCCGTGTGTGACGCTCAGTCTGGGACATAGATATATGTGCTACAGCACCGAGTGACAGGGGCCGAAGATTCCTGTGCGGGAGAGAGAGAGTGGTGCCTGGGGGAGGAAGGAGGTGTCCACCCCATACCTGACCTCTGCAGCCACTGAGTGACTGGGGGTAGATATGAGAGATAGAGAGAGAGAGAGAGAGAGAGAGAGAGAGAGAGATAGAAGATAGATAGATAGATAGATAGATAGGAGATCTTCTATCTATCTCCTATCTATCTCCTATCTATCTTCTTTCTATCTCTCCTATCTATCTATCTATCTATCTATCTATCTATCTATCTATCTCCTATCTATCTATCTCCTATCTATCTATCTCCTATCTATCTCTCTCCTATCTATCTATCTATCTCCTATCTATCTATCTCCTATCTATCTATCTCCTATCTATCTATCTATCTCCTATCTATCTATCTCCTATCTATCTATCTATCTATCTATCTATCTATCTATCTATCTAAATCACGGGAAAATAGTAGCAGCACTTCAAGAGAGGTAGAAGTCAAGACCTGGGACCGTATTTAAATAGTATAGGAAAATCCACAGCACTCCTAATGCAATTCAAGGTGCGATTTATTGAAAAAGCAAGTGCAGCATACAGACGCAACGTTTTAGCAGCTATTCGCCACCATTTTCAAGCTTGAAAATGGCGGCGAATAGCTGCTGAAACGTTGCGTCTGTATGCTGCACTTGCTTTTTCAATAAATCGCACCTTGAATTGCATTAGGAGTGCTGTGGATTTTCCTATACTATCTGTCTCCTATCTGTCTATACATACACACACACACACACACATTAATATATATATATATATATATATATATACATATACACTGTATATATAGATAGATACATAGATAGATAAAGCAAATAATATAGGCAGCACACTAAACGAACTGTGGAGGCCAGCAGTCGAATACCAAGTCAGCTAGTAAAAAATACTCTGCAGCACTCTGATGGTAATACAAACGTGAATTTATTCCATATAACAATATGCAGCAAACTTCACAAGTAATATACGATGTTTCGGCGTCTCCTACACCATTTTCAAGTGGCATTTGAAAATGGTGTAGGAGACGCCAAAACATATATTACTTGTGAAGTTTGCTGCACATTGTTATATGGAATAAATTCACGTTTGTATTACCATCGGAAAATAGGGTTTTCAAAGCGGGTGTGGCTCAATTTATCGTTACCGCGGCTACATGTACGATAAACCGCGATATTGATTTAGGCCATTATCGCCCAGCCCTATACTCGGGCTTGCTCCAATTTCCCCACAGAATGGGAAGACATTGGGAATCAAATAAAGAAGGTTCGAGAAGGTTCGAGTTTGATCGAACCGAAGATTTCCCGATGTTCAATCATCTCTAGTAAAGAAGTGGCGATTTGGAGAAAGCACCAGCCAGTGGCTGCAGGATCACACGCAGTCTAGAAGGGTCAATGGAGCTGGAAAAGGCTGAAGGAGCTGTTCCAGACAGTGGAGACAAGCAAGGACGGGCAAGTTCAAACAGTTTCCCGCTCCTGCTTTCTCTTTCTGCCTCTGCTGCAGGAACACCCGTTTAGAGCAGGGATTCCCTCCATTATGATGGAAATCCCCACTCCTGTAACCTTGATGTTCCTGAATACCTCAATAACTGTCAGCTAAACAATACAGTTATCTCCCCTGATTTTGTTCGGATACTAAACAAAGTTGGAGCACCAGGCAAAGCCGAGGTGTTTGGGAATTAAGGTATTACTGTACAGGCAAAGTCCGACAGCAGCCATGTAAGTTTTCAAGGTTTTATTGACATATTCAGGTACAGATAGTAAGCAATGTTTTCACCGGTCTGGTCAAGTATACTGGTCGGAACATTGCTTGTTACCTGTACCAGGATACCTCAATAAAGCCTTGAAAACTTACTTGGATGCTGTCGGACTTTGCTTGTATATGATGTGACTGTGTCAGCTCCTGGGATTGATGACCTTCTGGAGTGCATCTATTTTTTGGACCTTCTTGATCCAGTGGTGTATGTGGACACTTTTTTCTGTTATGTGACAGAGAAATGTCATGAGTTTTGACTGGTCGAGTCCGAATGTTAGGACTCACAAGAGTCCTAACACGAGATACAGCTTGAAGAAGCACGTAGCAAGTGCTCGCTCCTGCTGCCTTTCCTTTTCACCGTAACCATAGACTTAAAATGAATCCTGTCTCCTGCGGTGAGACAGGAAGCTCAACAAGCTGGGCAGTGAAGTGCTTAGCTGTGCACGTCTTCCATCTCTATTTAGTAATCAATGGGGGTGGGGGTGAAGATTCAGGCTTGACCGGTGAAAACTTTTGACACGTAACAAGTAACACATCTAAAACTGATAAAAGCTGATGGGTTACCTTTATCCTTTAGTGACCAAGATAATTTGGGCCTTAGAGCCCTTTGTGAAAAGAACCCTGCAGTAACAGAGACCCGCAGTAACAGAAACCTGCTGTAGGACCCCGGCCAATGTCAACGGGACACGGGAGTGTTGCTACAGAGGCCCGGGGATGGGTGAGTTCAGTTGTTTGTTATTTTCTTACCAAGCCCCGCCTGTCTGATATGTTTACAGTTCATGGGACTTCTCCTTTAAGACCAAGAATGTACGCGGGGGTAAGGGAAAAACAGTAGTGTAAACAAAAATGTACTTATTTTTTATATTGCATGTGTATTGTATAATAGATCTTTTTTTTCTTCTTTAAATAGCCAACCCCTTTCGAGCTTCCTCAGTATATCTAGTTGATATTAATGGTTTGTTCATCAAGAGGCTACAATACCTTTAAAGAAGCTATAAGGGGGTCTGTTCAGTCAAGCTTTGGAACCCGACAGTATGTAAAAAAAAGAAACCGCGATATACAAAACAAATATTTAAACATGACTTCATGCTAAACACTACAAACCTTGCAAGGTTCGCCTAACAAGATAAACACTAACCAATGAAATGAACCACTGAAACCCATGGGAAATGTTAAAGGAAATGGATTGAGCCGGAGCTTGATAGTTACCGTCAATAGACCTGCGTAAAGGGGGTATAAGGCTGGAGGAAAGCCAATTTCTTCCTAACGAAAAGGACATTGTCTGAATACCTAAATAAATCATGGATCCAACATTAGATGTTACAGCAGAGGATACACCGATAGATAGGTCAAGTAGAAGTGAACCTGAACAGATCACATTACCGCTCGAATGGAAACCGGCGTGAAAACGGGAAGCAGTGGAACAGAAGAATTTATTAAGACGGAATGATTTAAAGGGAGTTTAAAGAGCAAATTTTTTATTTATACTATTAAAATAAGCTATTAAAAAATAATGACAGTAATTGGGGCTGAATATGGCATATCGCCAATCATGTAAATGATTCCTTAATCAGACGCACCCACATAGGGTAATAATAGATGTGTCAGGTGTGAATTCAATTACTGTGACCTTAAATACACTTCACTGGGTAATGATGTATCTGTCTATAACGTTACCTGCTTAGCATCCCTACATATGGCTTGTTGTAAAGTCACACATTCACTCATTGTTAAGTCTTGATAGAAAAGGTCATATTCTGTGGGTAACACATGGGCTTCAGATACTCTACATGCCTGCTTGTACGTGATGTTTTATTCTTGATTTAATTGGCATGTGTGTGAAGTGATTAGAAAGTGTAATGAAATATATTGTCTGAGGTATACGGCTCCATTCACAACATCTCACTAAATCTATGAAAATGTTAAACCGCATTGAAAATACTTCACGTTTTTCTCTGTGTCTTTTGAGTTGTTTTATGTCATTATTGTGTGATATGTTAGCAATGTCATGCGTGTTAAGTTTGAGTTCTGAGGGTTTTACTGTGCACATTTTTAGCTCAGTCCTCCCCCTGTGCTACTGAACTAAACTTGGGGTTCTATTGTGAGTTAAAGGGGTGTTTCAGCATTAAAAAATATTTTAAAAGTTAGGATGTATGAAAAAAGAACAAAAAACATACTCTCCTGTATGAAAAGAAAAAAACATACTCACCTGTCCTGATGCCCCACCGCTGACATTTTAATGGCATTCAGTCCAAACTGTTCTTCGCTGTTTTCTGCTTCTATTGACGGGGCCTGTGACTGTCTGTGTTGGCAGTTCCTTAAGGGTTAAATCCTTTGGAGGAAGCAAGGAACACTGGGGACTGGAGGCTGTTGGAACAGCATTGGAGGGGGATCAGGGCAGGTGAGTATGCTCTAATTTTTATTTTGAATGCATCCCAGGCTCACTTTTGAAAAAAAAAAGAAAAAAAATCAGTATTGGAACATCCCTTTGAGATAAACTGCATTAAGTGTGTGTTATCACTTGTAACACAGATACTACAATATGTGGCTAGAACATGCCACCAGTATCTAATCAGTGTCTGACCACTTTGACCTCCTACTTTGCATTTGTGCTAAAAAAAAGAAATCCTAAGCAATATGCTCCCAATGTCTTTGATAAGGCAACAAAACATCAGTTCTCAGGACACCCTGTGGTATATAAATAATATATAAATGTATCTCTCTTTCTCCTATCTATCTATCTATCTATCTATCTATCTATCTATCTATCTATCTATCTATCTTCTTTAACAATATATGGGCTAGGAGGAATATATATGTCCAGCATGCCGACTCTATCGGGTAAGGTGGATTTTTTGTGTTATTTACTACTTTGGTGCACCCTGGTTGGTAAATCACTGTATATTAGACTAACAGGCTGATGCAATCTGATTGAAACAATTTTTACATTTTCTACTTTGCATTGCATGTACATTGCTGCAAGATCTCTGTGATATTTGTTTGTGTTCTATAACCAGGGCCGCCAATAGGGCAGTACAACTAGTACTGCCGTATGGGGCCCGGACCCTAAGAGACACGGGGGGGGGGCCCGGCGGGCCCGGCGGCCGCCGCCCCCCACCGCTGCGCTAGGGGGGCCCGCACGGCCCCCCTTGCCACCTGTTTCTGAGCATCCTGAGAAGCTGCGGCCGCGCAGCTTCTCGGGATGCACTGATCGCTTTGATGTTCCGCCCGCACAGTGAGCACAGTGAGCGGGCGGAACATTGAAGCGATCAGAATACAGGAGCAGGACCTGTCAGCGTCCTCCTCCTGTATTCTCTCCCATAGGCTGCCGGCACTTCATACCAGCAGCCTATGGGAGGCCGGGACGTGACCTCTCCGGCAGGCGTGATGATGTGACGTCATCACGTCTGCCGGAAGTCCCGTCCCTGCGGCTCGCAAGATGGAGCCCGAAGACGAGGAGGAAGAGCTGCTGCCTGCAGCCACAGCCCGGATTAGGTGAGTATGATGTTTGTTTTTTTAGGGGCACCTCTGGGGGCATTATTAGTATATGGGGGGCACCTCTGGGGGCATTATTAGTGTATGGGGGCATTATTAGTATATGGGGGCACCTCTGGGGGCATTATTAGTATATGGGGGCACCTCTGGGGGCATTATTAGTATATGGGGGCACCTCTGGGGGCATTATTAGTATATGGGGGGCACCTCTGGGGGCATTATTAGTGTATGGGGGCATTATTAGTATATGGGGGCACCTCTGGGGGCATTATTAGTATATGGGGGCACCTCTGGGGGCATTATTAGCTCATGGGCGCACCTCTGGGGGCATTATTAGTTCATGGGGGGCACCTCTGGGGGCATTATTAGTGTATGGGGGCACCTCTGGGGGCATTATTAGTATATGGGGGCACCTCTGGGGGCATTATTAGTATATGGGGGCACCTCTGGGGGCAGTATTAGTATATGGGGGCACCTCTGGGGGCATTATTGGTATATGGGGGCACCTCTGAGGGCATTATTAGTGTATGGGGGCATTATTAGTGTATGGGGGCACCTCTGGGGGCATTATTAGTATATGGGGGCACCTCTGGGGGCATTATTAGTGTATGGGGGGCACCTCCTGGGGGCATTATTAGTGTATGGGGGCACCTCTGGGGGCATTATTAGTATATGGGGCACCTCTGGGGGCATTATTAGTATATGGGGGCACCTCTGGGGGCAGTATTAGTATATGGGGGCACCTCTGGGGGCATTATTAGTGTATAGGGGCACCTCTGGGGGCATTATTAGTGTATGGGGGCACCTCTGGGGGCATTATTAGTGTATGGGGGCACCTCTGGGGGCATTAGTAGTGTATGGGGGCACCTCTGGGGGCATTATTAGCTCATGGGGCACCTCTGGGGGCATTATTAGTATATGGGGGTACCTCTGGGGGCATTATTAGTTCATGGGGGGCACCTCTGGGGGCATTATTAACTCATGGGGGCATCTCTGGGGGCATTATTAGTATATGGGGGCACCTCTGGGGGCATTATTAGTATATGGGGGCACCTCTGGGGGCATTATTAGTATATGGGGGCACCTCTGGGGGCATTATTAGTTCATGGGGGCACCTCTGGGGTCATTATTAACTCATGGGGGCACCTCTGGGGGCATTATTAGTTCATGGGGGCCACCTCTAGGGGCATTATTAGCTCATGGGGCACCTCTAGGGGCATTATTAGTTCATGGGGGTACCTCTAGGGGCATTATTAGCTCATGGGGGCACAGCAGGGAATCCTACATACAGGGGGCATCCCACACAGCGCAGTTACTATGGGAGCCTACAGGGGGGAGAAAGGAAAGGAAGTTGCTAGAAATGTGCGGAGCCTAAATTGTATGTCTCGCAGGTTCTAAGGGGATGAAACGTATCTGGAAGGAATCATCATGGAGGTCTGGGCCGGATGGAGAGGAAAAGGGAAAGTGACGCCTCAGATCAAAGAAGACATCACCGGTGAGTCCCTGTATGACACTTTTCTTATTTTGTAGAACATCATTTAGTAGGGGCGCCCCGAGGTGACAGCTACTACATTATCTGTACTCAGAGATATCACTGTGTTATCTGTGGTGTTACATAGGACTGCAGGTGACAGCTACTACATTATCTGTACTCAGAGATATCACTGTGTTATCTGTGGTGTTACATAGGACTGCAGGTGACTACTACATTATCTGTACTCAGAGATATCACTGTGTTATCTGTGGTGTTACATAGGACTGCAGGTGACTACTACATTATCTGTACTCAGAGATATCACTGTGTTATCTGTGGTGTTACATAGGACTGCAGGTGACTACTACATTATCTGTACTCAGAGATATCACTGTGTTATCTGTGGTGTTACATAGGACTGCAGGTGACATCTACATTATCTGTACTTAGAGGGATATCACTGTGTTATCTGTGCTGTTACATAGGACTGCAGGTGACATCTACTACATGATCTATACTCAGAGATATCACTGTGTTATCTGTGCTGTTACATAGGACTGCAGGTGAAATCTACTACATTATCTGTACTCAGAGATACCACTGTGTTATGTGGTGTTACATAGGACTGCAGGTGATATCAGGTGATTTCTCCAGGTTGCAGAAGTTCAAACTTCATCGTGCCCTGGTGTGCTGGTGTCTGTATGTCTGTATACATGTGTGCTGGTGTCTGTATACATGTGTGCTGGTGTCTGTATACATGTGTGCTGGTGTCTGTGTGTGACATCAATTCTAGAGAACTGGCTCATATATCCCATTTTCCCCAGTGGCTTAAAATGTAACCTCTGTTATACAGTTATAAAATTGTAGAACCTAAATGTGAACAAGGTGCAATTCAAATAGACACTTGCTTGTATAGCTGTCTCTTGTGCTCTGTATGCAGTGCATTATACTCACCCTTGCAACGTACAATTTATAGCGTGTCTAGAAGCCCAGCGGGGCTCATTATGATGGAGACTAAAACTTATACAAGAGTGGGGTAGGGGTTCCCCTGTATTCAGAATGCTGTTGAGTACTAGGCAATGCCCCGTCTGGGATTATTGAATTTCGAGGGTCTATGCAGAGCAGGATAAAGACACCTCTGCTGCACAAACAGGATCTCCTAGAAAGCGTTCTCACCGCCATGTATTCGCTATCACTGGCTTGGTTGAGCTAAACCAGTCTGCCTGGGGGGTGTGTGATTTGTATATGCTCACTAACATGGAACAGCCTCATTATATTAGCCTTATCAACATATTCTATGTTAGTGAGCATACCGGGGGGGGGGGGGGGGGGGGGGGATATTGGTGAACATATACAAATCAAACAGCCCCCCAGACCCTCGAAATTCAATAACCCCAAACGGGGCATTGCCTAGTACTCAACAGCATTCTGAATACAGGGGAACCCCTACCCCACTCTTGTATAAGTTTTAGTCTCCATCATAATGAGCCCCGCTGGGCTTGTAGACACGCTATAAATTGTACGTTGTAGGGGTGAATATAATGCACTGCATAGAGAGCACAAGAGACAGCTATACAAGTAAGTGTCTATTTGAATTGCACCTTGTTCACATTTAATTTCTACAATTTTATAACTGTATAACAGAGGTTACATTTTAAGCCACTGGGGAAAATGGGGTATATGAGCCAGTTCTCTAGAATTGATCTGAACCAAATTATACCTCCCAGCAAGGCGTGGGGCCAACACACTATTTTTTTTTTTTTTTTATTAGTGTGGGGGGGCCAGACACTTTGGTTGTATGGGGCCCCGAAATTTCTGATGGCGGCCCTGTCTATAACATTCTAAGTCCATACATTCATTTTTATGTGTGTAATAAATTTGATGGGTTTTTTTTTTACCAAGACAATGGTAAATGGATGTGATTTATGTACCAGAGGGTGAGTACTGATACTTTGTGTTTTTCTGTCATTTAGCTTTATTGGCCATTGAGGGTGCCGGCTATAATTGTCCTCCATTCCCTGGTTATAATAGGCTCCAGCTCCCCGGTTATAATAGGCTTCAGCTCCCTGGTTATAATAGGCTCCAGCTCCCTGGTGAGCTGCAGATTTGTTCTTTATTCCTTCAACTTTGTAACTGTCATTTGAACTCCCATAATGCACTGTTCGAGAGCCAACTAGCGGAATTTAGAAGACACATTGGAAAACAAATAAATGGTTATTGGAAAATAGTTGTTTTTGCACTGATTTTAATTTAGGTATATCTCTAAAGGTTTAAGGAAATAACATTACTTTGATTCCTTATAGAAACATTTCATTAAAATGATCTTGTCCTATCTGTCAGGAACCGGGCGACACGCTCGGCTCCCCGCACTGCCGGGGTGCGTGTCCGGCTCTCTGACAGCGCCCAGTCGTTCGGCTGAAGTATCTTAAAGGGATACTTTGGCGAAAATCTTTTTTGTTCATATCTACTGGGTTCAGAAAGTTATATAGATTTGTATTTTACTTCTATTTAAAAATCTCAAGTCTTCCATTACTTATCAGCTGCTATATGTCCTGCAGGAAGTTGTGTATTCTTTTCAGTTTGACCCAGTGCTCTCTGCTGCCACCTCTGGCCGAGACAGGAACTGTCCAGACCAGGAGAGGTTTTCTATGGATATTTGCTACTGCTCTGGACAGTTCCTGTCTCGGCCGGAGATGTCAGCACAGAGCACTGTGTCAGACTGGAAAGAATACACCACTTCCTGCAGGGCATACAGCAGCTGATAAGTATGGGAAGACTCGAGATTTTTAAATAGAAGTAAATTACACATTTATACAACTTTCTGAATCCAGTAGATATGAACAAAAAAGATTTTCGCCAAAGTATCCCTTTAAGACAAACTGCAAAATAATAAATCTCATTGACACCTCCTCTTCAGTACATAATACTTTAGATGATAATGATGACACGTAACACTTTATTACTTTATTATCTCTCATTCATTTACATTTTTATGTTGTACTGTACTTTATCTACTATAATTGAATCAGAACAAACAGAAACAATAACACCTCTTTTTAATGCTTTTAGTCTGAACACGTCCTTTCCCCCCCTCTAGGTGATTCTTAACACTCCTCCAGAACTACAGATTCAACATTTGTCATGAAAATATTTTTCCTATGTGGAAAATCTAATCTATTAAATTTTAAAGGCGCACTTGGTGGCGCTCGCTGTAAATTCCCAAGCATTGCCAGATTTTGTAGCGTAAACTTAACAGTATTAATTTATTGCATTCTGTCTTTAACAAACATCATTATCATATCGCTTGCTTGGATTATGCAAATCGGAGGTAACTGAAGAAATTCCTCTTTACGAAAGTCACCTTGATTTATATATACATTTTGGAACAACATAAACAAAAGTCATTTCATTGTTACCATAAAAAAAAAAAACGCCCGAGGAAAGAAAGTAACATTCTGTGCAGCAAGTAGGAAAGGGATCGAAAAGAAGACAGAGTAAGAGATAGCAAGAGGGAAGGAAAAGACAGCAATCTCTATAGTAGTCATATAAACAATGTACTATGTAAGCTTCGATATGCTACATGTCTTGTATTATTTTCAGCTGACAAACAATGACAAGAACACAAAGCGCACCAAATTCACCATGACATTTCTTCACGATAGGTTTCTAGGATAAGACTTATACAACATTTGTTAAGGGCTACTGTTTTTTAAGAAGCAGTTCTAGGAATTGCTCTTTGAATTGCAGCTATAATAAATTCCATTGAAGTCAAAGGCGTAACATAAAACTTCTGGACCCTAATGCGAAATGGATGTAAATGCAGTTGAAATACTAAAGACATCATAGAGATATAAATGTTTCTGGGAAAAAAAAAAAAAGATTCTATTTCCTAATCCTAGACAGTGGCATAGCTATCATAGAGGCAGGGTAGGCAGTTGCTATGGGGCCTGTGCAGGAGGGGGGCCCGGGGGAGAAGGTAAGAGCATGTGTGATTCTGCTTAACCCCTTATGTACTGCAGTGTGTAAGTGACCCAATGTTTTCTAACATGCTGCAACACAAAAAAGGGTTAACAAGCAGAAGACAGATCTCTGCTTCACTGCACTGATAACCTCTGACCTCCGTTCTCCAGCTGTGCAATATATATATGCAGTGCTTTGTGTTGTGCGTAGGGGAGGGGGCCCCTTAGAAATTTTTGCTATGGGGCCCCTTGAATCCTAGCTACGACCCTGATCCTAGACAAGGCCTTAGGTCATTAAGTTGAAATAGTTTTCCCATCTTATACCTTTTCACACTATATTCCATCAATTACTGATAGATAAGGGTTCTAGGAGAACAGGGGTCTCATGGCATTGTTGGCCAATTCCTAGTAGCTGGTCTTACCAAAGAATTTATTTGAAAGTTGACGAGACCTATACCTGCATCCAGTCTATAGGAGTGAGTCAAGTGCTGCCTTTAAGCATGACCACCCATACCTGGATTCTATGGGGATAGCTGCTGCTGCAAATTAGAGACTGGGCCCCTATTAGTCAGAGGTGTTTCTATATCTATCAGGCATTCATGCTTCCCTGCTTTGACCAGTGAAAGTGCATGGTTTAGTGCTAGAATACAAGCTCTGTATGTCAATCAATAAAGGCAGGGAGGGAAGAAGTATGCCTCTTGAGGCTCAACACAGCTTTCTTGATCTTTCAACTCACAGTTATTGAAGGTGTATGGGCACCACCAGTTACAGTGACTCGCTGCATTATGACAAAAATCCTTGCTCTGAACGGGGTTTCCCAATGAAGAGCAGAAAGCGGACCAGTATCTGTGCTGCCACTGAACCGGAGGCATACAATGTATACCTCCTACTTAGTTTGCCATGCAGGGGTTAAGTGGGGATGCACATAATCCCCACTTAATTCTCTAGAAAAACCGAAGAACACCTGTCAAAATCAAAGGTGCTCTACTCCTCTTTGGGGAGATGTCACTTCTGGCTCCTGGCTGTGTTTTCATCTATACTGCATGACCATTAGAGGCTGCAGACAGTTAGGGGTGGTAAGTGACATATCCCCAAGGAGGAGCAGAACAGCCATCATTTTGACAGGTGTTCTGCTACTTCTATGGGATTAAGTGGGATTGCTGTGCCTCCCCACTTAACATCTTCCTCGCTGTGCTGAGTGGGGATGCACAGCATGTACACGGTTTGTGGCCATTACCTAGATTTCAAAATAAACATTAACATTCACTGCCAGTAACTGAGAAATATCTTTAAACGGTTATTAACTGAAATGAAAAAAATGTGTAAAAACTTGACAGTATATAATGATTAAGCTTTAATTGCCTCAAACTGGAAAGTCACCCTGAGATATTGTAAAGAATCTACAGTCATTTTTGTGATTACCAATCAAAACATTATGTTATTATTGTCATTTTATCACAAGATGAATTTTCATATGGTATATTTTTATATTTGTCTCTTGCTTTTTGACATGCTTTTTGATTTTATTTTTTTTTTTACGCAAAATTCACAGTTAACAGTAGGCAGTAGTAGGAGATAAAAGCCCTTTAGACATCTCCAATATATTTGTCAGTACTTATTAAAGTACAATGATGGGTTCCCTACAGTGGTTCGGCAATAAGGGGTGCTAAAAATGCAGCCACATCTATATTCTATTGCCTAGGGAGACACAAATGTTCTTCTGCAAAACAAGAGAATATCGGAATTGTAAAGGAGCAGTGAACAGGTGTAATGGGTGTGATAGTGACACATAGTATACAATAGTTACCTACAAAGCTATTTTTCTAAAACAATATAGTAAATTTTGATATTCATATAATTACATATAAAAATAGTATAAAATAGATTCTACTTAGCAAACAAAGGCATATAATAATAGGCAGTCCATAAAAATTTTGGCTGACCACAAGGTGTCAGTAATAAATTTCTCCTAGAGCAGTAGCCTTTTCTGGGTCGCAACAGTAGCTCCCCAGTACACAGACTTAAGCTGGTCATACACCTTCAAAAACTAATGGCCGAACAATCACGAGGCCGTCAGTTATGTGTCCCGCAAGCCACCCGTCCTCCCTATACACAGGGATGTTCAGCATGGAAGAGCATTCCAGGGTTCTGTAAGCTGCAGCAAGAGTGTTCTCTCTGCAGCTTATCTCTCTCTGAACAAAGGTGATGGATGGTATTTTCCATCTAGGTCGACCCCTATCACCATCATTATCTGTTGGTGGTTGTTTGAGGTGACCCCGTGCACCTTAGACTGACGGCCAAATCTGCTGCGAGTGGCAGGTTTGGCACTGGAGGGACTCTGAGCATCCCTCTGCCATCATCCTCTAAAGCAGCCACAGCTCACACAGCTCTGGGAGTCGGGTCGTGACATCACCATTTTATCCAGGAAGTGACATCACCATTTTATCCAGAAAGTGAAGCCTTGATGCAATAGTAAGTGCAGGGAAAAAAGCACTTTATAAGCATTTCCCGTAATAAGTGTATATTGGTAATTTGTATACTTTTAGGGGGGCAATACAATGCTTTAATAAAAATTTTCACTGGACTTCTCCTTTATTGATGGCACGCTAAAGAGAAGCAAACAACAAAAATTGACCCTAACTAGCTTTCCCTGATTTCCCCCCCCTAGATGTATCCCTAAAGACCAACAGCAGACACCACTGACCATTGCTATCCCTGAAAATATCCCTAATGATAACCCTAAACAATATTAGCAATACTTTGTTAAAACACTGAGCATCCACTGTAATCCGCACTCCATTGCAAAGGTCAGGACTAGTAAAAAAGATGCTAAGTAATTGGAAATTCCAACTGCAAACAAGTCCTGAGCTCACCTCACTGGCATGGTGAAGATGAATGCTGATTGGCCAGCAGCCATACACACCCCTTTGCACTGCTGCTGATAAATGTTATTTATAAATGGGGACCACCCACCAGCTCAGTGTGATGTGCAGAAGCATGAGGAGCACAATGGGGCACTAAATGGGCTGCTGGACCTACAAAATAAACCAACAGCATAAATAAGTCAAGCATTAACAGTACACAGAATTTCTTGTTTTGTTTTTATTCAAAAGAATGATGGTTGACCTCAGGGAGATCAACCAAAACACAGCAGAGACACCATGGCATGTTTCTCAGCATAAGTGAATGTAGGAATATTGCCCCCTGGAAAATCAAATATGCAAAAATACTGCAGAGACACCGTCACGTGTTTCTCAAACTCAGTGTGTAAGCCAGACCTTCTACCAGGAAGGAACAACCAAGCCAAGTGGGGTCTCCAGTAGAGATGAACAAATCCAGCCAATGGATGTATCCCAGTTTTCCAGGCGTTCCTTACGATGTATCCACCCGCTGCACGGAGGGAGCAGGCTGCAGGAGTCAGCCGCCGAGATTTCTGATTCATACGAACCAGAAATCCGACTGATTTGCTCATCTCTAGTCTCCAGTCAAGGAAATCACCTTCCAGCACGCCACAATCAAAAGATGACAGGACTTGCGAAATAAACCAGCAAGGTATCCATCCATAGACAGCTGTTTTGGGGTATTTGCCCCTCATCAGCGTGGAGTAGGATTCTGGTCAGTGGGAACAAAGCCTAGAAAGAGAATGATGGCTGACCTCAGAAGGATCAACCAAAACACAATGGAGACGCCATCATGTGTTTCTTAATGCCAGTAAATCTAGGAACATTGCCTCTTGGGCCATTGTATATGTCATGACAGGTACACTTTAATGCTAAATTCACACAAAGTAAATTTTCTATTAATCATGGCCGTTGTTGCCAATTTGCAATAACAGCCATGATTAAATAGAAAATTTATGATGCACTGCAGTCAATGGAATCCTGTCCACAGTGTATACAATGAATAGCAGCCGCACAAGACTGACAGCTCACGCAATGGAAAGTGCGGCTTCGGCTGCACTTTCAATTGTGTGCTATGGTGAATTGGGATGTGGACACACACGGATGCGCCCACATCCCAATTCAGCACAAAAGAAGTTCATCTACAGTACCGGCCAAGATGATCTTCACTGACACAGGCTGTTCTGTGACATGGCTGTGTCACAGAACGGCCGCCGTCTTACAGCGTGTGAACCTAGACTAAGGCTGTGGTCACATTGGTTACAGTACTGCAGTGAAAATGCTGCAGTACCGTGACAGTACTGCAAAGAAACCACAATGTGTGTGAACACTGCCTACCCCTAACAGATCATCTGTGTGTCAGTTGCCTCAAACAAACTAATAAGAGGACACAAACCAGCAAAACAATCCAGTTATTTATCTGTTCATAACAGCTGATTTATTTCTTAGTATAAACCTATCGGGCCCGGAGTGCTATTTATATGTAGAGCTTCAAATGCCATGCATTAACATAGTGTTAAATAGACAATTGTGACTGCCTGCAGCCAAGACTAGAGGGAGCTTAGGAGCTTACCGCCGACTATTAATAAAAAAAAACACAAAACCAAAAAAGGTTAAGATTCAATTTAACCTAAGTCTCTGCTTTTAATTGCCATTTGATCCCAGGTTATCATCCCTTTGTTCCTTTATTAAAGAGACTTTTGGAAATTCTTCTGTTCTAGACAAAAAAATATGATTATTTATTGACAATAAAGTTCATACCTTTCTGTTAGCGAGGGCTCCTCTTTAATTCTTAGTTGTCTACTAACACATGTTTCCATCAGCTTTGGGACATAGCAAGAAATGGAAATCAGCTTAGTGGTTAGAGTCTTTAGAATGTTTTAGAATGGCTTGAACTCTCTTTAGCTCAACAGCTATAAGCCCGAATTGAACTCATTAGTAAACTGAAGACGGCACGTCCCATCAGTCCAGAGCAGCCGAGCTAAATTTAAATGAGCAGCCATTTGTATATTCCCCCCCCCCCTCTTTTAGTGTACATAATTGTAGGGAAATAAACATTACGTTGAGATTCCCTGGTGGACGTCAACACAATGCCGAGGTGCGGACGGCTTCACGCGTCTAGAAAATAGTGTTAATTTATGGAATGTAGATTCAGCAGAATGTGATTAAAGACATTATGCCTATAAAATCCTATGCGTGATTAACGTGACACCATCACTTACCATAACGTTAATATTACTCGGTAAGTAATTGAAAGTTTATTTATCGCATATTTACTTCTTAACACAGAAAAAAACATTGACTTTGCTCAGTAAATTTCGAGCCATGGCTACTGCAAGAATTAGGGTCACGTGACAGCTGTTATGTCTTTAAAGAGACGATTATTTTTTTGCCAACAGCGGAAAATAAAATATTAACGGGGAGTCTATTGTAAAATGCAAATAACATTAATGCTTCCTGCTCATTAATACTCATGCTAGAATCTGTCTTTCATATCTCCGAGCTATTCCTCAAATAGAAATAAACCAGTTGTGTAGGGTTATCAAGCCTCAAGGTAAGGGAGGGATATGGCTTTATGCTATATACATAAGGGAAAAAAGTATAATGATTATGAACACTGTGGCATATGTTCAAAACTAAGTTCGTCCATCTTTGGAAGTATATCATTTTTTCTTTAAAAAAAAAGTTTTTCTAGGAAAACAAATTGAAATTCAACTGATGCTAGACAGTTATAAAGATTTGCAAATTCCCTTTATATAAATAATGGAAGCGCCAGAAGAAGTAAGCTTAAGCGAAATGTCTTTACACAAGAGAAAGGGTGACCAGTAACAAGGGTTGGAAGGGGTATGTATGGGGACAGATGGGCCGTACCAAGCTGGACTCTTCTGGCCTGGAGAGTGCCTTCCTTGGCATTTCAACCTCATTTGCATATAAATTAAAATGTCTATATTTTGGCACTGGAGCGAACTGTCAATAAAAAAAGGTATGCAGGGTATCTTGGTTGCATGACCAGTCTGCACATAGGCTTACTTTAGTTGGCAAATCTGTGCAAACAGGCCATCTTTAAAGGGTTTATCCACCCCACAGGATAGTAGACAAATAAGAGGTCACGGGGGTCTGACCTCTGTGCCCCCGAGCGATATCATTCTGTTTGGAGTGCTGTACTTGGCTCTCTCCGGTGGCTCCCCAAAGAATGAATAGATCCGTGGGTCATGTGCTGATCTGCAGCTCTATTGAAAATTAAGGTGCTGGGGGCCAATCTGGAGATCACTGGGGGCATGGAAGTTAGACCCCTCATGATCTCTTACTTGTGCAGCTCTATCCAAAACAAAGGAGGGGCCAATCCAGAGATTGATGGAGGGCATGGAATTTGGACCCCCTCCTCGCAATCTCTTGTCCCTTCTCTTGTCCCCTTTCTTGTCCCCTCTTCTTTGGATAGGGGACAAGTAAGTTTTAATTGGAAAACCCATTTAAAAGTTTTTAAGGGAGCTTTTTTTTTTTAATTATGCTCAGGGAGATGGTAAGAGGGGGTTAAAAACCCTATATTTACTCTTCACCCTCTATTCTCACAGAGCACTTCTGGGATAAGGGTGGGCACAAGAAACTGCCCGCTCAACCAGTCACCAACAGTGGATTTCCACTACAAGTAAGTGGGAAGTCATGTGGCCCCCGATCCCAGAAGGGCTGACCAGGGCATTTGAGAACAGTAGAAGTGAGAAGAACAGTGGGAGTGAGATGAATTCAAAGAAAAAATGTTGGTTGATGTCTGTTGTAAATATCCGTTGACTAATATTTCAACTAGGTGCTGTTTTACTGTTATGGTAGAAAGCTCTTCAATATAAAGACCTCTCAAAAGACAAGGGGCACTTCCTTCATCTGGAGATATAAGGGTTAAATTGTCAGAGACATCAAGGTGTCTTTACTGTAAGTGCAGTGTCTGAAAGCTGTTGTTGGCTCCAAAAAGTTTTAGATGATTTAAAAAAAAAAAAAAAAAAATAAGACTAAAGCTTATTTGTAGGTATTAAACGTAATACCTCTGTGCACCATTTGGAATCTGGAAAGAAAATTTTCCCATTTAATGCAGATGCATGTGCGTCTTCTTAGTACATTACATGAGAGCAGAATATCACGATGGATACATTTTTCAATTTAATGATTGAAAAACTTATTAACAAAAAGGTGAAGTCTACCCATTTCCTTGTTCGGAAAAATGGCCCCTATCCTTTGTTATTTAGATGAAAATTCTTTTCAAAATTCAAGACACAGCCACAATTGCTGACAATGTGTCACCTACTTTCTAGCAACAAGATGCCTCTAATCCTTTAAAAGAACCAATAGTTTCTCAAGTTTCTCAAAGATTGATTATTTATAACTGTATATATAGATAGTTTTATTTTTATTTTTTATTTATTTATTTTTTTTTTTAAAGGCTAAAAAGTCCAAACATAATAGTATAACCAACACACAGTTTAATCCACTAGTCCAAAGGAGTCATGTAAAAATTCTCCCCCTAATCCCTATGAAAACTGAGCAAAAAGACTTGTCCCTTAATGACCATTCCCACAATATGGATTTACAATCCAGTGTGGGGCTAGATGCTAAAGACTTAAAAGAAAAAAAAAATATACACCTCTAGTGCTTCCACCCTTTACTGTAGAGGACAAATTAGACAACTGGTACCATATACAATGAGTCTCGAATACAATGAACCTGAGTTTACTACGATTTGTCCAACAGTAACATGAATTTGCAGACCCTTAACAAAAAAAAACTAAAAAATTCCAAATTAAGAAGGCATGGAGGTGATACAAAAAATAAGAAAAACTCCAAACAGGTAAAAAAAAAGCAGTTTTGACTTTAAAAAACATATAAAGATTTTTTGTTCTGCCCAACCAATGAACCGAAGTAGTATTTGTAAGGTGTAAATAGAGATAAACAGAGGTTTCCCCCATAATCTAAATAGGAAACAGATGATAGCTTTGAAGGGTTGTACAAGGAACAAGAGACTACTTATAGAAATGCCGATTTATACCGCTAACCATGACACCAATTTTTATTTTAATTTTTTACCCATGTTTAATGGAAACCTGTCACCATGAAATTTATTATAATGTGTAATTTATTGATTTTAATCTCTAATGTTTCCAAACAAAAGAGTCCAGTCTATTGAGTGACACCGCCCACTGGACTCTATACACAGAATGAGCGGGAATTTCAATCAAGTTATACTGAATCTTTTCTCACAAAGATATATATCAATCTGCTCAGTTCTTCATGCGCTATAATATGATAGTGATAGATTGGATAGCATTTTCTTAATGAAAAATTCCCTTTAAGAAAAGTTAAACCACCTTCACAAGTAGACCAATTTACTAGTATAGGATTGATTACAGGTAACCTCTCAGAATAAAGATGTGTCTACTTTCATTTTATTTCTAAGATGGATATATCTAATGATCCATGTCATTAAATTAGCAGCTTTTCAAAGCATCTTAAGGTCATGACCTTCTCTCAAGAAGTGTAAACACTTTATAGACTACAAGTCTATGAAATGAGACACAGAGCTTGTTATCGAAATGAGGCCTTTTGAGTACTATCATGTTTCAAGTTATGGTGGTGAAAAGCTGTCATGAAAAATTCCTTTCCTTAACTTATCTAAGTGAAAACTAAGACTGGACACATCTGTGCAATGATGAACAATTACAATGGCTTGTCACAAACTATATTTAGGCACCTTTAGATATTACTTGTTATACAGCAATAACCTGCATGACAAAGGAATCAAACAATATCTACTTATGCCTGTAAGGCAACAGGAATTTATATTATAATCCAAACTCAAATATCTTAAAAATTTTATGGAATTTTTTTTTTTGCAAATATGCGGCACTGCGATGGGGACACAACATGCCCCAACTGCAAATTTTTATATGGGGGCCTTTCAAATGATATATATAGGGATGGTCCGAACCTGCTGAACGCTTGGCAGCAGATTCCCACGGATACAGCGGGAGTAACACCTGGAAAACTGGGATACAGCCTATGGCTGTGTCTGTATCCCAGTCTTCCAGGCGGTCCTCCCAGCGGGAATCATTACCGAGGGTTCGGGTTCATACGAACCCAAACTCTGTTCGGACCATCCCTAGATATATACGAAACTCGAACGTAAGATACCGTATTTTACGGTGTATAAGACGACTTCTAACTTTTAAGAAGATTATCAGGGGTTCGTCTTATACGCTGGAAAATGTTAACCCCAGCCTGAACGCAGCCGCGCTTCTCCTGTCCCATTCCCGGCGCAGGCAGTGTGACATACACTACCTATGCCGGAGATCCCTGAAGCTCTCCCGGGCAGTTGAGCGTCTCATCGGAAAAGCTCGGAGATGCTCAGCTGCCGGGAGAGCTTCGGTATAATGACAGAGTCTTCGGGAACCTCCGGCGCCTCTATCTCTCGGCAGCCGAGTGTCTCCGAGCTTCTCTGATGAGACGTTCGGTTGCCCAGGAGAGCTTCAGGGATTTCTGGTGCAAGCATTGTACGTCACACTGCCTGCACCAGGAACAGGACAGGAGATGCACGACTGCAGGGAATGGGTCACAGGTGAGTTAACTTAGTTTTTTTTTATAGTGGTCGCCCCCTACAGTGGAGATGCGGCCATTTTTTAGCTCACCCACTGTATGGAGCAACTGTACCCGGCGTATAAGAGGACCCCTGACTTCTATGAAGTTTTTATGGGGTAAAAAGTCATCTTATACGCTGGAAAATACGGTACTATAAGCTATTTTTTTTAGATATCGTATTAATTTGGGGTGGCACTGAAGTGGAACAAGTGACAAATATAGATAACCTTAACTCAAATGATCATAGCCAAGAATTTATAAGCCATTTTAACAACAATGAAGTGGTATTCCTAGATCTAAGGATTCTAATTGAAAATCTGAGTAAAAATAATGTTCTACACTTTAAGGTGGTTGATTCTAATGGCTATTTGCATTTTAATAGCTTTCAATTAAAACATTGGAAATGTAACATTCCTTTTGGACAAATGAAAGATGTCTGGAGGAATTCTAATCCAGATAGTAGATTCTTGGCTCTGAGTGACAGAATGGAGCCTAGCAAATACTTCTCATAAGAAGCTTTCAAATCTAAATCAGGAAATGTGTTTAGCCCCAAGAAAACAAATAAAAACTTGTATTGATTCGAATCTCTCCTTTCCTATCCTCTAAAATACATTGCATTCTTCTATTAGGAATACTTTAGCCCAACACTGGAATATTTTAAGCATTGATCTTAAATATATTCCAATTAAACTAGGTATATTTCCCAAGAAGGTGAAACCTTAAAAAACATTCTGGCCCCCTTTGTGTATGAGATAAGAGCAGAAGACAGGTAACGTGTCTATAGATAGAAGTATTCTATGCTCACCCCAGCTCTGCTCCCCGTTCCGCTCATTTCCCCTGCTACACGCCTCCTGCTCCCCCACCTTGTCCGCTCTGCTCCCTGTCCGCTCTCGTCACCATATGCCTGCCGGGAGGTGTGCCACTCTGCTCCCTATCCGCCTCCGGTCCCGTCCGCCTCGCCCTGCGACATGCCTCCTGCTCTCCCTGCCTATCCGCTCTCCTTCCCATCCGCCCCAATGCCGTATGCCTGCCAGGAGGTGTGCTGCTCTGCTCCCCATCTGCCCCCGGTCCCGTCCGCCCCGCCGCCATATGCCTGCTGGGGAGGTGTGACGCTCTGCTTCCCCGTCCACCAAACATAGAGCTGGGCGACTCCTCGATCGTTCATTCCATCAATTCCCTGAAAGGGGTTAGTGATTTAATCAAATCGATAGGGAAATGATGGAATGGCGTGTTCATTCCATCATTTCCCAGGATTCGATCAAATCCCTATTGATTTGACCAAATCCCTGGATTCTATCATTTCACTGCAACATATACATGTGCTAAAAAAGGTACAATGCTGCATTCACCCACAGTAAAAGATATGTTTGCATAGGAAGAACATTATTTAAACAAGCACTTGAATTATGGTGCATCCAGTATATTATATATGTTTGAAAGCTTTTTTGGTAGAATACTCTCAATTGTCGTAGAACGGAGGAGAGAAATTTTGGCCTTGAGAAGGCGTAGACAGTTTCGGCTCTTGGATTCACAGCAAGCCTTCAGGAATCCTGAAGAAGGTTCTTTTCTTTTATTTAATAAAAAACATATCTAATGGTATATTTTGCCCCTGAGGTTACTCTACGGATGTGCTTGTCTTTACAAGACAAATATTTCTCATCTCTATCCTCTCAAGGAAGAAATTTTTCTCCTTCGTTCTACTAACCTGGCCCAGGTGAGTCTGGACTTCCAGTTATATAGTGGTGCCTATTTATTAGCGCAACCCAACACAACCCTGATTTGACCTAACGCACACAGGATTGTGAACCAAACACCTAAAGTTACAACGCTAGGAATCGCACCATGCTTCTTTTTTCTAGATCTTGATGGTAAAGTAAATAGACCTTGTGGTCATCTTTTTACCTCAATAGTGGAGTAAGTTCGATATCTTAAAAGATTTAAAGAGAACCTGTTATTAAGACAATGTTATCTAATCTATAGACATGTTATAGAGCAGGAATAAATACGAAGACTGATGTATAACTTTGTGGGAAAAGATTCTGTCTAACTTGCAACTTGTTGATTGAAATCTCTGCTCATCTGTGTTAAGGAGTCCAGTGGGCGGTGTCATTCAATGGACGGGACTTTTTAGCATAGAAACTTAAGCAATTTCAATCAATAAATTACAATTTGTACTGAATTTTCTCATAAAGATATAGATCAATCCTCTTAGCTCCTTCTACTCTATAACATGATGCAGTCAGCTTAGGTAGTATTTTTACAGTGACGGGTTCCCTTTAAGAGTGTATTGTGAGGACATGTAGCCCACTGATCACTGGTTTTTAATGTAGTGTTGTTCTGGATTCTTGTTCCATGACATCTGTTTTTTAAGAACTTAAATGATGTCCCTTGGAACAAGAAGGTCAATGTGAATATTTTGTGAGTTAGATTTCATCATCTACAAATACTTTTTGATTCATTTGTGCTGCTAGTGCCTTTCACATCCTTCTTTATAACATTCTAAGATTTTATTTACACCACCTTTATTCATTTCCCCCTTACTTTCCTTAAAGGGGTTATCCAGCGCTACAAAAACATGGCCACTTTCCCCCTACTGTTGTCTCCAGTTTGGGTGGGGTTTTAAAACTCAGTTCCATTGAAGTAAATGGAGCTTAATTGCAAACCACACCTGAACTGGAGACAACAGTAGGGGGAAAAGTGGCCATGTTTTTTTAGCGCTGGATAACCCCTTTAACCTCCTCTTCCTCTGTTATCAAAACACCCCCTTTTTCCCTATCCCCCTTCACATCCCCCCTCTTTAAATGGAAATGGATTTTTTTCAAGCACATTAATTATATAAATGAACATGCAGTAAACAGTCAATACATATGTCTGCACTGTGACCTCATCTGTCTCCTTCCTGATAATAACTACATTAAGGTTGGAACACTATGTCTCGATTGGAAACATAACTGTATTATGCCGCATTTATTTCAGAGATTGCAAAAACAATGTACTTTATCTGTTATTATTGGCTGTTATTTAGTCTAACAGGTGACAGGAAAAGCATTGTTAGATATATCCTACCAGATATACAAGAGTTTTCTTTAGAATAAACATGACTATGAGGAAGTTGATCAACTACACATGCCCGTCATGTACAAGAGACAAAACCCAAACCTGTATCACAAATCTACTGATATACAACATGGGGAGGTGTTATGACTGCAATACATATGACTACACAATATATATTACGAATCATTTCGAAGAGTATTACTGCAAACAAAAAAAAAACGAAGCTTATATTATATGATTAGAAAGTGTGGACCATCCCATCACGATAAGAGGACCTCATAAGGGGACCTTATACTATATATGTATATATATATATATACACACACACCTCTTCCAGGCTAGTCAGCATACATAAAATTACTGATATACATGGCTGCGATGACACGAAAAGATTACAGCATCAATATATGACTTGTAGGTATAGGCTAAGTACTAGCCCAGGAGAGGCGTATATATAATATATTTATTGCATGGGGGGGACCACATCTGCACGCAATATTCAATAGTTGCCCGATGTTATTAATGTTGTAGCGACATTGTATGTTTGCAAAATGCACCCACTTCCCTCTGGTCTCAGAAGGTACTGTATACTTCTGAGACGGCAAAAGGGAGAAGGTGGAGCACCGGAGAGCAGACTGGGTAGCACCTTTTTCTGTTCTCAGGATAACCCCTTTAATTTTCTATTGAAACAGGCAAACCCTGTAGTGGGCTTTTTCTGCAGCATGTGACATCCACCCCCTCCCCTTCAGTCAGTTATTTCCAATACTGTACAAAGGAGATAACATTGTCAACAGAGCCGTCCTTCCCATTGGGCAGGGTAGCTGGCTGTCCGGGGGACCAGCACTTATTAGAAGTTGCTCTTCACAGATTGCTGTGATGGGGGGCTGACGGACTCACACATCCCATGATTACATCATAATCATCATGTGTGCGTGCAGGGCCTTCAAAGCAGGGAAAGAGTAAGTTATTGTATTGGCTATAGGCGGAAGGGGATGAAAGGTTGGGGGCGCTGGTCAGCGGGGGGGGGGGGGGGGTTCCAGTTCATAGCTCTGTGGGGGGCCCCTGTTCACACTATGGAATCGGCGCTGAGATTCTGTACAGAAACCCCCTGCATGGACTCAGTACCGAATCCTACCTTTAATCTCTTTAAATGGGAGGGCTCGTGCACCTTCGCTCTCCGCACCTCTCGGTTCAAAGAATTGACATGTCAATTCTTTAAGCAGAGAGGTGTGAAAAGGCGCAAGAGTGGAGGCGCACAAGCCCTTCCATTCTACACATTGAAGGCATGGAATTTCGGTGCCGATTCCATAGTGTAAACAGGGCCTTAAGATGGCCCTGATTGCCAGATGGGAAAACCCATTTAATTTTTCCTAATAGAGCTCATACACAGACACTTAGGACATTTCTGCAGCAACCAGAACTTCCATCAGCTCCATCTGGACGCGGACGACAGATATGATTTAAAGTTAGCAATATACAGTAGCTATGTAATTCTGCCCATAAATTCAAAAGACATTGCTCCTTATGCAATTCTAATGCAAGCGCAAAAGAATATTTAATGCGAATGGGAAAGCAGATCTTGCCGGTCAGCCCCATTTATAGGTCAGTAGGCAATACTGCTGAGAAAGTAGTAGAACAATGTATCAGGCCACGAGGCAAGCTCTAACAGTGTTGGTGATGGCAGCTCTCCGTAATGCATCATGTAATATTAATACGTAATATCTGATCTATAACACGGAGTATAATTCTCCCTGCTCAGTCTGATTTCCAGATTTATAATGCTTTATAGCACGTCCCAACCTCAAGAAAGCAGTCACATATCTATAAATACGCTATAAACAAATCGCATTACGACTGCCAGCATTTCTGTAAGGCTTTATTGACTCGGAAAGCTGCAGTTTAAAAGAAGCCTTAGATGAAACGTTACAGAGCTCGCTCGGCCGGCGCTCTCCGTGCTCTGATATTATTCCAAAGTCTTTTCGCTTTAGGAGCCGCACTGTGTAAAGTTTATTTTCCTATTCCTCTTCTACTTTGAATGATAAACTGACTTTAATTGTCAGCCGCCGAAGGTGTCGGATGTGTTTTCCGGTGCCCCGGTAAGGGGTGACTTGGAGGTGGTCCCTTTCAACGATTTCAATAGTCTATTTGCTTAGTAAAAAAAAAACAAAGCTCGTAAGAGTATAATGTACGGCGCAAAGTCAATAACGGAATTATTTTCAAGTGGGAAGAGCGACTGCTGTTGCTTTGTGTGAACCTCGCAGTGTGAGGATGACATATAACTAGCATCGTCTCGCATATATATGTATTTTAGAGCCGCTAAAATCTTCCTAATTAACAGGAAATTGCAACGCTACTCTAAGTTACAGTCGCTGTGATAGTACATCAAATGGTCGTTTCCTATGTCTGGCCTGTCAAAAAGCAGCGGGAGCTAATATTTCACTGATATCTCTTCGCCTGTGTTCTTACTTGCGTTATAGGGAAGAAAGAACCCCCTACAGAACATAATTATGGCAAAGACGACTGAAAATTTTTGTCCTTCCATAAATCTGTGTGGTCACCAGAGCTCGGGGTCTTGGAATATCTTCGGCAGGTACAATGCAGGCCATTTTTATCCGACGTATAATCTGAGCGGCATAATGCAATATATTGTAGCTGCTATTTTACTGTATGGGCGACATGAAGAAGAATGATTCATGTCTGAAGAAAAGCATTCTTTGTTCGCGTAAAACTCTTCTGCTGGAAATTGATACTGAAATGTAAAGCTTGCGAGAATCAAAGCTTAAAGTGGAACGGCGGCTTTTATGTAATAGACAAGTCATTTACAGATTACGCTCTGTAATTAAACATGTTGGTCGACGGGTGTTACTGTATAGATAATAGGGACGGCTATGCCAGAATGCTCGCATTGCTTGCAGGAAGTTGTTAACCAATTATTAACAAGTTCATTGAATCTGGAAAAAATAATTTTCTTACTATAGACATCAAGATCTATGGTACAACCAGTCGGTAGCTGTCATAGGAGTTGGGTATCTTGATATATGTCTAAATATACCCATTGGCGGTAAAAGGTTTTATATTGTGGCAGTAAGACAATGCCCCAGATCTGCTGTTAGTAGAGATAAGAGCAGCTTGAGCATGCTCCAGTCCGTCCAAAGTTGGATGCAGCCCTAAGGGTGCTACTAGACAAAGCAATTTTTAACTAATAATGATAAACGATCGCAAACAAGATTGTTTATTCTTAACATAAAATCGTTCACCATATTAAGCAGAATGATAGTGTCAGGAGCCAGCCGTCATGCTCGGCTCCCAGCACCGCTGGAGCATGCGATTAGCCCCCTGGTAAACCTGACGGCATCCCTGGTATCCAGCCTGGCTGGTTGCTAGGGGCGCGAAGGCAGCTTATTTTGATCTTGCCGCGGCTGGGGCTTCAAACCCCCCCCCCCCCCCCAGCCGAGTGGCACAGGTGCCCACTACTGTAATCAACTGACTCCGGCGGCCGCTTTGTATGTGCAGTTGGAGCTGGGGTCTCAACCCCAATGACTCTCCTGGGACTGCTTGCCAGCGATAGAGCCTCCTTCTGAGAATGACTAAGCTAGCGTTTATCCTGATTATATTCCTTGGTTTCCTGGTTCTGGCTTCCCAACTTTCCCCTTGACTTCTGATTTTGTACCTCACCGACTGTTTGATACCGACCCTGCTAGCTGACCTTAAGATATTGTGTTTGTTTGTCTTGTTTGCGTTTTGTGTTTCCACCTGCTCAGGCTAGGGACTGTCGCCCAGTTATCCGCTGCCACTTAGGGAAGTTGCGGTAGGTAGGCAGAGACAGCGGGGCAAGTGCAAGTGCGAGGGCCTCACCTGTCCATTGTCTCTTAGTCCTGTGTCAACAAATAGTCGTTAGTTAACATCGTTATAACAATCGTTATTCTGATCATTTACTCCTTCAAATCCCAGCAACAGATAGAACGTGCAATGTGCAATTACACTGAAGGATTAGTGAACGAATGTGGAATTACAGCAAACGATTAACAATGATATTAGGGTCAGATCTAAATCAATGATCAACGACACATGAACGATTTTTCAATCATTGTCTGCAATTACACAGCGTGATTATTGTTTAAATTCGAACAATATAACGATGTTCTGCACAATAATCGTCCTGTGTAATAGGGCCCTAAGGCTGCATGGAAAACATGGCTAAAGCCATAGGCTGTATCCATCTTTTGCATGACCTAGGGCTGCATCCAACTTCTGCAGCCTTAGGTAATCATATGCCGCACACTTGGGTTCAGACGTACCTGGGCATGCTCGAGTTGCGCTTATCTCTAGCTGTTAGTAACTGCAGGATGTTCTTAATTCCCTTTAATACAAGTAGGAACACAGGTGTGAAATATTAGCTCCTGCTGCTCTCGTAATTGAATATGGGGTTGGCAGTCTGAAATATATATAAAAAAATCTTCGTGAAATTTTTTCCATAACAGATCCATGCAGTTTCCATTCTGACCAATTGACCTAAAATAAAGGTGAGACTTCCTGTTCTGTACAGACCATTTCCCAGCAGTGTACTTTTTATCACAGGATTTGATGCCAGTATATGCAGTGATAACAAAGGTACCTTCAATTCAGCCTCTCCCTCCATGTAGAATGACCTCTATAAAGGTCACTGGGCATGCCCAGAAGCCGTTCTTGTTCATCTAAACGAGGTCCTGTATATTGTTGTCTATGATCTTTGTGGCTTGCTGTAAAGTATATCTTTAAATTCTGTTAAAATAGCTAAAACAAGATAGCAGGCCCCATGATAGTGAAATTTACAATAAGAAAATAGAAAGGTTATAATAAAGGACATTCAGGATTGATAAGTAACTCTAACAATTAAAAGTTAAAAAAAAAAAAAGAGAGAATAATTAGCTGATCGGTGACGGTCCAACTGCTGGGGACCCTGCCAATCCTGCGAATAAAGGAGAAAAATTTGAGTGAATGAGAGGGGTGCACTACATGCAAACCGCTGGTGCTTTACTGATTTTCTATGAGGCTTCCAAACATTGCCTAGCTCAGTGCTTGGCAATATTCAGAAGCCCTATGAAAAATTAAAGGGGTTATCGAAAATCTTTTTCTTTCAAATCAACTGGTTTCAGAAAGTTATATAGATTTGTAATTTCCTACAATTTAAAACTTCTAAGTCTTCCCATACTTATCAGCTGCTGTATGTCCTGCAGGAATTGGTGTTTTCTTTTCAGTCTGATACAGTGCTCTCTGCTGACATCTCTGTTCGAGTCAGGAACTGTCCAGAGCAATAGAAAATCTACTTAGAAAACCTTTCGTGCTCTGGACAGTTCCTGACATAGACAGAGGTGGCAGCAGACAGCACTGTGTCAGACTGGAAAGAAAACCCCACTTCCTGCAGGACATACAGCAGCTGATAGATATGGGAAGACATGAAATTTTTAAATATATAGATTTGTAATTTACTTCTAACTTTCTGAAACCAGTTGATTTGAAAGAAAAAGACTTTCGCTGGATTACCCCTTTAATGGTGTTCTGGCTTCACATGCGCAGTACCGTTCCCTTCATTTAAGGGCCCAGAGATTGGACTGCACACTCAAATACATGGTATTGAGTGAGGCTATGTTCACACACTGTCAAAATGATGTCCATTTTTATTGGACGGCTGTCATTTATTAGCAAACAGCGGCCGTCTAATAATTTGATACAATAGGTATAAAATGCGGCTGTATTTTGAATCTACATGAAAGTCTATATAAAATTAGCATTCTGCGCACTCACATTGTAAAAAATATTACAGTCTAACATTTTTAACATTATTCAAAATACAGCTGCAATTTATACCTATTTTACTGACGTATTTTATTTTTATATTACTGTGTGTAAACATTATATTACCATGATGCACAATGTGTTTTGGGCTGTTTTTTTATGCACAATTCTACTGACTTGTTCCCACTGACATTACGGTTAACTAGTAGTCAAAACTTTTTTTGCACTTATATGAGAGTTTACCCACTTTTATACAGTAATGAAGAATTTTTCCAAAGTTTCCCTCAATAAAAGCCAATGGGCATTCAAAGTGATGTCCCACACTGCAACATTGAAAGGGGTCCTCAAGCGGAAAATAAAAATCTTTCCAATCATCTGGTTTCAGGAAGTTACATAGATTTTTAATTTCCTTCTATTTAAAGAGGATGTACATCCTCTTCAATCTGACCCAGGAATAGAACGGCGCCGTCACGCCGTTTTTTAAACCACGGCCTGGTTCCCGTGTATGCCGCTGTTCTATCCACGGGTCCCGGGCCGGAGTTGAAGCACAGGAGGCGGGCCAGCACGCCCTCAGTGGGAGGAATCCTCCGCCCCTGTATGACGCGGCTCCATTGATTCTTATAAAGCCGCGTCATAGAGGGGATGGAATTCCCTCCCACTGGAGACGGGCCGGCCCACCTCCTGTGCTTCAGCTCCAGCCTGGGACCCGTGGATAGAACGGCGCCGTACACGGGAACTGGGCTGCGGTTTAAAAAAATTGACCGCGGCACCAGCTTCCCCATGACGGCGCCGTTCTATCCCTGGGTCAGATTAAAGAGGATGTACCTGATGGTACATCCTCTTTAAAAATCTACAGTCTTCCCATACTTATCAGCTGCTGCATGTCCTGCATGAAGTGGTGTTTTCTTTTCATTCTGATACAGTGCTTTCTGCTGCCATCTCTGTCCAAGTCAGGAACTGTCCTGAGCAGTAACAAATCCCCATAGAAAACCTCTCCTGCTCTGGGCAGTTCCTGTTTCGAACAGAGGTGGCAGCAGAGAGCACTGTGTCAGACTGAATAGAAAACAACATTTCCTGCGGGACATAGAGCAGCCAATAAGTAAGAGAAGAATTGAGATTTTTAAATAGAAGTAAATTACAAATCCATATAACTTTCTAAAACCGGTTGATTTGAAAGAAAAAGATTTTCGCTGGATAATCCCTTTAAGCACAACATGTGACTGTACGTCTGACCATTCAAGTGCTGAACCTGTACTGTTTTAGTGCTATTGGCTGCTGAGGTCATATGATTGCTTTGCTGTGTGTGACCTCAATTTGCACAGCACGTTACTTGCAGTCACCCCATTAACATGTGGCTGCTGGATATTACCAGGGGATTCCACGAAGAGGGACTTCTTAATTAAACTATATATTGGTAAGATTTTCCTTTTAATTAATGTTATAGTTATTATTATAATTTTGGCCTTTTCAAGTAGACAGTGCATGGCGATATGAGCAGCGGGAAACATTTTTGTCCTGCTTGTCCTTTATCCTGATCGAATTTCTCTGTATCAAGTAAAAGATTAAAGACATCGGAGCTATAAAATATCATCCTAAAAATTATCCTGAGAAGTATAAAAAATAAAAAGTATATATCAAAAACACACTTAACTGCCTTGAGCTTATATATTGATCTATCATTGTAGACAAAAGCAACAGCCCATATAATAATGATATTTCAGACTCATAAGTACAGATAAGCGAACTGATTCAGAACATGGATTGCAATTGTACAGGAGCAGGGACTCCTGTCAATGATAGGAGTCCTTACTAATGTACTTGTTGAAGAAAAGGCATATATTGGATGGTCCAGTGGATGATTGTATTCATCACTGCTTAGGGTTTTATTAGACAAAGTGACCTTTCTTCGTTTTTGTCGATTACTGATAAATGACTGCAAAGGAGCGTTTTTGGGAATGACCTGAAACTGTTCACCATAACACACAGAACAATAGTTGTTAGTTGCATTCCCAATTATGATCGTAATTATGATGGTTTTTATGCACTAGTATAGGAATGATCGCAATATGGATTATATAATTATGGTCAGCTTAAAAGATCAATGACCACTGATTTTTCATTCGTTGCCTTCATACGCACGGGAAGATTATTATTTAAATTTGAATGCTATAACTATTTTTTGCATGATAATTAGAGATGAGCGAACCGGCCGAGGACCGCCTAAGTACCGCCTAGAAAACTGGGATACAGCCATAGCCATAGGCTGTATCGCAGTTTTCCAGGCGGTCTTCCGGCTGTATCCACCCTCTCCACGGAGCGGGCAGACAGCGGGAATCAGAAGCCGAGAGTTCAGGTTCATACGAACCCGAACCTCGGCAGGTTCGCTCATCTCTACTGATAATCCTCCTGTGAATAGGGCCTATACACTCTGCTCTCACAGAGCTAGACGCTGTGCACCCAGCCCAGCAAATGTTCACCGAGCAGCAAAGTATACATTCAAGAAAATTTTAATCAACAACGCAAAAAACCACCAGGAAAAAAAACACACACACACAAGAAAAAAAAAAACCCTCTAAATAGCTCACTCAGAGCATATAGAATATAGCCATGGGCTAGTATAATTTGATATATACACAAACCATTCAATAATAATTGGTAAAGCCACTCTGGTAACCAAGGTTTGAATGAAGAATCATGATTAACAACATGTTTCCAGAGTGAAACACTCTCTTCCTTAGGTCAACTGATGGAGAGTGTTTTACTCTGAAAATGCATTGTTAATCTTCATTCAAACCTTGGTTACCAGGGTAGCTTTGCCTGCTAACATCACTGACGCGAGGGTTGCAGCTTTCATTGTCTCCTTAATTCCATTGTCTCAGTCTTTTGAGATAATGACACATGCAGCACCTTTGCCTTTTTTTTTTTAATTTATTCTTCTGTGTAGTCTCTGTGTAGTAAATTCCCCCCTGTGTAGGTCCTCCTATAATAGTAACCACCCTGTGTAGGTGCCTCTAAAGTAGATGTAGCTCCACTTATATAGTAGATGGCCCCCTGTGTAGTCTCCCTTTTGTAGATGGCTCCCTGTGTAGTCCCCCTATAGTAGATGGCCCCCTTGTAGGTCCCCTATAGTAGATGACCCCCTTGTAGGTCCCCCTATAGTAGATGACCCCCTGTGTAGTTTTTCTTTTGTAGATGCTTCCCTATGTAGTCTCCCTATAGTAGATAGCTCTCTGTGTAGGTCCACCTTTAGTTGATGGTCCCCCGTGTAGTTCCCCCTATTGTAGATGACGATCTCCTGTTTAGTCCCCCTGTTAAATCTGTCCCCATTTTTTGTAATCCCCCTATTGTAGATTGCCCACCTATAGATCTTTTTAAGTAGCTAAATATAAAGAGGAGAAAAACAAACAAAAAAACTTCTACATGCTCTCCCGTTGCTGCAGCTCTCCTGACGTGCGCTCTCTTCTTCTAGTCTTCTGGCACGGGCAGTGTGTGTTACAGATACTGCCTGCAACAGAAGTCCCACCCACCTGTCAGTGCCATGTCACTTGTGCATGCGCCCAGATTTCCTGGGTTTCCGGGACAGCCCAGCAGCTGCACATCACCGAGTTATGTGCAACCAAAGTAACACTTACAGTTAAATATCAGATGTTGGCGGTTTGAGCTCCAGGTAGCCGCCTGAACTACCCAAACTATGATCTGTTCCCGGCCAAAAATTTTAGGGGTTATGCTTAATTCCTTCCCAAGCCCTGGCTGTTTATGCCAAGCGACACCCCTGTGTAAGGAGCTCATTACATTAAAGTATTCCAAAATGGGAGTACGTACAACAATAACTAGAGTGACACCGGAAAAATCTTATCAAAAAATTTTTTCTATGCCAATATGGCACCGAAAAACTATTGATCATGGCACAAAAAAATGACCTACAGGTGGAAAAATAAAAGTGCTATGGCTCTTAGAAGGTGAGGAGGTGACCTGGACATCCAGGCATCAATGACCTTTGGTCATAAGGGGTTAAAATTGTAAACTTTTTGAAAGCTTTCCTTCTTGACACGGTAATACCCCTTTAATGCATATTTTTAATGGGAAAAATTTAATTGGGATAAAATAAACAATTAGCCCATAGCTGTTTGGTTGACATAACACATGCTGATACAAGAGAAAGCGAGGGAGCTTTGTCAACTTTAGTCTTTTTACTATCATAACAAAAGCCGACACAGATTTCTAATCAGAAGATTCAGAACTTTGATGCAGACATGCGCTGTCTGGCAGCGTCTATTAAAAGACAAACCTGGCCTCTTTGTCACATTCAAACATCTGCATCATTTTTCTTTTGTCATTACCACAAATAAGGATAAATACAGGGTGAGGGGAAAGCGCCATTTGTGCAGCTGATACTGTCTGTGTCCGTATAAATGACTTTCCGGGCAGAGATTCTCGGGATGAAAACGTTTTATATAAAGAGCCAACAAAGTAAAAATCTCTCCGCTCAGCGGAAAAGGAGACAAAAAAAGGAAGTTGTACAAAGCAACAGAACAAAAGGCAAAGTTGTATCAGGGTTTAGAAGAATCAAAACAAAACCATATTCAGCTTCTGTTTTACGGCTGCAAAGGAAATCTTGTTATGGAAAAGACATAATCAGATGTTATGCATGATGCTAAATGCTCCCTCTCTGTGGCACCATATTATGGAGATGCAGAGTGTAGAAAAACCTTAAGGCTGCGTTCACACGTCCAGGATCCGCAGCAGATTTGATGCTGTGTTCATTTATTTAGATCAAATCTGCTGCGGATCTGCTGACATGGACAGAGGTGGCAGCAGAGAGCAAAATAAAAAGAATACACCACTTCCTGCCCAACATCAGCAGCTGATTTTAACTGTGATATTCTTCTCTATGGGCTTTGAACTTCACTTAAATTTTTTTCAGTTGGGTTTTTCACAGTACTTGGTATATAATGTTATCTTAGGCTATGTTTACACTACGTATATTTTTGTTAAACTATGGCCGTTGTTGGAATCCCGGCCTGAGCATATACACATAGTATACGTCAGTTTTCTGCGGCTGCTATTCATTGAATAGTGACCCTGTCAGTGCACACTATGGAGCGAGCGGCTGCGGCCGCCTGCTCCATTGTGTGCAGTGGAGAGTTCTGATGCAGGCGCACATGGATGCGCCTGCATCAGAACTTAGCGGTACTGCAGCTATCATCCAGGATGATCTTTTCTGAGACTGGGCGATCTCTTACAAGGTCTGAACATGGCCTTATACTGCATTGGTCTTTCTGACTGAAACTAGAAAAGAGCAAAGTGAAGCACTTCGTTACATTCGGCTTCGGCTTGTCAGATTTCTCTTCTTGAACTCTGCTCTGGGTGACTGGAAAAGCTGGATGCAGTCCTGGGAAATTTCTCCCAGGACTGCATCCAGCTTTTCCGGGCACCCGGAGCGGACTGGAGTCCAAGAGCAGCAGCCTGATAATCCGATGGCCGAGAGTAACGAGGCCCTTTACTTTGTAATAGTGTAAATTCGCTCATCTCTAACTGAAACTAAATCAGCTCCAGTAATATCTGATGTATACAGCACCACTGTCTGCAGTACAGAATCGTCGCTTGTATACCTGTAACACAACATACTGACAGGATAAGCTTTTTTTTCCAAGGCAATTAGGTCTCCTTTATTTCCATGAGCATATTTCCCCATTAAGCATCTTAATAACACAATTAATATGCATGCAGGTGAGCAGCTCATCGGAATAAATGTTTATTTAATTTTGCTCATTATGTATATTCAGAACTTAGGAGATGTGATCACTTCCAAACGTCACGTCAGTAGTTGATCAGTAGAGCCCATTCACAGTGACCTTGGGCAGCAACCAAAATGTAATCCTACCTACACTAAACATTAGGAAATGGCTCAATCTGAAGACGAGAACAGGTGAGATTCAATTCAGAACATTTTGGATTAAATATTAATTCAGATTTGGAAGTACTGTGATTGCCCTTGTATTTGCCATAGAAGTATGTACAGAAGCAGGGACTATGACTATCAAAAATAGAAGTCCCTGCTCTTATACAGTACACTGAGCAGTAGGATATCGGTAGGAAGCAAGACAGTACACAGCTAACAGTTTCTTCTTAAGTAATGCTACACAACACTATGCAGCGTTAAGCCCTTCCAGGAGAGGACAAGTCAGAGACAACCTCAACCCACGCTGTGGAAAAGGAGAAGTAACAGAGCAGGACAGTATCCACAAAAGCAACAGAAGCTAGGAAGTGATCCAGATAGAGCAAAGTTGCAGTAAGCCTAGGAACTCTATCTCACAGCACGGGTGTCAGCAGGGAATCCTCAGCATTCCGCTAATCCCAGGTAACAAGATCTGGGGCCTGTGTTACCCTCTAGAAAGGTTCAGCCGAATCTAGTGGGCATAAGGTGGTGTGAAGACTAAGGAAAGGACAATACACGGACACAGGTGGTGTTCTTCTTCTTCTAAGTATTCTACCTCATCCTCCAACATTCTGGCAGAGCACAGTACTACTTGGGTTGAGACTCTCACAACATCCTCCTCTCTGCTACTGCTTCTCTGCATCACTCTACAAGTTACTCAGTCGGCACGACTATATCTCACACTCTATTCCTGTCGCAGATTTGGTTGCTGTATTACCAAGTATCTGTCTACCAAGTGCTATCAAGTGTATTATCTGGTGCTTTATCAAGAGAAACGTTATAACCTTGTAACCTATTGCAAGCAAGCACTTTCCAGTAAAGAACAGCTTTATTTATGATAAAGAGACTCTGTGATCTTTCGCCTTACACCGACACAGTACACATCACAACCCTGGGACACTTCCCCTTTCTGTGGGTGGCAGATCCGATCGGGTCATCAAGGAAGGGTCATCATACCACTTAGGTCAAGTGACCCCGTAGCAACCTGGCAGGACACTGACCACAGAGGACAAAGGTACAACTGGCCATGTAAAATAAAAGCAGGTGTTCTATCACACTTGTGTGCCTACCTGTCACTGGCGTCACGCATTAACACCACAAGGTCCGGCTGTATCTCGGCCAACCACCAGTGGAGTCACACCTCACCACCTAGCAAGTGACTGGCTGATCCTTCGACATAATAACATCATCACTGGGGGTATACCAGTACACCACAAATACACGCTGCAGTACACTGAGCAGCAGTACTCGGGGCAGTACACTTAGCAGCAGTACACAGAGCAGTAGTACACTGAGCAGCAGTACACTAGGAAGTACACTGAGCAGCAGTACACTGGACAGTACACTGAGCAGCAGTACACTAAGAAGTACACAGAGCAGCAGTACACTGGACAGTACACTGAGCAGCAGTACACTGGGAAGTACACTAAGCAGCAGTACACTGGACAGTACACTGAGCAGCAGTAAGCAGTACACTGGACAGTACACTGAGCAGCAGTACTCGGGGCAGTACACTTAGCAGCAGTACACAGAGCAGTAGTACACTGAGCAGCAGTACACTAGGAAGTACACTGAGCAGCAGTACACTGGACAGTACACTGAGCAGCAGTACACTAAGAAGTACACAGAGCAGCAGTACACTGGACTGTACACTGAGCAGCAGCACAGTAGAAAGTACACTGAGCAGCAGTACACTGGACAGTACACTGAGCAGCAGTACACTGGACAGTACACTGAGCAGCAGTACACTAAGAAGTACACAGAGCAGCAGTACACTGGACTGTACACTGAGCAGCAGCACACTAGAAAGTACACTGAGCAGCAGTACACTAGGAAGTACACTGAGCAGCAGTACACTGGACAGTACACTGAGCAGCAGTACACTGGACAGTACACTGAGCAGCAGTACACTAGGAAGTACACAGAGCAGCAGTACACTGGACTGTACACTGAGCAGCAGCACACTAGACTACACTGAGCAGCAGTAAGCAGTACACTGGACAGTACACTGAGCAGCAGTACTCGGGGCAGTACACTTAGCAGCAGTACACTGAGCAGCAGTACCCTGGACTGTACACTGAGCAGCAGTACACTAGGAAGTACACTGAGCAGCAGTAAGCAGTACACTGGACAGTACACTGAGCAGCAGTACTCGGGGCAGTACACTTAGCAGCAGTACACTGAGCAGCAGTACCCTGGACTGTACACTGAGCAGCAGTACACTAGGAAGTACACTGAGCAGCAGTACCCTGGACTGTACACTGAGCAGCAGTACACTAGGAAGTACACTGAGCAGCAGTACCCTGGACTGTACACTGAGCAGCAGTACACTTGGCAGCAAACAGAGCAGCAGTACCCTGGACTGTAAACTGAGCAGCAGTACACTGGGCAGTACACTGAGCAGCAGCACATTGGGCAGTACACTGAGCAGCAGTACACTGGGAAGTACACTGAGCGGCAGTACACTAGGAAGTACACTGAGCGGCAGTACACTAGGAAGTACACTGAGCGGCAGTACACTAGGAAGTACACTGAGCAGCAGTACACTTGGCAGCAAACAGAGCAGCAGAACACTGGACTGTACACTGAGCAGCAGTACACATTTACTGAGCATGGTGCGGAGCATCCAATACAGCAAATGTAGTTAGTATAAGCGGAGATGAATTCAACATTGCCACTTATCTCTGAGCTGCTCAGTATACAGGACTCCCATTTTCCGTAAGAGTGAATCATCCAAATGAATCATAAAAAGCTAAGATTCTTTTCATTTTTTTCCCCAGACTGAATTAGATTTGTATCAAATTGATTCCCTCACCTCTAGCTAGCAGCAAACATGTTAAGCCATTCCAAGACAACATCTGTCAACTCCAAGGTGGCAACAGTGACACCATAAGGAGACCTTATATACACAGGCTTGGAGCTTTACAGTATTTTAATGACTACACTGCTGTTATATTACTATACCAAAGACAGGGCAATTTCACATGAGTACTATATGGCTGACTTCTCTGTTGTTATATTACTATACCATAGACAGGGCAGGGAGTGTAATATGGCTGCATTTTTAAGTCCGTAATACGGTCATAAGTCGTGGCCCAACCGTGGGTCTAATGACCCAAACTAATAGCATTATTGATCACAGGGATGCTGTCAGTAAGGGTCATTAGACCCATGTCCAGGCCAGCGCTAGCAGTACAGACAGAAAAATTCATCTGTATTATAAAACTAGCCTAAGTCTACTCTGGACACTGGGAGAAGGCGTTATAGGAAACTTATAAAAGGCTTTATAGGAAATTCTATGTGCTTATAGCAGTGCAGTGGATGCATGTTGCATTATTGTCTATATATAGTAGTTTCAAATTATAAGAATAAAAAAACCTGGAGTTAACATGTTATAAATTCGCTGCGAGGCTCTTCCGTTTCCTAAAACTTTTCGGATTAAGTCTTCTCTGTTTATAAACAGCGCTGACAGCAATGATCAATGCAGTAATGTCAGCTTAAAGGGGCTGAAAAGGTCAATGAGTCTCGAGGGGACATGGCAACCCCTCCCCTGACGTGACTTGTATGGCCTCCCATTTCAATTATATTTATTCACATGCTATTACATGAGTTCCCATTCGTAATTTATGTATTTTACACCATGTTGCATCTTGTAGCATGCTTATAAAGTCGATCCTCCACTGCTTGTAAAACCTTCATATATATATATATATATATATATATATATATATATATAATTTTTTTTAATATAAGTTACAGTGCCTACTATGCTGACTACAGGTCTTCTTTGGCTTTATTGATAATCCAGACTTAACCCTTTAGTGGCCACCAATATATCCTATGACTTTGGTCACTAATGGGCCCCATTCCGACCAATACTGCTGCTGTGGCTAATATACAGAAAAAAAAACGGGAAAGTGTAACAGCAACCTGCAAATGCAAGGACTTACCGTATATACTCCTTCCATTGTACACATGATAAAAAAAGCTCCTCTAAAGATTTTTTTTTTTAATGGAGTTCTTAGCAAACCATTTGGTTATATAGAGTGTACCATCTTACCATGTTAAGGTGAACTTAGAGACATGGTTCCTGACACTGGTCTCTCTTGGGATAACACTAAACGCCCTATTACATGGGCTGGTTAGCAGGAGCAAGCGAGCGCTGACCTCTCAGATCCACGCTCGCCTGCTCCTCTTTCACTGCTTACTGTCGGCACAATTACATGCGCCAACAGCGATCTGGTAAGAACCGGGGGGGCTGCATAATGGCTGATAATCACTTGGTGTAAAAGGGCCTTAAGCCTACAAAACTAGGCATGAAGGATCCAAATACACTCTGTTTAAAACACCCACAGGAGATGGGGGGGAGTGCAAGCCAGAAGAAGGCATCCGCACACCCCACATACAACACAATAAAAAACAAAAAGGCCAACATTCCAATACCACTGTTCACACTATGCACATTGCACACTACTGTGACTCATATATAGACAAAAAGAGGAAAGTGTAACAGCAACCTGCAAGTGCTAGGACTTACCCCCCGTCGTACATGCTCTCCTCTAAAGATTTTTTTTTAATGAGGTTTTAATCAAACCATTTGATGAAATAGAGTGTACAACCTCAACATGTTAAGGTGACCTCAAAGAGATGGTCCCACGCTAACAATGGCCTCTGTTGGGCTAACACTAAGGCTAGAAAACTGGGCATGAAGGATCCAAATAAACTCTGTTTAAAACATCCACAGAAGATTAGAAAAGTGTAAACCCGAAGAAGGCATCCAGGACCCCACGTATAACACAATAAAAAAAAAAAAAAAAAAAAAAAAAAGGCAGGCACTCCAATACCACTATTCACACTATGTAGGTTGCACACTGCTGTTGCTAATATACAGACAAAAAATGGAAAATGCAACAGCAACCTGCAAGTGCTAGGATTTACCATATTATTGCCCCCTGTCGTACACACAATAAATAAAAAACTTCTTTGAAGATTTTTTTTTTTTTTGCAGGCGGTGGCCCTCTGAAGGCCACCAGGCTTGCCATGTGTATGCGGATTTGCAATGAATCAGAGTTTGTACACTACAAGAGACATGAACATTGTTTCACAGGGCACAATCTGCAGCCTCTTCTATGTATTTTTATTTGCTTTAGACTGCAGTTATGGTTCTCTAGCATTCTCCAGACAATATGATATCTGGTCAATTTATTTTGGGGATTTGTAGTAAGAGCTGGAGCTTTTAATAAAGATATAGGACAGAGGCATGATTATTCTTCTCTAAAAAGCAAGTTAAAGGGAAAAATGATGAGCACTGTTAAAGGGATGCTGGAAATTATTTCATGTATCTTCTGGGACGTCTCCTTGAAACTTTTCACCTCTCCTCTCTTCTCCATTCGTCATCTGTCTTGGATTAAATTTTTTTACTTAACCCTTTATCCGGTAAAAAAAAAAACCTAAGTTAACATATAGTGAAACCTCCTATGCAGACCACTTCTTTGAGAAGACCACCCCCTTTCCAGACCTTTTTTTTGTTACCGATTTTTTAATCATTATTTCCCACCCCCAATCTGGCCAAACACCCCCATAAAAAGACCAGAAGCAGGACTTACATTTTAAAATTGCTACCCAACACTGCTGAAAGCGCCATGATGATGGAGGAGGGAGCATGCAAGAAGGGCAAAGAGAGGGTGAAAGCAGGAGGCTTGGCTGAGCTGACAGTTAACTCTATAAATGCTGCAGTCAGCACAATCACAGCATCTGTAGGGCTGCAGAGAGAGAATTCTCTTTGTACAGAGGGAGAATTCTCCCTCTGTTCACCAACAGGGTCTGCAATGTGATCGCAGAGTCATGATGGTAGCCATGGACACGGTAGGCCTCAGGCCTCTGGTGTCCTGGTTGCCTACGGAGGCCGACGGGGAGAGGGGAGGACAGGGAGAGAGGGGAGGGCTGGGGAGTGCACTGCAACGATTTCTGACCCCTTTTCCCTGCCACTGGCAGCTGATGCCAGTAATGTGCTGTAATAGAATGGTGTATATGCTGATACCAGTGATGGAATAGAATGATGTATATTGCTGATACCAGTGATGGAATAGAATGATGTATACAGCTGATACCAATGATGGAATAGAATGGTGTATATAGCTGATAGCAGAGATGTAACAGAATGGTGTATACAGCTGACACCAATGATGGAATAGAATGGTGTATATAGCTGCAACCAATAATGGAATACAATGGTGTATACAGCTTGTACCAGTGATGTAATAGAATGATGTAAAACAGCTGTTACAAGTGATGGAATAGAATGATGTATAGAGCTGATACCAGTGATGCAATAGAATGGTGTATATTGCTGAAACCAGTAATGGAATAGAATGGTGTATATTGCTGATACCAGTGATGGAATAGAATGATGTATAGAGCTGATACCAGTGATGCAATAGAATGGTGTATATTGCTGAAACCAGTAATGGAATAGAATGGTGTATATAGCTGAAACCAGTAATGGAATAGAATGATGTATACAGCTTATACCAGTGGTGTAATAGAATGATGTATACAGCTGTTACAAGGGATGGAATAGAATGATGTATACAGCTTATTCCAATGATGTAATAGAATTGTGTTCACAGCTAATAGTGTACTTATGTTAGGCTATGTTCACAAAGCGTAACAGTACGGCCGTTGTTGCCATCCTCAACAATGGCCAAACTTTTTACAGTGTGAAACACTACCTATTCTTCTATGGGATCCTGGCCAGAGCGTATACACATAGTATATGCTTTGGCCGGGATCCCATGCGGCGCCGCAAAGAACTGACATGTCAGTTTTCTGCGGCCGCAATTCACTGAAAGACCTGTCAGTTCACACAATGAAGCGAGCGGCTCATTGCGTGCTAAGAGAGTTCTGATGCGGGCACGCGCTGATACGCTCGCATCAGAAAACTGCGGCCAGAAAGATCATCCGGCCGGTACTGCAGTAACGGTCGGGATGATCTTTGCAGAGACTGGCCGTTCCGTGACCCAGCTGGCTGGTTTCATACGCGGTGTGAACTTAGCCTTATACTGTATTTAGTTTCAAGAATAGTTTTAGGGCTGGGCAAGTAGGGCTGTAGGGAAGTATGAAAAAAGTTAATAATCCAGCTCTTTCATCATTATATATGTATATATGTACGCTATACATGTTCCGGCTTCAATTAGACTCTTAATTCTACATTTTCTATACTTTGTTCTTTGACCAGACCACCCTCATAAAAGACCCATTTTTTGTGCAAAATTGGGTGGTCGGCTCATAGGGGTTTCATTGTATACTTTATGTAGGTTTTTCTTTATTGCCTTACACAATAAATATGTTATTGGTGCAGTTCTCCTTTTATTTATTTTTTTCATTGTTATTCTCACAGAGGATTTTTCTCTTTCTGCATACCTCTGACCATGTCAACCCAGCATGTGACATTTCCATAAATAGAATGTACGATAATGTGATTCGGGATGTCCCTTTAATATAATTTCAAGATTAATTTTGAGCAATGTCAATTTAATACAATTTACATGGCATTGAGGTAATTTTACATTATCTGACACAATTGCTGGCCGGAAAAAAGAAATGTATGCCATGTAGAAAGCATTACTGGATGCTACTGTACACGTGTGGAAAATTTCCAGCCATTACAAATAACAAGAAGCACAAAGCCTCTACAGTGTGACGGTAACAAATACATGCAGTATGCAACCAATTTGCTGGATGATTGATTTTGCATTTTTTGAATGGAATGTTCCTTTAAATATGACCTTGAAGTAAGTTTCCATCTTTCGTTTACCAACCTTATCTCTGGTGTATCCTCTTCCAATGATTTTCTATCAAAACAACATATTGTAGATTGAAATATTCATATAAAATTCATGACAAAGCTGTCGCTTATTGTCCCGTCCTAATTATACTCGCTTTTTTTTCTATCTCTCATAATATATATCTCGTAATTCCTGGAAAATATATTTTTCTTTCACTCCAGAGAACGATACAGGCAACAGTGGACCCCTGTGCAAGAACAGTATCTGAGCCCATTGCAGTGCACAAGCTCATTTTACCCCCCTCCCCAAGTCTCTGTAATAATCCAGCAATTGTTAAATTCATTAGCTCAGTCCATTACAAGCAATATAATAGATAGTGGAAAGCTACTAGCTGCTCTAATGATGACTAGGGGTATGATCAGAATACAAAGTCATTTAATTAAATAAGCCAATTTCACACTCCAATATGGTCAGCATAGACCCCTCTGCTAGGTTGGACGGACTTGGAAGCCAGGGACCCAGGTGGCATCCGCTGTGTTAAGGGGAATTAAGGAAGCCTGCAAACTACCACAAAGACAGGAGGGTATAATATGGTTGTCAGTACCAGAAGAGCTTGACAGGACCGAATCAGTGAGCAACGGAATAGAAAGTAATAACCTAAGCATCAGAAGTCAGGAGAGCACTCATGTACAGTATCAGCGGACAAGGCTGAATTGGATGCTCAGTCCAATAGTCAAAAGACCTTCTAAAGACAAAAATCAGCAAGCAAAAGGGTTTACCAGTTATAAAGCCAGAAGCCAGAACATCAGAATTCAGTATATTAAGCCAGGAGATAACTAAAATTACAGACACATACTCTGACACTGACTAGTTTGGTCTGCAGGTAAAGTCCCTATTCCACAGGGCGACTATGGGGAGCAAACGAGCTCTATCAGCGCTCGTTTGCTTCTTGTTTCCCCCACCAATACTTGGTGCAGTCACGCATAGTATTGAGTGATAGGGCTGACAAGTAGAGATAAGGCTGGGTTCACACTGCGTTTTTGCAATCCGTTTTTTATCATCCCGTTTTTTTTTTAAACTGATGGAAAAAACGGATGCATTTGTGTGCATCCGTTTTGATCCGTTCTCTATTGACTTCCATTGTAAAAAAAAAACGGATCAAAATGGATCCTTTTTTTTTTGACGGACACAAAAACGTAGCTAACACTACTTTTGTGTCCTTAAAAAAAAACGGATCCGCTTTGATCCGTTTTTTTTTTACAATGGAAGTCAATGAAAAAACGGATGAAAACGGATGCACACAAATGCATCTGTTTTTTTCATCCGTTTTTCATCCGTTTTTTGAAAAAAAACTGATAAAAAAAACGGATTGCAAAAACGCAGTGTGAACCCAGCCTAAGCAAAGCGAATCTGATTCTTAGTGAATCCGGCATTAAAGAAGAACCAATCATGCAGGAAAATAAAAAAAAAATTCCCCTAATTATATGTAAATTATTATTTTAATAATATTTGTAAATACGTTTAATTATTTTTATGGCCGCGTTTTTGAATTATCCACTTTTTCCTTTCCTGTCTCACGCCGGCTCTTTTTAAAAGAGCCGGCGCGAGACAGGAAGCTCCCGTCATGCATTGCGGCAGCAGGGCCGGGCGCCGCCATCTTGATTACGTCACTTGCGTTCCAACGCAGGTGCTGCACCGAACAAGAGGATTAGGTAAAGTATAAGATACAAACTGCAAAGGCAGTCTGTATCTTCATTTTGTGTATTTATGAAGATACAGACTGCCTTTGCAGTCTGTATCTTATACTTTACCTAATCCTCTTGATCGCTGCAGCAAGGCCGGCGATGCCATCTTGATTACGTCGCTTGCGTTCCACCGCTGGAACACAAATGACGTAATCAAGATGGAGGTGCCCGGACCTTCACGGGGACACAACAGCGCTGCAGCACTGGGGTCCTGGGTTCAAATCCCTTTAAGGGCAACATCTGAGTGTTTTTATGTTCTCTCTGTGTTTGTGTGGCTTTCCTCCGAGGACTTTGGTTTCCTTCCCCACCCAGGTCAACTTAGACTGTGAGCCCTAATGGGGACAGTGACCCAAAATTGACAAACTGTGTAAAGTGCTGTGGAATCAGTTGGCGCTCTACAAATAAAAGCATAAGCATTTATTATGCGGCCTTCCAGGTCATGTGACACAAAGTCAGGAGAGAATACGCTGCATGTAAACTTCTCCCCCTGCTCATTCTCTCAATTGGTTGCAGTCTGAACATTCAGACCCTGACCGATTCAATGGAAACTTTTGACATGTCAAAAGTTTTTTTTCTAATGACAGGTATACTTTAAATTTATTACAGCAACACGACAATGGGGATTTCTTCATCTATCCTTTAACTAATACCCTTAGAAGTGGCAACCAGAACTCCATGCGGGAGTAAAGTGAAACTGGCTCTGTTGTCCCTAGCAACCAATCAGATTCCACCTTTCATTCCTCACAGATTCTTTGAAAAATTAAAGGTGAAACCAGTTTGACTTTACACCATGTTTGATAAATCTCCCCCCCCCCCCCGTGTGTTTTGAAAAGAACTACAGACTCTCTAAGGATAAGGATGGAGCCTTGTGCCGCTAAACGAACTGAGAGTAAACAGATTTACATTCTAAATCATTACTTCATTAGTCATAAGAAGAGATAGAGGTAGAATCAATCTGCCACACTTGCGATTTGCAGTGAGTCATTTGCATTTTGTAGAATCAATGGAGAATGTGCACACATTCAACGCATTCACACATCTGTAATCTTAAGCATCTAATCCTTTATTAAATTATGTTAGTAAGTGCACCATTACTACTTCTCTAGTAAGATTTTACAGTTTTAGAAAAACTGCACGGATTAAAAAAAAAAAAAAACATGGCAAATATTGTATGAAAATGTGACAAATGCAACATGTAAATGAAGCCTCTTTTACTGTTCAGTAAAACCATGGGAAGCACTGCTCCTCTTCTGTACAGCTCTAAGAATAAATAGTCCATATGCTAATTTTTTTATATTAATCCTGGATATATTTATAAATATGAATAAGTTCACCTCATTACTTTTTCTTTTTTAGTTTCCGTTTTTGTTTTAAAAGGAAAGATAAAGAATTTCTTAAAGTGAAACTATCAGCAGATTAGAAATGTCAGGATATGGACCAGGACCACAAAGGACAGGTGTAGCCCTGACACTTGCACTCGCCCCGCTGTCCCAGCCTATTTGCCTCAACAGCCCTATACGGCAGCGGAAAACTGGTCGACGGTCCCTTATCCTGTATAAGTGTAAACACAGACAAAACAGACACAACACAATAATTCAGGGTCGGGGTCCGAGTCAATAACAAGAGGGTGGCACAGTACATGAACATGATCCTAAAGAGAAGTCAAAAAGTCCAAAAGCCAGTACACAATGCAGGCAAACTAGGCTCTATCGCAGACAAGGAACATATGGATGGGAAGGATACTTGCGTGATTGGAGCTGAGACTCCAGCCCCCAGGGGACATGATACAGCTAACTGGCAGTGCCAGCTGTCAGTCAGCAAACAATGATGGGAGACACCTGATGGGTGGTGAAGCGCCGACGGGTGCTCATGCACAGCTGGCCGGGTCGGTCGTCAGGGATGCAGTCAGGAAAGGGGCTTCAGGAACACAAGGAGCCAGCCAGCTTCTGACAATCATCTGTGCTGTTCTTGTGTACTTTTTTTTTTAAACCATTTGTTAATGAGGCCATTCGGTGGACTGGGGATGGGGCTCCGTCCTGCCCTGTCTGGCCCTCCCTTTCTAATAAATATTGGGCCGTGCTCTGCAATGATGTCACTGTAATGAATATTCATTATAAGGGATGGGCTGGCCATGGTGGATCAGTGCACTAAGGGCAGTAGTGCCGCCCCCCCTGCACCAAACAACCAAACAACCTCATTAGCATATGAATTAAACTACAAAATACACGAAAAAGTAAGAAACCTACCCTCATCCTCAGTACCCTGTGCGCTATAGGGACATATCAGCAGGTTAGATGCATTTATGTTTCCCTTTGAGAAATTCTTTATGTTCCTTAATCAACCAAATTGTATTTTTTTTAACTCATTTAGACTCCCCCACATCCCTTTTACAGACGGTTACCCCTTAGATCAAAGATCTGGGCTCAGAAATGATTGAAAGGCAATATTTGATTTGTAGGATTAAATTGTAGGATTGATATAGCTTTTATACAAGACAGAAATATACTGTATTTGCTTTTGGAGCTGCTTCTTGACATTGACAGCTGCTGCTTACGCTGCTTTTAACCAGTCGCTCCCCCCCCCCCCCCTTCTCCGATTTCCCCAGTATTATTCCATTTAATGTATAGTCAGCAATGAAATTATTGTAGGTGCATAACTTTACATTTATCAAAATTAAAACGCATCTGCCATTTGACTGACCATGCTGCCAACTTGTCAAGGTCATTCGGTAATATGTTATAATCATCTTGAGTTTTTAGAATTCGGCAGCGTTTTCAGTCATCAGCAAAATCAGTGAAATATTTTATGCCGCACCATGAATTTTCATCTGCTGGTCTGCAAAACAACAGTATATGGGTGTCATCTATTTTTCCTGTCATGTTCTTCACATGTCTAAAACTAAAGATGAGCGAAGCAGGCAGAAATTCGTCTCGTGAGCTTCGCAAATTTTCAGTCAAACTCATTGTGATTTGTAAATCGAATCTTGACGAATTTCAGTAAAACAGCTTAAACTATAGAAGCTACAGTACTGGGACTCTAACAGAAGGGAGAAATCGTTAAAGCATGTTGTTGTAAAAGTGTCAAAAATGGGAAAAAGTCAATCAGCTGGTCAGTCATGCAATTTCCGCCATTCCAGACAGCATGTCTAGCACCTCCCCCTCCCGAGAATTTCCTCAACAAGTTGTTGGGAATTTGTTTCGCAGCGAATCTTGATTTGCCAGATTCGCTTAATTTGGTTACCTGATATTTAAATTTTCTCAAATCTGAGAATGTCTCCATGTTTGTCAATAATTGATACCATCTTTCAAAGAGTTTTCTGGGCAGGTCCGAGCTCCATGCCGTTCGTCTCCATGATGAAAGCTATGTTAGCTGAAACGCATTTTTTTTGTTGTTGTTTTTTTTGGAAGTATATATATATAGGCGGTCAGGGGTCCGGTCCAGAATGTCATTAGAACAGAGGTCCAGAATCTAGCAATAGTAAGTGGAAAAAGAAAATGTCAATCGCAAATCAGAGGTTAACTGTGAAGTGGCCAGAAGGAACGAGGAATGAGACGGGTGGGGTAGAGGAATAAATCAGCGCAGCAGAAAGATTAGGACAGTGTTCAGACAGAGCTCAGACAAATGCATAAACATATAATTCAACACAAAACATGACTACAGGCATGGTTGCGTCCATATATATCCATGTATCCTCTGGTTGATGGGTAATGGCTTTTGACAATAAAGAGACTATTCTAATGAGTGCAAGTCTGCTTGTATTTTAGGAAATCCTGATGAAGTTAAAAAATGCGTCAAAAAGTATACTGCAACTGCTACATGAGAGAACAGCATCCATTGTCTTATTGATTGCCTATTTTCTTTGATTTGAATATTATCTTTTTTTTTTTAATTAACACATTTTTTAAATGGATTTCTCTATTATTTAATAGTTAAAGTATTTGCAGAAACTGCATCAATAAGCTCGGTACAGACTCCTCATGCCTGTCTGCCATAGACGTCTGCTGATCTAAGAAACTGTAAGTGCTACATAACCTGTCAAGAACTTATAACTCAAGCACGCATTTATGCATTTATGACTTTACAAACCCACATATGACTATTTGATAAATTATTTGCACTCACAGTGCTTTTCAGTGCCATTTAGAGCCTTGTTACATAAGAGGCAGTTAGTAATTTCCTACCTTCTCCTTCAAAACTACATGTGTACACAGATTATATTGATGTACCTTGAAAGTGGAATACAACCAATATGGTACTTATCTGGTGAAATAAAATGGATCCACGTATTTTCTTATTAACCAGGGACCCAGACAAGGAATTTTGCACTTAACCAGTTACAATCTCAAGTCATGGCCATCATACTAGTCAGCCATGATGGAATTGTATTAGTGGGAAGAAGCCATAGACTACAAGTAGAAGATTACTCTAGGGTGACACTAGAAAGAGCAAACAAACCCAGAATAAGAATACAGAGTATATTCTACTGTTCTGGTCTTCTATCATTGTAGGATAGTTAGTGTCTTAAAGTCATACCATTTAGAAAGAAGTAGGTTGTTTCTTGAAAAAACAATTATCTGAATTAATAAAAGACTTTAAAAAAGTGTGGGGTCCCTAACTTAACAGACACAAACCAGGCAGCAGCAGCCTAGTACTACCAGGGACATGATTTTGGGCCCTTCCCATCTTAAAAATACCAGTCTGCATCCCTCATTTGCAGAGATGCAATGCTAAATGATAGACCAACTGAAGGTCCGTTAAGCTAGGAAAATGTTGTAAGAGCAGTGGAAAAGAGTAATAACACATGTAAAAAAAAAAATGTATCCCTGAATTTTGATCTCAGAATAATACAGTTTAATATACTTCACCGGTTGTATTACACCCCCTTTTATATAAGATAACAAAAGAAAACCATCAAAATGTGTTAGGTGTGGAAAAGAACAGGCTGGGTGCATATGTTATGGTCATCCTCTTTTTTTGCAAGGATACTGGAATAAATAGTGATATTCAAAAAACAACAAATCTGGAGATAAAATGGACCACACAGTTGGTCTTCTTGGGAGAGGATAGAGAGGGTAAAAGGAGGAGTAATATGGTACAATAAATAAACTGCTTTTTGTGGAAAGACTCCAGATAATAAGGAACTAGATGTCAACAAATATACCCAACATGTTAGACTGGAAATAGGATGTTAAACATTTTAAGAAATATGAAAATATAACAAAGTTTGGGGCAGCATGGTGGCATAGTGGTTAGCACTATAGCCTTGCAGAGCTGGAGTCCTGGGTTCAAATCCCACCAAGGACAACATCTTCAAAGAGTTTGTATGTTCTCTCTGTTTTTGCGTGGGTTTCCTTCCACACCCAAAGACGTACAGATAGGTGAAGTGCTGCGGAATCTGTGTGGGCTATACAAATAAATCATATGTTTTTGTTTCCTCAGCTTGAAGGGCTTAGGAAAAAGAATACCAGTCTGCGTCTATGTCTTCAATGTCTATAGCATCATTTTAGATGGTCTTTTTTTCAGTGGGGTCCAAAGTAATACTAAGGGGAAAAGTGTAAGACATTTTACAGGTAACAATAATCAAAACAGTCCTATTAATCCAACATAGCCGTCAGGATATCAGCAATCTGAAAAAAATAATAAATATATTTGTTTTTGCACACAATCCACAATCTGGATTCTTGCTTAGGAAACCCTGTGGTAGTAAGCAGGTACAGTAAGTTAAAGTGGTTTTCTCATCTTTCAAACTTACCCCTCATTGTGCTCCTGGCCCCCTGTCATTTACACTTAAATGCCGCGGCCGCGTGTGACTGCAGGGGTCCCGATTGCTGTATCAGACCGCCGGAGGTCTCTCACCTGCCTCCGTGCGGTCCGATCGGCGATCTGTTCACCGAGCCTGCACTGAGCCTATGGCATAGCAATGATCAGTGTATAAAATCAAAGTATTGTATGTACAAGTCCCCCAAAAGGAATTAAAATGTGTAAAAAAAAAAAGTTAAAATCACTAACACACTACCCCAAAGCCCCTTCCCCAATAAAAGTTGAAATCAACCCCCTTTCCCATTATATAAATAAAACAAATAAAAATAAATAAATAAACATATAATATACCGTAACATGCATAATTGATCTATTAAAATATAACAAGCGTCAATATAACAAAGGTCAAAATTTGCACGGTCCACTGGGTCATTTTGGGCTTGGTCCTCAAAGGGTTAAAGATGGATTACTAGAAATAAGGTGGCCGAGCAGGGGAGCCAGTACACATCTCTTTACAGATGTGTGCTCAGAAATCCCGACCACTCCTCACTTCAGAGCCGAGCAGTGAGGGAGTGAGTCATCAGCTGATAACACAGTGAGGTGGTCTAGAACCTAGACAACCATCTGTAAACATGATAGACAGCTTAGAGTGCCTAGCAGGGAGAAACAGCCAAATTTCCCTATAACTGTTTTGGCTATAGTTGTTGTGATGAGAATAGCTGTATAAGGCTATGTTCACACAACAACGGCTGTACTTTGCACGTTGTGGAACAATGCATATTGTTCTATGGGATCCCGGCCGGAGCATATACACATCGTATACGCTCCGGCCGGGATCCCGTGCGCCGCCGCAAAGAACTGACAATTCAGTGAATTGCAGCTGTAGGAAACCCTGTCAGTTCACACAAAGAAGCAAGCGGCTCGGGCTGTGTTCTATGGGGAGTTCTGATGCGGGCGTGCACTGATGTGCCCGCATCAAAACACTACGGCCATAAAGTTCATCTGGCCAATACTACACTACCGGCCGGGATGATCTTTGCAGAGACCGGCCGTTCCGTGACCCGGCCGAGTCACGGACCGGCCTGTCTCTTACATAGTGTGAACATAGCCTAAAGCTGTAAATTCTGTGCAGAACACAGAAAACACAAATAGTAAGCCAGGAACGTATAAACATCCCTTACTTACTGTTTAGTAAAAAGAGAAGGAAACTCTTGTCAAATTTTGACAAGAGTCCCCTGGCTTTACTTACAAAGTTTCTGTGGTGCTCTGCAATACACCAGAAACAACGGTGTATCTTTGATATCTTTGTCACCGGCTACATCCATCCATTAAAGTCAATAGGCCAAATACATTATGATGTCGACATAGCTTTGTGCAAGTCCGACAACATAAGCCGAAACATAATGTGAACCCAGCCGGAGGAACCATGGAAGGCCCAGGTTTTTGCGCTTGTGACCATATCCCTAAAATGTGCCAGTGCTATTATGGCTGTCTGAAAGCTGACTAACAATGCGAGGATCTGTTTTCATTGTCTATTAATTCTGTCCATATTTCTTCTTTTTAAAATTCCGAGCAGGTGCTCTTCCTATAAATAATAATAGAAAGCCACTGTCAGGCACATTATTTGATTTCCATGAACATCTCATAATCATTGTTTTATTTTATTTTTTTTTAAAGTTGTATGTCTCCCGATTCTGGCGCAGTCAGGTTTATGATGGCAATGTCACTACACCTGCTGGAGAACGATGCAGAAACATTTCGAAGATAAATCTGCAGCCTCTTGATATAGGGAGATTTTGATACTCAGCCCAGCTGATCTATTAAGCTTTCAGACGATCCTAGTAGAGAGAAAGATTTGATGGGGCTTCGCAAAAATATCATCCTTGTCTTCAATTTTTTTTCAGTTATCTGTCAAATGTTAATATGAAAAGGTAAATGGATCTGAGTTTGTTCGGCAGAAAATAATTACGTGAACGGTGAGAAAAAAAAACCCCAAACATCTGAAATACTTTTTTAATATAATATATTATGAAGCTAGAGATATAATCTGAGAATGGGATAGGAGGTGAACAAGCTGTTCATCTGGCTCTGCCAAAAAATGAACGGAAGTTGCCTGGGAAGCCCTCCAACTTAGCAAGTGTCTTTACAGCATCATTGCAAAGAAGACGACACTCTGGAGAGTGCTCCCTTAGACAAAATAGGCTTAATAGCTTAAAACTCTGTTACAATTTTGACACGTGTGTCAAGCGAATTTTGCTTTATTTCATTTTGATAACCATAAATTAATGAAGACAATTTATTCTACTGTAAGACCATAGTGAATTAAGATGTCTCAATGCAGTGCAGTACATTGTATAAGGTAAATAAATAGTACTTTATTGATGGTGTGGGACCACAAGAGGATAACGCTTGGCAACCGATACAGGATAGAATGGAGTTTAGTAGTGCCCTCATCTAAAATCAATGAAACATTTGTAATTGCACAGAATAGTTATGACAGCGCACTGTTCTCCAACTCTGCAGGAGCCAACACATGTAATACCTGATACATGGACTGTGTCAAGTGACATAGTGTAAACACGGTGCTGATCACTGTATGATAGTTATAGCACAATTAGTTTGTGTTTATTGGCTCCTCAGAAGAGATTACGCATTATTTCAACCTTGGAAAATTAAAGAAGTTTTCCAGGAAAAAAAAATGTTCCCCTATGCACGGCATAGGGGAAAGATAGGAGATCGTGGGGGGGTCCGACGTCTGTACTCCCCGGAGATCTCTGAATCTGGCCCTGAACTCTGTGTAATGTATAGAGCTGGGGGTACGGCACGTGACCCGTGGCTCTGTTTATTCCTATAGAGTGACGGAAAGAGTCGAGTATGCCAGAAGAGCACTGTACCCGGCTCTCTCTTACACCTCCATAAGAATGAATAGAGCAGCGGGTCACATGCCGTACCCATGGCTCTATCCATGACACAGAAGCCAGGGACTGATATGGAGATCGTGGGGGGTACAGAGGTGATGCCCCCCCAATCCCCCCCCCCCCAATCCCCCCCCCCCCACGACCTCCTACTTTTCCCCTAAAAGTAGTTTTTTCCTGGAATACCCCTATAAAGGGATGGTGCCATCTGGTACTTCCACCAGTTATGAGAATTGACACCTGGCAAAGGGTGAGAAATATTAGTGAGTGAGTAAACAGTTTTTTACTGTTGATGTGTTGAAAGGAAGAAAAATAGATGAGCATAGTGACTTAGTAACTTTAACAAAAGCAAAAGTGTGGTGGTCAGGGTAAATCTTTTGTGGTGTTCCTTATATAAGGTTAGTGGCTACCAAATATGGTTCAAGTAAGGACAACTGGTGAACAGGTGAACAGGACATGGGTGCCCAAGATCCATGGACGTGCATTGGTTGACAATGTTATTCTATGTGCTCCTATTTCCAGATCAAAGGAAGAAGTTGGTCTGGTCTGATGAATCATGTCTTTGTGCACCAATTAACTAAGAAAGACATGGCATTGGGATACAGTGTGGGAAAAAGGCAAGTCAGTGACAGCAATATTCCGCTGGCATTTCTTGTGAAGGTTAACTTTCAGATCAAGCATGGCCCTTCATGACAACATTATTCCGTAATAGGAGGGACCTCTTTCAGTAGGATTATGTGTCCTTCCACATTGCAAAAATAGTTCAAGAATGGTTTGAGGATAAAAGATTTGAGGGAGTTGACTTGGCCTGTACATTCCCCAGATTTCACTCTGCATTGTGTTTAGATTTTAAATGGGCTAACAGCTCAGATGGCACAAGCCTTATATGAATACTGGCACATATTCTGTGTTACAAAGCATTCCCCACTGTTCTTTCCAGAGGTATCATACCATTATTGGTTGTACTTTCTCCACTCCATCCAGGTGAATAACACCTGAAGTTATTTTTTTCCCCTATTTACACACATATCAGATGAACTACTACTTCTTGTGGCTTCATGACACTACCTGAACTGACACTGGTGACACGAGGATGTAACAAGGATGCACTGTAATATAACCATTATCATCTTTGATCACATTAGGGGTGCCTGTTGTGGAAATGCGCCACACAGTCTTAGACAATAGGTCAATGACTTATAGCCTTTACAAAAAATCATGGCTGAGCTAAAAAGTGGCACTCTATATTGACTTGTCCCATTGGTGTTGCAATTCTCAATGGTGGGGCGTAGGTCTTGAAAGTCATGACTTGTCAGCCATATAATACTAAGACTGGACAGAAGACTACTTGGGTCTTAGTGTCATGATATACCCACATATCCCCTCTTTTCCCAACCTCAGATGTGGGGACAGTTTAAATTAGTGTTCTTGACTGTGGTCCTAACAAGAGCTTGTATTGCCCCAAGGTGGCCAAGACTCCATAAAAACTCCAACAAGGAGAGATTCTGGTACTCTCTCTGCTCCTTTCCACACTCTACATTCTAAAAGTAAACTAAACTCCCTATTTCTCTCAGCAGAAAGGCCGGACCAAATCAAATTCGCCCCTTCATTCTGAGTCCTTATCAGTGTGAAATAGTGCAAAGAAGTATAAAACCACATAAATATCAAACACATATAAATCAAGAGACTTGTCAAATGACATGCCACTACAGGCCCCATAGGGATCCAAGGTGGAACAATGCATATGCATGTACACAGGTCTCCGGGGAAGGGAGTTCTACTCTATCATTTCCTGGAAACTAGAATAATCGGTGACATTTCCCTGTCATCTGACTTCAGTTCATTTCTGCTGCCATAAAACACACATACTCTAAAGCATGTGCTATACGAACAATAAAGAAAGGAAGATTGTATCTTGAACATGGCCGCCCCCAGGGAAGGTTTGGTAAATGAAAAATAAATAGCTATAGCATTAAAAAAAAAATAGACCAAACACATTATTTATCTTCTATAGACTTAAGTAAGGAAGCAAAGATAAAATACTCAACACCTTCACCTTAAAAACCCTACAGTGCCAAAAAGTAGGCTGCCATAATTTTAGTGGTATTAAAATAGTAATTGGAGAGTACTGTGGAGGTGAACATTTTGACAAATGTCAAGGAGAGAATTAAATTGGATTTCTAACTCCAAAGTTTGGTTCCTAAGGGTCTAAAGGCTGAATTAGAACCATTTGCATTTCTTTTATTATTCACGTGATCTGCGTCAGACAACAGATGTGTGCCCCGATGCATCTGCTTTCACATCTTGTTAATTCCTTTATTGCCATCTTTCAAGCTATTCTTTTTTTTTTTTTCTTTTTGACATTTTTGCATATTCCCAAGAAATTATGTACCTATTACTGCTTTCTTATGTAAAGGAGGAGATAGACTTAAAAACAAAAGCGAAAAAACAAAAACATTGTTTTGAACTGGAGTTATGTATTAGGTATTGTCAATCATAATTCTGTTTTGCTTCCAGTAGTAGTTCACGACACACACACAAGGCTTTGTTAGTTATTGGTCATGGGAAAACAGATAAGAAAGAATAAATTATGCTTTACAGAGTTTTGTTACAAGCTCTAAGTCATATAGAGCCATAATATTACACCCATGAATAAACAACAAATGGCAGTACAGGGAGTGGTTTCAGCTCCATGGTATGGAGCCATAGAGACTCTGTGTCTTCCACTCTGGCTCCATGAACAAAGATCTGTTCTTAATTGGGTTTAGGCTGAAAACACACACAGCATTTTTTTAACTGCCTCTGCAGTTTTTATGCCAAAACCAGAAGTGGATCCAACAGAAAAGAGAAGTACAAGACCTCTCTTTATAATTTCCATCCCACTAAAGGCTATGTTCACACTACGTCAGGGCCCGGCCGTTCCGTGACCCTGGCCGGGTCACGGAACGGCTGGTCTCTGGCCGGATGATCCCTCCGGCCGCAGAGCTCTGATGCGGGCGCATCAGCGCGCGCCGGCATCAGAGCTTCCCATAGCGCACAGTGAAGCGAGCGGCCGGAGCCGCTTGCTTCACTGTGTGAGCTGACAGGTCTTTCTGCGGCCAGAACTATGGCCGTAGTTTTACGTAGTGTGAACATAGCCTAAATCTACTTTGAGTTTTGCCACATAATCTGCAGTGGCAGTTTTCCAAAAAACGGCTGTGTGTGCTTCCAGCCTTAAGTGGACATTACCTACCTATCTATTAATTTGAAGATAGGTGCGGGTCCTATCTATGACACACCCTCCTCCCCGCCCTCTTCACCATTAGGAATGCCCCAGGCAGGACTTTTCCTATTCCTCAATTGTCTGCACACTGCACATGTGCTGGATCGTTAAGAGACCTGTGCATAGTTCAGGCAAGTGATGAACAGAAGAAATCCTGCCTAGGGACATTCCTAATGGTGAAGAGGGCGGGGAGGAGAGATGGAGAAGCGGTGCAGGCCTAGGGCACAGACACCGTAGGCCACACCAATTTGACACAGGGCTGCAAGTTTTAAAGTTGTTTTTTAAGACAATCATCACATGCCAAACGGACCCCAGGACAGATTTTGGATTAAAAGCAGCTATCCGATGGTACAAGCGTTTTTGTTTTTTTTTGTTTGTTTGTTTGTTTGGTTTTTTTTTTGGGGGGGGGGGAATTGTGGGTACAGAGTCTCTTTAAGTGTTTTTGGAGTCTTTATAAAACACAGAAAAATACATAAAGAACTTCTCCCCCCAAAAATGCATTACTTTTTTTAACCCCTTTCTGCTACAGATTTATTTTCTATTTGTGATTTTATTTTTCTATCATGATTGTAGCCTCATAGCCATAAGAGGTTTTTAGTTGGACCACTTATTTTACTGTCAAATTCTTGAGAGCTCCCTCTTAAAATGCTGTGGTGTGAAATGAAAAAAAAAATGAAGAACTAAAAAAAAACAAAACTAATTCTGTCTTCTCTTGTTCAACAAAGCTGTGACACATCCACACTGAACAGGGCCAGAAGCAGATGGTTCAGTTCATTGTGTAATGGTGACGCTAGGCTACTGCAGCACAGCCCCCATTGACTAGGAGCTGGGCTTCAATAACCTGTCACTGCCACTCCACAATAAATGGAGCTGCCTGCTTCTGGACCCATTCATTGTTTATATGCTTTGCCAATCAGACCAGAGGATAAGCCTTCAATGTAAAAGTCCTGGAAATTTCTTTAAACAGAACATCTCACACTGAAAATAGTGTGCAAGCTGTAGATGCCCTGTCTTGGAACAGCTGCAATTGGGCAGATTGCTATGTAGTTCTGTGGGGAAAGTTCCAGGTAGAGACGAGCCAACCGAAGTTCATGTACCGAGACTTGTTACAAACTTTGCAAAAAGAGTTTGTAAAGTTGGTGTGGACAATTTAATACACGTAGAAAACAAAAAAATAACCTATGCTTATCTGTCCACGCTGCCCCATTGTCCTCCTGCAACTGCCTCCTCAGCCAATCACTGAGACAAGACACTACTGCGGCCAGTGATTGGCTAAGACAAGAGTGATAGCTCGCTCAGCCAATCATTGCCCGTAACACTGTCTAAGTCAGTGATTGGTTAAGTGGGCTGTCTCCCAAGATAAGAGTGACAGCCCACTCAGCCAATAACTGGCTACAGCGCTGTCCCATCTTAGTCAGTGATTGGTGAGCAGGCTGTCTCTCGAGACGAAGTACAGCTTGTGACATTACGCACTCCCCGAAGAGTACGAAAGATCAGCTAGATGCAGATTTACACCGACAACTCCTGTCACAGGAAGGCCGAGCGATCCCTTTTACTAACACGTCAGGAGGTCGGTACAGATGCCACCAGCTACTCATTAGATATAATATCATACCTTTGGCATGTAACATTAGCCTGAGAACACGGGTGTGTGAATTCTTTAAGATAGAAGAACAATGCAAGATTAAATGAAATATTTAACTACCTCAAAGCGACTCTGTATTTACAATTCCACCCCCCCCCCCCCAAACCGCTTGTACTGCTTTTAATCCAAGATCTGTCCTTGGGTCCGTTCGGCAGGTGATGCAGGTATTGTCCTAAAAAACAACTTTTAAACTTGCAGACCTGTGTCAAATTGGTGTGGCTGTCTGTGCCTTCCTTGCTGCCAAACCACCAGTACTACTTATACTTCTGCCAGACACCCCCCTCCCACCCTTTGGGATGGTCCGCCCCCTTGGACTGTAAGCAAAACCCATACAATCCCAAGAGGATAGATAACTTTTCAACACAGGGTCATAGAGAGACAGTTTTAGTAACATTGGATCTAGCTGGGTCCCCAGAATGTTTGGAGACCTAAAATGGCTAGACAAGAGTGAGACATGGAGGTGGTGTGGGAGGGCGTTTTGTTTGGCCCAGAGATCTTGAAAATGTAACTGTTATGCATCCAGGACACAAGGTAACTCTATATAGCATTATGGAATTACGGCTCCTGGCCGTTTTCAAGTATTCTCTGATCCAGCACCATGTGGCTTAGGGGAAACGGCCATCAAAGCCTTGATGCCTGTTGGACAATGAGGTGTGGGAGATTTTACACTTAGGGCTCTGCTAGCCGGGTGGTCTTGGCAGCTATATGTGTTTATAAGCGTGCCTGTAGCAAGAACTGCAGGGTGACCCACTTAAATACCTTGCTTATTCTAGGTTAAGTGGTTAAATGGGCAGTCCAACTCAGAAATTAACAACTCTTTGTATGCCCAAATATACACAGATAGCTGTCACTGACTGGGATCACCCACATGACTAGTTCACCCAGATTTGGCAAAGTTCAAAATTAATGAATGGCAAATCATTCTAGAAACCACCCCCCCCCTCCGCAAAAAAAAAAAAAAAAAACACACACACAGTCCCTCCATCTTCATAACATGATGCCTGCAGACTGCATTTGTGTCAGGTTCTTTTAAAAAAAAAATTGTATGCAGTTGCTTTTGACTGAATGTATCTAAGTCAATAAAGTGTGCAAAATATGTGAAACCTTGTGTGGTAGAAAATGATAAAAAGATGTAAGACAAGAAATGAAATAAAAGAAAAGAAAAAATAAACCTTATAGCAGTTGTGCAGTAGAGATTATGCCACATATATTAAAAAGACAAGGTATCCTGATAGCGGAGTCTACAAATGTTATTGCCCTTGATCACTAAAGTTCAGTTCATGTCACGAACAATGTGTTTTTTTACATCTCTTCTACAACAACGTGCCGATTGATCCTGGTGGCTTATGTAAGTTTCTTCTGATAATGACACTACAGTAAACTTTCCCTGTCTCTGTTCTCTTGATTCTATGGAGCTCTCCCTACTGACCTAATAATATCTCCTATGCTTGGTTACTGTTCTCAGTGCAAGCCTGAGAGTCAGCAAAGTACAACCTATGTTCTAGTTCAGTCCAGATTCTATATGTTGTAAAATCTGCCATCTTGCTTTAAAACCAAGTTTGTTTCCAAGTTACCTTTAGGTTCTGTCCCAGCCTGTCTTAAAGCATGTTTTTTTAAAAAATAGCAATGGTCTGCTGGCCATCGCACAATGCAACAAGAGTGGCGGCAGCAGATGTCCGTTCTTCTCTATGGGCCACCTGGATGATCTAGAGATTGTCCGTGCAGCCCCTCCTGATGCTCCCTGCTCAATGTCTGTGCGTGTTTTTCTGCACTATTATCATGTCCATATAATGCACTCACTAATGAACTATCCCCAGTCCAGACTAAATAACTATAGGACAAATATTTACATTTTTTAATCCAGTCAATTGGTAATTTATGATATTTCAATGGTGCTTACATTTTTTGTTGTTTTAGGTAGGAATATGTTTTTGAGCATACTAGATACATTCATGCAAGACAAAACAGCTAAAAAGAAAAAAAATTATAATAAGACGAACACCAGAAAGAAAAAAGTTTCTTTGTTTCTATTTAACACTGTTGTTCTATAACTAAAGCTCCTTAAATGTTAACAACAGGGAAATTGTTTTATGCTGTTTTTGTCACCATTTGTTAGGCCTGTGCCAACTGTTCATTTATCTGGTAAGTGCTTCTGTGAAGTACAGCATGATTATTGAGAGTATGCAATTACTAATTTACAGAGCATTGATTCACTTTGGCCTTCGGCAAAGCAGACTCTACATCAAGTCATGTCTCTAGCCATACATGGCAACTGTAACTATGAATGATAAACTTAGGATGGCTGGAAAAATGATGAGAACATTAAAAAATATATATTTCAATGTAGGCAATATGGGCTCTTCTTCTTTTGTAATGCAAGTCAGGACGATTGTCCCAGAATCATTGTATAGAGCTACTGTGCTGCTTGCGGTATGTACCAGCCACCACAGTAACTTTAGTACTTTTATTCTATCACGCAAGGCAGGTAGAGGAGCAGCAACTGGAGCTGCCCATAACTAGTCACCTCTCTCTGCCTGTTGATGCACAGTCCAGGGATGATTGACAGAGAGGCCTGTGTGAGTATGTTCCATAGCCAATGTAGTACCGATATTCAAGAAGGGGTCAAAGAGTAATCCTGGAAACTATAGGCCCGTAAGTCTAACATCTATAGTGGGTATAGTATTTGAGGGGTTTGTAAGAGATGCTACACTGGACTATCTTAAAGTGACTCTGTACCCACAATCTGCCTACCCCAAACCGCTTGTACCTTCAGATAGCTGCTTTTAATCCAAGATCTGTCCAGAGGTCCGTTCGGTAGGTGATGCAGTTATTGTCCTAAAAAACAACTTTTAAACTTGCAGCCCTGTGTCAAACTGGCATTGCCTAGAGTGTCTGTGCATTAGGCTAGCACAACCTCTCTGTCCCTCCCACCACCCTCCTCATCATTAGGAATGCCACTGGCAGGATTTTTCCTATTCCTCTGCATTGAACACTGCACAGGTGCCTTAACGATCCAGCCCATGTGCCGTGCTCACACAGCTGATGAATAGGAGAATACCAGCCTGAGGCATTCCTAATGATGAAGAGGGTGGGGAGGAGGGACAGAGAGGTTGTGCAAGCCTAAAGCACAGACACTCTAGGCCACGGCAGTTTGACACAGGGATGCAAGTTTAAAAGTTGTTTTTTAGGACAATAACTGCATCACCTACCGAACGGACCCCAGCACAGATCTTGGATTAAAAGCAGCTATCTGAAGGTACAAGCGGTTCGGGGTGGGCAGATTGTGGGTACAGAGTCACTTTAGGATAGTCCAGTGTAGCATCTCTTTGTAACGCCTGGAGTAGTGGATCCACTGGACCGTCACCAGCGATGGCACTAACCTCACCAGGGAGCGGAGTCTAAGGGGCCGCTGGTTTTCACCAGAGCCCGCCGCAAGGCGGGATGGACTTGCTGCGGCAGGCGACCCCCAGGTCGCAACCCCTGGCTTAGTTGCTAGTGACGGCGGGCGAGGCGTGGCAGGAGCAGTAGGCAGGAGATGGTGCTGGCAGAGGCCTGAAGGCGTAACCGCAGAAGTCAGGCTGAACACAGGAGCAATGGTGTGACAGGGGAGCAGGAACCAGGAACAAGGACTAGGCACCAGGTAGCGGATAGGAATCAGGAACAACAGGGAGCTGGGCCAAACGCTATGGGAAGCATGTAGAGGCTCCAACACCTGGAAGGGGGAAGAGCTGGAACTTATAGGGGAGTGATAGACATGTGGACCAATTAGGAGCGCACTGCCCCTTTAAATCTGAGACAGCCGACGCGCGCGCGCCCTAGGAGGCGGGGACGCGCGCGCCGGCCGGCACAGTGAGAGACAGGAGCGGAGGAGAGGTGAGGCGCCCCCAGGGGCCGAACTAGCAGCAGTGCCGGGTCCCTGCACAAGGACCCCGGCGGCTGCATGGGGCAGGAGGTCGCGGCGGCGGTCCGGAGCACGGGATGCCGCCGCGGCCATGACAGTACCCCCCCCTTTGGCCCTCCCCTCTTTCTTGCCTACAGATGGAGGCAAATCAGTGATGAAGTCCATCCCTATGTGGCGAGGGGATGTGGATTTGCGGAAACCCTTCTGCAAGTTCTCCCGGATATAGGGGGACATGGCCTCAGTCTCGGGTACGGAGAGAGGGTACATCCGACCTCTTGGAGAAGAAGTGCCAGGAAGGAGGTCTATGGGACAATCGTACGCCCGGTGAGATGGTAGAGAGTCCGCCTCCTCGGCAGAGAAGGCATCCGCCAAGTCTTGGTCTTCCGCCGGTAGGCCGGATAGAGGCTTGGCGGGGTCAGGTGACGACATAGAGTACTTGGTCTGAGGTGACTTGAGACACTGGTTCGAACAGTCCTGACCCCAACTGAGAATCTCCCCGGTTCTCCAGTCCAGCTTAGGGGCATGTAATTGCAGCCAAGGGAGTCCCAGGAGGATGGCGGGAGAAGAATGGGGCAGGACGTAGAAGGATATCTTTTCCTGATGTAAAGGATCCACCTGGAGGACTAGAGGTGCGGTCTGGTAGTACACATGGTCGGTAAGAATCTCGCCCGTGAACGAGGAGATAGTCAGGGGCCTGGCTAGTTGGGTCACGGGTAGCCGCCATCTTTGGACCAATGTTGCCGCAATAAAACTGCCTGCTGACCCAGAATCGAGAAAGGCAGAAGTCTGGTGAGTTTGTCCTGAGGGTGTCTGGATGGAGACTGGCACAGACAACCTTGGAGAGGTGGCATTCACACTTAGGGAGACCTCTCCCACCGGACCTAGGTGCTGGCGTTTCCCGGACGCTTGAGGACGTTGGGGACATCTCAGCCGAAAGTGATCCGAACCACCGCAGTAGAGGCAGAGATTCAGCTCCAGACGACGAATTCTTTCATCAGGCGTCAGGTGAGCCCGTTCCACCTGCATAGGAATCTCAGGAGTCGACTGGGACACCGGAACGTCAGGATTCTGGAAGACCGGCGCCAGCTGGTGATGGCGACGGGACAGGCTTAGTCGCCGTTCATGCCAGACCTCCTCCTCTCTCTCAGAAAAACGAGTATCAACCCTGGTGGCCAGTAGGATGAGTTCGTTCAGGGAGGTAGGTAGGTCTCGGGCGGAAAGCACGTCTCTCACCCGACTGGACAGGCCCTTCTTGAAGGTGGCTATTAGAGCGGCCTCATTCCAGTCTAATTCTGCCGCCAGGGTGCGGAACTGGATGGCGTAGTCACCAACAGATAAGCTCCCTTGAGAGAGGTTGAGGAGAGCAGTTTCAGCTGAAGAGGCACGGGCAGGTTCCTCAAAGACGGAGCGAAACTCGACTAGGAAGGTTCGGAGATTGGCAGCAACAGGATCATCTCGGTCCCACAGCGGCGTGGCCCAGGCCAGAGCTCTACCCTCCAATAGGCTGATGATGAAAGCCACTTTAGAGCGCTCGGTGGGAAACTGACTACTTAAAAGTTCAATATGCATGGTGCACTGAGTCAGGAATCCTCTGCACAACTTGGAGTCACCAGAGTATTTGCTTGGGAGAGCCAGTCGAAGTGTAGAAAAAGCAGCAGGAGGTGGTGTGCGCTGGGCTGTAGTATGCTGCTGTAAGGCGGCAGTGAGTTGCTGGATCTGCTGCGACTGTTTCTGGATTTGTTGCGCCTGTAGGGCGACCACTCGGGCTACTTCGCGGATATCAGGCACCTCGCCGGGATCCATGGTTGGAGTCCAGTGTAGCATCTCTTTGTAACGCCTGGAGTAGTGGATCCACTGGACCGTCACCAGCGATGGCACTAACCTCACCAGGGAGCGGAGTCTGAGGGGCCGCTGGTTTTCACCAGAGCCCGCCGCAAGGCGGGATGGACTTGCTTCGGCAGGCGACCCCCAGGTCGCTACCCCTGGCTTGGTTGCTAGTGACGGCGGGCGAGGCGTGGCAGGAGCAGTAGGCAGGAGATGGTGCTGGCAGAGGCCTGTAGGCGTAACCGCAGGAGTCAGGCTGAACACAGGAGCAATGGTGTGACAGGGGAGCAGGAACCAGGAACAAGGACTAGGGACCAGGTAGCGGATAGGAATCAGGAACAACAGGGAGCTGGGCCAAACGCTATGGGAAGCATGTAGAGGCTCCAACACCTGGAAGGGGGCAGAGCTGGAACTTATAGGGGAGTGATAGACATGTGGACCAATTAGGAGCGCACTGCCCCTTTAAATCTGAGACAGCCGGCGCGCGCGCGTCCCCGCCTCCGGCCGGCACAGTGAGAGACAGGAGCGGAGGAGAGGTGAGGCGCCCCCAGGGGCCGAACTAGCAGCAGTGCCGGGTCCCTGCACAAGGACCCCGGCGGCTGCATGGGGCAGGAGGAGGTCGCGGCGGCGGTCCGGAGCACGGGACGCCGCCACGGCCGTGACACTCTTACAAACCCCTCAAATACTTTACCCACTATAGATGTTAGACTTACGGGCCTATAGTTTCCAGGATCACTCTTTGACCCCTTCTTGAATATTGGTACCACATTAGCTATGTACCAGTCATGTGGAACAATTCCTGTCATTATAAAATCTTTAAATATTAGGAATTAAAGTCTGTCTAATACAGTACTTAATTCCTGCAAAACTCTTGGATGGAGTGGGGAGAGGTGAGGTTCCCAAGGGGCCAAAACACAGGGGACGCTGAGCCCAGTTACAGAATGCTGCCGCAGGAGTGACAAAATGCTATACATGCTTCTCTTATTCACTAACTCTACTCTTGTTTCCTCTAACACTCCAAAAATATACTGGTTAGATTGTGATTCCCCTGGGGTAATTGACAGATAATTTATAAAAAGCATAAATAAAAGGGGCATTACCCACTTAAAATGTTACATTTCTCTAGGATATTCCTTGAAAGTGAATCTATCATCTACAATCCACTTTCCAAAACGGCTGACACTGTAGGTCAAGGAGACACATGGTACCTCTAATATATTCAGCTTAGCTTCCACACTATATAAAAACATTTTTTTTTCTCCTGTGCAAAGTGTCAAAGAGGTGATCCCAGGCTGGAATTCCCTCTTGTTTCCCAATGAATATAGGAGGCTAATAATAGGACATTATGTTGGTTGTCTTATATCGCCTCTATTTTCTTCAGACTGTAAAAGTTTACAGTTTGGACTACAATTTATTGCAGACTTTTATCATAATGTTATTTTATATAATTTTGTATATTTATGCACTTTCACTGAAGGCTGTGAACAGGGAAGTCTAAATGGTTGCACTGTCCTAAATACTATGTAAAATATTGTAAAATATTCTGGAAACTGGAAGATGCCTTCTTAGGTTTAGCCTCACTTTCCCCTGAGAGAAGTTAGAGTAAGAGCCCGATAATCTGCCAAATCACGTTGATTCAGCAGATCATCGCTCTGTGTAATAAAGGCAATGATCAACTCATCATCGGCTGATGGTTGTAGTTTATTCCAGCTTAAGAATCACCGGCCCCGCATTGCAACATCTAAGAGCCATGCATGGCTGATGGCTAATGACTATGCAAAGAAATTAAACTTTATACGTACCTGTCCATGCTCCTTGTTGTCCTTCTCACTTCTGCCGCCTGCCTGCCGCCTCCACTGGAACTTCTGAACCTCTCACTGGCGTTGACACTGTCCCATCTCAGCCAATGATTGGCTGAGTGTCCTGTCACTTCAGAGACCGGCTCAGAAGTTCCAGCAGTAGCTGCGGGCAGAGGACAGAAGTTAGAAGAACACCGGGGAGTGTGGATATGTAAGTATAAGGTTTATTATTATTTTACACAAGGGCTGCATGGACATCGCTAACGATATAGATGCAGCACGATTATGGAGACGTGTCATAGGCTCAGTAAGCTAGTGCCAATCTAGCAGATCGGGGCTTGCTTAAAATAGTCATTAGGCCATGTAATACGCCATTAAGTGTAGGTTAGAGTGAGTGAGAAAGAGAGAGGAGCGCTCAACCTCCATACTTCGACAAATTCAGTTATTGTGGCCCCTTCACCAGAAGGTCAACATCATTACAGCTTTCATATCATAGGAGGATCAGCATTATACATTCTGCTGGGGCAATTTGAGGCTCTAACAAAGTAAATTCTAGAACATCATTTACAGTTTTTCTGTACCCCATAGAGGGTATTGCAACACTACCCATGATCACCACTCATGGAAGGTAGTTCCTAGAGCTTAGTATGCCTGACCATCAGGGCACCCCTCCTGCAGAAACCTTCAAGGCCTCCTGACTATAAATGATGATTACATTGGTGTTATAGGTAATTTATCATTATGACTGAATATAAAAGTAATTTCTTCAATTAAAAATTGTTTGAACAAAAATATATGTAACTTCCGTAATGACATTATCTGCTTGATAATTTTTTTTAAAAAGTTATCACTGTTTCACAAAAATTTAAAGGGTTACTCTAGAGAAAATCTTTTTCTTTCAGATCAAATGGTTTTAGAACGTTATATAGATTTGTAATTTACTTCTATTTAAAAATCCTAAGTTTTCCTATATGGTGTATTCTTTCCAGTCTGACACAGTGCTCTCTGCTGCCACCTCTGTCCGAGACAGGGACTGTCCAGAGCAGGAGAGGTTTTCTATGGGGATTTGCTACTGCTCTGGACAGTTCCTGTCACAGACAAAGGAAGAAGCAGAAATCACCATGTCAGAGTGGAAAGAATACACCACTTCCTGCAGGACATACAGCAGCTCATAAGTACTGGAAGACTTGAGATTTTACAAATCTGTAGAACTTAAAGAGTCTCTGTCTTTTTTTTTTTTTTTTTTGCAGAAATCAATAGTTTAGGCCATTTTAAGAAACTTTGTCATTGGGTTTATTAGCCAAATATGCCATTATCTGCATTTAAAAAGCCTTTTCCCAGGTCCCCCCCTCCCTCCTCTTTTCCATCCACTGCAAAAAAATCAGGAAATTGTAACTTGTTGCATCAGACGTACCCAGTCTGTTCTAGGGAGAGGGGAGGGGGAGGAGGAAGGAGGGAGTTAGCCGACAGCAGAAAGCAGATAACAGAGGAATACAGGCACAGAGCTGGGTGAACACTGTAATCAGAGCTCAGAGAGGTCAGTGCTGACTGTCAGAGGAGATAAAGGGTGAGGTATTTGTAGATTAACTCTTTGTTGTCCTGTTTTGGTCTTTTATTTAGCTCTCTCCATAGGAGAACAATGAAGACAGGGGGGAGAGCTTCAAACTGCTTTTTCTTGATAAAAATGCATTTTTTTCGGCTAATAAACCCAATTACAAAGTTTCTTAAAATCACCTGGACTATTGATTTCTGCAAAACAAATTTTCAGGACAGTGACACTTTAAAGGGGAACTATTAGCAGGTTAGACGAATCTAACCTGCTGATATATCCCTATTGCACAGGAGACGCAGAGGAGGAAGGTATGTCTCTTACCTTCCTCCTCAGTGCTGTTCCGATGCAGTTAGTCATGTGCTCCACTGCCCCTCCCGATAGAGCCTATCCAGCCGGCCCGCTACATTCAGTTTAGAAGATCAGCACTATGGGGGTAAGCAGTGCTCCTAATGGGTGCCCCAGTGCACCTAATTGTCTCGCTGGACCGTGGAGCACATGACTGACTGCACCAGAATGGCGCAGAGGATTAAGTAAGTGACATACCTTCCTCCTCGGAGTGCAATAAGAACAAATCAGCAGATTAGATTCATCTAACCTGTTGATAGTTCCCCTTTAATGACACCAATTGATTTATCAACAATTTCTTTTCTCCAGAGCATCCCTTTAAATAATTAGATACTAGAAAGAAATGCATTATTTATTGAATTCATTTACCATTACCATCAGATCTATGCGCTCACACTGCACCTATGGTACTGCATATCTACCCGTTCAATACGTTTTTCAATTTCTTCAACAGAGCTGTGGAAATTTGTAAGAATGTTCACATGTTCTCTCCCAGATAGACAGGAAACAGAAATGACACTATGAATTATTACTGATATAATTGGTTTCCATTATGGAGCCAAACCAACTGGCAAACCTTCATGCATTTATCACTGCTACCATGAGGACTATCTCTGACCATTAGCAGAAGCAATTTTCCATGCTCTTAATCATATGATCATTGCATGCAAAGCTGAATGATCCCCGGATAGTCTGCATCAGACTATGAGCCGAATAAAGGAAATGAAATTTCAAATTCATCAGTATAACACATAAAAAAAATTTTATATAGAGCTAGTATTAATAATACTGCAATAGTCACTACTCATGGGTGTAGTTTGGGGGCTGGCAGGAAAGGGCTCCATTGACACCAATAGCAAAAGTTATTAAATAATTATAATGAATTATTATGATATATGCTGGTTTGTCTCCGTATGCATAGTGGAGGAGGCTGGTTAGTACTATTACAGGACTTACAAGAAAATTTATGGGTTGTATTGGAATTATTGTATCAGCAATACTATATGATTGATAATCAGTCAGTTTTATCTGGATCCTAAACAGCCCAGGTATGTATAAAGTTATATTTTACTTTCTGTCGATGGGACTTCAAACTGAAGGTGTGCCCTGGGGAAAGTAAAGCCTAGTTTCAATCCAGTAACATTACACATGTTCAGATAATACTGTTACAATACATTTCCTATATACAGTACACCAGGAAAGTTCCTGCTGTATATAGCAAATACATCCGTAGAACGTTCAGGTAGTATACATAAGGGAAATTTTAAATTAAAAATACATCATACTTACCTCCCCTAATCCTCCCCAGTTTCTGTTTAGATGGCTCCTGGTTCCCACTGCTCACTGCTGGTTACTGTGACGTGAATAATTTCTACGGCCAGTAATCGGCCAGGCAGTGTTTGTGAGGACAACATGTCACAGGGCCCAGGATGTATCGGTGAGCAGCAGGGACTAGAAGTCATCAGAATGGCAGCTGTGGGAGATGAGGACAGGTAAGTATGTTTTTTTATTTTTTTAGAATCTATTTAATATGAAAAGATTTTCGTAGCCAAAATGTTTAAACAAGAAGAGAGATGGAGTGAGGTTCCTGCTCATTACAGAATTAAATCAAAATACATTCTAAAGCTTAAACTAATATAATGAAAGTCTACATGAACCATAAAACATTGTTCGCCAAATTCACAGACTCTAATAGATGGTAACAGGGTGGAGAGCCAACTGCAGCAATGAATCGACTTGTACAACTAGAACAAGACTGGGATACTAGCAGGGGAATAGGAACTAGAGTACAGGAATTGTAATTACAAAGACTAAGGCAATTTTTTTTTTTTTTTTTTTTGCACATTGAAGGTTGGAAAAGAAAATAACTCACTTGTTTCCCTATGAATTGCCTGTTTGTTATGTGTTTATTGGCAGTGCAGTTTTCTAAGGTGATACATTTATACATGCACGTTAACTCTTTCACCTAACCCCATTAAAATGTCAATAACTGCAATTTGCTGCAATATATAGACTGCAATTAACAATATAAATGCAAAAAAAAAAATGCTGGCAAAGACAAAAATTTGTCTGGTTTTTGCAACCAATTCCAGCTCATTAAAAAAGAAAAAGAAATCAAAGCTGGGTTGTGATTGGTTGGTCCATCTAATGGTGCGTTTACACAGAGAGATTTTTTAAGCCAAAGCCAGGAACAGACTATAAACAGGGTGCAGGTCATAAAGGAAAGACTGAGATTCCCTGTCTTTTCAAGTCCATTCCTGACTTTGGCTTCCAAAATTGGTCAGATAAATCTGCCTATGTAAACGCACCAATAGGCTATGTTCACACAACGTTTTTTCAGCTTTGTTTAAAATGATGTCCGTCATTTTGAGTTTAAAATAAAGGACGTCATTTAGCTTCCTGGCCTCCCCTTTGTGCAACGACTGGTGTTTATACATTGTATTCTAGTTTGCAATTACTAATTGCCCTTTGGGTGTGGCTTAATTGAAAAGTCCATTGAATTAATTAAAAGTCCAATGAACTAATAAAAAACGTCCGCTGTTTGCAAAAGACGTCCGAAAATAATGATCATGTTCATTATTTTGACGTCCGTGGTAAAAACGCCCATTATTCAATACATTGTGTGCATTGGATGTCCTTCTTTTCATTGACTTCAATGTATTACCATTGCAGCCAGTTAAATTGCGCCAAAAAAACGGACGTAATTTTAAATAGCAAAATCGTCCGCCTTTTCTCTATTTTTGATGTTGTGTGTACTGGAAGGCATGAGAATTTTAAATAGAGGTAACTTTTTTTTCCTTCAAAGAAAAGAAGAAGTAACTGATTCTCAAGGTCTTGGAAAGTTAATCAATACATAATTAGTGGCTGTAGGAAATTATAGAAAATCTAAGGAAGGCTGTAAATGTATAAATGGAATTTAGCTATTAATTTATTAATTTGTTAATTTTAGACATAATTTTAGATCACAATTATATCCGTTTATCTTTTTATATTTATTTTCCCTTTTCTTTTTACTTTTGGCTCTATTTTTTATCCTACAAAATAAATTTTACTATAAATTTCACTATATTTTAACATAATTTCCAACAATCAACCAACATTGACTTTCTATCATAATTTTCTATAATTATCTACAACCCCCTATTTATATATTAGTTACTTTTGGACAAGCTTCGTTTTCTTTTTCTCCTTTGCATATGTTATCCACATGTTCAAATTTGGGACACACGAACGCCATTTTGTGTAGACCAGGGATCCCATCATGCCTGGAGTGCCAGTTTTTTTGTAGTTTTGCAACACCTGGTAAACTGCATATCTGACAGCTGGTGTAAAGGGTATACAGAAAACTGGTATACTTAGTCACTGACTAAGGGCCCTATTACACAGGATGATTATCGTGCGGAAAAGTTATATTGTTTGATTTTAAACGATAATCTTCGTGGTGGTGTCGGCGGTCGTTGATTTAGATCTGACCCTAAAATCATTGTTAATCGCTTGCTAATTGTTCGCTGTAATTCCACATTTGTTCTCTGTATTCACTAAATCGTTCAGTGTAAATCTAAATCATTCCTTCTTTCGTTCTGTGTCCTGGACTATCGTTCCAGGGTCCAGTTACACAGAAAGATTATCTGCCTAAGATTTGAAGCCAAAGCCAGAAACAGACTATAAACAGAGATCACGTCATAAAGGAAAGACTGCGATTTCTCCTCTTTTCAAATCCATTCCTGGTTTTGGCTTCAAATCTTTGGCAGATAATCTGTCAGATAATCTTTCTGTGTAAATGGACCCTAATATGGTAAACGATTCCAGGTTAACGATAAACAATCTCGTTTGTGATAATTAATTGTTAAAAATCACTTTGTCCAATAGGACCCTAAACCTACATTCACATGTTTTGTAGTTTTTAAGGACCGTATTTGATCTGCAATCCGATTGGTTTCGCTATCTGTATTTTTTTGCGGATCAGTTGATGAAATGATTTTACGGATTTGGAGACATCATGCCTGTTTCTTCTGTAAAAATTGCGGATCCGCAAAACTTATGCATGTTGCTGTAGACTTCTATGGGACAATGTGTGTTGCAATCATGGTCCCTACTAGAGCTTGTCAGTTATTTTTGTGGATCTGAAAAACTAAAGAGTGTGAACGCCCCAATTTAAATCAACAAGCTCTTAATTTGTCAGCAATTGCGGATCTGCAATCACGAATAAACTTGCGTTGAATTCACATGTCCAGTGTTTTTAAAGGAGCGGGATTTTGTCTGCTCCGTGAAAAACAGTCTGTTGATTTAATCTGTTTCGATGCACTGGGTTGGGGGTCGGGAGGTGCTGGTGTTGTCCGGGAGTGGAGTGGGGGGGATGACAGGAGGGGGAAGAGAAGGGAGCGGTGACAGGAGGGGGGAGCGGTGACAGGAGGGGGGAGAGACAGGAGGTGGGAGAGACGGGAGCGGTGACAGGAGGGGGGAGAGACAGGAGCGGTGACAGGAGTGTGGGAAATGGAAGTGGGGCCATTTATTTTCACTTCCTGGATTTCTATCAGCTACCAGTGTGGCAGAACCGTACAGATACAGTAATACATTGTATAGACACATCTATGTAATTTTTAATGTACCTTTAATAGAAAACAAGTTTTTTTTTATCCGAAGTTGCCCTTTAATGGGCCCTAAAACTGTCTGTGGTTGTGGATCTGCAACCTCAGAAATTTTACGGGAAGTGGGAATAAGGAATAACAAAAACACACCCGCTTTACCACCCCTATATAGCATTGGATAAGGCTCATTAAGGGACTGATATGAGACCCACTTCATGACATTTACCATTAGCAGCTTCTTCATCGGCGGTTATAAGAAAATAAACACCACCTTTGCCTTTATACGTGGCTTGTTTTAAAGTTTAACTGTAACACATTAACACGTATGTGCACAAGGGCAACCTTGATAAATGGACCTGAAAGTGCCAATGACAATTCTGGAGATAGGCTGCACTCACCCGTTCAGTCATTTCGCACCCCCTCCAAGAAACACCGTTCAACACGGATTCATCATCTGCTAAACAAATTGAAATTTAAGGGCTCCTGTCTCTGAAACATGAAAAACAATTACCATTGAATTTTAATAGCACTTTAATTTATTGGATGTGAAGTGATGGATGGTGCAGAAGCTCCTGGCAGAGACCAGCCAGAGATGCTCTTAGTTTGCTGATCTGGGGAAATGAACACCCAGCAATCTCATTTCCTAAACTATCTGCATCTGCCACCCAGACAGATAAGTGAAGTGGGTGAAGAGCAGCATCATTCATCCAACTACGATATAAGCCGTGTCACACACACACACACACACACACACAAGCTATCACTGTCACATCCATCAACCAATGTCTTCTCCATCATGTTACATATACTCAGGGCTGGCCTTAGCAATGTGTGTGATCTATACCATCACAGAAGGAACATAAGTCAGATCTGCTAAAGCCGATGGCTCAGATAACCTTGTACCCAAGACTTATGACCTCACCACAAAATCTTATTACCTGTTTAACAGGCTTATAAGATGTCTTCATGTACAGATTGGTTTTTGGCCACTGTATCATGGCATTGTTTGGGCACTGTACGGTGGTACTTACATGTGGCAGTGCTGCTTAGGCACTCTACAGTATATTATTTGCAGGGTTCAGTAGTGACACTGTATAGCATAATCTAGGCAGATAAAAAGCATCATGAAGTACCGGTGTGTGGTAACACGCAGGGGCTCTATGAAGCGAGCTCACTTTAAAGAGAGTGAGGTCTTCACCATTAATGACAGGCTGCCACGATTGCGCCGCTGCCCACCTTTAACTCCTTAAACACTGCAATTGCTGCATTTAAAGGAGAAGTCCGGGCAAATTGATTTTTTCTGGGGAGGGGTGGGGGCTGGGATGAAAGGAATAATGCGTTCTTACCTCCCCTGCTCCAACGCTGGTGGTCAGTACAGCCGTTCTAGTCCCCAACCGCTTGATAAGCTAAGCCAGACCCGGGTCATGACGTGTGCGGTCCACTCAGCCAGTCAGTGGGCAAATCGGGACCCCGCTATGGCCAATGAGGCGAAGCGGACCACACTTGTCATAACCTGGGTCCCCTCTTAGACAAGGACCTGGCCGCAGACCAAGCGGCGGTATGCACCCACTAGCACTGGAGGGAGATGTAAGAACACGTTATTGCTTTATCTATTTGCCCGGACTTCTCTTTTAAGTGTCACTTTCTGATCAAGACCCCTGCAGTCACACTTTTTGTGTCTCCCAGAGGTCAGACTTCATGAGAAGATGGCAGATAACACTGATCAATGCTATACAATGGCCTAGCATTGACCAATGTAGGCAATCTAATTAATTGCATGTAATAGTTTTCTAGGGGGACATAAATCATGTAAAAATAAATAAATTTTATATATATATATATAACATAGCCCCTCCCCGAATAAAAGTTTAAATCACCTCCTTTCCATATTTGCAAATAAAACATGGAAAAAGAAATAAACATAATATACATTGTAGTGTGCGCAATTGTCTGATCTATTAAGAGATATCAATATTAATACCGTATAGTGAACGGAGTAAATGAAAAGGAAAAAAAAGTGCCAGGATTGCAGACTTTTTGTAACATTATCAATCAGCATAAAATTAATACACAAAAATTTTTAAAAAAAAAATTAAGAAAGATGATACTAATGAAAACTAGAGATAAAAAAATGTTACCTTAACCAGCCTTACAGGTGGAAAAGTAAAAGCGCTATGGCTCTTAGAAGGCAAGGAGGAAACAAAATGCAAAAATGGAAAAATGGCCTGGTCATTAAAAAGGTATTCCAGGAAAAATTTACTTTTCCCCTATCCACATCATAGGGGAAAAGTAGAAGATTGTGGGGGGTCCGACCTCTGTACCCCCGACGATCTCCGTTTAGGGCCCTGGCTTCATTGTTATGAATAGAACAGCGTACTTGGCTCTTTCCGTCGCTTTTTAGGAATGAATAGAGCCACGGATCACGTGCTATACCGCTGCTCTATTCATATTTCAGAAGCCGGGGCAATATAAGGAGATTGTGGGGGTTACAGAGGTCGGACGCCCCGCAGTCTCCTACTTTTCCCCTATGATGTGGTTAGGGGAAAAATGTATTTATCCTGAAATGCCCCTTTAAGGCCAAAATAGGCTACAGAGGCTTAAGAGAAAAACATATGTGCATGTACTGGCACAGGCCCCATTAACTGTAATGGGCTAAACGTGTTCAGCTAGTGGTTACACTGAGGTCATTGGAAGATAGATGTATAAGTTCAGGAAATGACCTGAGCGTAGCCATTATGTGACTATATCTGGGCCATTAAAGTCAATTGGGCCCGTAGCATTATGTGCACTATAGGTGCACATCCTATTTTTACACGTATACATGGAACATAGTGCAGAATCATCTAATTTATTAAGATATTAAGGCACTGTTTGGTACAGTTCTTTTTACACTGTGTAAGGGCTCAACATAACACCAGCCCTTTGTATATACACATACACAGTGACAATATCTTTACATCGCTCAAAATGTAATATTGCTCACATATTGATGTTTCCCTATAAATATCTCCCTTCATATCCTCCGAACGCGGCACACAGCCTCGACTCGTTCCCGCTTCTTCGTACCGAGCTAACTGTGTAAATATGTTCAATAAAAAACATTCTTATCCCGATTCTGTGTCTGCCAAAAGTGCACATTATTTTCCACTAATTTAATTTTCTAGTAGTAAAGAGACTGACTTCACTTCACCCAGTGGAGAAGAATCTCAATAAAACAGATGGAAGGCAGCAACCTGTAGTCTGGCTGGTAAAAATTTCCTGATGAAGAGAGCAGTAAAACACCCCAAACACAAATCAGCGAGATGAGAGATAGCGAGGGATTGAGAGCAAGAAAAATGAAAAGAGGGGGGAGAAAGAAGAAGAAAAAAAAAGACGCAAAGGATACACCGCAAGCATAAAAATAGAACAAAAAGCAGATACGCAATTGCACAATCTGCTTGTGAAAGTCTCAAAGTTATTGATAGCAGGCCTTTTTTTTTTTTTTTATTAGGAGCGGATGTAACAGATTGAAAGATATTATTCTTTCCAAACTGGTGGACTCTGAGACAGTCAAGACAAAATGATTGATTAGAAGTAAGGTTAGGCAATCAATTGCCCTGATGTATGATCAGCCATGAAGAATAATTGGAATAGGTTTCTATATAGAATACTGCTAATTAATGAATATGTTAGTCTGGAGACATATGTTCTAGTTCTGCCTGGGATCATGCTTAATGTCCATACGATGATACCCTCCGAGGGGTAGACCTGTAGGGAGATGAGTCTTTTTTAATGTGCACAAGGTAATCATTTTCTCAAATGTGTTATACATCTTTTTCCTGCCGTATCAAAGCATACTCTACAGAGAAGAGTCTAAATATAGCAAGACGCTAAGAGAGTTGTAGGCTTTCCTTTCCCTGAAGTAAAAGGTTCAGTTCAGTGCCCTAATGCTGAATCTTTAGAACTTAAGTAGCTTATTGCAAACCTTTTTGCCACTTATCCATATCCAGCTATCTTGAAGTGGACCACCTAGAAAAGCAGGGCAGTAAATAAAGGTGGAAATACACCTTCTACAGCTGTCGGATGATTATTAATTCAGCTGACAGTTCTTTCTTCAGGCCTCCCTATATGCATGAATGCTTGGCATGGCCTATGGGGAGGGGTATGCTCAATATGGCAAACAATAAGCTCAGACTTGCCTTGGCTCTTGCTATGCTAGGGAATGCCACCTGAGCACCTAAGATTCATTTGCATAACCTGTAGGCAGCAGTTTTGGCTAAAAATATAAGATATATGGCCGCCTACCAACCCACTAACAAAAGATTATGTCGGTGGAGAGTCAGGAGGAATTATACGCCTATACACCATATGTCTCAATGTAAACTTAGTCATGAGAAAGAAACCTTTCCTTCGAAATATGTTACTGTTTTAAAAGACTTAATAAAAATTAGAACTTTTATTTTACTTAAAATTGGTGGCTAAACCTTGTGTTTCTGCCATCGAAAAGGGGTTGTCTATGAATGTGAATAGGTTTGCCCCCTATTTGCCTCTTTGTTGGTGCTGCTGGGTCAGTTTATGGGAGTTCACTGCCCACAGATATCAGTAATGTACCTGCTGAATATATTTTTGTAAAAAATTGGGGAGCAAGTCTGCAAAATCACATAATACACATGGAGACACATATGTGATGAGCTGGTTTAGTGCAGGTTAGCTGAGTGGTGTAGTACCGATTCTCAGCTTTTGTCACGGGACAGATGGGTATGCTAGCAAATCCCCAGATCCACAAACATTTTAACCAAATCAGTAATCCTTATCATGCAGTGTGTTGGCAAAGGAAATCAATCACACAGTTTCTTGAGATAACCGGAAACCTTACTGAATTATTCTTTAAATACAATACAATCCCTTGGTGATAAGGGTAAGAGAGGCTTGCTAGCCTGAGAAGTTGTAAGCTGGTCACTTTCCCTTTAAGTAGTACCACTCCTGCTAGCAGGTAAACTGGAGACATAGGTTTGGGATAATTTAAGATGGAAAGGCTATATTTGACTTGAGATGAGATGGCTTGGGAAAGATGACTTTATAGAGTTGGCTTGAGCTGAGATGGGCCACTATATAGGTAGAATTAGACTCTGCTGGCAAGGCCCTGTGCGGTTTGTCTTGCTGTGCATTGAGAGAAGAGAGGGAAATCGTATTCACAGGAAATTCTGCTGATTCTGTCCCACAACAGTGCGTGTGTAAGACCATGACAATCAAGGTATAAGCCAATTAGTACTTTGTCATTAGAGGCCCTTAAGGAAGACGTTAAACCAGGGGGTACATAGGCAAGAATGCAACTTCTCTAATCCTAGATTAAGACGTGAAGCCTTGAGGCGATTATGGACCTAGCAGCATGGTCCAGCGACACATCAGAGGTAGTCGTAACCTAGCTGATACACAGGAACACAAGCACAAGCCCTGGCCAGCGACCAGGCTCCTGGAAGAAGTTCACTCTCTGACTCACTCTTGCTCTAGCTGTTTCTGAAGACAATTCTGCAAGAAGACCCCACAGACTTACACTATCCAGCCTTTTATATGCTACAGGGAGGTTTCTAATTTGTCGAGAAAGGGCTAAGGTAACTCAAGCACTGATTGGCTTTGGGAAATGAGGAGATACCTGGCACAATCTGATCTATAGAAACCACACAGCCTATAGAAACAACACAGTTAAGGTATGATCACAAACAGTAAAATAAAATAAAAATACAGCTGTAATTTCAAGGTATAAATACAGCCATATTTTTAATATAATAATGTGCTCCTTTGGGATTCAGTAGGAAATTGGCAGTCAGTGCACAAATTATATAGAATAACGTCTAAAATTGATTACAACCATCCAAATAATAGACATGCTCATTAGACATTAGCAGGTATTTTAAAAACAAATGTAGTTGACATAGTATTTATTGCTATTGAGAGAGAAAATTCAATACATAAGAGACACAACACCTGTAAAGCTAGATTCTGACTTATGGATAGCATGCCGTACGGGTCGACGCCTCTGCACTATCCTATTATCTGAGCAGGGATAGAATGCCCTCGGGGCAAATCACAGTTAATGAGGAGGTCATTGACCTTTATGGTAGCAGATGTCTGGTGTACAGTAAATGTACATGCATCGGGCAGCTACTGTTTATCTTCAGCATGAAAACAGCACACAAGGCTTTGCTATTTCCCCTGCTGGGACTGCTTTAAAAGAAGAGTTTCCTGCTGGTTGTTTACTTCACACCAGAAAATAGATTGGAGAAAAAGGAGGCAGCTCTTTACGTTTGTGTCACTGTATGTACTTAAAGGGTATGTCTCATTAGAAAATTACCAATTATTTAAATCAAGTTTTATTTTAAATATATTTAAGAATTTAATTTTTGATGATTATTTTCCATTTTACTAACTATATAATAAAATAATTATGAAATGTTGGCACTAAACTTAAGGGCCATATTTGATGGCTCAACATTTCTCTGTAAGCAAGCGCCAATCTGCTAGACCACTTGCCAAGTCTATACATGGCTCGGTGATCGTGCATGAGGGCTGCACGGACATCTTTGGGGATGTCCGTTAAGCCACTTGATTTTTAAATGAAAAATAATAAAGATAGTACTTACCTTTTCTCGCCTATTTTCCTGCAGCCTTTGCCTGTGTTCCCTGCTCACTGCTGACACTTTTGGCCCTGTCTCTTTAGTGACAGGCTGCCCAACCAATCACTGACTGTCTGAGCACCGTGGCCAGTGATTAGCTGTCACTGAAGAGATAGGGCCAGTAGTGTTAGCGGTGAGCAGGGAACATGAGCCAAAGCTGCAGGACAACAGGGGAGAATAGGTAAGTATACATTTTTTTTTACCCTGTCATCAACCTTCGGACATGCACCACTACACGTTGCTATGTTTTTATTGGGCAACCATCATTTAACAACAGGTAAACGAAACAACCGTTATTATGAGAATAACCAGCATTGCTATACAAAAACGGCCGGTATTTTTCGTTAAATAACTGCCATCCAATTAAAACGCCCGCCATTTTAACTGTGTAAATAGAGCCTAAAGCTAAGCTCACACTTTCTACTCTGTAAAAAACATATTTGCAGTAGTCTCCTTCTTGTCAGCTCAGATAATACAGTAAAAGGTGACACTAGTGTATAGATAAGACAGCATTAAAATAGGTGAAGGTCAGAGCTCAGTCTCCCCCTCCTTATAGAATGACTTCTGCACAGGTCACAGAGCATGGCTAGAAAATGTCTCTATTCTAGTGAATAGCATCTGGCAAATTTTATTGTGCCTATGTCCATAGGGCTTGCTGTAAAGCTTATCTCTAAATGTTAAAAACTGCTCAGGCAAGATGGCTGCTCCTATACTTTACAAGAGATAAAAGAAAAGAAAACTAATTAAAAAAAACTTACAATGAGAAATTCGTTTTATCTTTCGAATTTAAACAATAATCTTTCTGTGTAATTGTAGGCAATGATAGAAAAATCGTTTGCGTGTCGTTGATTTAGAACTGACCCTAAAATTAGGGATGGTCCGAACCTGCCGAGGTTCGGGTTCGTACAAACCCGGACTCTCTGCAATGATTCCCGCTGTCTTAAACCTCCGTGGAGAGGGTGGATAAAGCGGGAAGACCACCTGGAAAACTGGGATACAGCCTATGGCTGTGGCTGTATCCCGGTTTTCCAGGCAGTCCTCCCGTTGTATCCACCCTCTGCACAGAGGTTTAAGACAGCGGGAATCATTGCCGAGAGTCCGGGTTCGTACAAACCCAAACCTCGTCAGGTCCGTACCATCCCTACCTAAAATCATTGTTAACCGTTTTGGTAATTGTTCGGTGTAATTTCACATTAGGTCACTAATCGTTCAGTGTAAATCTACATCGTTCCTTATTTTGATGGGATCAGATGGAGTAAACGATCGTAACTAAAGGCTATCATAATGTGTTGTATGGTGAAAGATTTAGGTTAGCGAAAAACGATCTTGCTTGCTATTGTTTATCGATAATTGTTAAAAATCGCTTCAACTAATAGGACCCTAAGTTGTCATACCAATTGACAAATGCCGCCAGCTAAGTTTGACTTAATAAGATGTCAAACCACGTGTGCAAGAGGTCAGTAGGTTGCTGCTACTCCTAAAAAATGATATGGTATCATATGATTCTACTGCCTGCCCTATGGGCGTCAACATCTTAACTGCCTGATTGCTTTTGCACCTTGTTAGATTGTTGGATATGTACCTGTACCGTTTTGGGAACGACCTGAAACCGATCACTATAACTCACAGAACTGTAGTCATTAGTTATGATGGTTTACTCCTTCTGATCCCAGCAAAAGAATGAACAATGTGTACATTTTGTGAAATTTTAGCTAACAATTCACAAACGATTAACATTGATTTTATGGTCAGCTTAAAAGATGCGATCAACGACACAAACGATTTTTCAATTGTTGCTTGCATACACACAAAATGATTATCATTCAAATTCGAACAATATAACGATTTTCCGCATGATAATTGTCCTGTGTAATAGGGTCCTAAGATATCAGCAGTCTCAGAGGTAGAAGCAGCATAGATCACATTATAGAGCAGTAGTGAGTAGTTTAAGGTGTGACTCAAGCGCTCAAGAGATGATATATATAATTATTTGAGCTTTCCTCCTGAACTTCTATGGGCAGAGTGAAATCTGATGTTTCGCTGGACTAATCTTAATCGTAGAGGTAGCAGCAGCATAAATCACATTATAGAGCAGTAATGAGTAGTTTAAGGTGTGACTTAAGCACTAGAGAGATGATATATGTATAATTCTTTGAGCTTTCAGATGGTTCTGTGTATGTGTCTCTTGCTTTCTTTGTCCTCCTAAACTCCTATGGGCAGAGTGAAATCTGATGTTTCGCTGGACTGATCTTGATCTTAGAGGTAGAAGCAGCATAGATCACATTATAGAGCAGTAGTGAGTAGTTTAAGGAGTGACTCAAGCACTCAAGAGATGATGATCTCTCTCTCTCTCTCTCTCTCTATATATATATATATATATATATATACATATACACAGTGGTGCCTTGGATTACGAGTATAATTTGTTCCGGGACCGTGCTTGTAATCCAAATCGACTCTTAAACCAAAGCAAATTTTCCCATAAGAAATCACTGATATGCAGACAATTGGTTCCACACCCCAACAATAATGATTTATTATTCTGAATAACATGTAAAACAGATGAAACAAACATTCAGAAACAGCAGAATATGTGATATTATAAGTTACTGTACAGTAATGGAAAGGATGGAAAACACAAGGGCTGATAGAGACTGCAGGGAGGAATGAGCAGTACAGATGTGGGCACATACATGCAGCACTCTCTGTCCGGGGAGAAAGGGTTACAGCTATGGAGAGATTACCTCCACAGTCCTGTCCCCTGATGTGAGCCCCAGCCTAAAGTGGATCTGCTATGATTTGAGAGGTGAGGGAGACTTCGTGGGTAAGAGTACAGTGCTGTAGACCCCGCTATTAAGACCATGCCCCTCCCCCACTCGCGCTCCCACCCAGTACAGGGAGCTCTTAAACCAAAGCAATGCTCTTAAACCAAGTCACAATTTTGAAAAACTGTGAGCTCTTAAACCAAAACGCTCTTAAACCAAGTTACTCTTAAACCCAGGTACCACTGTGTATATATATATATATATATATATATATATATATATATACACAGTATATATATAATTTTTTGAGCTTTCAGCTGGGTCTGTGTGTGTGTCTCTTGCTTTTTCTGTCCTCCTAAACTTTTATGGGTGGCGTGAAATCTGATGCTTCGCTGGACTGATCTTGATCTTGAGATCTTGAAACTTTGACAGTTTTTACTTGACCACTTCAAGAGCTTGACCCTGTTAGGATTGGACCTAAAGCAAGACAAGTTTCTGGTAGGCCATTACTGTGTGAATATATGATGCACAGGAGAGAAAAATAGTCATGTATGACACACTGGAAAGACAGGATGTTTTGTTTTTTTTTACCTATTATTTGCTTTCAGCAGCTGTTCAATCATTTTGTCGATACATCCTTTTTCTATGCAATTCACATTTTTTTCAAATTATGAGTGCAAAAATCCCCACAAAAGACTATGAGCACAAGTGGATACGTTTATTTATTCTACACAAAGCCTAAGGTTAAAATAGTGCATTAGGTTTCTCCTTTCCCATTTTACTATTGATTTTTGGGAACAGCAAACAATATTCCAATGGAAACCACTTCAATTTAACAATGCGAGAGAACACATTTCTCAGAGGTGTTCATTTTATCAGCAAACATCAGTTCATTTAGCATTGCACATGGTGCCACCTACTGTATTTCTAATCTCAGGGGGAAAACAATAGATGGTAAATTTCTTATATTGATCCTAAGTAGTAGTTTGCAAAATGATCTCATTACTCCACATGATTCTCCGATCTAATGTGAAAAGGTCACTTATGTACCATATTTCCTCCCAATTAACTCTTGGGATAGGTTCACTTCATATTTGGAGCCTATATACAGCAGGCATAGCTTCCAGAATATATTCCAGATGTATACAAGGAACTACATTCTCCTGATGAAGGTCAAAACAGTATATGTTTGGCCTCCTTTGGTATAGTTTATGTTGCTTTTTTTTGCATGGACTACGCTATTCGATACAAAGTTGTCCTGTAAACTGATCCCAAGTATACATCTGATGTAGGCTCTAAGCTTAATGTCATCAGAGTCTCATCCTAACATAGAGTACATTCATAGCTACATAATATGCCTTATATTTTCCCACCCATTGACTTCAATGGGTTCACAGCAAATTTGCAAATTTCCCCGCTATTTCCTGTCAACCAATTTAAGTCAAAGGGGAACAAGATTAATAGCAGATTATGTACATGTGAATGTACCCATATAGTATTAAAGGGGTTCTCCAGGTTTGGGGAAAGCACAGCTACTTTTTTGCAAAAAGAGTGCCGCCCCTGTCTTCAGGTTGTGTGTAGTATTACAAATCAGCTCCAGTCACTTCCATGGAAGTGAGATGCATAACCCAGACCCAAACTCAGCACTAAAGAGGTACTGTTTTAGAAGAAAATTTTCTATGCCTGGACAACCCCTTTAAGATGCCAACCTATAACTACAAATTACTTATTAGTTACTATATGAGAGTCATAGAAACATAAAAGATTGACCACTGGGTCAATCTAAGCTGCCCTTTTAGTATTTCCTTTCTTATTTTTTTGGTCGGCCAGAGGAATGACCCATTGGCTTTTTTTCCCAATTTGCATAAAACTTCTAAACCATATTTTTAAAGGGACATTGCACTCAAACATAACTTTTCATATGTTGCTGCCCATGGTGAGACTAACAATTCCTTCCATACTTGTTATTAGCTATTTTATTAGTCTCCTTCCCCAAGTTCTGAGCTGCTGCTTTCTGCTGAAGACACAAAAAACTGTGTGAGCTTTTCCCTCTCACCCCCTCCCAGACAGCTGCTGCAAACAAGTCCCTGGGCAATGGTATATGCAGCTTTGTAGCTTCTTTGTAATACTGGGAGGGTTAATCTGAGGTCAAGTTGCTTGCTCCATTGTGCGAGCTGACAGGGTTTTCTGCGGCCGCTACTCACTGCATAGCGGCCGCAGAAAACAGACATGTCAGTTTTCTACGGCACTGCTAGGGATCCCAGCCAGAGTGTATACTATGTGTATACACTCCGGCCAGGATTCCCCCGGCCTGCAGCACTACGTAAGTATCACAGAGATCATGGCCGTTGTTACAATGGCCGGGATTTCTGCGAAACTTATGTAGTGTGAACATCGCCTTAATGTCAGGAATGTGCAGTAGCCTGGTGTGAACTGGGCCTGGTTTTTGCTTTTGTGTGACACACCCGATTGCTTCTCAGCTTCCAGCAATGCAGGAGTTACACTTAGCTCTGCAAGACTTGATTTCTGCAGCTAAGCAAGTCTTTTTGATAGACGTTTTCCTCTACCTGTCTGGAGCCTTGAGGATCAGAGCATCGGTCCAATGGGGATCTGGACCGGGCTCTTGATCCTCATAAAAGAAAGCTGAGGCAGTCTCTCAGCGCTGGCTTTTAAGGTTCATACCCTGATCCCAGCTCCCCCTGTCTATTCCTGCAATCCCCGTACCTAATGCCTCTGCTTGTTCGACCTGTTATCTGACCTCCTGCCTGACCTTTGACTATCCGATTGTTTACTTATTTTGTACTGCCTTGCCCGTTTGATTTTGACTTTGGCTTGTTGACTCTCCTTTGTGTTTGTTTGTCTGTCTCGTTCTGTGTTTCACTTACACCAGAGCAGGGACCTCCTTCAGGGTTGTCCGAGGCTACCTAGGGCCCTTTAAGGCAAGTAGGTAGGGATAGTGGGTGGGCTCAGCTTTAGGACTCACTGTCGTGTCTCGTCCCTACCTCCCTAGTCCTGACACTTAAGCTTTGATAAGATGTCCATAGACTTCTAAGGAGGGATTTTGTACATACAGATGGGGGCTATGTTTACACTACGTATCTTTCCGGCCGTAGTGTGAACCGCGAATATACGCACGTAGTTTTGAGGTTGATGCGTTCGCTTGAAAGTATACGATATACGGCCGCACAGTTCACACTACGTATGAACTTACGACCGGATCGTATACGGCGCCATGAATAATGAACTAGACCTTTGTTTGAGGACGGAAATGTTCCAACTCACGGCCGTGGATTTTCATGCGGTCCCGTACGGAGTACTTATTTCAGTCATATTGAACTTGATTTTTCGATCCAAAAGGTTCTGTGTAGTTTACGGGGCTGGGCGAAGATTTCCAAGTAAATGACCTGCTTCAGATCGCTTCGAAACAAGCTAGGGAAGCATAACTGTACTACGGGCGTATGTTCGTGGTTCGTACGAATCCGGCCGCATGTCGATTTTTTCCACGCCCGTATTTTCAGCCGCACATGTACGGCGGCGTACGAACTGCGGACGGAATCGTACGCAGTGTGAACATAGCCTTAGGCTATGTTCACACTTTTCCTTTTCTTTTAAATTTGGGAAAAGAAAAACTGACGTCCGTCATTTTGAGTTTAAAATAACGTCTGTCATTTCACTGTTTGGCCATCTGTCAATGCATTGAAGGCTGTTGGTACAGTATTCTAGTTCAGGTGGACTAGCTGGCCTTTGAATGTGTTTTTAAAAGAAAAGTCCATTGCATTTAATAGTAAAAATGGTAAAAGGATGATGAAAAAAAGAAAAACTGTGTGAAGAACTAAAAAAATACACTGTGCATTGGACGTCTGTCATTCCATTGGATCAGTGTTCCAGCTGTTTAACTCATCTCTATTCCATTGCATTGTCTCCCTCTATCTCAGGATAGAGCATGTAGAACAGAAGAAGAAGAAGAGTTCATTACCCCTTGACTAGTGGCAGCGCTCTAGATTGCCCGTACACCATGCTCATGTATTTTGTATATGGATTACATGTTTGTTTATTTTTGCTCTCCCACAATAAATGATCCTGAAAGTGTCTAGAAAATTACCATTACAAGAGAGAAATCTACAGTATTAAGCAAAATGAATGAGGGATTCTCTAAAAGTAGATACGCTCGGCTCCATAGATTAACATATGTTTGCATTGCATATTTATGATATGAGTCTAGGCAGCAGCAAGCACATAGAAAGAATACAAAAGGATGGGCAGTGAATAGGAACATGTCTGCTATCAATGCATGAAGCCCTGTGAGTGTAAACTTGACAATGTGACTGATGTGCATGCAGAATAGTGTCGTTTATGAATGAGTTTATTAAATTTACATGCTACATGTCCAGTGAAATGCCAATGGGGCAACCACCTGCAGCTCACAAGAGAACTTTCCCACCTACTACATCTCGACCAAAGCAACGGGGAAAAAAAAGCTCTAATTAATAGCACAGCCAGTCTAGAGCGAGACAGGTAAAGACTGTGCCACTTACTATCTGTTTGCGGTGTAAGGTGCAAGGACCCAGTGGCAATTACACAGATAATAACTATTTCTATATTAATGTCTCATTTGGAGCTGTATGTTTTTCATATATATATATATGCAGTTTTTATGTCATATTACACACAACTGTAATTGATATTTATATCAATGAGAACTATAAATGCATACAAAATCAGCATTGATTCACTCTTTTTCACTGTGTTCCAATTGGCAATTTTTGTGTTTTTATATGTTATTTTTTTTTTTTGTCTTTGGTTTACAGGACCGGTGAGCAGCAATAGGTAAATTTTATATATACAAATACCCCATAGTTATATAGCGCCAGTGTAAAATTTATGTGTGTTTACCGTTTTTGTTACATGTGTGGATTTTGTGTGGATGTGTGGCGCGTGTGCGCCCGCATTCCAGTTCACCATAGCCGACAATGGAGAGTGCAGATGGAGCTGCACTCTCCATTGTGTGAGCTGTCAGTGTTGTGCGGCCGCACAAAACTGACATGTCAGTTTTGCCTGCTGCCGCAAAGGGTTGCCGGTCGGACTGTATACTATGTGTATATAAAATGAGAAAAAATGCATTTTTCCAACTTTGAAACTTTTCTGCTTATACAGAAAATGGTTATACCACATAAATTATATATTAAATAGCATTAGCAACATGCCTACTTTATGTTGGCGGCATTTATTAAGCGATCTTTCATTTTTTTAGACAATAGGAAGCTTAAAACATAAGCAGCAAATTTCAAAATTTTCAGTAAAATTTCAAAATCAGATATTTTTAGGGACCTGTTTAGGTTTAGGCTATGTTCACACTATGTATGTGTGCGGCTGTATTTTTTATGCGGCTGTAAATGTGCGGATGAAACTACGGCCGTGGGAAAAAATAGACATGGGGCTGAAAACATACGGTCATTTACTTGGAAATCTGGTTCAACTAAAAATAACAAATAAAATCTTAAGAAAGTGATGCAAACACCTCTGGATGCATCTGGGAAAGCAGGGAAACACATAAATTGCTATTACCGGGGTTTGCGATCCTCTGCAGTATGCCGATGCCTCTCATGGTTAATATATTGAATTAATAAAACACATTTTCTTTGTAATAAAGTCCCTTTCGTTGTTCAATAATTTAATTCTAACGAATCCATCATTGTGCAATTAAATATACTGTTAAAATAAATATATATATAAATAAATGTATATTTATATATATATTTATTTTTTGACAGTATATTTAATTGCACAATGATGGATTCGTTAGAATTAAATTATTGAACAACGAAACTGATTTTATTTCAACGAAAATGTGTTTTATTAATTAAATATTAATTAGTACAGGAAGCTCCATAAGCTGTTAATTCATATTGCCGGCAAAAGAGCTTTCTGTACTAATCATCACTTTACTTTAATTAAAACATCAAATGTTTCTTCTAATTATGTTATCACAATAGCATTATTAGAAGAAACATTTAGAACTATATGTGCGCTCAGCTGATCGGCTGAGCGCACATATAATTAGCGGGTCCGCAGCACAGTGACTTCATTGTGCTGCGGACCAGCGAAGAGGACACATCGGGGTGAGTATAGAGCTCTCCCCACCCCCTCCCCAGCACTGCACCCCTCCCAGCAAGGAAGGGGGGTCACTTAACCCCTTCCTTGCTGGGATGGGTGCAGTCTGACATCAGTCTGGCCCCCAAGGGGTTAAGGGGGATGCAATACATCCTCCCTTAACCCCTTGGGGGCCAAACTGTAAGCAGCGATCTGTAAAGATGCTGCATACTGTAAGGAGCACAACACCGCTCACAATGATGGGTGTTGTGCTCCTGTTTGTGTGTTTTTTTGTGTGTTTCTCCCTTTTTGTTTTTCAGATATCGGTATCCTGGGGATTACGTCGGATTCCGTGGACTACGTCGATGACCAGTGGTTGTTTTTTTTTATAAAATGGTCAATGAGGGGTGTGGGGGTGTTTTTATTTGAATAAAAAAATTTTTTAACTTGTGTCTTGTCTTTATTTCTTTACTTTATAGACTTAGTAGTGGAAGCCGTCTAATAGACGGAATCCATTACTAAGTTGGGGCCTAGTGTTAGCCGGTATAAAATGGCTAACACTAACCCCCTATTATTACCCCAGTACCCAATGCCACCAGGGGTACTGGGAAGAGCCGGGTGCCAGTGGTCCCGGAGCGTCAAAATTGGCGCTACTGGACCGGGCGGCAGCAGGCTGGTAAGATTTAGGCTGGGGAGGGCCTAAACCAATGGCTCTTCCCACCCTGGTGTTACCAGGCTGCTGTTGTTTGGTTTTTAACCCGGCTGGTTATAAAAATAGGGGGGAACTTATGCGTTTTCTTTTTTTTTTAAATAAATAAATAATTTAAAAAAAACGCATAGGGTCCCCCCTATTTTTATAACCAGCCGGGTTAAAAACCCAGCCTAAATCTTACCAGCCTGCTGCCGCCCGGTCCAGGAGCGCCAATTTTGACGCTCCGGGACCATTGGCACCCGGCTCTTCCCAGTACCCCTGGTGGCATTGGGTACTGGGGTAATAATAGGGGTTAGTGTTAGCCATTTTATACCGGCTAACACTAGGCCCCAACTTAGTAATGGATTCCGTCTATTAGACGGCTTCCACTACTAAGTTTATAAAGTAAAGAAATAAAGACAAGACACAAGTTAAAAAATTTTTTTATTCAAATAAAAACACCCCCACACCCCTCATTTTTTTTTTTTTTTTAATAAAATGGTCAAACAACCGCTGGTCATCGACGTAGTCCACGGAATCCGACGTAATCCCCAGGATACCGATATTTGAAAAACAAAAAGGGAGCACAACGCCCATCATTGTGAGCGATGTTGTGCTCCTTACAGTATGCAGCATCTTTACAGATCGCTGCTTACAGTCTGGCCCCCAAGGGGTTAAGGGAGGATGTATTGCATCCCCCTTAACCCCTTGGGGGCCAGACTGATGTCAGACTGCACCCATCCCAGCAAGGAAGGGGTTAAGTGACCCCCCTTCCTTGCTGGGAGGGGTGCAGTGCTGGGGAGGGGGTGGGGAGAGCTCTATACTCACCCCGATGTGTCCTCTTCGCTGGTCCGCAGCACAATGAAGTCCCTGTGCTGCGGACCCGCTAATTATATGTGCTCTCAGCCGATCAGCTGAGCGCACATACAATTCTAAATGTTTCTTCTAATAATGCTATTGTGATAACATAATTAGAAGAAACATTTGATGATTTAATTAAAGTAAAGTGATGATTAGTACAGAAAGCTCTTTTGCCGGCAATATGAATTAACGGCTTACTGGAGCTTCCTGTACTAATTAATATTTAATTAATAAAACACATTTTCGTTGAAATAAAATCAGTTTCGTTGTTCAATAATTTAATTCTAACGAATCCATCATTTTGCAATTAAATATACTGTCAAAAAATAAATATATATATAAATATACATTTATTTATATATATATATATTCATTTTAACAGTATATTTAATTGCAAAATGATGGATTCGTTAGAATTAAATTATTGAACAACGAAAGGGACTTTGTTACAAAAAAAATGTGTTTTATTAATTTAATATATTAACTATTAGAGGCATCGGCATTCGGCATCATTGCCGGCTATTTTTGAAGTACTCCGTACGGACCGCCTGTCAATCTACGGCCGCATTTCCAGCCGCAAATAATGGTCTTGTTCAGTTTTTACGGGTCCGTTTACGATAGGGCCGTAGATTCATACATAGTGTGCACTGTGTAGCCGTATATCGTATACTTTCCAGCGTACGCATGAACCACCAAAAATACTGCCGCACAATTAAAGCCGCAAATACAGCCGCACAATTACATAGTCTGAACCTAGCCTTACCTTTTATTCACACGTTGTAACAGTGCGGCTGTATTTGGGCTGTAATTGTGCGGCCGTATTTTTGGTGGTTCGTGTGTATGCTTGGAAGTATAGGATATACGGCTGCACAGTGCACACTATGTCTGAATCTACGGCCCTATCGTAAACGGACCCGTAAAAAATGAACAAGACCATTGTTTGCGGCTGAACATGCGGCCGAGGATTGACAGGCGGTCCGTACGGAGTACTTCAAAAATAGCCGGCAATGATGCCGAATGCCGATGCCTCTAATAGTTAATATATTAAATTACTAAAACACATTTTCTTTGTAATCAAGACACTTTCGTTGGTCAATAATTTATTTCTAACGAATCCATCATTTTGCAATTAAATATACTGTTAAAAAAAATAGATATATAAATAAATGTATATTTATCTATATATTTATTTTTTGACAGTATATTGAATTGCACAATGATGGATTCGTTAGAATTAAATTATTGACCAACGAAACTGAATTTATTTGCACGAAAATGTGTTTTATTCATTAAATATTAATTAGTACAGGAAGCTCTATAAGCCGGTAATTCATATTCCCGGCAATAGAGCATTCTGTACTAATCATCACTTTACTTTAATGAAAACATCAAATGTTTCTTCTAATTATGTTATGACAATAGCATTATTAGAAGAAACATTTAGAATTATATGTGCGCTCAGCTGATTGGCTGTTCGGCTGAGCGCACATATAATGAGCCGGTCCGCAGCACAGTGACTTCATTGTGCTGCGGACCAGCGAAGAGGACACATCGGGACATCGGATGGTGAGTATAGAGCTCTCCCCACCCCCTCCCCGGCACTGCACCCCTCCCAGCAAGGAAGGGGGGTCACTTAACCCCTTCCTTGCTGGGATGGGTGCAGTCTGACATCAGTCTGGCCCCCAGGGGGTTAAGGGGGATGCAATACATCCTCCCTTAACCCCTTGGGGGTCAGACTGTAAGCAGCGATCTGTAAAGATGCTGCATACTGTAAGGTGCACAACACCGCTCACAATGATGGGTGTTGTGCTCCTGTTTGTGTGTTTTTTGTGTGTTTCTCCCTTTTTGTTTTTCAGATATCGGTATCCTGGGGATTACGTCGGATTCCATGGACTACGTCGATGACCAGCGGTTGTTCTTTGAATTTTTTTAATAAAATGGTCAATGAGGGGTGTGGGGGTGTTTTTATTTGAATAAAAAAATATTTTAAACTTGTGTCTTGTCTTTATTTCTTTACTTTATAGACTTAGTAGTGGAAGCCGTCTAATAGACGGAATCCATTACTAAGTTGGGGCCTAGTGTTAGCCGGTATAAAATGGCTAACACTAACCCCCTATTATTACCCCAGTACCCAATGCCACCAGGGGTACTGGGAAGAGCCGGGTGCCAGTGGTCCCGGAGCGTCAATATTGGCGCTCCTGGACCGGGCGGCAGCAGGCTGGTAAGATTTAGGCTGGGGAGGGCCTAAACCAATGGCTCTTCCCACCCTGGTGTTTCCAGGCTGCTGTCGTTTGGTTTTTAACCCGGCTGGTTATAAAAATAGGGGGGACCCTATGCGGTTTTTTTTAATTATTTATTTATTTTAAAAAAAAACGCATAGGGTCCCCCCTATTTTTATAACCAGACGGGTTAAAAACCAAACGACAGCAGCCTGGTAACACCAGGGTGGGAAGAGCCATTGGTTTAGGCCCTCCCCAGCCTAAATCTTACCAGCCTGCTGCCGCCCGGTCCAGGAGCGCCAATATTGACGCTCCGGGACCACTGGCACCCGGCTCTTCCCAGTACCCCTGGTGGCATTGGGTACTGGGGTAATAATAGGGGGTTAGTGTTAGCCATTTTATACCGGCTAACACTAGGCCCCAACTTAGTAATGGATTCCGTCTATTAGACGGCTTCCACTACTAAGTCTATAAAGTAAAGAAATAAAGACAAGACACAAGTTTAAAATATTTTTTTATTCAAATAAAAACACCCCCACACCCCTCATTGACCATTTTATTAAAAAAATTCAAAGAACAACCGCTGGTCATCGACGTAGTCCATGGAATCCGACGTAATCCCCAGGATACCGATATCTGAAAAACAAAAAGGGAGAAACACACAAAAAACACACAAACAGGAGCACAACACCCATCATTGTGAGCGGTGTTGTGCTCCTTACAGTATGCAGCATCTTTACAGATCGCTGCTTACAGTCTGGCCCCCAAGGGGTTAAGGGAGGATGTATTGCATCCCCCTTAACCCCTGGGGGGCCAGACTGATGTCAGACTGCACCCATCCCAGCAAGGAAGGGGTTAAGTGACCCCCCTTCCTTGCTGGGAGGGGTGCAGTGCCGGGGAGGGGGTGGGGAGAGCTCTATACTCACCATCCGATGTCCCGATGTGTCCTCTTCGCTGGTCCGCAGCACAATGAAGTCACTGTGCTGCGGACCCGCTAATTATATGTGCGCTCAGCCGATCAGCCAATCAGCTGAGCGCACATATAATTCTAAATGTTTCTTCTAATAATGCTATTGTCATAACATAATTAGAAGAAACATTTGATGTTTTCATTAAAGTAAAGTGATGATTAGTACAGAATGCTCTATTGCCGGGAATATGAATTACCGGCTTATAGAGCTTCCTGTACTAATTAATATTTAATGAATAAAACACATTTTTGTGGAAATAAATTCAGTTTCTTTGTTCAATAATTTAATTCTAACGAATCCATTATTGTGCAATTCAATATACTGTCAAAAAATAAATATATATATAAATATACATTTATTTATATATATATTTATTTTAACAGTATATTTAATTGCAAAATGATGGAATCGTTTACATTTAATTATTGAACAATAAAAGGGACTTTATTAGGCAGAAAATGTGTTTTATTAATTCAATATATTAACCATGAGAGACATCGGCTATAGTGCAGAGGATCGCAAACCCCGGTAATAGCAATTCATGTAAACTGTGTTCCCTGCTTTCCCAGATGCATCCAGAGGTGTTTCCATCACTTTCTTAACATTTTATTTCTTATTTTTAGTTGAACCAGATTTCAAAGTAAATGACCGTATGTTTTGAGCCGCATGTCTATTTTTTCCCACGGCCGGAGTTTCACCCGCACATTTACAGCCGCATAAAAAAAACAGCCGCACAGTTACAGCGTGTGAACACAGCCTTAAAGTGTATTTGAGGGGCCTGTATGTTAGAAAGCCCCACAAAGCACCCCATTTCAGAAACTGCACCCCCCACACTCTGCAAAAGCATATCCAGAAAGTTTTTTAACCCTTTAGGGGAGTCACAGAAATAAAAGCTAAGTGTGTAAGAAATTTGAAAATTTTAATTTTCTGTGCAGAGATTTTATTGTAATCCAATATTTTTCATAATTATAAACCTATTACCAGAGAAATGCACCCCAATAATTATTGCCCCATTTCTGCAGTTTATAGAAATACCCCATATGTGGCCCTATTGCGCTATTTGACGCAACCACAAGCCTCAGATATAAAGGAGTGCCCAGTGAATTTCAACGCCTCCGTTATATTTGGTCATTTTTGACCGTACCACTTCAGGTTGGCAGAGGCTCTGGGCTGCCAAAACCTAAAAAACACCCCTAAAGGGACACCATTTAGAAGACTACACCCCTCAAGGAATGTAATAAGGGGTGCGGTGAGCATCTGGACCCCACAGGTGCTTCACAGATTTTCCGAACAATATGGCGTGAAAAAAGAAAAATTTATTTTTTACACTAAAACGTTGTTCTAGCCTTCAATTTTTCATTTTCTTAAAGGGATAAGAGGGAAAAAAAGACACAAAATGTGTAGCGCAGTTTCTCCCGAGTACGGAAATACCCCACATGTGGCGATAAAGTGCCAAGGGGGCGCAGGACAAGCCTCCAAAGGGAAGAAGCGTCAATTGGCTTTTGAAAGCTGAATTTCACTGGAAAGGATTTCAAGGGCCATGTCGCATTTACAGAGCCAACGTGCTGCCAAGACACTGGAAACCCCCCACAAGTGACCCCATTCTGGAAACTACACCCCTCAAGGAATCTAACAAGGGGTTCAGTGAGCATATGGACCCCACTGGTGACGGGCACAAATGTGGAACAATGTGACGTGAAAGGGAATATTTTCATTTTTTCACTTTCATGGCACAATTGTGCCCATCATCAAGGGGTCAATATCCTCACTGCACCCCTTGTTAGATTCCTTGAGGGGTGTAGTTTCCAGAATGGGGTCACATGTGGGGGGTTTCCAGTGTTTTGGCAGCACGAGGGCTCTGTAAATGCGACATGGCGTTCATCATCCATTCTAGCCAAATCCAACCTCCAAAATTCAAATGGCGCTCCTTCCCTTCGGAGGCTTGCCCTGCTCCCACATGGCGCTTTATGTCCACATGTGGGGTATTTACGGACTCAGGGGGAATTGTTTTCCCCTTTTTTTTTTTTTCCTCTTTTAACCCCTTGTGAAAATGATAAATTCAAGGCTAAACCAACATTATATTGTAAAAAATGTAATATTTCATTTTCACGCCACATTGTTCCACATTTGTGCCCGTCACCAGTGGGGTCCATATGCTCACTACACCCCTTGTTACATTCCTTGAGTGGTATAGTTTCCATAATGGGGTCACTTGTGGGGGGTTTCAACTGTCTTGGCAACACAGGGGCCTTTTGAATGCAACATGGCCCCTCGAAATCCATTCCATCCAAATCCAGTCTTCAAAAACCAAATGGCGCTCCTTCCCTTCGGAGGCTTACCCTGCACCCGCATGGCGCTTTATGTCCACATGTGGGGTATTTCCGTACTCAGGGGAAATTGCGCTACACATTTAGTGTTTTTTTGTATCTTTTAGCCCCTTGTGAAAATGAAAAAATCATGACTTATTGATTAATGATTTAGAGTAAATATTTTACAAAAATTACACTAAATGTTGGTCTAGCCTTGATTTTTTTTTCATTTCCACAAGGGGTTAAAAAAGAAAATGAACACAAAACGTGTAGGGTAGTTTCCCCTGAGTACGAAAATACCCCACATGTGGGCATAATGTGCCATATGGGCACAGGGCAAGCCACCAAAGGGACAGAGCGCCATTTAGAGGCTGGAATGGAGGATGGAGGCCATGTCGCAATTACAAAGCTCCTGTGCTGCCAGGACAGTAGAAACCCCCGACAACTGACCCCATTATGGAAACTACACCCCATAAGGAATCTAACAAGGGGTGCAGTGAGCATATGGACCCCAATGGTGACGGGCACTTACGTAGAACATGTGCCGAGAAAAGAAAAAATACAATTTTTTTCATTTTCACGTCCCAAATGTGGCCGTCACCAGGGGGCCATATCCCCGCTGCCCCCCTTGTTAGATTCCTTATGGGGTGTAGTTTCCAGAATGGGGTCACTTGTGGGGGGTTTCTACTGTCCTGGCAGCACAGAGGCTTTGTAATTGCATCATGGCAAGTCTCTAATGGGAATGGCGGCCATACCTATTTAGCTGGGGAAAAGGGACAATTCTAATTTATTTGGGGGTATTAGGCCAATTATTGGTTTATAAGGTTGAAAATGACAGGTGTCTATCAAACTCAATCTGTGTTGATCCAGAGGAAGGCAAAAAACCCTAGTAAGGCAGACGACAGTAGCCTCATCACAGGGAAAAATTCCTTCCCGACTCCATAATGGCGATCAGAATAATCCCCGGATCAATGTGACCCCTTAAATAGGAATAAGGGACAGAATTTAGAAAATGTAGAACCCCAATGACGTGTGGTACGCCATGAAGCAATCCAGTATGCAGAGGCCGGGGTGATCAGGACAGGTGTCACACTGGAAAATGGTGTCCTTCCTGATACCCCTATTACCCCACACTCTGCACTTCTTCTGGGGTCTACGGTTCTCCAGTGTGGGGGACGTCACCTGGAAAATGTTGTCCTGGTGCGATACGGGGTCCTTTATATCCAGAAGCGCTGGGGCCGCTAAATATTAGGGCGCTATTACTACTTCTGATATTTTCGGATCGTGCCACAAGCTACAGTAGCTCTGGCAGCGAGGGACCGGAAGAGGGGCTGCTGGTATAAAAGTTATCCCCGTACCGGTGGTAACCTTTATCCAGCAGTGGGAAGATCAGTTCTCGGACGATCTTCCCACTTGTTCCGAGGATGGGGGGAGGGGGCATCTGGGGCTGGATTCGAGTATCCCTTCCTACATACACTCTAAGGGTACATGCACACTGCGGAATGGCGACAGATAACCCTTTGTGCATTCCACAGCTGGCACCCACCGGCGGAGTGATGCAGGGGCACGTCTCCATCCATGTGATAGACTCCATTCTATGCACGGGCGGATTCCATCGTCCATCCAAAGAATGAACATGTTGGACGGAGAGCGGAATCCGCCCGTGCATAGAATGGAGTCTATCACACGGATGAAGACGTGCACCTGCATCACTCCGCCGGTGGGTGCCAGCTGTGGAATGCACGAAGGGTTATCTGTCGCCATTCCGCAGTGTGCGCGTACCCTAAATCTGTAAGTGTACCCTGAGGTACTCTCACAGAGTTTGTAGAATTTCATACCGTCATCTCTAATTGGGACGGTACTGGCGGAAAAGACGTGTCTGGGGGGCAGCGTACGCTACGCTACCCCCAGACACGTCACTGGATGATGAGGATGATGAGGATGAATGGAGGAAAGAAAGATCCCCCCCATTCATCCTCACTGGCTGTTTCAGTGTCGGAGGCAATAATAACGTATGCGTCCGACGCCGAAAACACCCTGGGGGCCATCTTTATACGGGGATTGATATATGGGGTATGTAGTGGTGTAGTGTCAAACTTTATTCAATGTAGTATGGTGTAATGTAGTGTTTTTTACGTGTTTTCTTACAGTAAGTATAAAAAAAAACCTACGCCAACAAAGGAGTTGCTGATAAATGCCGCACTTATGTGTGGCACTTATCAGCAGACCGTGGCAGTAGAATATAGAAAAAAAACACCCTACGCCAAAAAGGAGGAGTTGCTGATTAGCAGCGCACTTTCGTGCAATGCTGATCAACACTCAGCAGCGATAGGGTACGGAAAATAGAAAAAAAAAATTTGGAAAAAAAAACAAAAAAACTTTTTCTACATTCTGAACATCTCTGTAGCTGCTGATAAGTGTATTACACATATCAGCCGCTAGAGGGCAGCAGAGCGCAAAATCCGGAAAAAGCCGAGGCTGGAGCCGAAAAAAGCCGATGGGGACCGCCAGAAATAGCCGAAGACCCGACGGAAAGACGGAGGACGCCGCGAACCCGGAAGACGCCGATCAGGACCCCGGGACAGGTGAGTAATGTACAAATACCTGCTCTGGACCCCTCAGCTACCTAGCTGAGGGGTTCAGAGCAGGTATTTACTATTTTTGTGGACTCTGATCGCCGTGTTCACGGCGATCGGGCCGGTGGCACCGTGCCCACCATTACTTTTTACAGTAATGGCGGTCGGTGCCGTCCTCGGACAGCACAGACCGCCATTTTTTCCGGGTCATCGGGTCACCGATGACCCGGAAAGGTTCCGATCACCGCTATTGGCTGATCTGAATTGTGCGAACACACAGCGATCGGGGAAACATCGGGCGTAAATTTACGCCCTGATGCGTTAAGTACCAGGGCGCGAGGGCGTAAATTTACGCCCGATGTCGTTAAGGGGTTAATATAAAGGATATGTTGTGTAAACGTGAAGTGTAACTGTCATTAAAAAAAAATTCAAAAATCAATAGTACAAGCTATTTTAAAAAACTCTGTAATAGCTTTTATTAGGCAAAAAAGCCTCTTTCTGTACTCAAAAAGTTGTTTCCCAGCCTCCCCCATCTTATCTGTGCATTATCAGACAAAGCCGTCTACATTACAGAGGAGCAAAGTGAAGACGGGTTTCCAGAGTCCATTCTAACCTATGGAGGGGGGAGGGGATGAGTGAGCAGGGAGCACAGCAGTTTGGAGACAGAGGTCAGAAAGGTCAGTGCTTATCTGGGAGCTTGGTAAAAGAAGATTGCAGGATGATGTTTTGTAGGGCTAATTTTCTCCTCTCTGTGCTCACTCATCTCCCTCGGCCTCTCCCCCTCCATATACCATAATGGACACAGAAATCCTGCTTCTTCTGAAGTGAGGGGAGAGGTAGAAAAACTGCTTTTTGAGTACAGAAGGAAACTCTTTTGCTTAATAAAACCTATTACAGAGTTTCTTAAAATCGCTTGTACTATTGATATTTATTAATTTCTGAAAAGTGACATTTAAATGACAGTTTAAGGCAAAATAAGTGCCATCCCTATCAATGAATATCACGAGATTGGCCTCTTTTCTGTATATGTTCCTAAATATAGATGCCCTATGGCATAATATTCTTTGACTAAAGAAGGTAGCATAAAAACTACAGTAATATTGTCCATTATTCTAGCCAAATTCATGTATGTACAGCGTATGTCAATTATACAGGCTGGGATCTATTGTTTTTATAATTATAAAAATGAGAGATGAGCGAGTACTGCTCGATGGAGTAAGTATTCGATCAAATAGTACAGTATTTGAAATACTCGTTTTCCATTGAGTATTCTACCAAAAACGCAGTAAAAATTTGACTCCCCTGCTACCTTCCCTGGCGTTTTTTTTTTTTAACCAATACCTATGCAGGGGGTGTGGTACAGGCACTAGGAGCACACAGGAAATGGAAAGAAATCATCTGCATTCATTGACTGGCTAAACCATGTGACCTTCAAAGTACACAAATAGTGGTTTTCAGATTCGTATTCAGATGCTACTTGTACCTTCAGATAGCTGCTTTTAATCCAAGATCTGTCCTGTGGTCCGTTCGGCAGGTGATGCAGTTATTGTCCTAAAAAAACTTTTAAACTGGCAGCCCCGTGCCCAATGGGAGTATCTGTGCCCTAACTTTGCACCACCCCTCCGTCCCTCCTCCCCACCCTCTTCATCATTAGGAAAGTCACTTGAACATTTTCTCCATGCTGAACATTTGCACAGGTGTCTTAACGATCCAGCCCATGTGCCGTGCTGACACAGCTGACGAATAGGAGATAATCTGCCTGGAGCATTCCTAATGATGAAGAGGGCGGGGAGGAGGGACAGAGAGGTTGTGCCAGCATAATGCATAGACAATCTAGGCCACTCCCGTAGGGCACGGGGCTGCCAGTTTAAAAGTTGTTTTTTAGGACAATAACTGCATCACCTGCCAAACGGACAGCAGGACAGATCTTGGATTAAATGCAGTTGTCTGAAGGTACAAGCGGTTTGGGGGGGGGGGGGGGGGTCAGATTGTGGGTACAGAGTCTCTTTAATGGGATTAGATATTCAATCGAAGAGCAGAGCATCGTGGTCTACTCAAATCGAATTTCGAACTTTCGAATATTTCTTTATTAGCTCATCTCTAATAAAAATGCACTCACCTATTCACAGCCACTAATATATAACATTTGCTCATTTCTCTGGAGACTGTACACTAACATTTAACCCTGATTCCAGTCTTTTCAATGTCACTAAGATACAAAAGTTTTTTTTTTCTTTACTGTACATTCAGACTTCAAGTGGCAAATCATCTGTTCTGCTGTTAGTGCCGAATAAAAGGGCAAACACTGATTTTCTTGAACTTTGTCAAAGTTGCCTATAGCTGTCATTTTCCCTTCGGCAATGAGAGCTGTAGGTTTTTCCTTTGGAAGACACGCGGTCTGTATTATGAAAGAGCACAAAAATGCACTTTAAAAAATGGATATCTGGAAAAAAAAAATTCATGCACAATTCTAGAGATCTTAAAAAATAAATAAATCAGGGTTTACATCAAAGAATATGTAATAAAACGGCTAGTTTTTTTCTGTCTCATCTCGCCTTTCGTTTGGCGCTGTAATATTTGGAGCTACAAGCTATATTGATTTCCATTAAACCCAAGTGGGAAGAGAAGCTAGTTACTTCCTCCCTCACTGATTTCATCATTGAACTTTTCTTCCCAGCATTCCTTGTCTATCAACTTTCAGCCTGCTTTATAAAACGCAACAACAAACAAAAAACCTGGTAACATTACAGCTTACAAATTATGGGGAAAGACTACCCTGTGTGATCACAGACACATGAACATTTGTTCACTGATGCCAGATTCCATTTCACACTTTCGTACGTTTTCATTCACAGGGTTTATATGGTTGAAAGGAAGCAGATATCAGGCTGGTAAAACCTGTCCAAAAACTATGCTTAAGCTTTAAATTTCACGAAATCACCACGTAGGGATTCATAAACATTCGGATTTTCATATTTGGCTCTTTAAAGAGCAAAAACAAATGGGTAATAAGGAATGCACTATAAAAGCAGAATAACCAATCACAGTCTAGAGCAGTGCCTCCATCCTGGGTTGGGGGTCACTGTGTAGTAACTGGTTCTGTGGAAATATATTTAGTGCTACACTGTGCTATCTGTTTGGTACTGTGGCGAGTTGTTTAATGCTACACTGTGTTTAGTTTGGTGCTGCTGAAGGGGTATGTAGTGCTGCACTGAGGTATTTGGTGCTGCTAGAGAGGTATGTAGTGCTGCACTGAGGTATTCAGTGCTGCTAGAGAGGTGTGTAGTGTTGAACTGAGGTATTTGGTGCTACTGAAGAGGTATGTAGTGCTGCACTGAAGTAGTTGGTGCTGCTGAGAGGTATGTAGTGCTGCTTTGAAGTATTTGGTGCTGCTGGAGATGCATGTAGTGCTGCACTGAGGTATTTGTTGCTGCTGAGGTAGTATATATTGTTGCACTGACATACTTGGTGCTGCTGTAAAGGTATGCAGTGCTGTTTCTGCTGGAGAGGCATGTAGTGCTTCAATGTGGTAATGGCTTGGATCTGCTGGAGAAGTATTTTGTGTTGCACAGAAAGGTTTGGTGCTGCTGGAGCAGTATATATTGCTGCACCAACATATTTGGTGCTTCTGGGGAGATATGTGGTGCTGCACTGAGATTTTTGGTCCTGCTGGGGAGGTATGTTGTGCTGCAATGTGGAGTTAGCTTGGTGCTGCTGGAGAAGTATTTTGTGTTGCACTGAAAGGTTTGGTGCTGCTGGAGCAGTATATATTGCTGCACCGACATATTTGGTGCTTCTGGGGAGGTATGTAGTGCTGCACTGAGATTTTTGGTCCTGCTGGGGAGGTGTGTTGTGCTGCAATGTGGAATTAGCTTGGTGCTGCTGGAAAAGTATTTTGTGTTGCACAGAAAGGTTTGGTGCTGCTGGAGCAGTATATATTGCTGCACCAACATATTTGGTGCTTCTGGGGAGGTATGTAGTGCTGCACCGTGGAATTAGCTCAGTGGTGCTGGTGAAGTATTATGTGTTGCACTGAAAAGATTGGTGCAGCTGGGGAGGTATGTTGTTTTGCACTGCTGTATTATTGTTGTTTTATTTATTTAGTGCCATTGGGAAGGTGTTTTATGCTGTTATATAGTAACTGGTACTACATGGTGGTAATACGGCGTATCTAATCACTGATGAGGCCCCAACATCACCAACATTAGTTACGAAACTTTGTTATAGAGCAGTGTTCCCCAACTTGCGGCTTTCCAACTTTTGCAAAACCATAACTCCCATCATTCCTTCAGCTTTCTAGGAATGATGGGAGCTGCAGTTTTGCCACAGCTGGAACCTTAAAGTCTGGTCTAAAGGGTGTGAAATTGGTAAAGTATACAGTAATTTGTAAGGTGAATTATTTATCTTGGGGCTATACGCCAGTAGTTGTGTTATAACGCCAAAGTGGAAGCGTTTAAAAAAAAAAAGCAGCTGTGGAGATCTAGACTCCTATCACATAAGTGACAATGAGCCTCATTTAGGAAGCATGTTTCAGTGCAAAACATCGCTCAGTTGAGTTTCCTTTATGGCTTACAATAATCTCTAGATGGAGGAACCATCAAAATTACATTTTCTACTGCATATCTGAATGGTTTTATATCCCTGGCAGAAATGAATCCGAATGTACATACTGGAAGGTATCAAAGGTGTCTCACTGAAGTGTAGACTGAGCTTATGGCTGCCATCTAGGTAATATTTATAACTTTCCCTTATGTGCACAGCATTTAAGTTGCATACAAGCTCCTATTTTTTTATATGGAGACATGCAGGCTTTTCTCCTGTTAGAACCATCATAAATAATTGATTCCATGTTCCGTATCATAGAGCGTTACTTTTAGAGGCTAATATCTCCATGATAATGCCGTTTCTTTGTGAGGCATCATTGCTTCACGATACGAAGCCATAGAGATTTCTCGTGTCATTGTACAGGCTTTTTTTATTATCTTTTTTCTATCTTTTTTTTAATTTTTTTTTTTTTTTACAAATACAGAGAGAACAATGGTTAATCGGTTCAACCGAGAAATAGATCCATCTTCTGCATCGCAGTGTCGCGTGTCTCAGTCTACAATGTTGAACACAGTAAAAATACTAAGGAAAAATTTGTGGGAGTAATGAGGAAAGAGAATATGGGGAAAAATAATAATACTATTGATGGTCTATGGTCAGGATAGGCAATGATCGGCAATGTGCTGATACCAGGCACCCCTATCAATCAGCTGTCTAGTGCCTGCTCTGTACAGGGAATAGGGCTAAGCTGCAGTAACCAGGTTTGGCCACTAGTGAATGAAGCCAATTGCTTCCAGCTGTTTATTGCTTAGGGTATGTTCCTGCTGCACGGCAGACTCTGCTTGAAGTTCTGCCTATCCCATAGACTTAATTCTTAATTATTCTGAAGCTCAATACAGCGTCCGCCCAAAGAATTGACATACGCCCAACTAAACATCTGCAATTGTTTACCTGTTTTAGTGCTGTTCTTTCAAGGTTTGGTTCGGACAAACCTGAACTTTTTGCTCAACTCTAATTAAGGTATTTATTCTGGCAGCTCTAAATAGAGTCTAGAGTAAAGGCCCTATTACACGAAACGATTATCGGACATTTTCGGCCGTTGCGGACGAAAATCGTCTTGTGTAATAGAAGGCAACGATCAGCCGACATGAACAGTGTCGGTTGATCGTTGCATCATCCTCTCAAAAGAAAAATAGCATATGCACAAAAAATGGTAGCACATCACGAAAATCTATATTATAACACTGACATAGATACAAAATACCACATAAATAAATAAATGTACAGGAGTAGTAAAATGAGGGAGACAACACCCCAAATACTGCTCTACATTAAAAACACTAAAATGTCACCATAAGTCCTGCTGGTGTTCCAGCCAGGGCTAATCTACCACTCTGACTCTGGACTGTATGTACAATAACAAAAATCCAACATCTCTACCTAGACAGAGACCCGGTAAAACAAAAAATATAACCACAAAAAAAGGAGAATAGGAAAAAAAATGGAAAAGATCACCATATGCAGTCCAACAGAATGAGAGTCAGATGGGATTTCTTATCCCATCTGACTCTCATACTTAAGTACCGGCCGGATGATTTTTCCGGCCACAGAGCTCTGATGCGGGCGCATCAGCGCACGCCCGCATCAGAGCTACCGATAGCCCACAGTGAGCCAGAGCCGCTCGCTTCACTGTGTGAACTGACAGGGTTTTCTACAGCCGCAATTCATTGAATTGCGGCCGCAGAAAACTGACATGTCAGTTATTTGCGTCACCGCACGGATCCCGGTCGGAGCGTATACGATGTGCACACGCTCCGGCCGGGATCCCATTGAAAATAAGGCATTGTTCCACCCCGTCACATTATCTATATACCAGGGGAAAAAAATATAAAAAGCGATCAAAAATTCTTAAACCATTATAGTACCAATAAAAACATTTTACCATGTAGCTACCATCTACCTCTTGTATAAGCCTTAGGCATAAGAATGACTATGCCAGTCATTCATAACACCAAGCTACTAACTAGAAATTGTCCTTTGTAACGTCTATCGTTGACTGGCTACTGGTCCAGTTGGTCAAAGGTAAACATACTAGCTGCCCGAGAGCCCAGAGAGTCATTAAAGGTAACTGAGTAGTTGTAGTGTGACACTTGTATGGCATGTACCCCATATTTGTGCAGCATGTATATGATGTGTGTGTGTGGTGTGAGTGGTGCATGTGTAAGAGGAGAAGCGATGGGGGATCCACACACTTTTCTTGTACAGGGGACTTTTGCAGTCCTATAACCAGGGCTGGCATCAGCACAGGGCTTACCTGGGCAAGTTGTGGGGCCCACAGTGCCTCTAGGGGCCCAGAGAGGGAGAGGGGCCCAGTGTACTAATGTTCAGCTTGCTCACTGTAGTGCAGGGTGAATGGCCTGAACATCAGAAGACAGAGGAGCAGGGAGAGAGAAAAGGACCTGATCACATGACCTGAAGGTCGTCAACCCCAGGGCCCATTTACACTACGGAATCGGCACTGAAATTCCACGCGGAAAACCCAACCCACCTCCCCCCCGAGCACTTGGCACCGAATCCTACCTTCTATCTGTTCAAATGGGAGAGCTCACTCACCTCTGCTCTCTGTGCCAAAGACATGTCAATTCTTTGAGCGGAGAGCGGAGGCACGTGAGCTTTCCCATTCAAACAGATAGGAGGCAGGATTTGGTGCCAAGTCCGCGGGGGGGGGGGGGAGGGGGGGGGGTTCCACACAGAATTTTGGTGCCCATTCCGTAGTGAGTGTTTGTGTATGTTAGTGGTGTCTCAAGTAATTGTGCATAGTGAATGGATGATGGGAGCATAGTGGATGGATGAGGGGCCCGCTAAGGCTCTGTCGACGGAGGGCCCGCAAAAGCCTGGAGCTGGCCCTGCATATATCAGCAAGTAGCAACCTGCAGCAGAAACCAATTCCTTCCTCTCCTAGCCGTGCACATTTTACCTAAGCAGGATGATTTAAAAGAGGAAATATAATGGGCTGAAAAAAAAAAAAAAAAACTAGTTACTGATTGCAATATACTTTATTCGACATGTTTCATGGCTAACAAAATGTGCTTCTCTCTATAAAATGTTCCATACAAGCGACAAGGAGAAAAAATAATGCTTAAATATGGTGCCACTTGCATTTGCCATAAGAAGAATTATTGACACGCTGGGTGTTATTTTCTTTCCTATTTAAATTACAAACTGTATTTTAAAATGATCAAGCAAATTCTGCCGCCTCATTTCGTTCTTGCGTTATAGTCGCTTATTGGCATTTGGAATTATCATGCTTGTAATACTTTGAGAACATAATTGTAGTTGTATGATTTGTAACCCAGAATGTAGTTTATTAATGTTTTGATGGGTGATTTTTCTACAGGAGAATATCGGGGCTAGTTCCTTGCTGTTTTTGTGACATATTTCGACCTTAACCGACCTTAGTTCCCACTTGTACTCATTTTCACAGCTGTAATTAGTATAGCCCCCCTTTTCTATTTTCTTAGATAGGACTAGTGGTAGGCAGCTGCCTAGGGCGCCATAGTGAGAAAGGGGGCACATAATCGCTGCGAGGAAGACCCTGAAAGCCAGTGCTGCTAGAACTTGCCTCAGTCTGATCCTCTCCATGACTGCAGCCACAGACTATTATTTACAGATACATTATCACCCATAGAAAATTAGGTTATAGCTATGTTGTGGGCGGAGCTACCAACCCCAGTGCACCGATTCGGGGGTTGGTTCGGTGTACTGGGAGTGGGGGAAGTACATAAAAATAAAGAAACCTTTACAAAAAAAAAACAAAAAACAAGACTTTATGACTCCAGTTCCCTATTGGGCATTTGGCTAAGAAAGTGTTGCAGTCTGGAGGAGACATTGCTGGGAAACCCTTCCTGTGTGTGGGATCATTACATGCAGCTGGAAGCCATAGGAGACAACACATGCAGGATATAAGAATAAGACGGCACTCTGCAGTAGAGGTGGTGCTCGTGGTAGGCAGTGGTCCCAGCAGACAGTAAAGGAAGGTCTCGGCACTCACCAAATTCTTTAGTGTACTTTTACTGTGGTATCACATCATACAGGTACATACAAGGAGGACGCTGCGTTTCGGCCGCGTCCTCCTTGTATGTACCTGTATGATGTGATACCACAATAAAAGTACACTAAAGAATTTGGTGAGTGCCGAGACCTTTCTTTACTAACAAATGCAGGATGTCCTGTACACATCGCAGAGCTGTTATTGTCCTCATATCACTACTGCCGTGGCTCAGGGTGCTTGTTGAAGATGTTGTGTGCAGTTGGTGGGCTCCGGTGTTTTGGGCGCAACTTGTCACGGTGGCCAGGAGTGGTACTACCCACCCCTGGACACACAGGCACCAGACCTTGGTAGAACTGGTGTGAGGTGCAGGTGTAGGTGCAGGTGCGGCGACTTAACCAGTGGGTAAATTTTACTTGAAACAGCTTCAGTGCAATAGTAACAACAGGGCAAAGAGTAACAACACTGCTCACAGGTGCTAGTGCAAAAATATAACAATACTTTTCAGACAGATTTTTGAAATAGAAGATAGCAGTAGAATGAACTTGTTTGTGTAGGGGCCGGATAGGAGCCCTTGTCTAAGTAGTAACAGTACTCCACCAGTAGTATACTTGGTGAAAGAATCCTCGTACTCACGTTTAGATATGTCTTGGATATCTGACCACCTTCTGCCTACACAATATCGGAGACTGCCTTGTGAGGTAGTATGAGTCCCGGGTCTCTGTCTCTGGGTGGAGCTAACTAGTGAAGGTTTCCTCACGTAGTCGAGCGTAGTTTCAGTAAAGTACTTCAGCTTAGTACACTTTTGCTTTACTGGGGATCAGTCCCTCTTCCTTTGCTTTGGGGGAAACTGTCCTGACTGGAAGATCCTCAGTGTAGACAAGGGTTGTCCTGATGTCTAGTTACCCCACTTCTAAGGTTTAGCAGCTCATAACTGCTGTTAGGGCCCTATTCCACGGGACGATTATCGTTTGGATAATCGTTAACGATTAACGATCTCAAACGACCGCTATTGCGAAAGACCTGAAAACGTTCACTCATTTCCATGGAACGATAATCGTTACTTATGATCGTAATTGCGATCGTTTCTCTTCGCTATTTATTCGCTATTGCGTTCGTATCTATTGAGAACGACCGAACGATGTCTTATTCAATGCGAACGATTTGCGAACGAGCAACGATAAAAATAGGTCCAGGTCTTATTAAACGATCAACGATTTCTCGTTCGGTCGTTAATCGTTAACTGCATTTCAACCGAACGATTATCGTTCAGATTCGAACGATTTAACGATAATCTGAACGATAATCGTCCCGTGGAATAGGGCCCTTAGTCTCTCACAAGAACTGCAAATCTCCTGCCTCCTGACTGGAATAGAATTAACTTACAGGAAACCCTATTGTGTGACAGGAAGTGTGGGTGAGAGAGTTCGGTGTACAGAGCGTAAACACAGGCAAATATAGAAATCATAGCTTAACCTTTTACATGCACTGCAGCTATGCACAGGGGGAGTGAGACACCTAGTGGCTGGAGAGGAAATCACAGCTCACAGTACTTGGTGTGACACCTGAGAGTTACTTTACCTGGGTGGTAAACATAGGGAACCACCTGTGGTAGGACACTACACTACTAGTGGTGAACGACTGCCATATGTTATGGCTGCTCACATCACACCAGCAGGGGGCAGTGTGTCACACCATAGAAAAGTCAGGATTGAAACACTCACGACGAGGTCTTCATACTCTAACCCAACCATCAATGGATCCCAAGCAGAAGCTGGATCCTGTACTGAAGACAATACTGTTCTAGTTTTTAACAGTCCAGGTTCCTCATTCACTAAAACACAGCAAATGAAGGCAACGGTGCCTGACAGTTATTGACAGGGCACCTAATGGGTAACACATGACACCACCATCTACTAAACACCTATAAATAGGCAGAACAGAGGTATATAATAAAGTGGCCATTTGTGTCTAGATCAGGGGTGGGGAACCTTTTCCATGTCGAGGGCCGGTCGGGCATTAATAAAATCATTCGAGGGCCGCATACCATGCGCGGCAATTAGTAGCGTGGGTTTGCAGCACCCAGGGCAAAGTATTGTTCCCCTAGTGCCCCTGCTATTGTAGTTAATCCCCAGTGATGCCCCTGCTATTGTAGTTAACCCCCAGTGATGCCCCTTGTAGTCTAGTCTAGCCAAGTCATGTCCCTGGTAGCCTAAATAACCCCCTATCAGTCATGTCCCTGGTAGCCTAAATAACCCCCTATCAGTCATGTCCCTGGTGGACTAGTTAACCCCCATCAGTCATGTCCCTGGTGGACTAGTTAACCCCCATCAGTCATGTCCCTGGTGGACTAGTTAACCCCCATCAGTCATGTCCCTGGTGGACTAGTTAACCCCCATAAGTCATGTCCCTGGTGGACTAGTTAACCCCCATAAGTCATGTCCCTGGTAGCCTAAATAACCCCCATCAGTCATGTCCCTGGTGGACTAGTTAACCCCCATCAGTCATGTCCCTGGTGGACTAGTTAACCCCCATCAGTCATGTCCCTGGTAGCCTAAATAACCCCCATCAGTCATGTCCCTGGTGGACTAGTTAACCCCCATCAGTCATGTCCCTGGTGGACTAGTTAACCCCCATCAGTCATGTCCCTGGTGGACTAGTTAACCCCCATCAGTCATGTCCCTGGTGGACTAGTTAACCCCCATCAGTCATGTCCCTGGTAGCCTAAATAACCCCCATCAGTCATGTCCCTGGTGGACTAGTTAACCCCCATCAGTCATGTCCCTGGTGGACTAGTTAACCCCCATAAGTCATGTCCCTGGTGGACTAGTTAACCCCCATCAGTCATGTCCCTGGTAGCCTAAATAACCCCCATCAGTCATGTCCCTGGTGGACTAGTTAACCCCCATCAGTCATGTCCCTGGTGGACTAGTTAACCCCCATCAGTCATGTCCCTGGTGGACTAGTTAACCCCCATCAGTCATGTCCTTGGTAGCCTAAATAACCCCCATCAGGCATGTCCCTGGTGGACTAGTTAACCCCCATCAGTCATGTCCCTGGTAGCCTAAATAACCCCCATCAGTCATGTCCCTGGTGGACTAGTTAACCCCCATCAGTCATGTCCCTGGTGGACTAGTTAACCCCCATGAGGCATGTCCCTGGTGGACTAGTTAACCCCCATCAGTCATGTCCCTGGTAGCCTAAATAACCCCCATCAGTCATGTCCCTGGTGGACTAGTTAACCCCCATCAGTCATGTCCCTGGTGGACTAGTTAACCCCCATCTGTCATGTCCCTGGTGGACTAGTTAACCCCCATCTGTCATGTCCCTGGTGGCCTATTTAACCCCCAAATAAAAAAAATAAACATCCCACTCACCTTACCTCCGTTCCCACGCTGTCCAGGTCCTCTTCTCTCCCACGTCCTCTTATGTCCCAGGTCCTCTGTGCCGGTCTTCTCCTGCAGGCGGCGCGCGATGAAATGATGTCATCGCGCACGGCCCGCAGGAGACTGAAGATGCGCTGCTCTGCTGGGGAAGAAGCCGGCATAGACACAGGAGGATGCTGTGTGCGCCGGCTCCTTCCTCATCCAGAGCAGCGCGCATTACAGGGGAGCTGCGGGCCACGGGCCGCATCGGGAGGTCTCAGGGGCCGGATGCGGCCCGCGGGCCGGAGGTTCCCCACCCCTGGTCTAGATGGTGGACAAGGAAACTGTGGCTGCCCATGCTAGCAGGCAGATCAAATCATCACCTTTACTGGCCATCTGTCTGGGCCACCCAAACCCTGGTCACTGTGCATTAATGACCACTACCCCCACTGTCAAAATGACCCTCTTAGTAAGTGTCTAGCAACACTAACTAAAAGAAGCCTTTGATAGGGCTATAGGGGGAAACACTTTACACCAGTGCTGGCCTGGGGTATCTGGGGCCCACTAGAGGAGATGACCAGGTTCACCAATGAAGAACCGGTGAGAAACGACACGTCAGTCATTGTTAGTGCAGGTTCTAAAGCTGGGGGCCCACCTGTCCTCTGTTTGGCCAGTTCGACACTGCTTTACACCCTCTTGCGGCAAAACCCAGTGTCTGATTAAACCCCACCTGTAATCATTTACCTATCAGACAGAGACAGAACTGCATGCTGATTTTTGCAGCAATTCCTCAATTTTATTTTTTTTGGGGGGCAGTGAATGTGTACATGTATAGTCATAGATATAAGTCCCTTTAAATTTCAAATGAAAATGTTATGATGGAATCAGTAGCAGAAAGGACAGTAGCAAACACTATTGGTAAACTACTGGAAACAGCTCCTGTGCTAACAAACCCGCTATTATGTAAATGAACTCCATATTCCTTCTTCCCATGTACATGTATGGAAAGAAATGACATTAGTGGAATACAATTAAATTACATATAACAAACATATAAAAAGATGTTATTATGAAGATGGCAACTTCATTATCTCATTCACAGAACTACGCGCATACAAGCAGCTGGTGACAGACATTGTCACAGATAAAGCTAGACATGTTAATAGGATGTGGAAGCTTCACCAATGAGACATTCGGATGAAACTAAACTATAGTAAAGAGAATTACGCTTCTATTATTGGGGGACGTGAAGACTGTTCAATGATTCCGCTGTAACCTAATAAATAATTATAAAAAGCCTGATTCATACAGTATAAAACCAAGACCCATGCTCATAATATCTTATAACAAAGAATTTATAATGACTGCTCCCATTTCCGCATGTTTCGTACAGATATATAATAGCTCTTGCTGTTTTCTCAACATAATGGCCATTTTCTTTGTATCCATATGTAAGGCAGCTTGGTTTCCTACCTTTTTGTCTATTTCCACACTATATTCTGTAATTGATTACATTGCATTGACCATTCAGAGGGAACATATTTAGTGATGCCACAAGCGCTGTGGTTGATGGTTTGGAATGCTCTGGCGCCATCTACAGGATAAAATATAGAACTGAATGTTAATTTTTGCTTTTTGTATTTAGAATTAGGTCTGGCTATCATAAATATATTATACAATATAGTATACAAAGGATTGAGATAAAACATAAATTTATTTGGTATACCGTTACCTGTCTTTTTACACAGTGTTAGTCAATAGTAGGCAGCTGTGTAGATAAAGTTGTATTAATTGAGGGTGCACTTTCCTTCCTTTTGTCATTTATTGTATTAAAAACGTGTAGTAAGCTTTTTTTTTTTTGGGGGGGGGGGGGTTAAGTTTAAGTTTTAGACTTCTAGAACATTATTTGTGGCTGTCTATATTATGAGGCAACTACCTTTCCCTGCTATGCTCCCAATGAAACGCAACGTTATCTACAACCCATCCCTTCCAAATATTTCTGGCTTAATATTTTGTTATCACCCCACTCATAATCCTCAGATGGTTTTAAACTTACTTTCTATACTTTCCTTTTGTTATGTGTCATCAGAAAATTATTGTTTTAAATAATGTTTTTACTTTAAACATATTTTTTCAGAATTTTTGGTGAAATTTTTCCAAATTTTCCATTTTTGTATCTATATTATTAAATAGTCCTGAGATATTGCAGTTTTCGTTCTCATCACTGGGGCTAAAACTAAGCTGAGACTTCCTGTTGTGTCTGTGGTGATAAGAGGAGGCTGCTCTAAAGTGATATGTACAGCATTGCAGCATCAGGTGATCCATCTCTTTAGAAAAGCTTATGATCTGCAATAATGCTATCTACACTGCACATCTATTTAGCTACCTTCACCTAAATTCATTCCCCCCTTTCCTTACAATTTGTTTGCCCCTGGAGAAGGTTTCTTTCTTCTTCTATACCAGTCTGTCACTTGGTAAATTCATGTTTTTAGCACCTTTATTTTATTATTATTATTATTATTAGTAGTAGTAGTAGTATTTCAGTAGTTATATCAATATTATTGTTGTTGTTGTTGTTGTTGATAATAATAATAATAATAATAATAATAATAATAATAATAATAATAACCATTTTTCTCCATAATAGATTTGTTCATCCATCAATATACAAAGGCAACAGACATACCACCACTAGAGTGCGCTAATATTAAGAAAAAGGCAGTACAGCTGCATCTGCATTCACATATCATGTCCTATGACAGCTGCGTGTATTTTTGTACACTATGACTGTCAGGCCACATGGCAGTTGCTATCCAAGCTGTCAGGCTATAAAAAGGTCTGTGAGTAGCCTCGGCTTAAGGCTATTTTCACACACAGTGAACTTGCTGTAATTAATTGTCAATTATTAGAGCAGATTTTTATTCAAAACTTAGAAAGCTCAATCCAATACAAGGTAATAGAACTCAAAATCTGCAGAAGAAATTGTGAATTTACAGATTCTAGGGCATGCAGAATACAATATTAGCAAAGATTGCTGTATGACTAAGAAGTTTTCTGCTTTCCAACTTTGAAGTTTAGGTTTGTTCCCATTCCCTCCTCATTCAGACTTGTTCTAAAGATGTTCTGAGCTACAAGCAATTCTTATAGTGTGAACACGTCCTTTATATAGCATCTAATGGAGCATAAAGCTGTTCTTTGTTGGATAACTGTATGATATGATTCCAATAGAAAATACCTCTCAAAGAAAGCTGAGGGGTATCAAAGAGTGGTAGATTAGTTACACTGTTATAACTACTGAGCGCAGTCTGAGCCTGAAGTCAGGTCTTGGGCTCTTTTTAGTTAAAGCGTACCTGTCATACTAAAAAAAAAAAAAAAAAAAAACTTTAGACTTGTAACCTAGAAATGTGAAAAGTTTTCATCAGGTTTTCGAGCACGACAGAGCCTCAGAGGGCCGCTTTGTAGAGAAAACCATGTGGCGACAGTAAAACAGCAGGTCCCCTTATAGATGTCCTCCCATCTGTGTAGCCCCCTTATAGATGTCCCCCCATCTGTGTAGCCCCCTTATAGGTCCCCCCATCTGTGTAGCCCCCTTATAGATAGCCCCCCTCTGTGTAACCCCCTTATAGATGGCCCCCCTCTGTGTAGCCCCCTTATAGATAGCCCCACTCTGTGTAGCCCCCTTATAGAAGGTCCCCATCTGTGTAGCCACCTTACAGATGGTCCCCCTCTATGTAGCCCTTTTATTGATGGCCCCCTCAGTGTAGCCCCCTTAAAGGTGGTCCCTATGTGTGAAGCCCCCTATAGATGCCCCCCTCTGTGTAGCCCCCTTATAGATGGTCCCCTCTGTGTAGCCCCCTTATAGATAGCCCCACTCTGTGTAGCCCCCTTATAGAAGGTCCCCATCTGTGTAGCCACCTTACAGATGGTCCCCCTCTATGTAGCCCCTTTATTGATGGCCCCCTCAGTGTAGCCCCCTTAAAGGTGGTCCCTATGTGTGAAGCCCCCTATAGATGGCCCTCTCTGTGTAGCCCCCTTATAGATGGCCCCCTCTGTGTAGCCCCCTTATAGATAGCCTCCTTCTGTGTAGCCCCCTTATAGATGGCACCATCTGTGCAGCCCCCTTATAGATGGCCCCCATCTGAGTAGCCCCATTATAGATGGCCTTTTATAGGTAGGCACCCATGTAGCTAAAACCCACAGCAACATTGTAAAGGTGAAAAAATAGACGTAACAATTGATATAAAATGTCCCAAATGTATTTAGTCGGTTTTCCATTGACAATCACTTGAATCTGCTGCGATTTCTAAAAATTTCAAAACCTGCCTAAGACCTATGTGCTCCTTATGATTTTATATACCATAGAAATATCCATGTGTCATTGCCAGGGGTGAATCTAGCCTCTCTGCTGTCTGAGGCAAACTAAAGAAAGTTGCCCCCCCCCATATCCATTACATTTTTTCACAGTACAGTGCAGATGTGTGTGTGTGTGTGTGTGTGTGTGTGTGTGTGTGAACAGTGAGAGCTGTGTGCACAGTGCAGGACTGTGAGTGTATAGCAGAGCCCTGTGATTGCAATGCAGAGCTGTGTGTGTGTGCACACAGTAAGAGTTGTGTGTGTACAGTGCAGGACTGTCCGTGCGTAGCAGAGCTCTGTGTGGGTAGAGATGTGTGTGTACAGTGGAGAGCTGTGGATGTGTGTGTCTGTGTGTGCATGCAGTAAGAGTTGTGTGTGTACAGTGCAGGACTGTGTGTGCGTAGCAGAGCTCTGTGTGGGTAGAGGTGTGTGTACAGTGGAGAGCTGTGGATGTGTGTGTCTGTGTGTGTGTGTGCATGCAGTAAGAGCTGTGTGTGTACAGTGCAGAACTGTGTGTGCATAGCAGAGTTCTGTGTGGGTAGAGATGTGTGTGTACGGTGCAGAGCTGTGTGTGTGAATAGTAAGAGCTGTGTGTACAGTGCAGGACCGTGGGTATAGCAGGGATCTGTTCTTGCAGTGCAGACCTGTGTGTACAGCGCAGAGATGTGTGTGTATGTTCAGTAAGAGCTTGGGTGTACAGTGCAGGACTGTATCTGCATATAAGAGCCCTGTGCTTGCAGTGGCAAAGTGGTGTGTTTGCAGTGTAGAGATGTGTGTACACATGGTGCAGGACTATGTGTACATAGCAGAGTGTGTTAGTATAGATAGCAGAGCTGTATGTGTGTGCAGTGCAGAGCTGTGTGTGTGAGTTTTAATACAATAAATGTGTGAATGTGTAAAGGGCAGTGCAGAGGTGTGTGTGTGTACATTGCAGGGGAATGTAAACCAGGCAGGGCATTTTGTTTTTTTTTTTATTGCTAAGGTTACCTGCTCACAAGGATATGTTCCTACTCAATGCACAACTGCCCAGGTGTCTTATCTCTCAATCATATCAGAGTTCTCGCGGGGAGGAGCAGGCATCTGCAGCTGTAGTGTTCCAGCACAGGTGTGCCACTAAGTTCTTATGCACCTAGGCAAAGTAACTGCCCAAGGTTCTCATAGTGGAATGAAGAAGTGTACTGTTAGTTTTTCCCTCTAGGTATTTTCTATTTATTATGTAAAGCACAGCTGAAAGAAGCAACTGGTTAAGTGTTTGTGTCACATGTCATGTTTTACCCTGTCACCGGTGCAGGTATTCTTTCCCTCCTTTTCTGCCCTAGTTTGCCCTTAAAAAAGGATGTTAGTTCCTGATGGGAGGGTCTTCTTCTGTAGTCACTAGAGTGGGAGAGACAGTTCCTGCTGCAGTGAAGCCAGGGCCTGGCTCAACCCAGGACCCATGACAAGGACCAAGAGGCTTACTCTATTTCTTTTATGCAAGTAACGTCTGCTAGCATCCAGTGCTAAACCCCTCAGGAGGAAGGACATCCTCTTAGGATCACCTTGTCCACACTAGAGATACCTTTTACAATACACAGAGCAGCATACCTGAGCTAGATACTTACCCCAGTAGGACAAAGCTGCAGATAACACCTATGTATTCTACTGTAACGCACGGCTATTCTAGGAAGTCTTGGAAAGTCTGCTCACCCCAGCGCAGGGACACACAACGGGTACCGTGACACTGTAGGACATAAGGCGGTCAGATCATACGTAGGTACGAGTAGCTCTTCTTCTATTCTACTTTGCTATCTTAGCAGAGTACACAGCTACATTGGACAGGGCCCCTTAAGATGCTCCTCTACTCCACTTTGCTCCTACCTGCCAAGTCTATACAACTACCTCTTGCCTGCACCTGCATTCCAAAAGTATTATTATTGTATTGCACAGAAGATTTTAAGTAAACTGACTTTATTCTGTTTAAGCCACTGGACTCTGCTCTATTCTTCCTGCACCTGCACCTACACACCAGGTTATACTTGAGTTGCCCAAACTTCGGGGGCAGTGCCTGTTTGTCCAGGAATGGGTTCCAACGCCACTTCAGGCTACCGTGACAAGTGCCTAAGTGACCCTTCACCCACAGAGCTGCCACAACATCACACAGGCTACCCCGACATACGCAGCCCGGCATTCCGCAGAGGCATACACTAGGATTCAGCAATAGGATGATGGGGAAGTAGTAAACTACCGCTGGATCCACAGGTGACTGAGGTGTTGTCAGCTTCACAAACCAATGTCTGGGATGGGAGGGGGCGGCACATCCCCCACAGTGCGGCTCTGACAGTCAGGGTAATCAGCGTAGCATCCTAGATAAAGAGTGTTTCTGACAGCAGGTGGCGCCACCTGAGGCAGCATATTCAACTGGCCTCATGGCAGAATTTCCACTGCCTAACTCTTTATTTTCGTCTATTTGCAAAATATGTTCCATTTAATAAAATACAAAAATACTAAATATATTCGCCTATGTGCAAAATAAGAGATCCCAGCAGGCCCAACTCAAGTAAATGGTGGTTTTAGACTGCAAGTCACAGATGAGGGTCTATACTTTAAATCTATTCGCTTAACCAGGTGACTATCTCTAGCTAACCTTCATGCAAATCTCCTGCTTGGCAGAGTATTTTACAAAGCACTTTTGATAAAACTAAAGAAAGACCTCAGAGCTGTCATGAGTTGTAACCAAAGGCACAATGAAGCTTTGGCACAGTATCAACTGTCGACATCCCTTAGCAGATGCCCCTTCACCTTTGATGCCGGCTTGCCTTTCACCATATGCTGCATTAAACAAAACTGCACTTTCAGGATCAATAAAGTTATGAAGTCACTTGAAAGACATCTCAATAGAAAAAAACTACTGAAATATAATAAAATGCCTGGTATTGTCGATATCATAACGGGGAAACAGCTATCATGATTTGAACAACTTGTAAAGGGCTGAAAGATAGACCTATGAATTGCATGTGTTGATTGATTTTTGTTGCCACTCTTACTTTAAATAGACATATAATGGCTAATACATTACTGGTGTGTATTGGTAATGGCATGTTTATATGTTAAACCATGTACTATAGATATTTTTTTTGTAAGATGGCTGGTGGTGGCTGTTTGGAAAGATGGTGGCTGCCCATCTAAAAAAAAAAAAAAGAAAATAGATTCTCACCTACCTGCACTTTCCCGATTTCCCCTTCCAGGTCTCCGAGTGTCTCAAGCCACCTCTATGCCATTCAGCCAATCACTGACCAAAAGGGGACAGTGTCATGACCAGTGATTGGCTTAATGGCTTGTTACTCTTGGATGAAAATTGACAGCCTGCTCAGCCAATCACGGGCCACAGCCCTTGGGAACACAAACAGGTAAGTATAGATGAGGGAATTTTTTGAAATGCACTAAAAAACTCCTGCAATTTTTTGTCATTTTAATACTGTTTGTTAAAGGTTCTTTTCAGACGAATCAGAACTTTACGTTAAAGTTCGGCGAACCTACCGAACCGAAGTTTTTAAATGTTTGCTCATCTATAATAGTAGGCAACTCCGTAGACTTGCTTTGCTTGTGACTTGATCCCGGAGCTACCATTTACATAATTTATTTCATAAATATTTCATATTTTATTTCTATGTGGCACATACACCCCCCTCCCAGCGCCCCGAAACTTATTTCCCCTCATGTTATTATAAATAAATCCAGACTTTTGACATGTTCCTGTTTGTTTGTTGTTCTTTTCATGCCAGTGTCCATTTAAATTTATAAAATGAAGGAGTTATGTACATGGGATGTTACTATATCTGGTTGTTATTTATTGCAGCCTTATTGTACTTTTGTTCCTGTTGTTTATATCTTTCTATTCAATTAAAACTGATTTGCAAAAAAAGTGTACCCCAAAACATAATCACTCACTCAAAGACAATTAACATAATCTGCAACTACACATTCAGGCCGTGTTCACACAACATATTAATTTAATTAACAAATGTTCTTTTCAGTAAAAAAAAAAAACCTCCGTTGTTAAATAAAGAAGCATTCCAAAATTTTTAAAATTTGGCCCCCTGCTGCATGCTGGCGCATATACTCACCAGCAATGATCGGTGTCCCGCAGCTCAACTTTGTGCCAGTGCTGCTGTGCCATTAAAATCCCACGCGCGTTTACGTCACTACTCTTCTGACCCCTCTTCTGTCTCCATGTCAATTGAAGGCCGGAAGTTACTCTCTCCCTTAGGGCCCTATTCCACCAGACAATTATCGTTCGCATAATCGTTAATGATTAACGATCTCAAACGACTGCTATTGCGAAAGACCTGATAACGTTTGCTCATTTCCATAGAACGATAATCGTTACTTATGATCGTATTTGCGATCGTTTTTTCTTCGCTATTGCGTTCATATCTACGGTGAACGACGTCTTATTCAATGCGAACGATTTGCAAACCTTTTGCGAACGAGAAACTATAAAAATAGGTCCAGGTCTTATAAAACAATCAACGATTTCTCGTTCGGTCGTTAATCGTTAACTGCATTTCAACCAAATGATTATCGTTTAGATTCGAACGATTTAACGATAATCTGAACGATAATCGTCCGGTGGAATAGGGCTCTTAGAGAATGCATTGGAGAGCGTGACTTCTGGCCTTCAATCGACATTGAGACAGAGCGGCACCGGAACAAAGCCACGCTACGGGACACCGATCATCACTGGTGAGTATATATGTGAGAAATAAGAACATTTCCCATAATGCTTTTTTAAATCAATACGTATGCATTGATTTTAATGCAACAACGCCCATAGTGTTTACAGACAGTATACTTGTTGAACAGCGTAAGCAGAAAATAAGCACCTTTATTTTTTATGGCCGCAGTCCATCGAAGAGCGTCCGTAGAAAATAGTTGTGCTCACAATGTAAAGTACGGCTGCTGGACATACTTTACATTGTGTTCAATGCTTAATTTTATTGCGAGTACACTGCGACGGTAATACCACATTCGTAGTTTGCTCCTGAATACAGCGGCCATAGTAAACTACAGCCACTGTATTATATTGTGTGAACATAGTTCACAACACACAGTTAAAGAATATTGAGGCTCGGGCACCTTTCAGACAAGCTTGCTCATGATATTTCAAGGCAAAGAGAATCTAAGGGGTTGAGCACTTCTTGTTTTACTCTTGTATGAGCAGCTGTTTCCCAACATCAGAGCAAAAGCAGAAGGGACCGCACTTGCACCAAATGGTTCTCTCAGCCCTCAGGCTTTTCCTGGTTTAGTAATTTTAAGATGAATCATAGAATTTGTTGTACACACAGACCTTGTCCTTGGAGACGCTTCTATCTCTGTATGCTTAAACAAGCAAAATTGCATTTTTAATTATTCTGCTTTCCCTGGGGTGATTGTTCCTTTGTGAAGAAAGAAGGTGCACTGGTGAATAATTAATTAATTGTGTTTGTGTATTGTTTAATTAGTTCCAAAAGCAATCAATAATGAATCAAAAATGAGGAGACCATGTTTATCATCTGAATCACATATAAATGCAAAAGAAAAAAAAAAACTATTCCAAAGGGATGGCTATCTGGTCTTGCATTAATTTTGTTTTGTGGTGAGTGTAGAATTCAGATTGGATTTTCATTACATGTAAGGTGGCAGGGATATACAGAAGCAGTAGCTGGTTCGACAACCTTGCTGTCATAATAATGTGCAAGTATTGAGAAACATCTGTTAGAGTGCGTTCACACGTACAGGATCCGCAGCGGATTTTCTGCTGCATATCCGCAGCAGATCCACAGCAGATTTCATCTAAATAACTAAATACAGCATCAAATCTGCTGCGGACCTGCTGTGGATCCTGTATGTGTGAACACACCCTTAAAGAGCTTATCCTGCTTCGGAAAACATGGTCGCTTTCCAGAAACAGCACATTTGGGTGTGTGGGTTTTGCAGCTCACTTCCATTGAAGTGAATGCAGCCGAATACCACACACAACCTGAAGACAGTAGTGGCGCCTTTTTTGATAAAAAAAAAAGTAATTGTGCTTTTTCTTACGCTGGACAACCCCTTTACCATGAGTAAATTATTCTTCCTTTGAATATGCTTAAAGGGGTTGTCCGGGATAAAATGACATTTAAAGTGACACTGTCACTCCCTTTTTGCATTATGCATTTGTAAAAGGTAAATTTTGCAGTTTTCATACCTATTTTATATCATACGTCATGATGCTTGTTCCAGTAAAAGGTGATAACTTCACAGCCACAGCGCCACTTAGCCCCCCCACATCGACAAGTAGGCCCTGCCCCTCTGTGACGTCATCGATGCATAGGCCCCTGTGGGCGGTATGAAAACGGCAAAATTTACCCTTTACAACTGTAAGAAATGATAATGCAAAAAGGTGGTGACAGTGTCACTTTAAGTGTGCTGCCGGGGAGTTGTTAGTGATATATACTTACCTGTCCCGTTTCGCCACCACTGTTGGGTTCTGGGCTGCCTGCTCTCCGCCATTGTCAGCGTTTTTAAAACATCCGGTGATGCACCGTTGCCACCTGAAATGGAAGGTCAGCATCTATGCTCTCTATATTGGCTATGCTAAGCTTCTATTTTTGGAGGGAATAGCACGTCATAGCCCAGGATGTTTTGAAATAGCTGACAGCATCAGAGAGCGAGTGGCCTATAACCTGGAAATTTTTTTTTTTTTTTGCTGAACTACCCCTTTAACCTAAACACCAGAATAAAAGAACGCAAGTGACAAGCTCCATAAACCAGCCACACTACACCAACTTGAAAAACCACAACTTTGTTGAATGGCACAGCAGCACATGCCACAGTTCCCCTGGTTGTATTTAATTAGTGGTTATTTAGTGTTAATTGACACTATTTTTTACTACAATTTTTCAGTGAATTAAGTGATCACAGTAAAACAGTTATAATTAGAGATGAGCGAACCGGGCTCGGGTTCGAGTCGATCCGAACCAGAACGTTCGGTATTTGATTAGTGGCAGCTGCTGAACTTGGATAAAGCTCTAAGGTTGTCTGGAAAACATGGATACAGCCAATGACTATATCCTTAGGGATTTATCCAAGTTCAGCAGTCACCGCTAATCAAATGCCGAAAGTTCGGGTTCGGATCAACTCGAGCATGCTCGAGGTTCGCTCATCTCTAGTTATAATTTTTCAAAATAGCAAATCGCAAAATAGCACTAAGTGCATAGGCTAAAGACAAGCCCTGACCCATCCACATATTGAAAAAGACATAAAATCTGTTTTTTTTTCTGGACTGAAGTGTCAAGTAGGCAGTGTCAAGTTGCAGCATTTACACTCACCCCGATTCCTTGACACTTCCTACACAAAAGTAGTCAGTTCAGGTCTATTCAAACGCATTGGACATAGAAGAGAGTGGAAGTCATGTGCAGGACCGAAATTAGAAAAAAATTTTATTAAAAATTGAGTGCTTCTTTAAATTTACTCTGTAAAAGTAATGACTGTAGTTTCTCACTATTAGTTTTCAGATCTTTATGGACGTTATGTGGAAATTTAAGCTTCTTAAAGAGAAAGAAACAAGCCTACTCCTACACACTTCTACATTTACAGAATCCTTAGAGGGTTGTGGAGCTGCGTGTTTCCCATTTTACTGCAGGGGCGATGCCATGTGTCACCAAGATGGTATGCACTCTTTAGTAGACATTTATTGGATCCCATATTATTACCTTTCCAGCATTTACAACTGTCCCTTAATGGATTATACAAGAAGGTGTGTAACATTGAGGACTTTAAAGAGCACTATGTTTTTATACTGTGCATAGAAGTAAGATATTTCCCTTGGCGGCATACAATAAAAAGAAAATTAAACCCTGGCCATATCTGCTGGAGTTAGGAGCTGGTGACCTGAACACTGGTTCCACTATAGCTGTGTCTCTGCATGTCTGCTAAAAAAATATTTGTAGATTTATTAAAAAACACTTCTCTGTTATACATGAATTGAAGACTATGGAGGACATTTATGAAGTCCGGCGTTTTTTTTACGCCCCCGCAGCTCCGGAGCTCAGAGGATTAATGTAGAAGTGCACTGCCTCTACATAAATTCGGATCACACTGAGCCTATCCGTGCGAAAATTTTTAAACCTACACAGCCGCACCCCCCGTAACGCCCCCTCTCTGCCCCACTGGCAAAGGTGGCGCAGATTGGGCAGATGCGAAAAAAAATTCAAAAAAATACCATTTGCAATACCATTTGCAAAAAAGCATTTACGCCTTTTCATACATTCCCCCCTATATCTTGATTTACATATCCTGGCTATGGGTGCATTATTTATATATATATATATATATATATATATATATATATATATATATATATATATATATATATAAAATTAAATAAGCAGGTAAGAGATTTCCCCCCATGTCATGTCTTATTTATTGGAAGAAGTGTGTTTATGGTTATGGGCCTTGATTATCATGTAATTTTTAGGGATGAACTAGAGTATCCCACTTTTGGAGGCAGGGGATTTTTAAAGGGGTATTCCACTAAAACATAACTTTTCCTATTTTGCTGCCCAGGGTGAGACTAACAATTCCTTCCATACTTGTTATTATCTATTCAGTCTCCTTCCCCCAGTTCTCAGCTGCTGCTTTCTGTTGAAGACAAAAATCTGTGTGAGCTTTTCTCTCTGTGTCCCCCTCCTTCCCCCTAACCTTCTGAGACAGCTGATGTAAACAAGTCCCTGGCAGGCTTTATCTGCAACATTGTAGCTTATTTGTAATACTGGGAGGATTATTCTGAGGTCAAGTTGCTGATGAACTCACTGTGATTATCCCTCCCAGCATTACAAAGAAGCTATAGTGTTGCAGATAAAGCCTTCCAGGGACTTGTTTACATCAGCTGTCTCAGAAGGGAGGGGAAAGGAGGTAGAGATGTTTGTGTTTCCTGCAGAAAGCAGCAGCTCAGAACTGAGGGAAAGAGACTCAATAGATAATAACAAGTATTGAATGAATTGTTAGTCTCATCATGGGCAGCAACATATCAAAAATTATGTTTGAGTGGAATACCCCTTTAAAGGGGTAGTCTGGCCAGGACCCCTTTTTTCACAATGCCCGGGGAAGGGGTAGGTTTAAAAAATAACATCCACTAACCTCCCTGCCAACTGCAATCTGCCACTCTAGTCCCTGGTGTCCATCCACTTCCTGGTATTGAGCCCCTCTTGAGGTGTGATGTGGCAGGCCCACTCAGCTTTTGGTGGCAGAGTCAGGAAATCACATCACAAGACCCGTCTTAATACCAAGAAGAGTCTGGACACACGGGGCCAGCCAGGGAGGTAAGTGTATATAAATTTTTTCACCCACCCTTTCCCTGAATATTCTGAAAAAAGGGTTCCTGACCGGTCTACCTTTTTAAGGGCTATGGTAGAGACTAAGGAACAGATGCACCAAGGTCTGTATCTAGTGCAAACCAGCAAAAAGTCACAATTTTTGTGCAAGGACCCCCCCTTTGTGTAAAATTTGTGCGACTTTAAGTCTTGCACCCAATTCACCATGTGGGCGGAAAGAGGGCGGGGAGGAGGCAGAGTTCCCTGTACCCTCCTCACTTAGGTGAGATGCATGCATGGTCATGTTCCAGGTGTAGCACTTTAAAGCAACTCTGTACTCACAATCTGTCCCACCCAAACCCCTTGTACCTTCAGATAGCTGCTTTTAAACCAAGATCTGTCCTGGGGTCTGTTCAGCAGGTGATGCAGTTATTGTCCTAAAAAACAACTTTTAAACTTGCAGCCCTGAGCCAAACGGTCGTGGCCTAGAATGTGTGTGCACTAACTTTGCACCACCCCTTCGTCCCTTCTCCCCATCCTCTTTCCTATTCCTCTGCAGTGAACACTACACAGGTGCCTTAATGATCCAGCCCAAGTGCCGTGCTGACACAGCTGATGAATAGGAAAATATCTGCCTGGAGCATTCCTAATGATGAGGAGGGCGGGGAGGAGGGACAGAGAGGCGGTGCAAGCATAATGCATACACACTCTAGGCCACGGCCGTTTGTCACAGGGCTGCAAGCTTTAAAGTAGTTTTTTAGGACAATAACTGCATTACCTGCCGAACAGACCCCAGGGCAAATCTTGGATTAAAAGCAGCTATCTGAAGGTACAAGCGGTTTGGGGGGGTCAGATTGTGAGTACAGAGTCACTTTAAATGTACAGTAGACACAAACCCAGGCATGTAGAGAGAACAGCCAATTTTAAGCAGCCTTGGAGGTTTCAGTTTTCACAGAGGCTTCAAAGTTTGACAGTTATTACACACTGGGTGGCATTAAAACTTGAACAGGTTAGAACATTCTAGAATAAAAGCTAACTATACAGCACTTTTTAGTTGCTACCATATCACTGGAACCCCCAAACATAGTGACCTAGGTACAAATGGCACTCAAGCTAAAAATGGTGGAGTCTGTCTGCACTGCTATAGTTATTCCCTGTATATGTGCAAAAACATGCAGAGCTGCAAGGCATTAGCAGGCTGTGATACTGGGGTAACAAAATGTGCCCAATTTGAGCCAAATCTGTCAGAAAGACTTATAGCAATGATGTATATAGGAGTATAGAATCACATCCCTTCCCTTTTATATACCCATACATCTTTCCTTTATCCATCTTCTTTCTTCCCTTGGTTGAACTTGATGGACATGTGTCTTTTTTACCCTAACTTGCTATGTAACTCTGTAGTTACAGGACAGAACTGGTTCTAGTGCTGATTGAAAGGAACAATCCATCCTTTAACAGTGGCTGCAAAAGTTGGCTGCAGGCCTAGGGTGTGCTAGAAAACAAGGATAAAGCCTATGGCCATGTTCACACAACGTGAGTTCCGTACTAATCACGGCCGTTGATGCAACGGCCGTGATTGGTATGATACTTACATTGTGCTGCAGGCCGAGGGAATCCCAGCCGGAGTGTATACACATGGTATACACTCCAGCCGGGATCCCTAGCGGCGCCGGAGAAAACTGACATGTCAGTTTTCTGCGGCCGCAATCTATTGAATAGCGGCCGCAGAAAACCCTGTCAGTGCACACTGTGGAGTGAGCGGCTCTGGCCGCATGCAGTGTGGAGTTTCGATGCAGGCGCGCACGGATGCGCCCGCATCAGAACTCTGCTGCGCTAAATATCATCCGGCCAGTACTGCAGTACCGGCCGTTCCGTGACCCGGCCGGGTTATGGAACGGCCAGTCTCGTACTAAGTGTGCACATAGCCTATGGCTGTATCCATGTTTGCCAGGCAATCTTGGAGCTGTATCCACCTTCTTCAGTCACCGGTTATCATATGAAGCCGAGCATGCTTGCCGTTCGCTTATCTCTAAAAAGTAGTAAATGGTTAAGCAGCTTTATCATAGCATTGCTCCAGAACCTATGTACCTTATGTGACTGGGAATAGATGTTGAGAGCTGCTCATTTGTGCTATGGTCAGTATTATAAGTATGTAGTATTGTGCACATTGCTGCCCACCCATACCAGCAAGCCCCACTAGCCAATTCTAATAATAGTTATAATGCTGACAGCTAATGTTGTACTTACGTGACCCCACTCTAGTAACCAAGTCAGCATGCCCTATTCTTGCTTCATTAATCAGCCAGTGGAAGCAAAAAGGGTAATTGTTCGCCCTGTTATCCCTCCAGCCCTTAAAGGGATACTCCAGAGGGAAAAAAAAAGTTTTTTAACCCTTTGAGGACCAGGCCCAAAATGACCCAGTGGACCGCACAAATTTAGATTTTTGTGTTTTCCTTTTTCCTCCTCCCCTTTATCTACAAGGCCATGTAAGGGCTTTTTTTTTACAGGAGTGGTTGTACTTTGTATTGGTGTCTTTCATTCTACCATAGCATGTATGATGGAACCCCAAAAATACTATTTATGAAGATATAAATTGGAAAAAAGAATGCAATCTGAGACTTTTGGGAAGTTCCTGTGTCTACGTAATGCACTATATGGTAAAAGCGACATGATACCATTATTCTATAGGTCAATCCGAACACAACCATATGAGGGTTTACGCAGATTCTGTAATGTGTTTTTTTTTTTTTATTAAATACTTTTTTTTTTTTGCAATTAATTATTAATAAAATGGTCCTGTTGTGACTCATATCTTTTCACCTACGGGGCTGTATGGGGTGTCATTTTGTGCACCATGATCTCTAGTTTTTATCAATATCATATTTGTGTAGATTGGACGTTTGATCCCTTTTTATAAATTTTTTAAAAATTATAATGTAACAAAAGAATCTGTAATCCTGGCGCTTTTCTCCCCTCTTTATCCCCATACAAGATGACGATTGTTATACTTTAATAGATCGGACAATTCTGCACGCTACGGTGTATATATATTTATTTAAATATTTTTATATGTTTTATTAATAATATCGGAAGGGGGGTGATTTTAACCTTTATTAGGGGAAGGGGACTTGGGGTATTTTTAAAAACCTTTTTTTCTTTTTACACATTTTAAGTCCCCCTGGGGGACCTTTACATGTAATCAATAGATTGCATACACTGATCATTGGTATGCCGCAGGCCTGCAACCGGCCCCCACCTGCTATGAAGCGCGCTCCACGCCGGAGGGGGCTTTATAGTGGGATAAATACCCAGGGCGTACCTGTATGCCCATGGTCGTCTGGTGACAGGTGCCCAGGGCGTACAGGTATGCCCTGGGTCATCTAGGGGTTAATTACCTGCTGTCAGAAAATAAAAAAAATAAAAAACATCTCAACCCTCCTGATACTTATCAGCTGCTGTATGTCCTGCAGGAACTGGTAACATAATAACATTGTTAAGAAGATTAAAAAATATATATATAAACAATTCAGTAAAGGAAGTGCTGGGGAATTCTTGATTTATCGATTGAGGATATGTGGATCCAGTCTTCAGCTGCTGGCACCCTGATACACCGTTTTTACAGAGTGCACTCCATTGTGAATTTATATATATATATATATATATATATATATATATATATATATATATATATATATATATATATTCCATCAAGTTCAACCTACAGAAACTCAACTGTGTTGATCCAGAATAAGACAAAAACCCTTATCACATGTAATCTATTGCCCATAACGTGTAATTTTATATTTTCCAAGAAAAGCATCCGGGCCTAATTGGAACCTATGTAATGAATTAGCCATGACATCATCATGTGGCAGAGAGTTCCGTAGTCTCACTGCTGCAAGAATCCTATTAGACAAATTTTTGCAAACAAGATAGTTTATCATTAACCTGAAATTGGCTTCAAATCTTTGGCAGATAATCTGTCAAATAATCTTTCTATGTAAATGGACCCTTATGGTGCGTTTACACAGAAAGATTTATTTGACAGATAGGAACAGACTATAAATAGGGAACACGCCATAAAGGAAAGATTGAGATTTCTCCTCTTTTCAAATCCATTCCTGGCTTTGGCTTCCAAAATCTGTCAGATAAATCTCTCTGTGTGAACACACCATTAGGGCCCTTTTACACAGAAAGATTATCTGACAGATTATCTGCCAAAGATTTGAAGCGAAAACCAGGAACAGACTATAAACAGAGATCAGGTCATACAGGAAAGCCTGAGATTTCTCCTCTTTTCAAATCCAGTCCTGGCCTTGGCTTCAAATCTTTGGCAGATAATCTGTCAGATAATCTTTCTGTGTAAAAGGGCCCTTAGTTACGATCGTTACAATGATCATTACTACAATTGTTTACTTCCCAGCAAAAGTAGGAACAATTTGAAATTACACTGAACCATTAGTTCAGATTTGAATCAATGATCAGACGATTTTGCGATCGTTGCCTGCAAATTACACAGGACGATTATCGTTTAAATTTGATTTAATGATTTTCTGCACAATAATTGTCCCGTGTAATAGGCCCCTTATGGTCCGTTTAGACGGAGCAATAAATCACCAAATCGATCGTTCAATGATTTTGCAGTAAAGATTTTTTTTTTATGCAGATCAACGTTTAGATGAAGCGATAAATCGTTGGAAAAAAAAGTTTTTACGACCGTTTTAAGATCGCTTAAGGCCATCTCACACACTAGGGTGAATCAGCGAAAGATTGTTTAGACGAAGCGATCTGCAAATTTTCAGTGAGCGACCAGCGATAATTTGAGAACATGTTGAAAGATCACGATAAACGATTTCTCGTTGGTTGCTTGATTGTTATCTGTGTTTACACGAGCTGATAATCGCTCAAATTAGATTGATATTGCGAAAATTTGACCGATAATCGCTCCATAACAGTAAAGAATCCGCGTCTATGCTGGTGGTGAAATCTTCTTTCCTGTAGACGTAGAGGACGCCACAAAATGCACTAAAAAGGAGCAATATAGCTTTTGTAAACCTGAACCATGCAGGCACCTGCTCTATTGAAGTCAGCTGAACAGAAGGGACCCAATAGCTGTACCCCTGACAATAAGCCGATTACCAGGGGGGCTACTTTGGAAACTAGATAACCCCCTAACAGGTTTCTAGGTGCAAATATGGAATCTAATTGTTCTGGAATAAAGTTTTATTTTGGTCGGTAGGTGATATTCACTAAAGCTAACTCATTAGTTTATAAATTGATAAATATGCTGGTATATTTTTTTATTGCCTAAATTAATAGATAGCACGAAGGTTTGAAAGGGAAAAACATAAAGATAACAGAAGGCTATACAAGTATAATGGATTACAGAACATGAGAATGATTTTAGAATAATAACACAACAGCATATCTATTAATAATAGCTTACAGCCTTAGCAGCTGAATTATTGCAACAATGGGCGCGTGGATAAAGCATATTCTCTGATGTAAATCCAATTTGCAAATATCAGTGGGGAAAAAAACTGAACATTTTCTGGGCTAATTTTCTTTTCAAATAATGTTAAGATAAATCAAAGAGAAATAAGTGTTGTTTTTTTGTATGCCGTTAGCCAATCACAGTGGGATACATTGGCTGTATGCAATGCTTTTAAAAAGATATTTGTACATGGAGTTACTTGTACATGAACAACAAAGTCTGACTACCTAAACAGTAGTGTGAATAGGGTACATCTTTCCATGAAAAGGAATCATCTGTGAGATTTACCCCCCCCCCCATGCTGAGATTAAAAGGGTACTCTGGAAAATGTATTTTTCTTTCAAATCAACTGGTATCAGAAAGATATAAAGATTTGTAATTTACTTCTATTTAAAAATCTCAAGTCTTCTAGTACTTATCAGCTGCTGTATGTCCTGCAGGAACTAATGTATTCTTTCCAGTCTGACACAGTGCTCTCTGCTGCCACCTCTGTCCATGTCAGGAACTGTCCAGAGCAGCAGCAAATCCCTTAGAAAACCATTCCTGCTCTGAACAGTTTCTGTCATGGACAGAGGTGGCAGCAGAGAGCTCTGTGTCAGACGGGAAAGAATACACCACTTCCTGCAGGACATACAGCAGCTGAAAAGAACTGGAAGACTGGAATAATTTTTTTTTTAATAGACGTAAATTAGAAATCTATATAGTTTTCTAAAACCAGTTGATTTGAAAAATGTATTTATTTATGCCAGAGTACCGCTTTAAGGGTTGTCTGCCCTACCGACTGAGCTTACCATGTGACAGATGCATCTAAGAGTCTGGTGCGCCCGATTAAAAATTCCATTGGGATGGAACATGCATGATATTCTTAGGTCTCTTCGAAGTGTCTTCTACATCTTTTAGGCTCATTAACCCCTTTAAAACAGAGCCCTTTGATGCACAAAAGTCCGGGTCAAATTAACGCAATGTTCCTCCCCGCCTTCTAAGAGCCGTAGCGCTTTGATTTTTCCACCTACAGGGCTAGTTGAGGCGTCATTTTTTGTGCCATGATCTCTAGTTAGTTTTTTTCTAGTAAAATATGCAATTATTAGATTGCATATACTGGTCTATGCTATGCTCATTATTTACTGACAGCTTTTGCAAAATACGGAATATTTTCTATCTGTTCACACAGCTGTTCACATGTTTAATGTGAATTGAACCTATCCTTAGAGTAAAGGAAAAATGTATGCTACCACTGAGCAAGCACCAATATAATGAATACTGCCACAGAGTGACCATAGTGTAGACTGATACTTGGTCATCACAGGCTCTGCAGAGTATTACCACACTGCAGAGTATATTGGAGAGTCCAGTATGTGTACTGTCTGTACCCCTGGAATATAACAGGACCATGTATACTGTACCCCCTGAAAGTAACAGGACCATGTATACTGTACCCCCTGAAAGTAACAGGACCATGTAGACTGTACCCCCTGAAAGTAACAGGACCATGTATACTGTACCCCATGAAAGTAACAGGACCATGTATACTGTACCCCTGAATATAACAGGACCATGTATACTGTGCCCCCTAAATGTAACAGGGCCATGTATACTGTACCCCCTGAATGTAACAGGACCATGTATACTGTACCCCCTGAAAGTAACAGGACCATGTATACTGTACCCCTGAAAGTAACAGGACCATGTATACTGTACCCAGGGGCGTAGCTAATGTCTCCTGGGCCCTGGTGCGAGAGGCCAACTTGGGCCCCCCCCCCTCCTTTCACGACCAAGTGATGCTATTGGTGTGTGTATATATATATATATATATATATATATATATACTTTCTCTTCCAATATGCTGGTGTTAGTGGTAATATCTGTCTTGGTGTGTGTGTGTATATATATATATATATATATATACACACCAAGACAGATATTACCACTAACACCAGCATATTGGAAGAGAAAGTATTATCACCATACATATTACTGCCATACTGTTACCGACCAAATCCTGTATACTGAGACCTATATTACCAGTAATACCAGTATATAGGAAGGAAACATTACTGCCACACCACAACCACAACCATCACCACCATATTGTTACTGACCAAATCCAGTACACTAAATCACCTCATCCAGTCATATAGAGGTGGCCCCAGCTCTACACAGGCTCTATACACCATATACATTACAGTGCAGATATATCAGGTGACTCACAGGGGGACGTCTTCTCTGATCGGAGTTCTTCCCTTTTCATCTTCTTCTCCATTTGCCCTGGGCCGTTATGAGAACTTCTCCGAGCCACGAATCCACAGAATCTGCCAGACAGACATATTAGTCTCCTCACTCTGGCACCATCCTCATCTATATACACACTGCACATCTGTACTGTCCCCTTTACACCCTCATTTAGTGTGACCCCCTAATAATATATGCCCCCCTCTGTGTATTCCCTCTCCCCCTATGTTGCCCCCCCCAAATAGATGGCCCCTCTCCCCCCACCCTCCCTTATAGATTGCCTCCTCTCCCCCCTCCATATAGATGGCCCCCTTTACCCCCTCCCTTATAGATTGCCCCCTCTCCCCCCCTCCCTTATAGATGGTCCCCTTCCCCTCCTCCCTTATAGATGGTCCCCTTCACCCCCCCTCCCTTATAGATGGTCCCCTTCACCCCCCCTCCCTTATAGATGGTCCCCTTCACCCCCCCTCCCTTATAGATGGTCCCCTTCCCCCCCCTCCCTTATAGATGGTCCCCTTCACCCCCCCCCCTCCCTTATAGATGGCCCCCTCTCCCCCCCCCTCCCTTATAGATGGTCCCCTTCACCCCCCCCCTCCCTTATAGATGGTCCCCTTCACCCCCCCCCCCCTCCCTTATAGATGGTCCCCTTCACCGCCCCTCCCTTATAGATGGTCCCCTTCACCCCCCCCTCCCTTATAGATGGTCCCCTTCACCCCCCCCTCCTCCCTTATAGATGGTCCCCTTCACTCCCCCCCCTCCTCCCTTATAGATGGTCCCCTTCACTCCCCCCCTCCTCCCTTATAGATGGTCCCCTTCACCCCCCCCCCTTATAGATGGTCCCCTTCACCCCCCCCCTTATAGATGGTACCCTTCACCCCCCCTCCCTTATAGATGGCCCCCTCTCCCCCCCCTCCCTTATAGATGGTCCCCTCTCCCCCCCCCTCCCTTATAGATGGTCCCCTTCACCCCCCCTCCCTTATAGATGGTCCCCTTCACCCCCCCCCTCCCTTATAGATGGTCCCCTTCACCCCCCCTCCCTTATAGATGGTCCCCTTCACCCCCCCCTCCCTTATAGATGGTCCCCTTCACCCCCCCTCCCTTATAGATGGTCCCCTTCACCCCCCCCCTCCCTTATAGATGGTCCCCTTCACCCCCCCTCCCTTATAGATGGTCCCCTTCACCCCCCCCCCCCTTATAGATGGTCCCCTTCACCCCCCCCCTTATAGATGGTCCCCTTCACCCCCCCCCTTCCTTATAGATGGTCCCCTTCACCCCCCCTCCTTTATAGATGGTCCCCTTCACCCCCCCCCCTTATAGATGGTCCCCTTCACCCCCCCCCCTCCTCCCTTATAGATGGTCCCCTTCACCCCCCCCCTCCTCCCTTATAGATGGTCCCCTTCACCCCCCCCTCCTCCCTTATAGATGGTCCCCTTCACCCCCCCCCTTATAGATGGTCCCCTTCACCCCCCCCCCCTCCTCCCTTATAGATGGTCCCCTTCACCCCCCCCCTCCTCCCTTATAGATGGTCCCCTTCACCCCCCCCCTCCTCCCTTATAGATGGTCCCCCTTCACCCCCCCCCCCCCCCCCCACATCCCAGAGCTCCCTGCGCGCCGGAACCGGAAGTCAGGGCCCAAGGCGCGCAGGGAGCTCTGGGATGCGTGCGCTGCCGGGGATAAGACGCGACATCCCCGGCAGCTGCGCAGCAGCCGGGGGAAGACAGAGTCGGACTCTTGTGACCGCAAGCAAAACAATGCTTGCGGTCACAAGAGTGATTGAAAGGGAGGGCCTTGCGGGGCCCTGCGGGCCCGATCGCGGCGGCGACCCCCGCGACCACGGTGGCTACGCCACTGACTGTACCCCTGAATGTAACAGAACCGTTTACAGTGTACCCTCTGAATCTAACAGGACCATGTATACTGTATCCCATGAAACTAACAGGGCCATGTATACTGTACCCTCTGAACGTAACAGGACCATGTATACTGTACCCCTTGAATGTAACAGGACCATTTATACTGTACCCCTGAATGTAACAGGACCATGTATACTGTACCCCCTGAATGTAACAGGACCATGTATACTGTACCCCCTGAATCTAACATGACCATGTATACTGCACCCCCTGACTGTAACAGGACCATGTATACTGTACCCCCTGACTGTAACAGGACCATGTATACTGTACCCCCTGACTGTAACAGGACCATGTATACTGTACCCCCTGAATCTAACAGGACTATGTATACTGTACCCCCTGAATATAACAGGACTATGTCTACTGTACCCTCTGAATGTAACAGGACCATGTATACTGTACCACCTGACTGTAACAGCACCATGTATACTGTACCCCCTGAATATAACAGGACCATGTATACTGTACCCCTGAATGTAACAGGACCATGTATACTGTACCCCTGAATGTAACAGGACCATGTATACTGTACCCCCTGACTGTAACAGCACCATGTATACTGTACCTCCTGACTGTAACAGGACCATGTATAATGTACCCCTGAATGTAACAGGACCATGTATACTGTACTCCTGAATGTAACAGGACCATGTATACTGTACCCCCTGAATGTAACAGCACCATGTATACTGTACCCCCTGACTGTAACAGGACCATGTATACTGTACCCTCTGACTGTAACAGGACCATGTATACTGTACCCCCTGACTGTAACAGCACCATGTATACTGTACCCCCTGACTGTAACAGGACCATGTATACTGTACCCTCTGACTGTAACAGGACCATGTCACAGCGCCATATACTGATCCTGCCATATACGCCTCCCCTGTCACAGAGCCATATACTGATCCTGCCACATACGCCTTCAGTCCCAAGCTGTGGCAGGACTACAACTCCCATCATGCTCTGACTGCTATAGTTTTGGAGCAGCTGGTGACCCCCAGGTTGGTACACAATAGCTTATGGGAAGTGCTGTGTCCAGAGGAGCAGTGCAGGTATATGAGGCAGTGTTATATTGCAGACCTGTGACCTCTGACCCAGGTGACCTCCCTCTCCCAGCACTCCCAGCCTTCCTACAACTACAGTCAGTCAGTGAACTCACCAGACAGCATCCCCAGGCGTCGGCATGCCCTCCAGCAGTCAGACAAGGAAGAGGTCACATGGTGAGGAGGGGGCGGAGCCTCTGTAGTCCGAGTGGAAGGTCCTCAGCGGGTCAGCTTCAGCACCAAGTCTGCCCCATCACTGTCCTGTTGAGCTCACACTCTGCTGTTCTGTCGGGCAGTTACTGTACAGCAGGGCCGGCAGCTCTCTGCACAGTGAGGAGTCAGTGGCAGGTTAGTGGAGTTGTGCATGGGTGAGGCTGATACCCCCCTCAGTCTTGCACCCGGGGCAGCTGCCCCCCCCTCGCTACGCCCCTGCATTAAGCATATAATAAGGGCCTCTTCCAAATAACGAACAGCGGATGCCACTTAATGTCTAAAGCAGACGTAGGGAACCTCGGCTCTCCAGCTGTTGCAAAACTACAACTCCCATCATGCCTGGACAGTCAAAGCTAATACCCCTGGTCTAAAGCATATTTTGCAAACAAATAACTTCCTCATTATAAAGGGAAGCATATCCGTAACCAAACAGGAGGTGTTCCAGCCATCAAGGTATGCTGTGACTTGTTTCATGGAATCTACAAGATTATATGTGAAAAAAAAAGCAAAAACAACATAAACATACTTTATAAACCTGCATAATTGGAAGAAAGGGTGAGAATTTCAAACAGGTACCTGGGAAAAGAGGGCAGGCATAGGCGGTAGCTGCCCTCATACGACCAGTCCTGAGCATGATCCCCAACTGTCAAAGAGCCACCAATAACCACTTGGGGATGGTCCAGGACCTATGTTGGACAATTAACCCTCTCATGCCAGTAAATTGCCCCTGCAGTCCTGTATGCCTGCCTTAGGGTGCGTGCACACTACGGAATTCCCGCGTATGACCCGTGGCGGATTCCGTCGCTGGTACCCGCACGTGGCGGCCCACATCTTCACCCGTGCCATAGACACTATTCTAGGCACAGGCGAATTACGCATTCTGCCGGAAGAAGTGACATGGCGGAAAGCGGAATCCGCCCGTGCCTAGAATAGTGTCTATGGCACAGGTGGAGATGCGCGCCACCGCGTGCGGGTACGAGCGATGGAATCCACGGCGGGTCATATGCGGGAATTCCGTAGTGTGCACACACCCTTACACTTCTTGGAATAGTCAAGGCTGAAAACACGACCAGAAATTTGCACCAGGGAACATCCTCAACAATATATCTACGCCATGCTCAAAAAAAGATAACAGTGTTACCAAATGAACACACAGGCCTGGCATGACTGGGTAAGCTTCGGCAGAAAGCAAGGGGTATAGGTTAATATAGATAATGTATGGTGTAGGAGGCAAGGGAGGAGCATAAAGGGTTAAAGACTGGTCAGGAAGTGTAGGGATAGGTTGAATAGGAAAAATGGGGGCATTACAGTGGCATAACTATAGCGGTCGCCATGGCGACCGGGCCCGCTATCTGGGGGGGCCCGGCCAGGCCCCCCTCTGCCACCTTACTGTGTGGTGGGCACAGCTGACTGCATCCATGGGTCACACAGACCTATGGATACAGCTGCTGCAATCAGTAAGTGCTGGAGCCGAGTGCACGGCCCGGATCCCCCTCCTCCTCCTCACCTTGCCTTTACCGCATGTGGACGCAGGCCGATTCTTACTTCTCCAGTGTGCAGGGCCGGCGTTAGGCATGTGGGGGTGAAAATCTCGGGGCATCTCTATGTGGGGCCCCTGCAGCTGCAGACACTCTGCCAGTGTCTGCATACATCCCCTGCCCTTACTTCAGGTCCAGAAAATGTGCTACAAACACCAGGAGCTTCTCTGTGGTAAGGGGATGTGGGATTTCTTTTTAAGGTGGCATGGCACAGGCATGACATGGTTAACCTTTGCTGCAGGAAAAAGTTCAGGCTGCCTGTTCTACCTTACAAATCCCCCCTCCCCTTAGCTGAGAGAAGCTCTGGTGTTTGTAGCCAGGGCCGGACTGGGAATTAAAATCAGCCCTGGCACTCACACCCCAGCAGCCCACATACCATATCCTCCCTGATATATTATAGATAGCGGTGTACTATACACGCTGTAGCAAAT